>NC_046168.1:32969056-33569056 GCF_011064425.1 Rattus rattus
GGACGCCAAAAGACAAACAGCAGGCGGTGGGGGTACCCCAAGTCAGGAGCGGCATCACGGCTCCCAGAGCTGACGCCCAATCAGGCACCAGGACGAGTGCAGTTCTCCTCCCATCCACCCACCCGTTCCTACGCAGGCAGTGGCTGTCACAGGGTGGCACCTGAGTCACCCACACATCAACACCCTGGGCTTCCCTGGACGCCTCTCCCACAGCGGCTGCCAGATGGTGAGCTCATGCCTCTCCACAAAACACTCTGTCAAAGGCACCTCCGATCCAAAAGATTAAAAGGGCGATGCCTTGGGCGTGATTATCCTTCTGGTCATCCACAGCCATCCATCCTCAGCAAGGCTGCGGCTCCCCATGTTCTAGATGGAACAGACTTTAGTGTTTTTATAGCTTTTTGAGTTTCTTAGCAAACCTGAGCTGAAAGCACAAAGCTCCCCAACGCCCCACTAGCACAGCTCCTCCAGGACCAACATCCTTGACGCCTTGCTAGAGCGCTTGTCTCAGGAGTCTCCAGGAATGAACCTTCCTCTCCCAAATCCATGGTTTACTGTGTAATGCACATGGTGACATTCTGATTTCAAGGAAAGAAATAGGAAGAAATCTGAAACTCACAAATTATCACCAGAACTCACCCAACCAGAATGCCCTTCCGTCTATCTTTACTGTGATGGTTCTTAAACAAGAAGAAAACTTGCAGGACTTTTTCTTTCAAGGTCATCTGAGACAGTTATTTCAACTCTAAGTCACGCTACATCCAGACTTGGCACTAGAGGCTCTAGCATGGGGTATGAGATGGCCCGGCAAGCTTCGAGGTGATCCCATGTCACGGTCGGCCATGGAGCAGCACTTTGAGAATTAGTGGCTTGCTGCTTCCAAGAGGCCACAAGTCACAAGACAGGCCTCTTGCCAGGTAGGTGGGGTGGGTTATATAAAGCTCAGCCAGTGGCCAGAACCATACAAATGAGATGCAAATTCATGAAAATGAGATTCATGGACTAATAAAGGCAAAGTCCAAGTCAGTTGGTACCTTGCCTCAATTCCAGCACTCAGGAGGTCAAGTCAGGAACATTGGGAATTTGAGATCAGTCTGGGCTACACGGCAGACCCTGTTTTGAGAAAGAAAAGATGGAGGGGAAGGAAAGAGGGAAATACAAGAAGGGAGAGGAGAAAAAAGAAAGGAAAGTATATTAGATAATAGCTATCTATTTTGAAAAAGAAATCACATTGCTATAACACGTTGTGAAGGAAGGATGGCATATATGAGTTAGCAGAATCCCGTAGCCCAGAGTTTTGAACATGACCAACATTTTTCTTCTGCTCTGGCTTTTGAAACAATTACAAGAGCAGGGCTCTTCCTTTACCTTCTCCTTCGTGGCCTGATGTGCACTGTGTCAGCCTTTCTGTCCAGCCTCAGAGCCTTCACCCTACTTGCACTGTGTTTGATTTGGGCAAAACCTTAACAGGTTCCACTCCAAATTCTTCATTTTATATAAGAAAATTGATTCTCAGCAAGCTTAGGTGATTTGCTCATAGTGACAGTCATAATTTTCTTAGAGCCAGAAGTTGAGTTTCCATCACTTTCCTTCCTGTGCCATGTAGAGATATATAAGCAACCTTCTTGATGTATGTTTTCCAGAGTTTGGAATTCCAGAGCCCAGGGTTGGGGGTGTATAATTGGCATTGTTAGTAACTATTGACTTTGGCAAGATGTTGTAATTACTGTTCTCTAGCATCATTACCCCATAAAAGAAAGATTATTTTAATGCCCAAAAATTGAGAACAGATTTATCTTTGGAATAAACAGCATTGTGATGATTCAGGTCTATTTAAAAAATCTCAATTAATACCTTTTTTTTTTCTGTACAAATCAGCTATCAGCATGCTCGATGGGCCTTGTCTCACTATGGGTTGCAAGAGCCTTGACAGATCTGCTGAAAGCGATGGGCTTTTCCCCTGTTTATATGTGATGTTTCACCTGTCAGTCCGGTGGCTTACAGGTCAAAATCACCTGTTGTTGGCCAGTGACTTCACCTCTGCCTTTTTTAGCCAGGGGCCATACCAGTTTAGGACACTCAGAACCAGAAGCCCCTGTGATTCTTGGGACCCAACTTCTCTGAAGTAACATGCAAGTTCACAGAGAGAAGTGAGGAGAAGTTGTTCTCCTGGGACCCCGATGGTCAGTGACATTGCCAAACTCAGTAAGATTTTCCACCCAAGAGCCTCAGAGCACGGAGTTGGTTGCAGGACAAAAATGTCAACTCAATGAAGTGATCATGGAAGATCCTGCATAATAAGATACAGATGGAGGTGAGCAGGTGGCACTAGAGACTCCATCTTGACCTCATGGCTACACTCTAGGCCCAGCTAAAAATGTGCTCTAGTCAGTCAGCTTTGGCTGTCAACTTGACACAGTCCATAGTCATTTGAGGGAGTCTGAACTGGGGAATGGCCCAGATCAGGGTAACCTGTGGCCATGTCTGTGAGGGATTGTCTTGTTTGAGATTGACTCGAGTGGGCCTGACTCACTCACTGTGAGTGATTCCACCCCTGGGCATATCAAAAAGCAGACTGAGTAAACAAGAAGTGAGTAGTGTTCCTTTGTGGTCTCCTCAGTTCCTGCCTTGAGGTCCTGCCCTGACTTCCGTCAGTGACAGACTATGACCTTGGAGTATAAGTTGAAATAAACCCTTTCTTGCCTCAAGTTGGTTTTGGCCAATGCTTTCTCATAGCAACAAAAAGCAAACTCGAAGAAGAGGCTGGTAGAGCAGCCAGCTTACAACCCAAGTGGCAGGTATGTGATGATCCTGGCGAGGAGTGAGGGCTGGCAGAGAGTCACATACCACGATGCAGAGAGCCGATAACCGATCACTGTGGTCTGTACGTAAAATGTCCCTTATAGGTTCACGTGTTTGAACACTTACTTGGTGGGCCTAGCTCAGCCACACTTCCTGTTCCCTCTCTGCTTTCTAACTGCAGATGCAAAGTGGCCAGCCAGCCTCTTGCTCCTCCTGCCACGCCCTCCTTGCTTCCTTCTTGTCTGGCCTACTGTGGTGGAATGACCTCCATTGAACTGTAAGCCAGAATTAGCCTTTGTTCCCTTAAATTGCCTGTGCCAGGGTATTTCATCCCAGCCATAGAGATAGCTAAGGCTCCATCGCGACCCACTTTCAGACGGCGTGCTTGGGCGGAATGATACACTTTACGTTCAGCTACAGGCAGTGGGCAGGCAGGATGGCTCAACGGTGACCACACAGAATGTAAGGAATTGTTATGCTGTATCCTTCTGGAAAGGGCCAGGTAAGAAAGAAGAAAGTCCCTTGCTGCAAACTTCAACGCCTGTGTTGAGGGAAATCCTACACGTAACAGACCTAGCCCTTCTCCAGCACGCTCCTCAAAATCTGTGGCAAAGGTAGCTGGCTGCTGCTCCCTTAACTGGTAATATTTCTGGCTCTACTAGCAGCAGAATTTAGAGAGAGAAAAAAAGGGCAGCTAAAGAGACATCACTAACAGGAAGAAGGTTCTCCCTGCAGGGATTCCCAAGCGGTTTTCACAGGCAGCAGTTGGGGGAAGTTCCTTACTGGTGGCTGGGAGAGAAGGGAGGGTTTGAGGAAGTTGAGAATCCTTTAAATGAAAACCATTTCTTAGCTAGAAAAGACCAAGGAAGGTGATAATTTGGCGGGTTTAAATGTAACTATGCTGTGAATTCAGACATTTGGCAGTCAGTTAGACTCAAAAGCCGTCAGCTCGAGAGGGTCTTCAGATAGGACACTTCTCTGTGACATCTGAGTGTTCTCATTACTGCTACTCTTCCAACTGTGCATATGGGACAGATTTATGCTGTTTTGTTTTTACATATCATTAAAACTGATTATATGTTCTTTACAATAAAGTTTTAATTAAAAACAAAGCACCCAACAACAACAACAAAAAACCTCTTTGATTTCTGTAGCCTCCTCTATTCAAACCCAGAAGGGCAGCCTGCTGGGTCTGAGGGAGGCTAGAAGGTCTCTCCTCCCTCTTCTCTTCCTCCTCTGTCTTCCTTTCCTTTGTTTGGCTTCCTGTTTCCTGACCCTGCTGGAATGCGAATGGTAAACCTCCAAGAACAGAATTTGTGAACCAGCTCGCCCCACCACTTAACCTCTGTATGTTGGGAAACCATGCCAGCTTGGGGACCTCCTCCCCCAGACTGCCCAAGGGAGGTGCAGACCTAATGATCAAAATAGAACAATCGTAGCCAGGGGCCTTTAGAAAAGTGAGAGACAGGCACAGTCTCACTCCATGAAAGAAGCCCAAATAACCTAGAGCTTTGGTTCCCTCCAGCCCTAGCACCTACTAAGGGTGATTTAGGGAACTGAGTCTCCAGAACTAGTTCAATCAGGTTATCCTTTATGTTTGCATCCTTATCCATCTGTCTGTCTGTCCCTCCTTTCTTGACCACATAAATGAGAGCTGTTAGTCCTAAAGGAGTTACTTAAGACTCAGCGTTAGGGAAATGTTCAGTGTGGAGGGAGGGCGAATGGAGTTACCAAGGTGACTGTCCTGCCAGGATCAGAGGGAATTAGAAGGCCTAGCTCCCTGGACACAGGGGTAAAACCTGCTTTGTTGGAGCACCCATACCCACTCTGTGCGAAAATGGAGGTGGGATGAAGGGCCACGTTAGCACACAGTTTACAGTAACCAAGGGAAGAAAACTGGAGACACTCGGGGAGGGGAGAAGCAGCTCAGTGGACAAAGGCACCTGCCACCAAGTCTGATGGCCTCTTTATTCCCTGGGACCTGCTTAGTGGAAGGGAAGACCTGACTCCTACAAGTTCTCTTCTGTGCTCCACACTCTCGTACACGGTACACATAAAATTAATAAACAAAAATGCCACTTAAAGGAAGGTAAAAGCTACCGCCTATCTCTTTTGGAAGAGCAATGTAATTGGAGGGAACTGGTTAACGGCCACTAACAGCCACCGGGGGAAAACTGGTTAGTAGCAATTAACAACTATTTAGGCATTGAAAGGAACCTGGCAGTGAGACAGGGGGAGTGCATTCCGATGCCACCCAGATAATGCTGCAGAGGCTCCTGGCACTCAGCCCTGCCTGGGTTAAACATGAACCAGCCTCAGCCTCTCAGGAGCCCTTACGGTTCCTGCTCTGTCTTCTGCTTTTATTATTTCTAAGACTTAACTGACGGAGATGAAATATATTTGAGGTGTATGCAGGAGCGTGTGACGCACGTGCACGCCGTGATTGGGAGTGTTCATCACCGCCCACCCACTCCATGCCATCCTTGGAGGACAGAGGGGCTCATCTCCAGCAGCCCACCCGTGTTTGTAGTTATTACAGGAACTGTAGCAGCAAGGATGGCCCGTGTGCAAAAGCACCATCACAAAGCCCTAAAACCCCAGAGCCCAGTGCAGACAGACAATTCCTGAGAGGTGTCTCTGAGTGTCACACATACACAGCATGCTGTGCACTCACGTGTGTATACACTTATACACATACACGCGCACACATGCAAACTCATACACACACAAACTCACATTCATACACACACACTAATGTTTTTCAATTATTTATCATTATGTCTATTATTAATGTTTTCTTTTCACTGTTGTTTGCTTGACGGTTTCCCTTTTTGAGACAGGATCACACTACGTATTGATAAGTCAGACAGGCCTTCAACTTGAGCTCTTCCTGCCTGAGCCTCGAGTGCTGTTGTTACAGGTGTGGTTACAAGTTTCCTGGTTCTAGTCTAGGTGTGTCTGTCTGACTGTCAGTCTGTGATGTGTGTGTGTGTGTGTGTGTGTGTGTGTGTGTGTGTGTGTGTTCACACATGCATGTACAAGCACACTTGGGGATTTAGGTGTGGACACCTATTGTTTGGCACCTGTGTGGCTATCAAAGGACAACTCTGTTGGTCCTCTTCTCCCATCTCTACACTGGTTCTGGAGATCAAATTCTTGTGTGGCAAATGCTGGTGTTGGCCATTTCCCCCACGCTGAAGACTGTACTTGTAGATTTGTGTGTCTGTAGATGAGGCTCTTGCAGGGGAGGGGAGGACTCCTGTAACGACTCCTCAGTTCTCCACAGAAAGCGGAGAGTACACACTGTTTTTGAAAAGTAAAGAGAAGCATTTTGTAGTCCACCCCTCTCTTCAGGTGTAGCCTGTTCCAAGCTGACCTCACCTGATGTGTTTTATTTGATTTGGGGAAAGGGTTGGTTTGGAGGTTGGAGTTTGTTTTCAAAAGAAGGCAATTGAGCTTCTTGACATCTACAAACATGAACCTCCTGCCTCAGACCTAGTGCTCCAAATCTCAATAAAAATCCAGAAAAATCTGGGCAGCTGGTAGGTCAGGGTGGAGGCATTTTCCTTAGGGTTTCAGCTTACAGACTACAGTCACCACATTCTGGAATAACTCCTGTTTCCCATTCCACAAATGAGAAAACAAAGGTTGGGGGCCTTTACACGTGTGAGCGAGTTCACACAGATAGTGAGAAAGCCAAGATTTAAGTAAGGATCCAGCATACTGCAAAGCCCTGGTTTTTCTAAATGCTATAGTTTTAGCCTTAACTCTACCCCAAAAATCCTGTGTGCTGAAGGCCCAGCCCTACCTTCAGTGCTGCTAAGAGACAATAGAACTTTGAGGTTCCATTCTGGAGAAGTAAGGAGTTAGAGGGAGGAGGTTGAGGTGTGGAGGGCATGCTCTTGAAGGGGATCCTGGTGTCATGTTTGTATATGCGTGGCCCATGGAGTGGCACTATTTGAAAGTGTGGCCTTGTTGAAATAGCCGTGTCACTGTAGGCATTGGCTTTAAGACCCTCATCCTAGCTGCCTGGAAACCAGTCTTCAGATGAAGATGTAGAATTCTTACCTCTGCCTGCACCATAGCTGCCTGGAAGCTGCCATGCTCCTGCATTGATGATGACGAACTGAACCTCTGAACCTGTGAGTCAGCCCCAATTAAATGCTGTCCTTTTTAAGACTTGCATTGATCATGGTGTCTGTTCACAGAAGTTGGAACCAGGAGTGGGGGATTGCTGTGGTAGGGCTGACTGTGTTTTTATTTAGAGGAATATGGATTTTGGAACTTTGGAAGCAGTGAAATGTTTTAAGTTGGGCTCAGTGGGCTGTCCTAGTAGGAATATGGAAGACTTTGTTGCTGAGTATAATTTCAACTGTTCTGACCTGGCCTAAGAGGTTTTAGTGGAGAAGAATTTCAGAATGTGGCCTAGAGACTCTTTTTGTGGTATTTTAGTGTAGAATTTGGCTGCCTTTTGCCCTTGTCTGAAGAGTTTACCAGAGTATAAAGAGATTTATATTAATTGCATTACAAAGGAAGTCTCAAGAAAGCCCAGCAGAGACTGTGTTCTCTGGTTAAATATCATGAAGAGCATTTTTAAACAAGTATAGCAAGCTTAGAAAGGAAAAATATGCAATATATGGTTCAAGTATTAAAGGGGCACCAGGAAGAATAGAAACCTATGTTCTAGAAGATAACAGATTAAGTGGTTTAGGGGCAAGATCTACCCAGCTAAGTTTAGATCCAGGCATGGTGATACACACTTTTAATCCCAGGAAACAAAGCCAAACAGATATCCGAGTTCAAGGCCAGCCTGGGACAAAACAGGTTCTAGATGAAGAAAAGCTTAAATCCAGGTATGGTGGTACTCCTAGCTACTGGTCATCACCCAGCTGATTGGAGCATCAGCCCTCACCCTGCCACATCCAAGGAGAGGAAACAGGGATCCAAAGAGAGGAGGCAGGGATCCAAGGAGAGGAGAGCAGGGATCCAAGGAAAGGAAGCAGGGAAAGGAAGGCTTTTTCATAAGCTGTGGAGCCTGGAAGGAAAAATTCACCCAACATGGCCGTCCACTTGGTGATCTCCAGGGACTCAGGCGTGTGTCCTAATTTTCTGCTCTGATGGGGCTTTCAATTATCCCTGAAAGTATAGTCTGATGAGCCACAGGGATCATCTGTGCTGCTTCCTGGAGAAAATTTAGAGTCAGTGTTTGGAGACACATAATCTTTAAAAGTCCTTACTGGAAAGGTGGTACAGGGAATAGAGTATTCACCTAGCATGCGCCATGCCCTGTGTTCAAACACCAATACAGCGTATACCAGATGTGGGAAGTGCATGCCTCTAACACCAGTTCTTAAAAGGTAGAGATGCACCAGGCACTGAAGATTGTTCTTGGCTACATGGGGAATTTGAGATCAACCTGAGATACACAAAATCCCACCTCAAAAAGGGGAAGGGGCACAGTGATGTGGCTCAGCCAGTAAAGGTGGTGTACATGCTAATAAGCCTGGCTGAGTTAATACCAGGACCTGCATGGTAGAATGAGGCAACCAATTCCAGAAAGTTATCCTCTAACCTACAGACACACACACACACACACACACACACACACACACACACACACACAGTAAATACATACATACATACATACATACAGATTAAAACAAAAGGGCAAACCCTATTTTCGTGAGTCCTAGTGCCATGTTAACTTATAGAGTGGTTAGTGAAGCCCTGCTCAGCGTGGTGAGACACCGCTGGCATTGGCCAATCCAAATCTGAGCTTTGCTCACTTCCTCTCAGCCTAGCCCAACGCCATGGACATTAAGAATCAAGTGTAGAAACCCAGGATCTGCTCAGGCCAGCCTGAACTACCATCTTTGAGACACGGTTTCCTGAGCTGCACCTAAGAACCCACCCCACCCCAAAGCAATGAACCTGAAGGATTAAGTACATTGTGAGGTGTATATACTTGCTTATTAGACAGCAAGAATGCTATCATTCCCATTAACAGTGACCACCAGCTTCATACATAAAAATAATCGACCTACTGCTTATTCCCTTAGAAAATACAGAAAGATCCTGTCTTGAAACAAGAGAGAGAGAGAGAGAGAGAGAGAGAGAGAGAGAGAGAGAGAGAGAAGAGAGAGAGAGAGAGGAAAATAAACAGACTGGAAAAAGACACAGTAATTCAGAATGTTTCTGGGAGAAAAGTCCAATATAATCAACTATATTAATGGATTAGAAGTTATAATTGCTGCGAACACTGATAGAGGCCTGGGACCCTAGGCTGAACCAGAGGATGTGTGCTGAGTCCAAGGGCCAGGCTACACAGCAAGACTGCTTCAGAAAAGGAAGGAGATGACACAGCAGTTAGGATCACTGGCTGCTCTTCCACATGGCCCTGCTCTCTCACAAGGCCCAGGTTCTGTTCCCAGCATCCACAAAGTGGCTCACAACTGCCTGTAACTCCAGTTTCAGGGGATCCAACACCCTCTTCTGGCCTCTGCAGCCATGTACACGGTATACAGACAGGCAATCAAAACACTCACACACATGAAATCTCATACACATGAAATAGTTAGTCTAAGAAGTGAAGACAAGGAAGAAATTAACATAAAGCTGAGAAGTGTTATATGATCAGAAAGAAACTTAACCAGAAACAAACAGGAGACTGTATGAAAAAAAAATACATATACCCTTCACTTCAGTATTGGCCGAAAGAGAATAATATTGGAACAACTAGATTGCCTTGTGGGAAAGCATGTGGTTAAATTAATACATAGTCTACATGGTATAACAAAATTCCACTGAACAGAAAAATACAAATCACAAAAATAAGATCCTAAGGAGCCCAGGACTCAGGTCACCTGGCAAAAGCTCTAAGAGTCCCACAAACTCCCACAAGCAAATGCTGGGGCCCATCTGACATGTAGAAGGGACATCTGCACCTGTAATCCCAGCACCCCTGAAGAAAAACAGAGACAGCATCACCCAGAAGCTCTCAGGCCAGCCAGCTGAAGACACAGTAGCTTAAGAGAGACATTTCCTCAGAACAAAGCAGACAGCCAAAAAGTTGCTGTGGCCTGCATGTGCACATATGCAAATTCTCTCCCTCTCCCTCTCCCTCTCCCTCTCCCTCTCCCTTTCCCTCTCCCTCTCCTTCCTCTCCCTTTCCCTTTCGCTCTCCCCCACCCCATAGAATTTATTAGTTTTTAAAATCAGTAAAGATAAAAATACTACAGAAAGCATATATCTTTAAATCTTTAAAACTCTTTATTACATGTGTTTATGATTCTGTGTACCATGATGTACATGTGGATAACTCAGGTTGTCAGGATCTGCAATAGCCCTTAAAAATAATCTTATTAAATGACGTTCTTTATAACCACTCTACAAAACTTTAGGTCAGTGGTTCTCAACCTTCCTATTGCTGCCACCTTTTAATACAGTCTCTCATGTTGTGGTGACCGCTAATCACAAAAGTATTTTCATTGCTATTTCATAGCTGTAATTTTACTACTGTTATGAATCATAATGTAAATATCTGATGTGTTGTTTATCTGATATGCAACCCCAAGGGTGTCTCAACCCACAGGTTCAAAACCACTACTCTAATGTCAATAATTTGAACCATCTTTTAAAAAGAAAAGACCAAATCCATCATATAGTACTATGACGTGT
The DNA here is from genome assembly GCF_011064425.1 of Rattus rattus. Classification (NCBI taxonomy): domain Eukaryota; kingdom Metazoa; phylum Chordata; class Mammalia; order Rodentia; family Muridae; genus Rattus; species Rattus rattus. The sequence goes on from NC_046168.1 coordinate 32,979,536, forward strand.
AATCCCAGAACACGAAAAGGTAAGGCAGGAGAATGTGTTACATCGCAAGTGGGGGGCTCGCTTAGGAAGTAGGATCATGTACCCTTACCTCAAAAAAAAGGGGGAAGAGCTGGCATGGTGGTCCGCGCTTTTAAGAGGCAGTCAGATCTCTGTGAGTTTGAGGCCAGCCTGGCCTGTGTGAATTCCAGGTCAGCCAAGGGTACACAGAGAAACACTGTCTCAAAAGACTAAAACAAAAACAAAAAAAACATAAGAGAAAGAGAAGGGGAAAGGAGAGAAGGGGAGGGAAAGAAGGAAAAGAAAGACCTAGGTTCTGGGTGGGCTCCATAGTAAGGCACCTGCCTAGCAGCCATGAGTGTATAGATTTGTCCCCAGCTCTGGAGAAAGAAAACGGAAAGAGTATCTAGATATGTGTGCACACGTTCCAGGCCAGACAGAGCTACAAACTGAGTCTCTGTCTCAAAAACAATAAAGTGCTGTGAAAGGCTCCTTAATCACTCTTAATCACAGGAAAACACACTCAATCTCATCCACAACAAGATAAACACAAAACGAAAGTCAAAGATACTAGAGACAAGGATCGCCATGGTTGATAACAGGCTCATTTGACTAAAAGAAAATAGACATTCTTGAACAGTGCCAGCCGGAGTCTGAACTGGGATAATGTCTGTATGAGCAACTTGGCAGAACTAGGAAAGAAAAAGTCTGGCTGGGACTTGGCTCACTTGGCTGAGTGCCTACCTAGTACGCAGGAGCCTCTGGGCTCTATCCCCAGCAGAGCATTCGCAGGGTACAGACAGCTACACATGCCTGGGGTCCCAGCCGCAGAAGATGGAGGTCACCCTCAGCTACCTAGCAAGTGTGAGGCCAGCGTGGGATACATGAGACCCGGCTTCAATAAACAGTCAAGCGCTTGCCTTGGCAACCCGACTTCTACAAGTGCGTTTCACAGTCCACTTACCCATTGTGAACCAACAAAAACAGACTAGCAATTTCAGCACTGCTTAAGAGCAAAGGAACAGGGAATGGATCAGATAATGACCACACTAGGAAAAAGAGGAAACATGCAAAGCGGTGCTCAGTGTCTGCCACCGCATATACAAAACCGTGACATAGATGCTTTCATTTGCTTGTGTGAATCACCAGCTGATACACTTACTCCATGTGACAGATAAGATAGGCATGGCGGCTCATGCCTGTAATCCTAGCACTTAGGAAGCTGAGGCAGTAGGTCCATCAGAAGCCAGCACAGGCTACATAGCGAAACCCTTCAGCACACAGACACACACGGGAGTAGGGGAGAGGGCAGAAACAAAAAGAAAGGCGTATAGGGAGGAAATCAGACAGAAAGTGAGAGTCGCAGCGGAGAGAGGAGCTGGGCGGCTGAAGCACAGGAATGAGGGCGACCCGACCGCCTTTCACTGTGTGTAGCTCCTGAATTTTGTCTTAGTCAAAAATGTTAGAGGACAGATATTGGGGTGCGCACCTTTAGTTTCAGCACTCGGGAGGGATGCACAGACAGGACAGCAGGACTAAATAGAATCACCCCACCTTAGAAAAACAAAAATCACAACCAAAAAAGTTAATGAGCATGAGAAGGCCAAAAGGTGCGGCTTCCTTAGCCTTACATAAAACCTAGAAATGCAGATCCTGCGGGGTGAGGAGGGACCCAGGGTCAGTGTGATTTTAACAAGTGCTGTGCGAGGTTCCCCTGCATGCAGCATCCAGGCAATGCACCGTTATCAATGTGATAACAGCATCACACTGCAGGAGGCACTCCACTCACCAAGGAAGAGAGAGCCCACACGGTGACTGCCAAGATCTTGTAGGAATGTCCTGGGGGAAAAACTTTGACATAACAAAGCTCAGAGAGACTTTATAGCAGGCAGGCATTCTTTATGCTTTCCAGTGTTGTGGGTAGGAGGAGGGGTGATATGTTGTCCTTTATGTTCTCTGATGAATGTTTAGTAAGAGGGGGGTGTTTGGGGTTGGGAATTTGCTTTCATTTGGTGTGGTTTGAGCTTTTCCAGACAGGATCTCCTATAGTCCATATCGACCTCTAACTTGACATAGTTTACCATTTTGTTTTGTTTTTATTTTTTGAGGCAGGACTTCTGTCTTGAAATTACCTTGTCCTGGACTCACTTTGTAGACAAGGCTGACCTTGAACTCAGAGACATACCTGCCTCTATTTCAAGAGTGCTGGGTTTAAAAGCATGTGTCATCACGGCCGGCTAACCTTAAATTCTTGATCCTCCTGCCTCCACTTCCCAAGTGCCTGGACAATGAGGATAAAAAGGTAATAGGGTTCAAATTAAACGGAGGCCCTGGGGCCAGCATGTAGTGAGCCACTTTGCTTGCTGGATCCCAATTTATTCAGTCTAAGATAAATTGGTTTGTGTGCAGTACTTGGTGTAGAGATCAGCATCCAGGCTAGGAGACCGGTCAGTTAGTCAAATGCTGCATGAAGACCCAAGCGCAGTCACCAGCATCCACTGAGGCTCAAGCAGCTGAGTGTGTAACCCCCACAATCTCGCAGACAGTTAGATCCCAGGCGTACACTAGCTGGTAAACTCAGGTTCAACGAGAGATGCCTCAAAGCTAAGGGTTATTCCCTAACGATAAAGGAAGATGCTTGACCTTGCCCTCTGGCCTCCACAGTGTGCACAACAACCATTGTACCACATCCCACATGCATGCACTACACACACACACACACACACACACACACACACACACACACAAACACACACACAGAGAGAGAGAGAGACAGAGAGACAGAGAGACAGAGACAGAGAGAGACAGAGACAGAGAAACAGAGACAGACAGAGACAGAGAGAGCTAGAGAGAGAGGGGGAGAGAGAGAGAAAGAGAGAGAGATCATCACCTTTGAAGCCCCACATAAATGGACTGTTTGCTCAGGCTGGCCTTGGAATGTTAAAAGAATTCACAAAAATACAGCTAAATAGGCTGAGGATATATCTCAGCAGGTACAGTGCTTGCCTGTTGTGCACAAAACCTGGGTTTGATCTGCAGCACAGCGAACTAGGGTTGGTGGCACAAACACGTCAATCCTAGCATTCAGGAAAGAGAGGCAGAAGCATCAGTAGTCCACCACACAGACACTTTCAAGCCATGAGATTTTCTCATAGTTATAGAAAGTGTATAGAAAGAGGCCGCACCTCGTGTGGAAACTGGAGTAGAGCAGGTATTATCTGAGTAGATGCTTCTGTCTCCTCAGGAACAACCACAAAAATGCTGACCAAGCACACGGGTGGGGAGACAAAGGAACGTGGAACCGCTAAGGAGAAGACACGGAGGGAAACAGTGTAACAGTTATGGAGAAGAGAGGGATGGAAACAGCTAGGGAGAAGACACGGAGGGAAACAATGAAAAGTTGGCTGTTTCTAAGAAATAAAAACCTCACTAAAAGACACTGACGAGCCAAGCAAAGCAAAGCTGTTTTTTCCTCGTCCTGGAGACCCAGAGGCTGCCAGACTTTTCCACTTTCCTGTCTGGGTTTATATAGATGTGTAAATTTTCTGTGAAGGGCCCCAGACCTAACAGGTTCAAGGTGAGGGGCAGTGCCAAGTCTTACCAACCCATGCTCTTGAGGGTGATAGGATTTGTTCTCCCTGGACTTACTCTGAAGGCCAACGCCTGGGGTGGGGGGTGGAGAGTGGATGGCAACAAGAAGAGGAATGGAAGGACAGTCTATGACTGGTCCAATTCCACCAGCTTCAGACCAGGGGACCCCAAACCGGGCTGCATGTGCACTATTGCCTCAAAGATATTCTACTGTAGGAACTGTGGGATGAAAATGCAGACAGGAGGAACTCCTGAGACTCAATGCCATTCTCAGGCTCAAGAAGGAAGTCATGGGCTGGAGAGATGGCTCAGCGGTTAAGAGCACTGACTGTTCTTCCAGAGGTCCTGAGTTCAATTCCCAGCAACCACATGGTGGCTCACAACCATCTGTAATGGGATCTGATGCCCTCTTCTGGTGTGTCTGAAGACAGCGACAGTGTAACCACATACATGAAATAAATAAATAAATCTTTAAAAAAAAAAAAAAAAAAAAAAAAGGAAGTCATTCTAAAGCTGCAACATCTCCAGATAATTATCTTAAAAGAGATGGCCATTAATAACAAAAATGGATGCACTTCTGCTAAGCACACAGTTTGTCTTTAATTGCTATAGTTTAGCCATTTTTTACAATACTTAAACAAGTAAATAAAAACCAAGCCAAATAAAAGTCTTTTTAACTAAATTAGTGACGTCACCCATGTCAGGCACGGAAAAACAGTGCAGAGCAACTCTCTCCTGCAGATATGGGAAACGTTGCTGGACTTTGGGGAGCATGGGTGCTCCCCTGAGAAGGTTCAGCTCTGTCTGTGACATCCTGTTCTTGAGGAGGGACTGGGAACTGTCAACCGGGACCCATTTGTCCCAAGTCCCTGTGAACTTCCTTGAGCTTGAGCTGTGGTATTGAACCAACCAGAACACTGCAATCTCTCTGCTCTGTGTGACACACACACCCGTGTCTAATGCCTTCTGAATCTGACTCCCACCCAGGGGTCGAAAGCCTGCTTGGAAATCACCCATTGAACAATCCATCCAGAAGCCTCAAGCAGATAGGGTTTTAGGTGCCAAATTTTAACCAATGGACTGTTTGCAAAAGATCTGGGTTCAGACTAGTAGCATAGGCTTGTAACCTCAGCTACTCTGGAGACCAAGACAGGAAGATGGAAAGTTCAAAGCCCACCTTGGCAACTTAGTGAGACCTTTGTCTCAAAATAAAAAGAAACAAGGCAAAAAGCAGAGAGGGGTTGGGGATGAGGGAGGGAAGAACTAGCAGACAGATCCAGGAGAATTGGCTAGAGCCAATCCAAATGCCGTGGCCCTTTAATACAGTTAACATGTTGTGGCGACCCCCACCCATAAAATTATTTCATTGCTACTTTATAACTGTAATTTTTCTACTGTTATATCTGATATGAAGGATATCTGATAGGTGACCCCTGTGAAAGGGCCAGGACTCACAGGCTGAGAACTTCTGGGTTAAAAGCTCAAGAGGCAGTGGACCTGGACTATGGCTCACGGCAGCAGGAACAGAAGGCGGAGAACCCCGTGCTTACACTTAGACATTCACACAGTGACTTTTGAAGAAAGGACTGAGATGGCTGCTGTGGTGGCACATGCATGTAACCTCGAGATGTCAGAGGCACGTGCATGTACCCTCAGCACAAAAGCAGAAGTAGTAAGATACTGGAAGTTCAAGGCCTCTCAGGACAGTCAGGAGTGCATAAGGAGTCACTGTCTGAAAGGGGAGTTGGGGATGGCAGTGTACGTTGGCAATCAGTGCTAGAACGGTCATGTGCCGTGTGCAGAGGGCCTCATGGCACTCTCGGGTACCTGATGTACATGTTTGTTCTAGCAAGTTTACTGATATTTGTTTCCCATTTGAAATAATCGAACTCCAGCTAGCGTCTTTAAACTTAGCAGTTTAAAAATAACGTTTTGCTCTTTCAGAGAACCCAGGTTCCTTCCCAGCAACATCGCAGCTCACAACCCCCTATAACACCTGCCCCAGAGGATCTGATGCCCTCTTCTAGACTCTTTGGGCATCAAGCACAAACATATACATACACATATGTGCAGGCAAACCATGCACACACACAAAAAAAAAATTTATCTCCTTAACCTTCCTCTATAGACAGCCAGTGCTGCCAATTGTAATACTTCAACCCAGAGCGGCTCCATTAGGAATTAATGTCTTCCCTCTCCCTCCTCAGTCTCCCCATACCCACTACTTTGTTAAAGGCACAGGGATCCACAGAACCCACAGATGTGCACACGGGACTAAATACAAAGCCACTGCCTCGTCTGGGACTGGGACCTGGCAAAGCCACTGTGGCCTGTATTACCTCCCAAGGGCTAATTTATCTGAGATCTGAAACTGTACTAATTTCCAAGGCCTGTGGAAAACATTTCCCTTGAGCAAGAAGCTAATTTATCTGCCAGAAGTGAATGCTGCCCTGCTTTCCTGACCCTCCCATAGACACCAGGAAACAACATTAAGGGAACCTGGAAATAGACCCCAGACGGAGCTTTGCTTGTATAAAATCAGACAAGGGTAACAGGATATAAATTCTACAAACTGTGGTAATGGGCCTGGGGGCTTTGTAAGCTAAGGAGCAACATCTATTTAAATTAATTCCCTACTGAAAAATAATAAGCTGGGCTTGGTAGTGCACACCTGTAATCCCAGCATTGAGGTAGAAGTACAAAGATTAAGACTTTCGAGGCCAGCCTGGGCTACACAGCAAATGCAAACCCAGTCTGAAGATTGTAGACCTGGTCTTTAAAAAAAAAAAAGTATCAGTCAGGCTTTGAGAAGTCGAGGTAAGCGGTACATTTGGAAGTGAGGGGCTTCTGCTCTGTTGGGTTACAGGTAAACAGCGTCATTTTAAAGGCCCGGATGAACACGACTAATTGTGCTTTAAAATACACTGCAGAAGCCCTGGGCCTTTCCTCTGCCTCTTGTCATTTACTCCATAGCTCCTGGAATTCTGTCCACCTTCTAACGGAGGATTAGCAATTATACAGCATTTTAGGATTGGAGAGGGTTTTGTGAGACGCTCTCCACCTCTCAAAAGTGGTCATTCGGAGCTTATTAACTTGAACTCCCAATCATCTAGATGGGATGGGACTGGACCAGTACGGGGATGACCACTCAGGGTGATCCTGATCTATAAAAGCAGTTGGCCAAGGAAGGTGAACTGAACGTCACACACACTTTGCCCATCTAGCCATACCTCTGGACTTGGGGGTGAGGAGAGCCCCACACACCTTTTTGTTGGTGGTTTGGTTTGGTTTGGGTTTTTTGGTTGGTTAGTTGGTTGTTCTTTTGGTTTTTTAAGACAGGATTCCTTTGTACAGCTTTGGTTGTCCTGGAATTCTGTAGACCAGTCTGGCCTTGTAGAGATCTGCCTGTTCCTGCCTCCTAAGTGCTGGGACCAAAGGCATGCACACTCAAGTCAAGGAGTGGGAGCTCTTGCCAGCCTTCTTCAAATTCAAGTTACTACCATGCGACAGGCACTGTAGTGGGAATAGTGCATGAATTGTCTCACAGCAACCCCATGGATTCTACATTGTTTGTTTTGTAGATTATGGAAAGTGACAGTTAATTGGATAATCTATCACTGAACTAACTGGTCTCTGGCTGAGCAGAGACTTCATGGGAAGCCTGGTGGTCTGGTTTTATACCTAACTCCCTAGATATACACACCAGCCCTAAGAACCTGCCAGCACGGCCTAGTTTTCTGCCATAAGATTTCATCTACTGCACCAAGAATATCTGTAAAAAAAAAAAATCGAGAAAAGAAGTTCAAAATGCCAGACATTCCAAGAGCCAAAGTTAAACATCACCATTTCCAGTTGTACCAACAATTGCCTAACCTCCTAAACTCCACCCAACAAAGGTTGTCTGGTGGGTGTCAGTCCTGCAGCACCAGAAGTGAGGACCATAAAGGAAAGCGTTCTGACCTAGAGCCCCAGAGTTTAGTCACTCACAAAGAAGCCCAGAACTGGCTAAGATGTTTTCAAGCAGTGGTCTGAAATAACAGACTGCTCATAATCTCAATGTCCTCCATGATGGTCACATTCATTTATACACAGTACCTCCAATTGGCACTCCATATGCCAATTTCAAATAACCCAAGGTACACAATAAGCCCCCAAAGAACAACTTTTAAATAAAGGTCTCGAGGCAGCTTGCAAATACCACCAGCACTTTTGTATGTTTTTTGTTTTTCAGAGGAGAGCTATGACACTTTATAGTCACGAACAGCAGTTCACGTACAGCAGTAAAGTAAGTTGAAAAGGAAGGAGCTCACTGTACAGAACACAAAACAATACCCTTTTTATTTTTTTTAAAACTCTGGTGAAATAGGTTTCCATACGATATCCCTTTAAAAAAAATAATAATGTAAACCAACCTGTGGGTTAGTCACACGGTACAGACGTCACGAGTGTTTACAGATGCTTAAACTATTTACAAATGCTATTCTTTAGGTAGTAAAGGTTTGTTGCAATTTTCCAGCACTTTTTCCTCAGTAAAAGAAATGGGGATGTGTTGGTGTTCTTGTATAAAAATTCATAAATGGAGAAAGGCAATTTCCTGAGAGAAGATTTGTTCTTGAAATCGTTTTTCTTTTAAACAATTGGGAATACAGAAGTGGGCTGTGGGTGTAAGAAGCATATGTCTAAAGTTAACATTTTTTTAAATTATTTTAAGTACCATTAAGTTAAAATGTTTACATTCATTATAAAAATGCTGTTAAATCTTATGCAAATGATTTAACACTGATTGCTGCAACGCAAATTGCACTTAAAAAAATTATTGTGTACATGGAAGAAAAATATCTTGTTTGCTACCCTGTTTACAAATTCCAAGTGACCTCAGATCAGCCACGTTACAATAAACGTTGAGATAAGTCAGTCAGTGTCTGTCATAATGCGATCTTGCAAACTAATATTCTTCTCAAGACCCCAGGAATGCACTCAGCCTCCAGGATGGACCTAATGGCCTCCAATGCTCCTCTCCACGAATGCTTGTGAAACGTGCACGTAGATCAGGGATGAAAGAATTCTGGGATAACCAAGGTTGATCACAAGAAGCACATGATTTGGAGCAATACACAAACTATTTTTTTTTAATCTCTCAATCTTCCTTAGCAGACAAGGCCCCAGTCATTGTCACAGTTTCTCCCACTGGTGTGGAGCAGAGCCAGAGGCGAGCTGGCTGGAAGCAGCCCAGGCTGACAGGAATAGGCCACACGCCCACTGTGCTGCCCCTTCCTACAAAGACCCATCTCTTCTTACTTCAATAAGCTTCTTGGGAAATATATCTCTTTCAAAACAAAGGCACAGAAATCACGCATCGAAGGAATGTTATGTCTGCATTTTTTGCCGCCATCTGGACTGCTGGACAAAATCAGACACAAGTGGTATGAGGCCTTCAAAGCCCTTGGCAGCACCAGCTCAGGCCAGGGCCAGAGCACACCAAGAATCCTGTCGCACCGAGGATGTAACTTCGGCAGGGGAGGACAAACTGACACCTATGTAGAGGCCATCTTGACCTGAATACTTGAGGTCACTGTTCTCAGGGTTGGCACTTTCTCCCACTGCAGACATCACTGATGCACCCACCTGGTAGAAGAACAGAGAAGGAGAGATGGTTATACGTGTTAGCTGGTCCAATCCTCCTGCCTCAACACCAGGGAACAAATGACATAGTCAGCAAAAAAACTAAAGCCACTCAGGAAGAACTAAGGCTCGCCTTGCTCTTCCTTGCCCAAATCAAGGGGCATGCACTGTGCTGACCACTGTCGGCCAGTGCCGTCCACCTGCTCCTAGCAACAATCTTAGAACAGTGCTGTTACCTTTTCAACCATGACTACCCAGCACAAAACAAAGGTAGACAGGAAGGGGTTCTGAAGGACCAACTCCAATTTGTCAAACTTAAGAGTGGAGAAGGCAAACAAATCATGCCCAACAAGGTACACACTGCAAATGCCATAGGACCAAACCCAAATAACTAGAAAAGAATGGAAAAGAGAAGGAAGGAAGGAAGGAAGGAAGGAAGGAAGGAAGGAAGGAAGGAAGGAAGGAAGGAAATCCCAAACTCAGATTTTAATGTAACTATTATAAGCATAAAGACCCAAGGTGACAGCATTATATGCATCAGGAGAAACGGGGGGTGGGAGGGACGCAAACGTCACAAAGCTGTAAGATGTCAAGCCCTTTGTTTTGTGTTGTTTGGTTTTTTTGTTTTGGTTTCTTTCTGGTTTGTTATTGTTGTCACTTGAGACAGGGTTTGTCTAGGTGTCCTGAAATTTACTCTGTAGATCAAGCTAGCATTGAACTCAATATCCGCCTGCCTCTGCCTCCCAAGTGCTGGGACTAAAGATGTGAGCCACTATGCCTATATCCAGATGTTTAAAATTGTATCTAGATTCTTGTGAAGTTACTGAAATAAGTGCAGCGATGCTACAGATAGCAGGACACTCAGAACTCTGACGAATGACTTTAGATCTTGAGTCCAGAAACTCCATTACAAGCACATAAGTCCAAGTGACACAAGAACAGTAGCTTCTGTAGAGTGATTTCTATCATGCCTGACTTCTTACCAACACACTTATTCCAAAACAGCCAATCTGCTAGTCTCTGGTGTCTGATTTCTCTGAAACAAGGTGTTACTTCTGAGAAATTCAGAGAGAGCTGGGATTGTCCAGACAGCTGGGACAGCAGGGAGCTAGCCCAGTGCACCAAAGCACTCCACCAGGGTCATTAACAAGCCCTGCTGGGGTTGGTAGGAGCTCCAGGAGGGAAGGCTAGCCAGCAAGCAGCTTAGCTTACCATTCTGCTCACAGCTTAATACAAGTGATAGGGGAGAAGTCTCAGAGGCCAAAGGCTGGGTTGGGATCTAAATCAGCCTGCTTGGTGAAGACAGGTTGAATTCCAAAGTTCTGGGCGGGTCACCTAGGGTGCACTCCAGTCTACACACAGGTTACCTGGCTTAGGCTTGACTCAGCGTGTCTGTAATCATGTCTGAATGGTGCCTTGCTATGTAAGCATTCTGAAGGGGCAGCCACATGGCAGCTCACCACTGTGACTCCAATTCCAGTGGATATGACACCCTTGTGCAACACATTCAGGCAAACACCAGTGCACATAAAATAAAAATAAATAAAATACCTCTCAAAACTAAAAGGTCAAGTGGTGATGGTGGCACACACCTTTAATCCCAGGGCTTGGGAGACAGAAAGGCAGATTGAGTTCAAGACCATCCTGGTCTACAGCGAGTTCCAGGACAGTCAGGGCTACACAGAAAATAAAATGGATATCTGGTGCCGGAACATCATTGTTGTTAACTGCCATGTCTGTATATAAAGTCTCTACAGTAAGTGCTAGACCATTGTAAAGATTATACACATAGAAAGTACTGTTATTAAGTTAGCATTGTTAAAATGCTCTCCCCTGTTTATTCTCTCCCTAGTTCTATCCCCCAGCCCGGGACAGCAATCATTGTCCAGGAACAAAAGCGGTGTAAGTGAAAGCCAACGGTCAGGCTATGCATTTGTTTATTTGCCTGTTCATTTGAGACACGGTCGGCCTGTAATTTACTATTTAGATCATGCTGACCTCAAACTTACAGAGATCTGCCTGCCTCTGCCTCCCAAAGGCTATGCATCTTAATTTTAGCGACAGCTCTTCAGAAAGAGAAATGCAAGATATTCAACAATCATTCGAAATGACCCTTAGCTCCTGTCTGTTTTGAAAGTGTTTTGAAAGAAAATCTTTGAGCTGTGCACAATACTCAGGAGGCTGAGACTGGAGGAGTACCATGAGTTGGAAGCCAGCTTGGGTTACAGAGAGAGAGAGAGAGAGAGAGAGAGAGAGAGAGAGAGAGAGAGAGAGAGAGAGATTAATTCAAGCACACCAGAGTTCTGTCCCAAGAACCCAATCATAGTGGTTTTGAATAGGTACGGCCCCATAGACTCATGTGTTTGACTTTCCATAGGGAGTGGACTGTTAGGATGCATGGCCTTATTGGAATAGGTGTGGCCTTGATGGAAGAAGTTTGTCACTGTGGGGGTGGACTTTGATTGAGGTCTCCTATGCTCAAGCTACACCAAGTGAAGTACACAGTCACTTCCGCTGCCTTCAAATCAAGATGTAGATAGAACTTTCAACTCCTTCTCCAGCACCATTCCTGCCTGGATGCTGCCATGTTCCTGCCATGATGATAATGGACTGAACCTCTGAAACTGTAAGCCAGCCCCAATTAAATGTTTTCCTTTGTAAGAATTGCCTTGGTCATGGTTTATTCCCTGCAATAAAACCCTAACTAAGACACCAAGTAAGCTGCCTGTTACTCCAGATCTAGGAAGATGAAAACATAAAGACTCAGCCATCCCATGCACTAAAATCCATGCGTGCAAACACATGCAGGCATAGCCCACACTGAACTACATCCCTAGCTCCAAGGGAATGCTGATGCCCTTAGTATTGTTCTTATACCTGAAAAACAATTCCAAGTTTCTGAGAAATAACTCTTCTATATGAATACTAGACTATATATAAGAAGTTCACAGTCCTACAGAGGGCCAACCAACCCCAAAATGCAGATGTGCACACGAAAAACATCAGCTCCTAAAACGACAGCTGAGGCTCTCAGGAAACACAAGAGAATTTTGTGCCAAGACTTCATAACCTTTCACCTTTCAGTGTGTGTGTGTGTGTGTGTGTGTGTGTGTGTGTGTGTGTGTGTGTGTGTGTGTGAGAGAGAGAGAGAGGGGGGAGGGGGGATTGGGGAATGGGAATAGGGATGTGTATGTGCCATAGCATGTATGTGGGCAGACAACTTCATGGACTCTCTCTCTCTCTCTCTCTCTCTCTCTCTCTCTCTCTCTCTCTCTCTCTCTCTCTCTCTCTGTGCCTTCTAAGATTAGGCGTAGGGTACCAGGCTTGTAATACTGAGCTATTTTGCCAGTCCTAAGAACATGGTATTTAAGCATGAAATACAACACAAGAAGTCTGGGGCCTGCTGATGTCCCTGGTGGTATACAGTAAAGCCAATACTAAGACTCTGGGTTTTCTTTCTCACCACAGAAGGAAAAATAAAATTTAAAGTCTTTATAACACTTCAAAAGGCTGGTGTCAAGTAAACATGCCAGTCCTTTGTCTGTGGCCCATGAGGCTACACTTTGGTTCTGACAAAAGGCAATTAAAAGTGTCCAAGGCCACTGAGAAGCTTATGCCCTGCTGAACTCGGTAATTCCACTTCTGGAAATGTATTATAAGGAAATAGTCCAAAAGAAAGGAAAGGTGGCACAAAGGAAGCCATCCATTACTGGAGTACTTAAAATAGTTGAAACCATGGGAACAATCCAATATGGAATGGTCTGGAAACCTGGGTCATCCGCTCCATGAACGATTATGCAATTATTAAAAATAATAAGACCGTGTAGCAGGACAGGAAAAATCCCTCCTACAGTGGTAAGTGAAAACCATCAGGTCGCGGACCCTGTGTCCTGTACGTAAACCCGAGTGTCAGGACAGGAGTGAGGACATGGGAGAGCACTGGGCCTCCTAGCCAGTTACTCCTCTCTGAGAATTTTCCTTTGAATGCTCTAAGGGAACAGGGAACACCAAGGCTTCACAAATCAGAGGCAGAAGTTAGAGACTCGGGTGACTGAATGGGACTGTAATGTAGATGAAATGAGGGCGTGAGAGGAGGAGAGGCCAGGCGGGCCCAGTACATCCGAAACCATCTCCAAGCTGCCCAGCATAAACCCAAGCTTGACACCCAAGCCTGGGAGAAACACACGACTCTGCTCTAGTTACGAGCACTGTTCCTGCGTGGAGTGACTCTCACAGCTGTTCTTAATTGCAGGGTCACTAACTCTCCTGAAGAAGCCTAGCTCATCACTGGTGTTCGTCTTAAATCCCTTCTCTCACAGGTTTTAGTCATGGATCGTCTAAGAAGAAAAAAAAAATCAGAAAGCATTCATAATCCTGAAACCAGCCATTTCTGGAAACTGAGGCAGAAGGACGGAAGACTTTGAGAACTGCATGGACTGTATAGTTAGATCCAGTCTCCCCCAACACCCGCACCCCAACACACATGCACGCACACACGCACAGAGACACACAGACACACACACACACACACACAGGCACACACACACAGGCACGTGCACACATGCACACAGACACGCACAGAGACACACAGACACACACACACAGGCATGCACACACAGACACGCGCACACAGGCAGGCATAGTATCTCATACCTATAGTTTCAGTACCCAGGAAGCTGAAGCAGAGGTCAGCCTGAGCTTGTCTTAAAGGATTTTTAAAGGGGGTGGGGGGGGCACAGAGCTGGGAGCTGCGGTGAGCGGCTGTAACCCAAGCACTGCAGCAGCAGGAGGATGGGATTCAAGGCCATTCTTCTCACTTGCACACAAGGTCAGAGGCCAGTCTGGAGGATTATGAAATACTGCCTCTCAAAAAAAAAATTTTTTTTCCCCAAAACAGCAACAATAATAAAAATGATCTGGTAAGAATTTTAGGGGGCTGGAGAGATGGTTCAGTGATTAAGAGCACTGACTGCTCTTCCAGAGGTCTTGAGTTCAATTCCCAGCAGCCACATGGGATAGTAACTCACAACCATCTGTAATGGGATCTGATGCCCTCTTCTGGTGTCTGAAGACACCTACACTGTACTCACACATATAAAACAAATAAATCTTTAAAAAAGAAGAATTTTAGTTGTGGTGCATGCCCTTAATCCCAGCTTTTACGAGGCAAGTGGATGTCTGAGTTAGAGACACCGGCCTGACGTAGTATTTCCTTAGTTACAGACCAGCCAGGGCTACATAGGGTGACCCTATGTCCAAACAAACAAATCAAAGAATTTCCATGAGTTAACATTTTCCCACATCTAATTAAGTCCTTCAAAGGACTTTATCAAATGGTGAGCCTCTCAATATAGCCAAAGGCTCTTCTAGAACTGAAACAAATGTTCCGGCGGGAAAGCAGAGAGGAGCTTAGATACCAGAGCCCAGCCATCCTTCCTCCCTTCCCCGGGCAGACAGGCAGCTCACGAGACAGAAATCCCCTCTCCCAGATCAAAGTGCACAGAGGGTGGAGTAAAATCTGTTCTGTGTTCCCATTCACTGCTTATCTGCCCTCCACCCTCCTACAGACAACTGAAAATGGAGGTACTTCCTGTTGAAAGAATGTGTTATCAGCACCAGACTCAGCCTGGCCTTAGCATAGCATGCACGCCAGGGTAGGTGGGAGACAGCAGCATGGGAAAATGCCCCTGGAAAAGAAGAAGCGATTCCAGGAACAACTCAAACAGAAGGGAAGGAGGGGAAAGCCTGTTTGCCCGTGAGGCACACGCAGGTCATCTCACATCACCCAGCTGCTTCTCTTGAGAATAAGCCGTCTCTGTCTTTGAATGTCACTGGTAAAGTTATTAAAGGATTCAGATTTGATTCATTTGAGCTGTCAAATGCTCAGAACGGTGTCTACCACCAGTCGGCTCCCAGCGGTCATCTCCTCCTTCCTGCCCTGGCCTTCACATCTTGCAGGGCTGGAAGCTGGGGAGAGCCTCCACAGGAATAGAACTCGGAACACACCAGAGAGAAGAAACACAAAGACAGCTCCGGGGTAAAAACGTGCTCTGAACAAGACAGACCACAGAAAATTCAGTTTCCAAACCTAGAGAAAAGGGAGAAAGTAACTCTCAAAAGTTTTCTTTCCTGCACTGCGTGTGGGAGTTCTGCACATGGACTTACACACACACACACACTAACACACACTATTCTAATTTTGAACAGAATGCTGGACATGGGGGCACATGCCTTAGGGGAGATAGGGGCAGGGGGATCTAAGTTCCCAGGCTAACCTGATCTAATAGTGAAACACTATCTCAAAAAGAAAAACAAGTGAAACAGAGCAAGAAAACAGATAAAAGTTTTCTAGCTTATGAAATTGTGTGCACATGTAGAAACACACACACACATTGGAAATGGACTGTGCTGCTATCTGCCCAGGGTGGCCTGGTTCTCACTCACCATCCTCCTGCCTCCCACATCACAGTGCTGGTATAGACACATGCTACCATACATAGCATAAGTTTTAATGTTGTAAGAAAGCCCCAATGAAGCTATTGAGGAGCTAGCTCAGTGGGTAGAGCCCTTGCCAAGCCGCATGAAACAACCCTGGATTCAATCCTGAGCAGTACATGCACCAGGCATGGCGGTGCTGCTGTAATGACTGGGGAGATAGGTCAGAAGGATCGGTTCAATGCCACCCCAGCTACATACCAAACAGCTGCCAGCATGGGTGGGCTACAGGGGCTTTTGTATCAAAGAAACCACAGAACTCTGCTAACCTATCTGCATTGCTTCTAAAAGTTCCTCTCTGCAGGAAGGAAGTGCTGTCTGTACCCAGGAAAGTTACAGGGTGAGTGGTCATGCTCTGGTGTGGAGCTCTAAGCTTCAAGACCCTGATCTGCCTCCCATGCATCTGAGTGAGTCTGTGCTCACGAATCCTGTGTGAGGGGAAACCAGGCATTCCTCAGCAAAGCTGTGTTTTTGTAGCCTCTGGGCTTAAACCCCTGTGGGGCTCTCTAGCTCCCTTCCACAAGAAAGGAAAAAAAGTATGCATAAGTCCCAGTACAGGCATATACTCTCATGGAAACCTGTATGCCCACTTACATGGTGGCAGAATGGGACTCAGTTCCCAAGGTGACATGTGGAAGGTACCGGAACACGTAATCTCTTACCGCAAAGCCCTCGAGCTGTCCATGCCGGCATGCCAGCCTGAACTCCTCCACTCCTAAAGAGTAGCCAGTCCCCATAACTGGCCTAACTCTGTCTGTTTAGATTCCTTCCTAAAATGTCAGATTCTCTAGCTGCAGTCCACCCTGGACAGGGAAGCAAGTTGGCCTAGCCCCCGTGCTCCCACTCTAAAGGAGGGCATCAGGTGGGGAGGGTAGCCAGTTTGAGGCTATGCAGGGGCAAATATAAACTACCAGGGTCTGTCTGGGAACGTGAAGTCAATCTGGAAACTTCTTTTTAAAAAAAAAAGGTTTGTGAAATTGGAATGGATTATTCCATTTAGTAGTCAAAAGAAGCTGTACAGGACCCCGAGGCAAAGCCTTTCAATGAATGCTGTGTGTCACCACTTTCATGTGCTCCTTCTCAGGAGATGGGTGAGGATCCTAAACCCTGAGCTTCAGTAGGAAAACAACGAAGGTCAGAAGAACACATACTCAGCCACCACATCAGGAACTAAGGAACACAGACCATAAAAATGCTAGCAGAGAAAACAAAAGCTTGAAAAGCTTCTTATAACACGGGAACACTTCTTTACATTCCCCTTTTAGAAAGTAAAGATTTATTCCCACTATCTTGGGGGGGGAGGGGGTCTGAGTGCTACTCGAGCTTCTATCTTAAGTGCTTGCTGTTCATAAGCTTCAAAGCAGTCTGTGGGCATCTCCCATTACGCTACGCAACACTCCTTAAGGACCAGATGGGAGGAATTATTCTTCCCTTGTAGGAGGACAAGTCTTGCCAGCTCCCTACAATCACGGAGAGCTTCAGCTGGCTCTTGGCTGCCTGAATCTGTTTTCTCCCAGCTGCTAATCTGTGAGCCCCAGAATAAACTTCAGACCATATCCAGGCTTCCGTACAAACCAAGCACTAATTTAATGACATCAAACATAGTTTGATACAATAAAAAAAAATGGCTTGTAACACTGGCAAAAATTCTTGTAACTGTGGTGAAAGCTGACCATGCCAATACACCAGACAGGCAGCAAGCCATGGAGTTGGTCCCCTTGAAACAACAGATACTGTCTTGGAATTCTGTTTATCACATGACATGGGCATGGCGGCAGATTCCTATCACCACTCTTAGGAGGTGGAAACAGGAAAATCAGGAATTCCTGGCCAGCCAAACAAATCTGAGGCCAACCTGGGCTATTTGAGATTCTGTAGCAAACAGAAACATAAACTGAGTCCTAGGCTGTCCTGGAGCTGCATATGACAGAAGCTGGGTTATGAGCCATTAAGTCTGACAACACCTGTCTTTGAAAGTATTGGTATACAGAAAAAATCATCAGGTAACCAACTCTAAGTATGAGCAAGGCTATCACACTGAGCTTAATTCGGACCCACTAAGTCTTCATTTTGCTGGTAACCCTGTTGGCAGACACTCACGAAATGCATAATTACTTCAATTCCAGTAAGGGAATTCATTTTCTTCAAAGACTCATTTAGCAATAACATTTCAGATCATCCTAAGCCAGATTCCTTGTCTGTAGCATTGTTTTCCCATAACATTATTTTATATTTTGTGACAATTCTGTATTTTTTAGAGGCAAGGATTTAAAACGAACAAACAAACAATCTTTAAGAATCTTTAAGTTGGGGCTGTACAAAAAGCCAATAAGCCCTGCTGGCACACACATGCTTTCTGCCTGGCTCTGGCTTTTAGAGCTGTAAGGAGCAATGAGTCACTTACCACTTAAGCCTCAGTCCACGGTAGCTTAAGTGAGCACATACTTCGTAACTGTTTTCTAATGCATATTTTCAAAGCCATGGGATATTAAGGAGACAGTGGATTTTCTCACTACCTTACACGGGGACGGACAGACACACAGACACACAGACACACACACACACACACACACACAGGGGAGGGGGGGAGAGAGAGAGAGAGAGACGAGACACGGGGTTAGATAGAAAATGAAAGTATTCGAAATCCTTATTTAAACATTCTCTGCTAGGGTGGCTTTCTGTGAAGGCTAGATAGTGTTCAGATAGAATTACAAGTTACTAGAAAGGCTGTGAACAAAGAGAGAGAGGGTGGCTGGTACACAGGGAATGTGAAGATAAAATGCCAACAAAATATTTATGTTCATGGCTTGCAGCATGTGGCAAGTGGGATATTAATAACTGAGTTGATTGGCCAACTCCCCAGGGTGCAGGGAGGGGGAATAGCTCTGACTTAGGAGCTAGGAGACGTTGGTTCCAGTCCCCGATTCAGCACCAGACTGTTCTGTGACCTTAGGGAGTCACTCAGTGTCCTGGTTTATAAATGAAGCAATTATAATAGTGTCTTACCCCAGTGCTCACAATCAGTGTGAGAGAGTAATGGTTTTTAACTCTTTTTTCATTCTTTAGACAAGAGTGCTTGGGAATAGAAATGCTGAAACTAAAAAATGGGCGCTAGACTCCTGGAAAGTGTCTGTCTGTTTAATCATTTCATAAAACTGAGGGTTGGCGAGGTGCTTGGTGGGAGAAGGCACCTGCTACCAAGCCTGATGGCCTGAGTTTAGTCCACAGGATCTGCATGGTGGGAAGAGAATGGACCTCACAAAATGTCATCGAACCTCCATACACAAGCCACGGTCATGCATGCTTATGAGCACTCTGTCATAAAAACCTGAAACAGTAACTACCACAGAGAGCAATTTACTAACACTAGAGCAAAGCACAGAGAGCAGTTTAGTAACACTGTTAACTTTAACCTTACACATAACATCACAATTTCCACCTAATATCTCCCTGTCATACTCTGAACTCCATAATACATTTTATTTTCTATGTTGCTTTAATTTAGATTAAGAGGGTGTGTTCATTGGTAAAGCCCGTGTGCTGGAAAAGATGGCTCTGCTAAGAGTCTCGCTGCTATATCATCAGGATCAAGGGTACAATCCTAGAAACCACATTGAAAAGCTCCCTGACACCGGCAACTCTAGGCCCAGGACCTCCACAGACGCCTGTGCTGGACCTGCATACCTGTGTATACACACAAGCAGATCCACATGTATGTGAGGAGATGTGAGTGGTTGATCTAAGGCTAGAAGCCCCCCAGGTATTCTGAAGGGGTACCAGGCCCCTGTCACTACCACACCTGTGCATGAAATAAAAATTTTAAGTAGGGCTCGAGAGATGGCTCAATGGTTCAAAGCACAGACTGACTGCTCTTAAAGAACCAAGTTTGGTTCCCAGATCTAGATTGGGCTGCTCAAAAATGTTTGA
Organism: Rattus rattus; assembly: GCF_011064425.1. Lineage (NCBI taxonomy): Eukaryota > Metazoa > Chordata > Mammalia > Rodentia > Muridae > Rattus > Rattus rattus. Next base: position 32,999,168 of record NC_046168.1, read on the forward strand.
CTTCTGGTCCAAAGGAAATAATGCTTTCTTCTGGCTTCCATAGGTACAGCTTGAACTCACATGCATACAGCCACACACACCTGGCACAGACATACACACATATTCTTAACTTCTGAGGAGGCAGAGGCAGACAGATCTCTGGGAGTTTGAGGTCATATTGGCCTGCATAGCCAGTTTCCAGTCATCCAGAGCTACCTAGGCCAGACATGACCGATACAGGGACACACGTGGTCACTATTTTCCACCCTATTTTAGTAGTAAGATATTTGTTTCTTAAATTATGCACTGAGACTGGTCAAATGTAACAAAACATTATTTCTTCTGTCTAAAGAAATCAGTGTTGTATGCTGTAGTAGTAGTAACACTGATTGTCCAAGCCAGACCTGGTCCCAAATCAAAGCCTTGACCATTAAACTTGCCACAAGAACTTGGGCCTCTTCCGCATGTTTGTGACCCATTCGGGTGGATGAGTAAAAGTACCTAGCACATAAAAGATACTTGGAGGAAATTAAGCTCTTGCCCCTGTGCCACTAACTCACAAGTGAGAAGGCAGCTGATAACAAGGCTGGGGCTGCAGAGAGAGCTTATTAATTAAGAGCATTTGTTGCTTTTGCAGAACACTCAGGTTTTATTCCCACACATGTGGTGGTTCACAAGCACTCAGTTCTGGCGGTTGGATGCCGTCTGAGTACCAGGCATACATGTAAACAGACACACATGTAGGCAAAACACTCATATACATAAAAAGCCAAAAATAGCTGAAGTACTTCCCAGTAGAAACAGCAGGGGTCCAAGCCCGGGAGAGTGGTTCAAGCCTGAAATCCCAATACTAAGGAAGCTAAGGTCAGAAAATTCCTGTGACTTTCAGACCAGCACATACATACATGCATACATACATATATATTCGCTTACATGCAAGCAAAGCTCTCATATACATAGAACAATTCTTTTTTAAAAACTAAGAACAAGATTAACTGATATAATGGTTTAGCTTTCAGTGCTCTGTGAGGTGCATGCAGAACATTCAAATGGTGATGATGCCATGCTATTTCCCAGCCCCAGGGATGGGGGCAGGGCACTGAAACAGGAGAATCATCTGCACCCAGGCTCAAGGCCAGCTGGACCATCATAGGAAAACCCCATTCTAGATAGGTAGGTGGATGGATGGATGGATGGATGGATGGATGGATGGATGGATGGACAGACTGAGAGGTGGACAGAGAGAAGACAAGCTAGAGAGATGGCTCAGTGGCTATGAGCGCGTCCTGCTTTTCCACCATCTAGTTTGGTTCCCCGTTCCCAGCACCTATGACTGGCTCAGAACCACCTGTAGCTCTGGAGCACACACATATGTATGTGTAATACGCTCCCAACATATTTATGTATACATAAATAAAACAATTTTTTAACAAGAGCAGACCCGGGGTTGTAGCTCAGGTTGTAAGTATTTGCAGAGCATCCTCCAGGCCCTGAGTATGGTCTCTAGCACCACAGGGGCAAGAGAGTGGGAGAAGTGGTAGCTTTCTGCCCCAGGGCCAGCAAAAGCAATCCACGACTGGTGCAGGCTAAATCTGTCACCGATGTGCCTTCCAGTTCCTAAAGGAACTACTGTCTGTGACTAGCAATAACATCTTGGTAAACCCAAACTGATTCCAGCACAGTAGAGAAAAACCTTCCCATAAAAATTGTCACACTGGTAACCCAAGCACTCAGAGGCAGGCAGATCTCTAAGTTTGAGGCCAGCCTGGTCTACAGAGTGAGTTCCAGGGCAGCCAGAAGTCTCAAAATAAACAAAGCCAAAAACAAAAGAACTTGGGTGAGAGGTAAAGCCCGAGCTAAGGAATGAATGAAAACAATGCTTTCTAATTTCACCACAGGTTACAAATGTCCATGCAGAATCCTAGCACCTGGGGGGCAAAAACAGACAGCAGGATCAGAAGTTCAAGGCCAGTCTCAGAGAAGTTTGATTCCAGCCTGGACTAGTCAAACCATGTCACAAAAACTGCAAACAACACCCTAGCCTGGAGAGATGTGGACCATCCATCTCTCCACCGAGCCGGCTGTGGGTAAGAGCACTTGTTGCCCTTGCAGAGAACTGGGATTTAATTCTCAGCACCTACATGGCAGGCAGCTCACAACCATCTATGACTGACTGCAGGTCAGGGGCACCCAAGGCCTGATTTCTGCAGGCACCAGGCACACGCATACATGCAGGCAAAATACTCAGTCACAAAACATAAACATTTTTTTTATATTGTCTATGAAAAGAACCTCAAATGTTGGCCTTCCCAGGTATCTACACTGTCGTCTGAAGGTTTCACAAAGCTTATTTTAGTCTATCCCTAAGTCACTGCCGCTGAGGGCAAGCACTTAAGGGTACATGCTAACTCTTTCAAATCACCACAAAGCTCAGGGAGGGGTGCCTACAGCTAGGAGGGCAGCCAGTGTCTACAGAGAGACAAAACACAACACCTATTAAACTTCTGAAACTGATCCAAGCAGGGTTGAGACCACTGAGACCCAGACATGGGATTCACACCCTTCTGCCTCTTGGTGCGTCGTCAACAAGAAACACAAGTAAGGAAACCTGTTTCCCGACACAGCAGAACCCCTGTCTCTGGTAGGAGGTGCAGCAGAGCAGCCCCCCACCCTCCCCACCCTCAAGTCCGAGGCTGAGAAACCACTGTGTAAGGTGTGAGTTCAGTGCACATCGTGGGATTCCAGAAGAGAGAAGGAGACATGCCGGGCAAGCAGGGGCGTGCTGGCATTGCTCAATTAGCAAAATACTCCCAATCAGAAATATGGTAATTGTCAGAGTCCAACAGGCAGACAGAAAGCACACTGGTCGTGGAAGCCAGGGTTAGCTAAAGTTCCTTATTTACAAAAGAACATAGTTTGGGCTCTCATTACTGATGACTTGACATGGCTTTAATATATATATATATATATATATATATATATATATATATATATATATATATATAAAAAGAAAAGCCCATTCCTCCCTCTGTCTTCCAAACATCCAATCTCTCTGCCTTGTAGTCACACCAAATTCAAACACTCGCCCTTTGGTACCATGGATTGCTACTCCTCCTTCCTGGATACTTCTATCTACATTTTGTTTTTAATTCTTAATTACTTTATTGATCGGGAGTGGTGGCATGTGAATGACGGTTTATTAGTGTGGAAGTCAGGGCAACTTTGGGGAAATTGTCTCTTACTTTCACCACCTGTGCCCTGGGACTGAATTCAAATCTATCCATCAGGGTAGGCTGTGATCACTTTTACTAAAGAACCAATCCCGTCGGCTCTCTATCCCCGTTTGTCTCTTCAAACCTACCCAATTGAAGGAGGGTATACGTACTTTGCAAAATACATTATGCAAAAATCTCAAGTGACTAATTTTTATGAGAAAAACAGGCAACTATTTAGACAAAGGAACAGATGCCTGTAATCCCAGCATTTGCTAGTAACTCCCGGGCGAGGAATTAGGAGTTCGGGGTCCCCACTGCTTACAGAGGCTGAGCTACATGAGACTTAAAAGACTAGGGGCTGAAGAGATGGCTCGGCGTTCAAGGACACTGTCTGCTGTCCCAGAGAACCCAAGATTCCCAGCACCCTTGTGGTGAACTTATATAACTGCACCTCCAGAGAATCCCACCTTCTGCTCCTTCTGACCCCCAGGCCTCCTTGAGCACCAGGCACAAACATACGCAGCAGGCACACAGAGGCAAAACAGCCATCCACACACATGAAATATTTTTAAAACTAAATGTTACCAGTTACTCCGGGGTTCTGTTCTCCACAGGTCCTTTCCAACTGTGACAGAGCTGAAAGCCCCCCTTAACCCCTCTACTGCTTTGCTTATCCTGGTACTTTCAGGTCTGACTTGCAGAGAAAGACCATGTATGTGCGTGCCTGCCACTCCCCAGCACCTCGTACTGTGGACAGTGCCAGATGGGAGAAATGGGAGACCGTGTTCTCCCCCCCCACACCCCGTAAAAGGGGCCTCCTACACCTCCTGACTCCTTCCTCAACACCCAGCGAAGCAGAAGCGAAGTAGATATTTACCGATGCCAAGTGCAGTGTTTAATGATGACTGATATAATCTCAATCAATCTCGTTTTTAAGTAATGGCTGATACTATTTTTAGGCAAAATATGTCCAGTGATTCTTTATATTCGCGCATTAATTCTCTGTACATAGCCCAAGCTGGCATCAACCTGGAGATTCTCCTGCCTCAGTTTTTGGAGTTCTGAGATTACAGGTCTAGGTTACCACTCTAAGCAGGTGAGTGTCACAAGTGCACGCGCACACACAAACACACACACACACACACACACACACACACACACACACACGTGTTAGCCTTTTAAGTCAAGGGGGAAAGACTACTGACCAGATATCTATCTAACAACGATGGAAATTGTACACATTAACATTTCACTCGTAAATAACAAAAACAAAAGGTTTATATATTGCTCAACACCTGGAATTCAAAAATATTTGGGTTTTGTTGTTGTTGTTGTTGTTGTTGTTGTTATTTGTTTTGTTTTGGTTGCTTGGTTGCTTGGTGAGGTTTTCTGAGACAGGGTTTCTCTGTGTAGCCCTGGCTATCCTGGAATAACTAGCTTTGTAGACCAGGCTGACCTCGAATTCACAGAGATCCACCTGTCTCTGCAGGTGTGTGCAGCCCTATGCCCAGCGCACACCCAAAATAAAGTTTTTCTTAAAGATACAGTCTCAGTCTGTAGCCCCAGCAGACCTGGAACTCTCTATGTAGAGTGGCCTTGAACTCAGAGACCAACTGAATGCCGAGATTAAAAGCTAGTACCACCACATCCAGCAGATTTTAGTATTTTTATATGCCATGAAGAATAAACACCAAATTCTGTCAATTGGGCCAGTTTAGTGTTTCTCAGTAACCTTACAAATAAAAACTGTAGCCGTAGTAAGACAGACTTGTTAGCATATTTGGAAGTAAGAACAAGCATTAACATGCATTCTTTTATCAATGCTGCATAGTACAGAGTCTCCCCAACATCAGGCGGGAAAATACTGCCTGCCTTTCTCCCTTCAGTCTGTAAACCGCATACCAGCACGGCTTCCCACAAGGAGAAACTGAGTCACACCAGGTTCTGACTGGATGACTCTCCAGAAGTCTTCCTTACTCTCCCAGACAAAGGGCTCATGAAGCACAAGGAGAGCCGATACATAAAGCGAGGAATAACCAGTGCAATGGAGCAGAAGTGAGACTCCAGGCTCCAGCTCCTACAGAAGATCTGGTGTAGCCAGGAATGGTGGGTGGCTGGCATTCAGGAAGCTTGCCAGGGTGCACATAGAGATCAAGGTAACCTAGCAACTTAGTTAAAGGCCAAAATTTAACTACACGCTAAAGGCCGCGCACATGGTGGCAAACACCTTTAATCCTAGCACTTGGGAGGCAAAGGCAGATAGATCTGTGAGTTCAAGGCCAACCGGTCTACACAGTGAGTCACAGGCAAGCCAGGACTACACAGTGAGGCCCTTGCCTTCAATATAAATAAATAAATAAATAAATAAATTTACTGACCATGTTTTAAAGAGGTTGAGAATATCACTCAATGTATAGCACTTGCCTAGCATCCACAAGGATGTGGACTCACCTCCTAGGACTACGAAACAAGAAGAGGAAAAAAGTAAAGGATTGCATTAAGATGGCCCACTGGAAAACTGCTTGTTACACCAGTCTGACTTCCCATTGCAATCTCTGGAACATAGTGAAGAGAAGCGTCTTCCCAAAGTTGTGCTCTGACCACCACACATCACCATGGCGTATGCACATATACAACATAAATATACGATAAGTTAACTTAAACGAGAGAGAGGACTCCTTCCCATACCCCATTGCTGCTGAGAAGGGACCCGGGGCCTGGCTCAGGCTACAGCAGTAGTCAAGACAGCTTCCCTCCAGTGTCCTTTGGCCAAGAGAACCCAAGAAGCTGGTGCCCGTGAATCCACAGGCAAGGAGCCAGCTAGAAATGCCATCACTGGCTCCCAAAGAGAGAAGGACAACATGGGGGCTACTGCACCCTGTGTGTGGAACAGTGTTCGATTTCCACCAAGGGAAGGCAGACATGTTTCCCCGTCATCTCTCGTCAGAGGGCCGCGTAGCTCCAGCCGCACCATCTGTGCCTGAGATTTCCACCTTTTTTTTTTTTTTTTTTGAGATTTCCACCTTTTTAAAAGTGCTTCTTTCTGCCAGCTGCTCACAGACTTCATGCATGAACGGTTCTCTCCACACCCATGAAGTCGCCACACCAACCACACCACAGAACCACAGAACTTCAGCGCAGCCAGATACAAGCACTAGAAAGTGCTAAGGGCCAAAGAGGCATGGAAGGACCCTCCTTGGCAACAATCTAGAGAAGGGACACGCTACCTGCAATTACTCTTCATGTGGGACAATATCCAAAGGTGGACTAGTTCCTCACAGCAAGTCAGGAGCAGCTTACAAAGACACCAATGGTACGGTTGCCATGCAGGGAAAGCATCTCTGTGGCAACCTGGTATTCTCTGTAGGAGGTTGGTAAGAAGTAGAGTGAAGAAGCAACTCCATCCAGGGCAGATGGGAGGCAATGTCACCCAGCTCTACCCCAGCTGCCTGAGGAAGCTGCAGCTCACACCAGCTGCCACAGGCTCTCCAGGTCCCATGGAGATTTCACAGCTAGGACCTTGACGTCTGCAGCCTTATAAAAGGGCCTCTCTGGAGGAGTCCCTGCTAACAATTCTTAAGGCTCTGCCTCCTGGTGTCAGAAGGAGGCTGGTCTTCCTCTGAAGGGAACAGGCCACAAACAAAGCAAGCCTAGAGAACCAGCCCACAGCTCACAGGACCCTCATCCAGTCAGATTAGGTTCCTCTTCCAGTTTTTTTCAGTCTTTTTCTAACAGACTGGATTTATTAAGAGAAATTTTTAATTTTTACATCACGAAACCACAAGAGCAAATCTGACTGCCTTCACAATAGCACCACTCCTCAAGCAAACACAGGAAGCCTATGACATAACGTTTAAACTAAGTTTCAGCCACAGGAACTAGACACTACCTTCCCCCAACAGTAACTTAGGGCTAACCATAGACAAGACACAGACAGTGGTTCCAAACCTGGCTGCTCCTTGATACACCAGAAAAAAAAAAAAAAAAAAAAAAAAGCATCATTTTGCCCCATTTACCTACACAATCTGAGGACCAAAGAGTAGGAGGAACCAATTCTTGATCTTTTATTTCCCAACAAGTAACAAAACCATTTTACCACTTCAGACAAATGCAGGTGCATTCAACACTCTAAGTAATGAGCACAGAGAACCAGGAATGGGTAAACAGGTACAAGTACTGGCTGTCTGACTCCGCAAATCTGTCCCCTATGTCTACAAGTATATGTGGCATACAGACATAATGGGCACACGAATATCCCACAAATATATCACACACACACGCACACGCACACGCACACGTGCGCGTGCTCGCGCGCACACACACACACACACACACACACACACACACACACACACACACACACACACACTTATAAAAGCTCCTTAACCTAACATTTGCAACAAACAGAACCAGCTGGAAGACTGAGCACACGCCTTTAATCCCAGAGGCAGAGGCAGAGAGAGGCAAATGAACCTCTTTGAGGAAATTTGGTCTGTCTACACAGAGTTCTACGTCAGACAGGTCCAAAAGACCCTGTCTCAAAAAAATGTAAAACTTTTTGCTACATTATTCTTTCATTGTGTCCATTCAACACTATTTATAGAAATGCATTATATACTGGTTACAATGTTTTCAATTCTTTGACAGTTTCATACATATATAAAATGTTTAATTATTTCAATCTACTTTCATTAAAGGAATTTGGTCTACAAAGAAACATCAAATCTTCTCAAATATGGAATACTGTTCTTAGTATGTTTGTTTGGATTTGTGACTGAGGTAGGACCAAGACAGACAGAGAGCCTATGGAAGCTTCCAGATACCTCTAGTGTAGTACTTTCAGTTTTGCCGGTGGCTATTGTATGGAAACACAAGTTTCCAGGCCCCACACCCAGAAATTTTGACAAAAAAACTCCAGGATGGAACTTAGAAATCTGCAGCATTTTAAAGTACCTTAAGCAATCCAAGGCCAAACTATACAGCCAACCCTAGCAGAAAGGGAAGAATCTGGGCTGTACTCCGTTATAGAGTCCTCCCCGAGGGCTGCGGGTGTACCTGAAAGGCCCTCTGTGGAGCCACAGAGCTGAAGCTGAGGGAAGCCAGGTGCCCTGGACAGACACTAGAGTGGGTTCCTGTCACAGCACCACAGTCACTGGTACTGGTATTGCTTATCATTGCTGAAATGACCCTTTGGAATTAATGACCCCCGGAAGCAGCAGGTCTCCCAGCAAGAGCAGTAGGAGCAACTGCAGACAGAGGACCTTGCCTTGACTGGATCCATGAAAGTAAATCTCAGGTTGATAGGCACCTAGTCATTTTACTAATCTAGGTTAGAAATACACAGTGACTCTCACAAGCAAACAAGCAAGCAAGGAAGAAAGGGAGGGAGGGAGGGAGAGAGAGAAAGGAGAAAAAGTAACCGTGATCACCATGAGGCTTTAACACTTCTTCCTTTTCTTTGGGCTAAACTAACACTAAAAAAGCTGGACCTTAATTAAGAGGTTTGTAAAGTACTTAAGTTGACATTTTGTTGACATTCAAATATAATTTCCCCTGAAAAAATAAAGATTCTTAGGTACCAGTTCACTAAATTATTGGTTGAGATTATGATACTGCTGATAAGATAGAATGTAAGATAAGTCGGTGCAGAACAGTTCCCTCGGCAGTCACCGACTGCTTTCACACTCACCCCTGAGGCCGTCGACTGTGTGGGAGGAGAAGTATTTTTGGTGCAGTCATCTGAATTAGAGGAGGAGGAAGTTGGAGTCATAGGAACAGAGCTGTTACCTGCAAGAGATGAGCTGTGAATCCAACGACCCCCACTGCCAAAGCCAGAAAACACTTCACAGATAAAATGGCATTTATCATACTTACCGGAGCAAGCTTTCGACTTATTTATATTTTTAGGTTTTCGTTTCCTGGTTTGAATTCCTTCTTTTTTCATAGCAAGTGGTCGAGGCACCTAAAAAAAAAGAGCCCACATTGGTCTTACATGTAAATATTATACTGAAGTAAAAGATGATTTTAGCACCGAAAGCCCTCATTTTAAGTACCTGGGAATGCAGCTTGCAGAACGCTTACGTACCCCAGAAAATAAGTAATTTTCTTTTCAGTATTAAAGATTCAGGTGTGCTAGGGGAACACTATTGGGCTACAATGCTTTAAACTAATCAAAGACTTTTGGCAAAAATTTTCATCCACATGTGTGTATTGATATTTATTAATATATATATTGATTGATTGTAAATGTATATAAAGATTTCCCCTTTCTCCAACAAATAGATTCTTTCAGGAAAAAAATTAATTTAATCGTGGACAATTTAATATTTTCAGCTTTGTTTATTATCTGAAATAACAAACAATTATAGACCAGATATTTCTTGTATGAATCTTTACTTTAATATCCTTATTTAAAAGACATCAAATACCTTCTCCCTACAACACAGGTTATTTACCGTAAAAGACTGATCATTGTTAACCAGTGGCTCGTGAGGAAAGTCTTAGCGCTCAGAAGGCTAAGGCAGGTGGGCTGTTGCACCCTGGGCTGTGAATTAGAGGTCAGCCTAGGCTACAGAATGAGACCTTGTCTAGAGCAGACAAACAAATATTGAAGTTTACAATAAGCTTTGCAACCCTTTGATGAAGTACACACTCTAACAGAAGCTATCAAATACAATTCCTCAGACAAATGCCTTTGCCAAGTTTCTTAAAACTTAAGATTTACTGTAAACATTATTTTGCTATCAATTTTTGAAGTATACACTTTAGATTTTTACATTTTCCTTTCTTTTTCTCTGTGTGCAGGGTTTCTCTGTACAGCCCTGGCTGTGTTAGATTAAAGGCACACACGGCCACACTTAGCTCATTTTTACATTTCTAAAATCGAGATGTTTTACAAAGAATGTTAGTGTCAGATTAGTTGGTAGTGGGTTTTATTCCCTGGCTGCTTAGTGGCTGAACTGACGAGATCACATTACAGTTAAAGAGCAGCTTGGATTCACCATGGGTCATGTGTACACACACATTCACTTTTATACCGTCCTTTTCATTTGCTGATTCTGACTTATAATCGAAATTCTACAATTCAGGTAGTAACTACGTATTCATAATAAACAGAATAAGAGGCATACCCCATGGAGTTTCATATAAAGCCCGCAAGCATTGCACACGGGCTCACCCTCAGCGTTTCTACGCCATAAGGTAGTGGTTGTGGTGTGACAGTTGGCACAGGACAGTCCAAGCCGTCGTGATGAAGGCTAAAAAAAAAGCACACACAAAAAAACACAGTAAGTACAGAAAGGCAACCTTTACACATTTTAATGACTTTATATGTACATCAAGTTTCTATCTTCAAAAAACACTTTTCCTGCTAATTATACATAAAATGTCCTGTCAGGGGAAAAAAAAATCTGTCAAATTAGGCAGACCTTCCTGGACTAGAAACCTTAAGGACTGCTTGGTGTGCTTAATCCCGCAGGTAAAATTTTCTCCCACAGCCGGCTGCTGCGTGTTCTACAATAATCTGGAAGCAATCGTTCACTGACTGTGCTAAGCTATCACAGCCTGTGCCATAGTGGCTGCTCCTCCAAGAAGTCAGGTTTCCACACATTGCTGTTGGGGAATTAGATTCTTCAAGTTGCCCCAAACAGAGCTAAATTCTAGAACATTAACAAGAATACATACAACCAACCACCAGGCAGCCTGAATCCTGAAGCACAATGAAAACCAGGAATCTAGGAATTAGACATAACCACATCTATTTTTCACGCACATGTAGGAAAAAAAAATCACCCAGAAAACACAAAAAGATGAGTGAGAGTCTGGCATGGTGAGCCTTTAACCCCAGTACTAAGGAGGCAGAGGCAAGTGGATCCAAGTTCTAGGCTAGCCTGGGCTACACAGAAAAACCCTATCTAGGAAAAATGAGAGGGGTGGGGGGAGATGAGGGAAAGAAGGTCAGGACCTGAATAAAGAAAATACTCTGTTTTACAAAAGATTCCAGCGCATTTGCTAACATTCTTTTAATACACTGCCTTGCACATGGTGATGTTGACACACTACTGTCCCAACTATTTTTCATATAAATAGTTAACTGAGTTAACCGGCATCACCAGGGCAAGCCACATCTAATGCTGCCCTTATGATCCTAACATTCCTAAAAGAATAAATTTCCTCCAAATCTCTACAGAAAAGGAGGATGTTGAAAACAATATAATCGTCTCCCAGGAAGACAAAATGTGATTTATATTTAGATTTATCAAACAAGTTGTTTAAAATTATTAAAAACAAGTGCTATGGTCAGATACTACATATATATATATCAAAGCTCCAAAGGCTATAGAAAAATTATAAATAATTGGAAAAGATATGTTAGTCATATATATTGGACATTTATATTCCAAGTTCTTTCCTTGTAGACAAATATAAATGATTAAACAGACTTTTTCACTTATAGCTCACACCTGTTCTATTATTAGGTTAGCATCCTTTATAATCAAGTTATAAAAACAAGGACACAGCCACGAGCCCTTCAGTCCTGTACCGTTTCTAAGAACTTGGGGCTAATAATTCTCAGGCTCTGGTGAAAATGCACATACTTGGCAAATAGAACTACTTGAGAAATTGCTTTGCTAAAACAAAAAAAAATATTATCAAACCTTACATAGTGTAGGTTTCTTTTCTCTTCCCCCTCTTTGGGACTCAGGGGAATTAAGTTTCCAGGTGAGCACTCCTTTCTGTCCATAAACGTGAAATTAGTGAAGGACGGACAAAATGATCCGTTTTATAAATGAGCCATTTATGACAGTTTCCAGTGGAATTTGGAGCCAATGTGGAGCAAAATTGTTATCAGAATTTGCCATTATAACAAAGAGCTTTATGACTGTCAACTGCGGTTTATAAGTGAAGGCAGTCTCTATAAACATGTGTAAAGGTGAGCAGGTTATAAAAGTTCCTTGTAACAAGCGATCTCAGTTCTGTTCCTCACTGACAAGGAATTCAAGTTACACCATAAATGTCTTATTTTGCAACGTAATACAAGTTCAAATTCACAGTGATTGTTCTGTTCTACTGGCTAAACAAACTGGGGTTCAATATTCTGTTTCTGAGAACTAAGCCAGATTCACCAAAACCATAAGCCCACAAAGAGCCCCAATTGATAGCACACGCCTGCAATTGGTATCATTTATAACTCATTCACAAGCGTATTGGCTGACCTTGGTTACTGCCGAGACACCTGCCACACAGAGAGAAAACTAATGGATTTACAAACGTTTACGTTGGTTTTCTTATGCGTGACAGTTATTTTTTACTAGTACATGATGAAATAAATGGAACTTCGTAATATGGTTTTCAGTTAATCAAATGTGTAATTCGACAAGAACCTAAAAACAGCCACATGCACACCAAGTTTCTGCTCAGTTTTGAAAAGGGAAGTTTCCTTTCGGAGCTCAGCTTGGACGCTGTGTGAGTCTGGCTGTCCCTCTGGAAAGTAACATTTAGTTGTCCTTGCTTCTCTGATCGATGAAAGGGAGAACTCCCTTGGAATATTTTCTGACTACTTTCTTTTTAATAAAATACATGAGGATCTCAAAAGCCCTTGAGTCAATTGCATCCTGAATTCAAGGATACCCTTTAAAGAAAACTCTAAAAAACGTTTGTAACAAGCTTAAAGCACATTCCACTCAAATTAACCTCAGCTACTTTATTTTAAATGCATTAAAAACAAAACAATCATAAAACTAATTGCCTCTCCTTAAGGTGTCAGGCTTACACTGTGATGCAATTTCACTCTAATCTATTTAACACAAACAACATGTATAGCGTTTGTTCTGCTAATTAGAGAATAACAATTAAATAAATTACCTGGGTCCTTAAGATGTCTGGCATCTAATTGCAAAGCATTTACTTTAAATGACATTTAGAATACTATTAGTTGGGGCTAGACAAATGTTAGCCTTAAGGTGCAATTCATGAAAACTTGCCCCCCACTTCTTTCATTTCTAGCTTTATATGCCCTAACAAATGTATTAGCTTAATCATGGGAGAAAAAAATAAGAATACCTCACACTTATTTAAAAGATGGTAAACGCTTGAATTAGTGACATTCACAATTTGTGAAGACTCTACCTTCTCAAGTTCTGTGCCTATCTGCAACAGCCAGATTTCAAAGTAACCAATGTTTGAGTAAATAAATCTTCACCACAGTCAGGGCAATTTAAAAGGCAGAGGAATAGGGAGCTAAACCTGGATCTTCAAAGCCTACTTTTCCTTTGCCTACTTTTGCTTTGCAGATGTTACCTGCAAGCCCAAATTTTGGGGTTTCCATTTTGTATACTAGCCAAGAATATCTCTTTAAGATAAAATATATATGCGCGTGCTTAAAAAACTGAGAGGCAGCACAGAGCGGAGCAGTTCAGGAGCAGAGCACTGGTCGAATCTAGGTGGTGTGGAAAGGGAACTTTTTTTTTTTTTTTTTGGTTGGTTCTCCGTGGGATTCCGACGTGTGCACTAGAGGAAGTTTTGTTGTTGTTGTTGTTTTGTTTTGTTTTTGTTTTGTAGGGGGAACGGGGGGGGGTGAGGGAGAGTGCTCCGAGTCCGCACTCTTAGGCGACACTTACCACGCGCTTCTGTGGCTTGATGAGGGGCCTGCTGAGGCCGTTCATCTTACTGTAGAGACCGCATGCGTTGCACAGGTAATGACCGGTGCCATCTCGTCTCCACAGTGGCGTCTGGATGGAGCCACAGTTCACGCACTCGCGGCTCTCCGACAGGTCCTCCAACAGGTCTGTGAGGAAAGCAAGGACCAGAGAGAGGCCTGTGAGGTCGACAGCCCCACGCACACCACACTGGAATGTCCAGTCGGGAGATCAGAAGTTGGAGGCCCACCCCCAGGCTCTCCAAGGCTTCTACCCATAGTCTTGGTTGCCCTAGATCCTAGATCCCCACTGTCCCACACTCCAGTGTCCCCCAGGGGCTTAGTAGAAACCCCAGGGAAGTCGGAGGTCCTAACAATCTGGGAGGTGGGGGATGATCAACTCTGTTCCCCTTACGCTCCTCTGGTCCCTGTGCTGTCTAAAAGGTTTTTACAACCGAGGCCCGTCATAATTATAAAATGCAACTTGCCAAACGAAAGGTTACTGCATAATACTCACTGATCGCTGCCTCCAAATAACCAGGATTTGCTGCCCATTCCTTGTTATCAAGAAATTTTTAAAGTATTTTCTGTGCTCATAACATTTCCTTCTTGCATGCCTTTTCGTCAATTAAAAAAAGGCAAACCATATTGGAAATACTGGCTCTCTTTCTCTCTTCTCTTTCTCTCTTCTTTCTCTCTTCTCTTTCTCTCTTCTCTTTTTTCTTCTTTTTTTCTCTCTTCTCTCTTCTTTTTCTCTTCTCCCTCTCTTGCCTGTCCCTTGTCTCCGTCATCTCAATAAACCTCTTCCACGTGGAAAAAGATGCTATTCTTAGCATTTACAACGATTAATAATAAATAAGAAAAGGATTTTCTCAGGGAAGGGAAAGGCACACTACTAAGCATGGAGACTACATTTTATTCTTCATGTCATGAGGATCTAACACTGAAATATTTCGATTTCTATCTAAAATCTATTTTAAATGTTTGTTCCCATCTTTCGGATCATGCGGTTAGCTTTTGGGATTTGAAATGAACCTAAAGCTTAATTAAAAACAAATCCAAAAAATAATCTTAATTAACAAAAGTGACAGCATTTGCTGCTTCTCTGCAAGGAGGTTAAATATAAAAGAACATCGATTTTCTAAACTGAGATTAAATGTATCACATACACACTTTGTAAAATGAGACCCCTTTCTGATACAAAGAGTTTGAATGTTCTAATTTGACATTCTTCAAGAAACAAATACTTGAGTCACTTTTAACTTTACACTTTAGCATTTTATTTGAAGAAAACTCTGCCAGCAGACAGCACCACCCCTCAACCCCCATGTTCTGAGTTTGTGTTGACAGTAATCTGGTAAAAAAATATATATATTTAAATATGGTTTTAGCATTAAAATGCTTTTATCATTAATTTTTACCGTACCAAAAATAAAGTGCCCTTCATTTCTAGAGTTATGCCTTGAAAGGAAACTAACTAACATCCCACACAAGTGAGTTCAAAGTTATCCTGGGGACACTGGAACTTACAACACATCACAAAGATTTATTCTTCTCTGCCCTAAAAGCCACTATTGACCACAGGAATCAGTAAAATACTCAGGACTTCAAGGACACTGAAGTTAAACAAGGCTTTTGCCTTTGTTGTTGACTTTAAAATGTTACCTATCAGAGAGCTCCTCTACCAGAGTGGGGCATTCCCTGGAAACCCTGGCCATAGGTCTGGCCTCCTTCAGGCTAGGAACAATGAAAAGACTCCCCGAAGAAGACTGTGTGAATGCCCCCAGGTAGAACACAGTCCTCTGGAGTCCCAGAGGCAAAATTTGAAATTCTAGAAGCTTTTTTTTTTTAATTAAATAAAAATTCTTTAGTTCCTTTTCTCTCTCCCAGCAAGAAGAGCCAGACAGCAATAATTCTAAAATGACAAAGAAAAATACTTTAATTATAAAATCTGGTTGTGCCAGGAGGTTGGCACCTCAGTTCTAAATGGTCCCTCGGGGTGCTCCTGGGAAGTGAGAGACTCCAGTCAGGTGTGGCTCCCTAAAGGGAGCTCTGCTCTGTGGGAGCTAAGGAAGACCAAAGGCTCAGGGACTACGCAGACCCAGGCTCATCTCAGTGTGAACAACTTCAAATCCACCCTCCAGACAGGGAAAGGGTGGAAGACAGGCTTCTTACTGTGCAGGCTGATTAAGCACAGCACTCAAGCTTTAGCTTTGGTGTTGGCTCAAACCACTTAGAGGGTCACCTCTAAACGCAGTTTTAAATAATAATCATTCTTAATATAATTGTGGAGCCAGGAAGATGGCTGCACATTCAAGGTCAGCAAGGGAAACAGGAAGATACTGGCAGAGATGAGGGAGGAAAAACAATCCCAGTAAAGAAACAGGTACGGCTGTGTGATCAAACGCTGGCCTACACTCTTGGCCAATCCCTGCCTTAGTTGATTCTTAGCAGACTGCAAAATCTGGATATTCCTAAATCCTGTCACTCCAAACCCACTTTAAAAAGATCTGCTTGAGTCTACAGATTTTTCCAACTTTGCAATGCCCAAAAGGGAGGGGGTGGGAGGGGGGGAAATCAAGGAAAATATAGACTAAGTTCAAAGCCAAAAAAGAATCTCCTGTGGTGCCTATGACAGCATTTCTCAAGCAATCCTAGTCCTGGCAATGTCTAAAGATGGAATTGTTTCTGCACAAGCTATCTTCTCAGTCAAATGAGAGAGATGGTTCCAGGCTAGAGAAAAAAAGAATTTAGAGGGAAGTCAAAGGTATGTCAGGAAACAGGCAGAACTGGGGTGGGCTCAAACAGCAAGCTCCATAAACTCTGGGTTTTCCTACTCACATCACAACACAAGCTTCCCAGTCCAGCCACCCTTTCTCATCCTTTGAAGATTTTTAGTCTCTCAGTCTTTACCCTTGTCAGCCAAACAAGGTCTTTACTTATGTGGTAGGAAGGGTGACAGTCTATCAAGTCCCAAGCTATCAGAACAGGGTCCTCGAGTCTGACAGGAAAGGCGCAGAAGGGAGGGGAACGCCTCAGAGCCTCTGGGAAAACTGGTTTCTTCACCAGGTCTCTGGATCTCTCTGTGTTATTAGTGAGGAGATGACCAAATCGGGTTCTTCACTTTAAGCCAGTGGGTTTTCTAAATCCACCTGAACAACATTCCCATTTAGTGTAACAGGTCAGGGGCCAGGAAAGGCCGTCCCTAAGGAGTGGAGGAGCTCTCAGAATGAGGCACAAGGAAGGATTCATTCATGGGAAGGACAGTTTGGACAACTGTGCCTCCATTCGAGACTAACTACTGCCCTCAAATAGACAGCTACCTTTTTTCCTAATAGGATCGGTTGTCAAATGGCTGAAATCCTGAGAAGGAAAGACTTATGGATGAACCCAAGGCTCAAAACAGGATGGCTAGGGAAAGAAACCATGCCCTGACCATACCTTCCTCTGCTAATAGCAGACAGAGCTACTTTCCAAAATAAGATCTTTCCAAGGAAGCTGAAGTGTTTTCTCACTCTACACTTCAATAGCCTCTGGCACAGAGAATATGAGGGTAACTTCCTGAGCTAAATTCTGAAGGTCCAGGCCTGGCCAAGTAGGAGCCATATCCCTGAATCCCACACAGCAGATGCCAAGCCTGAAGGCCTATCCACCACAGATGTTACAGATGACCATGTTCCCTTTGCACCCAGTGCTTGGGGTTACAGCGATGCTTGTAGATGCCTGGGTCTCAGAGATTAGAGTGTCCTATTTAAAAGGGACCGAGCTGCTTAACTTAGCAGGCTGAATTAGACAAAGCTGAAGATGTCCACGTGTCTACCTAATCAAGTGCCCAGCATTCCAAATGCACCCAGTCCTGGAATCTCACTCACCACTCACACAAACCAGGATGGATACAAGCGGAGATCTCTCAAACTGAAATGCCCGTTTTCTCAATTCCCGGGTTCTTAACTACTCACCAAGCGCCCCCCGCCCTCCCTCTCCCACACCACGCGCATCCCCTCCCCATGGTTCTGAGGTCACAGATGTGCGTTCACCCTCTTTCCTGGACAAGAGTATTTCCCACAGCATCACTGCTAACTTTTGAATCTGCCACTAAGACTTTCTAAGAAACCTTTGCTGGCCCCATCGGGCCTCTAGTAAATAGCTGTTCCACACTGTTCCAGTGTCCCCGGCGCGCGCCCCCACACTGCGGCGTGATCTGATCCTTACCTGCGCTGGGGCCTCGTGGCACCGGGAGTGGAGCTCCCGCGCGGCTCTGTAAACTGTGGAGCACCGGCGTTTCGAAGGGTCCCGCTGGCCAGGCAGGAGTCAGCGGAGCGCCCATGTAGGGCGAGTAGGTCGGGTGGTGATGGTGGTGATGGTGGTACGTCCCGTTCAGCGGCCTCGCTGCAGACAGCGAGCTGTACTGGTGCTCCCGGCCACCCATGGCCGCCAGGCTGCCGCCACCGCCACTCACGCTGCCCGCGCCCCCGCCGCCCGCAGCCACGTAGCCCCCGGGGTCCCGCGCTGCGCCGTTGGCCATGGGCGGGCTGGGCGAGTAGGGGAAGCGTGCAGAGGCGTGGGCTGTGGCTGATCCCGCACCTCCGGGTCCGGCCGCGCCGCCGCCCGCTGCACCACCCCCGCCATACGGGGGGCTGTCGGCCGAGGCCTGGGGCCAGCCCGGGTGGGCGCCCGCGCCGCCCGCGTGATTGCTGGGCCCGCTGCCCGCCCCCTGCAGGTAGGGCAGGCCGGGCAGCATGGAGCCCACGCGTGTGGTGGGCACGTAGACCGGGGAGCTGGCTGCCGCGGCCGCCGCGGCCGCCGCAGCTGCGGAGTGTACGAAGCCGCCGGGCGCGCCGTCGTAAGCGGCGGGCCCTGGCTGGACAGAGCGGCGAGCGTCTGGTACATTTCCTCCGGCTGCTCGGCCGCGAAGGGACTCAGCTTGGCGCCCCGGCTGGACCACAGCAGCTTGCTGGCGGTCGCGGCCTGATCGAGGTCAGTGAAGAGCAACAGGTCCTCCCAAGTCGACAGGGCGCTCCCGGGGCCAGCGACCCCGGGCGCCGCGGCTCCGTGAGCAGCGGCGAAGGGATGGGAAGTGTAGGGGCTGAGCAAGAGCGAGCGGCCCGGAGGTCCCGCCACCGCCTCAGTGTCGAGCTGCGGCGTCCTGCAGTTGCTGGCGCCGCAGGGACCACGATCCCCACCCCGGGAGCAGGAGGAGGAAGAGGACGAGATGGGGGAGAGCGGCGAGGAGGGCTCCCGCGCTGGAAAGGGCCCAGAGTCGCCGGCGTCCGCAGCAGCAGCCCCGAAACGCTTCGGCAGGCACCAGCCGCCGTCAGTCAAGGCCATCCACTGTCCGGCGCTGCTCCAACCTGACTTTTGGTTCCTAGGGTGGGATTGAGGAACAAGACGGGAAGACAGAAAAAGTGGACTTACTTACTGTCTACAAACATGCTTCACTCCCTCATCCAACCCTCTCCTAGTTTAGGGCATTCCTTAAATATCCTACTTCTGCCCCGTGCTCGATGGGTTAGAAAACAGTAATTGAAATTTGTGCAGCAGCCAAGGTATTCTGGACAACTAGGGTGCCTCTCCGTCACCCAGGACACGTGTCCCCGAGCCCTCCTATCCCACCCCTCCATAGCATCCATCCTCTCTGCAAAGCGCGCCAGATCCCAAGAGTGACCTCGAAACCGGCCGAGATTTTCCTTCTGTCTCAGATTGGCTAACTCTGAGCCGACGATACGAAAGAATTTAATGTGTGTCAAGGCTGTCTCACCCCGCCTCCTTGTAGGCGCCCCTTTCTTGGGATGCCTCACTGAGAGAGTTCCGCGTGTAAAATAGCTAGAAAAGACAACCTGTCCCCGAAAACGAAACCGCCGCTTTTTCTCGGAGCTTCCCGGACCTGCTGACCAGATCCAACGCGAGCTCCAGAAAAAGTTACCCAGCCCAGAGAAAGTGGGATGCCAGGAAAGTCATAAGGACCTAGGAAACAGTGCTGGAAACCCACTCGGCAAAACCTCACGTCCAACCACGTCCAGGCCAACTGTACACCTTAAACACAGACTGCCTCACAACCACCAGCGCGCTCACTCAGGCCGGCAGGGCCACCCCCCCCCGGCCCACCCCCATGGTCAACCCCAGCGGGGAAAAGGCCAGATCGTGCAGGAATTGGACATAGTAGGGTGGAGCAGAGAACAGAGAAAAGGAGGGGGAAACGCAGGAGGGGAGGGGAGTGAGACCGCCCCAGAGCCGAGGCCACCCCAAAGGGGAGAGCAGGAAGAATGACAGGGAGACTTGGAGGGGGTGGGGAGCCAGGCAGGCCTCCACTGGGCTGCTTTTCCAAATCGCTTAGGCTCATCGGAGATAACCACACTAAAATTAACACACAGACCCGGGCAAGGTAGCAAGAAAGAAGTTTCTCTGCCCACTGGACTACAGGCTCCCGCCCCTTGGCGCTGTGATAACTCAGAGATAAGCTGCGGGCAGATAAGCACGGGAGGGGGGGGACGGAGGGGGGAGGCTGGTCCGGAGTATCCCAGGAACCTCGGAGTCCCTGCAATCCTCTAGAGCGAAGGAGGGGACACCCTCGGAACCGATCACAGCCCAGGAAAGGCCACAGAGCTGGAGGCCCGTAGAGTTGGAAGGGAGAGGAAGGAGTAAACAAAGAAGGAAGCAGCCGAACCTCGGGCGAACGACGTGTGTGAAGAACGGCCGCGGCCGAGGGTGCTCCGGGACGCGGAGAGAGTCGGAGGGCGCCGGCGGGAGACCGAGAGTCCAGGGTCTGCTCGTCGCTGCTGGTGAATAAAAGGGAGAGAGGAGGCGCCTCTTACTGCTCTGCCGGAAAACTGCAGCCTGCGCTCCTGATTGGACTCACCGAGCCCTAAACAAACAGCGCTCGCCGAAGGGTGCCAGGCTGTGGGTCGGAACTGCTCTCTACAAGCTGCTGGGTGCGGAGGTGAAGAGAAGGAGGAGGGATCCAGGGGAGGAGAAAAAAGCGGGTGGGGAGGGGACGGCCAGGGGGAGGGGAGTGCTGCCCTAGCGGACAATAAGAGCTAGGCAGCCTGCGGGCGTGGGCTGAGCTCCTAGCCCTGTCCTCAGAGTCAGGGCGAGTCCGCCCCGGGGGCGCCCAGCTAGGGAAGGGGCAGCAGCACGCCTGACCTGGCCAGCGACCCATATTCATCCAGCGCTGGAACACATCCTCGGGTCCCCAGTTACACACACGCACACAAGCAAGCAAGCAAGCAAGCAAGCACACACACACACACACACACACACACACACACACACACACACACACACACACACACACACACACACGAGTCACACCCGGGGCAGAAGGGGGAGGGAAACTTGGCTTGGCAGAAGCTGGATCTTCATAGACCCGCACTGACCGCCGCCGCAAAGGGAAGGGCTCGCCACCTCCTAGGTCAGGGCGCCCCCAAAGTCAGCGGTGGGGGGGGCTGGGAGTAAATGCCCAACTGGCCCTCCCAGCTCCTCCTTCCAAATTAAACGTCCCCCCACCCCCCCTGGCTTGTAACCGACCTTAAACTTTCCCGACCCTATTTCGGGACGCTCAGGTCCTGAGGGTCGTTTGGGATCTAGGCTACGATCTGGGAAAGGTGTCCCTTTGTACTCCCTACCTCGCCCCGCTCTTAAAATTACAGAATAAATTCCTGGGAGGTTTTGTAGAGTTCGGGACGACATTCCCCAGCTAACCTTTTGGTTGTGGTGTACGGAAAGGTTGAATCTATGAGGTGCTGGGGACCATCATGAATGAAAAACACTGCGGTGTCCAAGGACGCTAGTTTGGTTGTCGCGTTCACTCTGAGCTTTCTCTGGACTTTAGGTCAATCCAAGATAACGCGCTGAGTAGGAGCGGGGTACCTTCTCTGGACCCAGAAAGAAATAACCATTTCTCCACCCCCAATCTCACACACACCCCTTAGTCGCTCCCTCCAAATGGTTATCACAACTGTGTACAAACTGATACGGTTCTTAGCGGGCCAAGGACTGGAAATGAACACTGGCGGGGTTATCAGTGCGGATCTGTCAGCAGCGAGTGGCGCACTGCTTGTCCCAGGCAGCCGCAGTGGTGTACGTCTTATTCCTTCGGGCCCACAAGAAGGATTTCTTCCGACAAGCTGGACACTGGAAGGCTGAGGGAAGGGAATTGAACAGGAGAAACATTCTTATGGGAGTGGATTTTTACACGCACACCCCACGTAAATTAAAGTAAGTGTTTTCTATAGATCTTTCTGAAAACATTTGAACTCTCTTTTGTTGTTGTTGTTTTAGTTTTGTTTGATATTTTTATTTTTATTGTTTTTCCAATTGGAGAAAGGAGAGGGGTCCAAGCAGATTGAAACATGAATACATAGGCACGCCTTAAAACATGATTTCGAGAGACCTCGTTGAGAAGGGGGATCTTTCCTTGAACTGTACCTGTGCGCTGAGGGAGAAGGGAAAGGAAAGGACTTACTGAGGAGGGGGAGGGGGCCTCCGAATCCAGGAAGTTAGCAAGAATTCTCCCGTTTTCATTCTTCTTCGTAAATCGCGGCCAAACACTTCTGAATTTTAAACCTGCTACCGTGGTCTATAAACCGTTCTTGCCTAACTGCGTCACGTTTACCGTTTACCATGTTCTTTTTATGCCTCCCCTAGTCACTGTGGCTTCAGTGTGACTTCGGAAAGGCTGAAAGTAGAAAACTCTGGAATGGAGAGGCTGGCAACTGGAGCAGGATTCGAAGGCTTTAAATTTTAACCCGTGTTCGATCGAAAGTTACTACCACAAGAGACTGGCACGGGCCGGCCCAATTCCCACCATGGCTTCCAGAGGCTTGCTTTGGGGTTGTCCGGTAAGTTCATTAAGTCCGGTAAATTTTTAAGCGAAGTTCATTTGTAAGCAATTCATTAAAGCTTCGGCATCGTTTTTCATTTGAGTCCAATTGTTAAGAAATAACGTCTCCAGTTTGCTCTTAAAAGCAATTTTTACAGTTCGTATTTGCTAATAAAATAATAAATGACTTGGCTAACTAAATTTGGCGTCTTGGCTGTGAACGGCCTTCAAGGCTAAGCGAGATCGAGCTCAGGCGCGAGCCTGGTTCCTGTCCTGTAGTTTCGTTGATGGCATTTTTTTTTTTTAAGTTCGGGGGGAGGTTATCCTGCGTAAATTTCCTGGGACAATAGCAAACCCCTACTAATCTGCCTTCTCGCCGCTAGGCACCAGAGACTAGAGAACACCGGTGGCCCTGGCCTCTGGAAGTGAGGTGAGGGGCTCGACCCCTATTGACAGATACGTCAACATTCGGGCTCTAGCGGCTCGGGAAGGGACCCATAATTTTATCCTCCACATTCCCAATCATTTTAGTAGTGCCGCCAACCACAAGAAAAAAACGATAGATCATTGCTTTTCTTTTCAGGGCCACAACATTCACCTTTTTAAAATGTTTAAAGGCTGACTTTCCGAAAGAAGAGTACGTTAGACAAATATTTTTTTTCATCTCAGTTAATGTAAAAATAAAACTATTTAACCTGTCCGGTTGACCAAGACAAAAATCTAGGCTGCCTGCAGACTCTGGTTTGCTTTTTTCCGACTCGTGGACTCTGGCGGCGACACCCCAGCCCAGCAGCAAAGGCACAGTGCAAAGCCCTCCCCCACCGGCCTCGGGCTGGCCGCTCCGGGGAAGTGGAAGCCGGCAGAATCCGGGGAGCCGAGGGAAGGGAGGCACACCAAACTAGGGGGAGCCCCAAGATAGCGATGGTCCCTATCACGCCCGAGATAGCTTCTAGAAGTTTCTTCCTTGGTGTATTTGTTTCGTTTTGTTTCTCTTTCTTTTCAACTCTTTTTCTCTTGTTCCCTCCTGTCTTCCCCTACCCGACTTTGCTAGTCTTGAACGGAATCGTTTCGCTCAGAACCATTTAGACCCAAGAAGCAGACCCTCTGAACAGAATCTTCTTCCTATGCCTGCAAGAGGGGACGGCCTTTCCCCCTACGCTCATTTATTTGGTCCGGGCCACACCACCACTAGCCTTTCAAATTTAGCCCATCACAGCAGCCAATAGGGCAGGGGGCGGGGGCTCTGAGGCTGAAACGGAAGGGGTGTTAGGGGACTCGATGGCGCGCGGCTTCCTGGGGGACCACAGACCTGGGCCTGGATGCCTGTCGCTATACAACTTTGGCCTTGCAAACTCAAGCTCTCATTACCTGTCATTTCACGAAGCTTCTCTCTGCTCCAATGTCGGTTCGAAAGTGGGGGAGGGGTGTAGATATATACACATACAATGTCTGTGTTACATAGTTTGAACTTTAGATTTTAAAATATTACGCTAAGGCTATAACTTACCGGTGAATTGCTTAATGTTCAAGGATGTAGGTTCGATTCTCACGCACCACCAAAAAAAAAAAATAAGATAACACATTTATAAAGCCTCGTCGATTGTACCACATTTCTTACTGTCTTAGGGACTCTTTTCACCCAACGATACGGGTCACCTTGACTCCCTGATTTTCCCCAATGTCCCAGTCCAGTAGAAGGGTGTGGACAGTGTGTCCTACCCCACTCGGAACGCCAGCCATCTACCAGGCTACTCGCTTGACTTGTGTTTGCCTTTTCCCTCCACTTTCTCTCTCCCTTCGTGGTGCGTCGTCCTTTTTCCTTTCTTTTTACCCCACTTCTTCCCTTCCCTTCCTCCGTTTTATTCTTCTTTTCCTATAAACAAACAAAGCCGCTCCAGACAGGATCAGGTGATGGCGGAAGAGCGAAGGTCGCCCCAATTCTCAGTGTTGGTTCTCTTTTTGCCCGGCCTCGGGCTTCAGGGCTAATGCACTGGTCCCCGGCGGCGGGAATAGAGCCACACGCGGGACCCGACCCTGGCCCCGCGCGCTTGCAGCCTCTGGTGACCCCGGCCGGCAGCCACCAGCTCAGCGCAGAGGTGGGCTAAGGTCACTGAGGTGGCATCCCTGTCCGCGCGCTGTTTACGTGACTTAATGTACTTCTTACGCGGCGGTAAGTCGCAGCGGCGATAAGGGGGTGGCCCAGGAAGGGTCGCCTTAAAAGCCCCACGCTGGGCGCCTGCGGCCCACCCTCAGCCATTAACCTTTTTACTTTCTTCTGTCCTCTCTCTTAAAGCTTGTTATCTGGGCCACCCAATGACCGACGAAAGATCTTCCCTCACCACGTCTCCCATCACCGCTTTAAACCAAATAAATTTAGCTATTAAGGGCCAAGATGTCTGACAAAAGATCGAAAGGTGTCTCTCTGGGATCCCTTAAAGAAGCCGAGAAGCTGGCTTAGCTCTCGAATCCCGATAAAGAAATTCCATGCCGGCGCCGGCCTCCCTCCGCAGCCTGCTTGCTTCAGACACCCTGAGATCACTACCTCAAAGGTCCATTGCGACCTGTGACTGCAACTGAGGCATTGTCTCTGAGTCTCCTGGCCTGGGGATGTTCGGGCATTGGAACTAACCCTAACCCTGATGCAAAAGCTGTGGTACCCAAACATTCTGCCTGGCTTGCAGAAGAACCAAGGTCAATAAAACAAACCCAAAGTGCCGTTTAAATTTGCACCCCCACCCTTCTTTCCTTTAAGACAAAGCCTTCTATTATATATGACAGGCTGGCCTGGAGCTCGTGATCCCCCAAGCCTCAGGCCTGTAGAGCATTGAAAATTACAAGTGCTTGTAGCCTTGTCCTACCTTCCTCCCCACCCCCACAATAACTAATAAAGGCAAAACCAAGTCATACCAGTCTACCTTTTCCATGGTTCATTTTAGGATCAGAACCACCCCGTATCTCCTGGGGGTCATGAGCAGAACTGAACCCCTGGCAGATATGATAGACATGTGTCCCTGGACTGAACCCAGGAAGGGTGTAGACTCTCAAAGGCTAGTTTGGTCAAACACAGTGTTTATAATCATTATTAATTACAGCTGGCATGGCTACGTGAAGCCCAGGGCTGTGTGTCAGCCAAAGCCATCATTTCCCTCTCAAAGGATGAAATCAAGGGGGAAGGGGGTGCCAGTTGGGCTGGTCAGATAACTTAGGTTTTGCTGCTTCAAAATGGAAAGGGCTGAGAGGGTAAGAATTATGTCTGAGGTCCCCGGGTCCTGATAGGTAGGACCTCAGCTCTGCTGCTCCCTCAGTCTACTCTAGCAAATGCTGGACTCATTTCCAAAAGTCTGTCACCTTACACTGGGGTGTGAACTTACAGACACCCATTTTCCTACTCCTTCCAAATAGTTTACTTCCCAAACACCCTCCTTGTGTAGCCTTGCCCTTTAACCCAGCCTCTGAAGAAGGAGAAAATAAAGCTTTAGAAAGAAAAGGTACTTTCTGCTCCATGGGTTGGGCTAGACCTGAGGTCTCCTTGGATGTGGGAACAGCTGAGAGCATAGGTACAATGAATCCTGGGATCTGGATTGTCCTAAACTTGTGTCCCTCAGAGCCCTTCCTCCCTTTTGAATAGCATTTGCCATTTTTTTCCTTTTCTTGCTCACTCTTTCTTTCTTTCTTTCTTTCTTTCTTTTCCATCCTTCCTTTTCTTTCCTTTTTTTTAAAGACCAGGCAGGGGAAAAGAAAAAAATAAAGAAAACAGAAAAATGAGTTTTTGAGAGATTTGCTAAGTTATAGATAGACACCGTCCTTGATTTCAGGAGAGGGTAGTAACCAAAAAAAGTTTCTATTCAGAAATATGACCTCTCTATTCAGCTATGCTGCAAATATGCAGAGAATTAGGACCAAAGGGTTTGTCTACCACTGTGCAGCCCTCCAGCTTCCTTCCTGCCACTCATCAACAGATCATGTCTGGGAGCATGCATTGCAGGGAGAAGAAAAAGGAGGGGCAGCTCCAAGCTTGCAAGTGTTTACAGTCAGTCTAGGAGGTTGATACCTCTTGTAGAGAGAGCCACAGGCAGCTTCTTGGAAGGAGCCTAGGGAAGCGTTGTCTTCCTCTGAAAGAGCACATAGATTGCAGTTGTCTTCTAGGCCATGAAGTGGCTTTGGAAAATTGAGAGTTCCTCTAGTTTAAACACTGAGGGAATTTTGTAAGAGCCACTGGGTCAGCCTAGAACTTGGGGCTACTACTGTGCCACTTCCTAATGCCTCCATCTATCTTCTGTGTGAGGAGAGCAAGTTGCCCAACTTCTCCATTCCTTCTTCTGTAAAACAGAGCTTCAAAACACCAAGGCAAGGTGTCCTGACCCTGCCTGGTCTCAGACCAGACAAGACTACACCGTGGGCAAGATGGCTCGAAGGGTAAAGATATTTCCTGACAGGACGAACCAGTGACCTCCACTCATGAGCTGGGACATGTGTACACATACACCCATAAGCATAATTTAAAAATTAAAGGAAGGCTAGAAGGAAGGAAGGAAAAAGAAAGGAGAGAGGGATAAAGGAAGAGGGAGGGAGGGACTCCCTTATGGGATCATTGCAAAGACTAAGAGCTTTGGTAGTAATTCTTGTGCATGGTAAGGTCTGTGAATTATTACTGATAGTCTTACATATACTGCCCAAAATTTCAACTTTACATGCAACCTAACCGCTCTGTACTAGGTGAATTCCCAGGGAAGTACTCCCATTTGACTTGGAGAGGGGGTGTCTTGAGCCCTCTGTGTACCAGCACCAGGACTTTATTTATTGCATTATGGTAGGGAAAGGGGTAGAGGGTGAGACAAACATAGGTCCTTTGCTGGCTTTTGGTGCCTTTGAAGAGGAAACATTCCTTGTTCTCCCCTTTGCAAATGCAAGCAGCAGACTCCAACATCTTCTGCAGAACCAAGATAGCAATCTGGAAGCTTCTCAAAAAAAAAAAAAAAAAAAAAAAAAAAATCCCAGTCCTCCACAGCAGCCCTGCCTGCCATCTCCACTCTGGAGATAGAAGGGAGTAAGGGAATTAGTACTCAGCCATTAAGAAGGGCAACCTAGGAGATTGGTGCTAATATTAGGGGCTTAAAAGAACCAATTTAAATTGATCTACGCGTAACCAATCCTGCACTTCTCTCAAGATTTTTACCTTTCAGTTAGTATTGTAGATTTATCCCAGTTTGATTTTTTCATTGTTTTCTCCCTCCCTCCCTCCCTCCCTCCCTCACTCCCTCCCCCAACACCTTTTATTTTTCTTTATTTCAGGCTGGAGTTAGAAGCCAGGGCCTCCTGCAAGCTAGGCAAGTGTTTTACCTGAAACGCATTATAGAACAGAGAACACTCTAGATTTCTTCACTTGTTTTCTCTCTGGCCCTTCTCTCCCCCTCCTTCCAATGTGTATTCAAAAACAAGAAGAATCCTGTTCCCTTGATAAGGAGACAGTGAAAGAGATGCACAGAGGCAGAGCCATAGTGGGATAGTCTCCCTCTCCTTCTCTGCAGGCAGCTGGCCCCATGTGGGCCCAGAGACTGCTTTCCTCTGGTCTTTGACAGCCCAGATCTTCTCTCGGTTTGATTTACTGAGTGCTGTCATTTCTCTGCTCTTTACTTTCACAATCACACATTCAAACCTGATAAAGTTCAAGACCCTGAGTGCTTGCAGCTTCCCAAGACTGACAGTCCTGCCTCCGCCCAGGCCAGCCAGCTGAGGCTGATTGAATCCTCGTGGACAGAAGCCTCCAGGGATCACAAGCAGCAGCTAGTCCAAGGGGACAGGGAATGTCCTGGCCCCCTCTGCTATTCCAGCAAACCTCAGCTCCTTTCCTGAGACGGATTATCAGAGATTTGGGGGTAGGGAAGTGAAAGACTTGAGCTTGCCCATGCAGAGCTGGTTAAGCTGGTGAAAGCTGGATCTCCTAAATCTACTGAACAGCAATGGACTCAAGGCCGACACACTTAACCCCGAGGTGCCTTACTTGCTCTGTCCATAAAATGATAAAAATATTGCTTCACACACACACTCATCACGGACTGATGACCAGGGTCCTACTTGCCCCATGCCATTCTATAGGCTTCTCAGAGACAGGTACTTACGTATCTGGCCTGGCTCTTCAATCCCTGTCAGGTTCAATACGAATTTAGATGTTAAACTAAACAGTTAGCTTAGACCCAGGTTTCCAAACCACTGAAATGTCTTCTGATTGGAAGATGCTTTCTTTCTTTCTTTCTTTCTTTCTTTTTTTATTTTATTTTTTTCATCTTTATTAAATTGGGTATTTCTTATTTACATTTCAATTGTTATTCCCTTTCCCAGTTTCCAGGCCAACATCCCCCAGCCCCTCCCTCTCCCCTTCTCTATGGGTGTTCCTCTCCCCATCCTCCTCCCATTATCGCCCTCCCCCCAACAATCCCATTCACTGGGGGTTCAGTCTTGGCAGGACCAAGGGCTTCCCCTTCCACTGGTGCTCTTACTAGGCTATTCATTGCTACCTATGCGGTTGGAGCCCAGGGTCAGTCCATGTATAGTCTTTGGGTAGTGGCTTAGTCCCTGGAAGCTCTGGTTGGTTGGCATTGTTGTTCATATGGGGTCTCGAGCCCCTTCAAGCCCTTTCAGTCCTTTCTCTGATTCCTTCAACGGGGGTCCCGTTCTCAGTTCAGTGGTTTGCTGCTGGCATTCGCCTATGTATTTGCTGTATTCTGGCTGTGTGTCTCAGGAGAGATCTACATCCGGTTGGAAGATGCTTTCTAAATACCTTATTTTCTGCCCATGAAGATAAGTGAGCAAAACCAAAGAACATAAACTACAAGTGGTAACCAAGGATGGAAACCTTCTGTTCTCAGCCGGGACAGTGTGAGGACAGAGTAGTTACTAAGCATCATTTATTTATTGCCCAAATTCAGGTCTTCATTTATCCTAAAAGGTATCAGAATTTTCTAGTATAGGGGAGTACACAGTGGTGGAACACACGCTTAGCATGCTCCAGGACCTTACTTTAATGCCTAGCATCACAAAACAAACAAGTAAACTGATGTAAAGTAATTAAGGTAGTAGTGACTCAAGTAGATGGTTGGCAACCTGAGTGTTCTCACCTTGGTAATTACAGAAAAGGGAGAGATGGACATTCCTGGACTAACAGACAGTGCTGTGCCTTGGTGGTGGGGGCCCCAAAGAGCTCACAGAATCTGAAATCTCTGAGGAATATCACGTCTACCAATATGAAAGCCCTAAGCAAAGAAGGTCAGAAGCCCAGGGCCAAAGCAGTTAAGATTCGTCATCCCATGTGTTCCGCAACACAAGCGCTCTGAAGGAACAGTTCACTGACACAAACATGGAGGATAGGACAAGCTGTTCATCAAGAGAGTGAAGAAGACAAAGACCCAGGGAAGAGATCGCCAGGAGTCACCAGCTATCCTCACTGAGAGCCTATACCTCCAAGCCTACGTCCAGGCAAAAGTAAGTCTTTAAGAGGAACAAATGATCAAACCCTAGGAGGAAAAAAATGACTAAATCATGGCAGATACCGGTAATTCCCATGATTCAAGAAGCAGAGGCAGGAGGATCACTAGAAGTCTGTGGTCAGCCTGCTTTACATAGAGCTAGGTCAACTAGGATTATTTAGTTAGACCCTTTCTCGTTTTGTTTGGTTTGGTTTGGTTTTCGGAGACAGGGTTTCTCTATGTGTCCCTGGCTGTCCTAGAACTCACTCTGTAGACGAGTCTGATGGGAAACAGAGATCTGCATGCTTCTGCCTCCCAACTGCTGGCATTAAAGGCATGTATCATTACTACCCAACAGGACTATAAACTTAAAAAGGCATAATTTGTCTCTCTAGCTCTCATGGCCTAAAGAAAGCTAAATAATATCTTAAGAGACAATTGTGGTGACCCTATTAGAGTCAGCACAGTTGCCTGCTGCTGTGTTAAAAGGGCACTTTTACCTGGGAGAGATGGTGGCAGTAAAGTATTATAAATTATCTAACACATTATAACATATAGATTCCAGTACTTAGGAGATAGAGCCATGTGTAGCCAGTTAGAGGTTACTTGAGGCCCTGTCTTTAAAAAATGGGAAACTAAGGCAGGTCAGTGATGATGAACACCTTTATCCCAGCATTCGGGAGGCAGAGGCAGGAGGATCTGAGAGTCTGAGGTAGGACTGGTCAACATGGTGAGTTCTAGGACAGCTGGGACTGTATAAGATCCCAACTCAATACAACAACAACAATGAAGACCAGGGTGGGAGAGATGGCTCAGCAGTTAAAAGCACTGGCTGTCTTACAGAGAGGACCCAAGTTTGGTTCCTAACACCCACACAGTAACTCAAAACCATGTTCCTTCATCCTGTCCCAGGGACCTGACATCCTTTTCTGGCCTTTGTGGATACTTTATGCGTGTGGTGTATAGTGTAGAGCTATACAATGCACATAAACTAAGAATAGATGGATCTCTCTTAGAAAGAAAATCACGTTCTAGCTCTCTGGTCAACAGATACCATTTGTGTATTACAATGTTGCTTCTTTCCGATCATAGTTCTGGCCTCTATGGAAGAACGAAGGACAGACTGATATCAAATGACTTCTCCTGGCACATCCTGAGTCAGATTACTACTCTGTTTATGGCACCACAATTAAAGGCATGTAATTATCCAACAAAAACAGTATAAACGTTACATCATTTATAAAGCGGTGCCCCGCTAGAGTCTAGCCAAAACCACAGTATAGATCCATAAATAAAGCAAGCTGTCAGCCTTCAGCTTTCTTTCTTTTTTCTTTTCCTGTTGTTGCTTTTTCAAAACAGGGTTTCTCTGTGTAGCCCTGGCTGTCCTAGAACTCACTTCGCAGACCAAGCTGGTCTCAAACTCAGAGATCCACCTCTGCTTCCTGTGACAGCAGCCCTGCTCAGCCTTCAAATTTCAAAGGCCTTCTTAGTGTCAAGAGTTCAGCATGTACAGAGCCTCTGTGAAAATAGCAGGGTGAACAGACAGAAGCCCATGTGAGTCAGCTGCTGAGTCATGAGTTCAAATACCAGAGACACAGGGAAAGTTCACTGTCTTTCTCAGGCTGTGAGCCCTTATGCAAATCCGTCCATAACACCGCTTGTCATTTTCCTCGTTTGTTCAGAGGAGGTAAGGGTGTCTTCTGTACCCAGGACACTGTTTGGACCACTTGGCAGGAAAAAGGGAAAGAGATGTCAAGGGCTCAGGACTTGAGAGAGGGAAGCTGATTAAAGGCAGGATGAGAGCATAGGAGACAAAACCTTTGAGAGGAGAAAATGTAACCTACAGGGGTCACTTGATGCCATAAACCGCCTGAGTGTGTTGATGCACACCTGTGATCCTAGAACCTGGGAGGCTGAGGCAGGAGGCAGGAGCAGTGTTTGAGGTCAATCTGGACTACATAACAAACAAAGCCAAAAACCCTTAATCAATGAGTGGTTGTGGTGGTTCAGCAATTAAAGGTGGTTTATAACACCTTTAACCAAGCTGAATGTATTAGTCACTATTGTCTAAGGAAACGGAGCTGACAGAATGATGACAGATATGTAGATGAACACATACATTATCAATTATTATGGTATATAACATTATATAATAATAAATAGCTATATGATTTATTAGAATGTCTTACAGGATATGGTCTGAGTAGTCCAACCATGGATATGTCATACTGGAGCAGGTGAGAACCTGGTAATAGTCCACAATGCTGGATGTCTCCACAGTCCCAACCTGACACCAGAGACATGGAGGACTCCTGAACAACTTCTGGTCCTTAAGTGCACACTGCAAGCCCAGAGAAGCTAGCTCTAATATCAACCAAGAATGCAGCAGAACAGGAGATAGGCTTGCCCTCTCATCATCCAGGCTGCAACCAACCAAAAGACACTTTTGTGGATTTGTAGTCTTTGCTTTTGCTGGACAGGGTTTCTCTGTATATCCCCGGCTGTCCTGGAACTCTCTATACAGGCCAGTCTGGCCTTGAACTTAGAGATCTTCCTACCTCTGCCTCCCTGAGCACTGCAATTAAAGGCTTATGCCACCACACCCTGCTAATACCGCCCACTTTTAGGATACATCTTTCTGCTTCAAATGATCAGATCAAGAAAAGTCTTTCGAAAGAGCACCCAGAGGTTTGTGTTATTCCAGATCTAATCTAGTTGACAAGTAAGACTGGAGTTCCACCCCTGGGACCACCACAGCAGAAGGATGAATGGACTCCCACAAGCTGTCCTCTGACCTCCATACAAACCTTATGGTGCATGTTTGAGGGTATACATTCGAGTGTTTGCGCATATACACAAAATGAATAGATGTATTAAAAAGTATTTTTAAAACCTCGATCTGGTGCTGCTCTGAGCAGGTGTGGTGATGATCATGTGATTTTAGACCTTTGGAGGATTTGGGAATAGAAGCAATAGAGTCAGCTCAAAGAGTGTTCTTTGGCCACAATATACTGAGTTTGAGGCCAACCTAATCTCTCTGAGGCTAATCAATCAACCAATCAATAAATCAACCAATAAAAGAAATGAGGTTATGAGACTTTGAAGTATCAGCAGGTTGTTTTACTATAAAATTTCTTATCCAAGCGCAGTGGGACACACCTTTAGTCCCAGCACTCTGGAGGCATAAGCAAGCAGACCTCTATGAGTGTGGTCTATATGGTGAATTCCAGGCCAGTCAGGGCAACATAGTGAGACTATGTGTCAAAAGAAAAAAGAAAAAACAAAAAATGTTATACTAAACTGTGTCCTTTAAGACAAAAATAACTGTTAACTAAGAAGAAATTATCAAATCTCTAAACTATTAACTGGAAAATTTACCATCAATATAAAACCTTTCAATAGAAACAAATGTAACAGTGAGGGCCAAGGCAGGGCTGAGTCTGCCAAACTTATTATAATGAGATGTTGGGCATTAAAATGAAGCCCAAAATAGTGGCATTAGGATGTAATACTAGAACGCAGGCCCATTAATGCTGAGGTGATGGTCTCTTCTACTTCAAGATTTGCTCAGAGTCCAGTCCAGAAGCCTGGTACACAGTAAGGACACACTTATGAAGGAACATCGCATTAAGACATATGTTGTTCCCCAGCCCCTAAGTTTGCCATTTCCTTCCCTCACACAGAAACATTGTATCACCAAGGGATGCCACCACATGTGTGTCTCTAGGAATAGAATTCCCAGACTCATATGTTCAGGGGTACACGCTGAGGTCTCTTGAGCTGCAATTCAGGTCAGACAGTCTCCTGTCGGCAGGTGCCCATGAAGGCATGGACGAGATGAAGACGCAAACCAGCAAAGCCAATGCCCTACACAGGTTATGATGCATCAAGAGGGCCTTCCCTAGATGTGCTTGGTCTTTCTAGCTTCCAAATAAACGTGTATAAATTCTCTAGCCTCAGGCATCTACTCTTAGCAACAGGCTAAGAGGGTTAGTAACGAGCACAAATAAATAAATGCAGGTAACAAAATATTTTCAAAAGGAAGAAAACAAAGACATCACCCACCCACCCATGTGTACCAGCACACGCACACACGCGCACACGCGCACACGCGCACACGCGCACACGCGCACACGCGCACACGCGCACACGCGCACTCTCGCACTCTTCAGATTTTTAACCTAGTGTGGACTAGAATTTAATAAATTGCTCAGGATGGCTTTGAACATACGGTCCTTCTGACTCAGATCCTTCTGGGTATTGTGACTGTGGCTACATGAGCCTATTGCCAAACTCCAAGGCCTATGGGGG
The DNA here is from genome assembly GCF_011064425.1 of Rattus rattus. NCBI lineage: Eukaryota > Metazoa > Chordata > Mammalia > Rodentia > Muridae > Rattus > Rattus rattus. The sequence continues at coordinate 33,033,590 of NC_046168.1, forward strand.
ACGGGGAGGAGAGGGAAGTTAAGACAAGGCATGGTGGTACATCTGGAAAGAGGAATCCTCAGTTAAAGAACTGTGCATCCAATTGGCCTGCGGACGTCGTCTAGCTTGATGATTGATGTGGGATAGCCTACCCCATTGTGGGTGGTGTCACTTCTGGTCAGGTAGCCCAGAGCTGACTAAGAAGACTGTGTGTAAACAGGATCAATGGAAACAGACCAGCAGCAACTTTCCTCCCTGGTCTCTGCTTCAGTTCCTGCCTTGGCTTCTTTGGTAATGGACTGGGACCTGCAAACTAAAATACCCACCCACCTGCTTTTTTGTGAATTTGCTTGTTTGTTTGTTTATTTGTTTGTGGTTGTCATGGTGTGTATCATAGTAACAGAAACGAAGGCTGGCTGTGCAGTCCTGGCTGGCCTGGAATTTTCTGTGTGAACCAGACTGGCTAAAAATTGGAAGTAATCCTCCTGCCTCTGACACCCAAGTGCTGAGATGACAAGGGTGTGCCATCATGTCTTGTTCTATTTTTGTTTTAATTAATTAATTAGTTAATTAATTAATTAGTGTAATATATAAGAGGGGAGGAGGGGAAAGAAAGACAAAACATAGCTAAAGAGACCTTTTGGGCGTAGCTTCTGTCTTCACCTCCCATTTCATGGGCGTACCACTCGTCGGGCATTTACACTTGGGTTCCAGGTATTAACCTTAGATCTTTGGGCTTATGTAAGCAGTGTTTCTCCCTGGTCCAGTTCTCTCTTTCAGGGTTATATTTCCTGTTTGTTTGTTTGTTTGTTTGTTTGGATTGGTTGGTTGTTGCGTTAGTTGTTGAGACACAATCTCTTGTAATTTAGTATGTAGTCAAAGCTGACCTTGAACTCTTGATCATCTGCCTTTACTGTCTATGTGCTGAGATTACAAATGTATACCACTAGTTTGGCTTATTTGGTGCTGAAGATGGGACCCGGGCCTTATGCATGTTAGGCAAGCACTCTGCCAACTGAACCACACTCCTCCACATTTACTTCTGCCTGCACATCCTCACCAGGCCCTCACCTGAGCCACACCCCTGCACATCCTCACCAGGCGCTCCCCTGAAAAGCAGCAGTATGAGTGTTGGGCTCCTATGGGGAAGTGCAATTAGACTCTTTACCTGCCTAATTACTAATCCTGAGATTCTTCACCTTCCTGACTCCTTTCTCAGCTCAAGCCCTCTCCTCTCCAACTCTCCTAAGTCCTAAAATTTTCCTCCTTCTCAAAATCTCACCTGGTAAGTTAGAACAGACACAGTGAGCACTGCCTGCGTCCTGACATAAAGCTTCCTTTCTGTGGAACCAGTACTCAGTCATCCTCTGGTGCAGATGTAGCCCCAGCGTACAGCACCTCTCCTTGCCTCTGTCTGTGCTAGGTACATCCTTGAAGTTCAGATAGTTCTCTGGCTGATTTAGACTACAGTTATTAATTCTTCATTTCAAAATAATGATCAACTGGTTGTAAATTTCAACATTCCATTGCTTAAGTTGACCCATTCCATACTGGTTTTCCTTCAAGGCACTAATGTCAGGTTTTTTGTTTTTTGTTTTTTGTTTTTTGTTTTTTTTTTTCAGACATGGTGGTATCTGTGCTCACATTGACCTCAAACTCTATGTGTAGCTAAAGATAAGCTTAAACTTCCTGTCTCCACCTCCCGAGGACAGGGGCATACCGCTAAACCTGGCATGTGGGATGCAGGAAATCAAATCCAGGATTCCGTGCATGCTAGGCAAGCAGTCTACAGGCTGAGCCATAGCCCTGGCATGCCCTCAATTGCTTTTTAAATTAGACTGCATTTTATTTATTGTGTGTCTATACATGTGGTCTTGCGTGGGCCATGGCTTGTGGAAGTCAAAGGCCAACCTGCAAGAGAAGATTCTCTCCTTCCAACATGTGCCTTTTAGGGATCGAGCTCAGGTTGTCAGGCTTGTCAGTGGGTGTCTTTCCCTGCTGAGCTACCTTACCAGCTCCTGCCCAAATGCTGCAAATTTTTGACCAGTTTGTCCTGCTTAGAAAGTTCTTGGCCAGCCCGCACTGTACAACAGGGCCTTGTTTCCTTAGAGTATATATGTATGTGCATATGTGCATGTAAACATGTGTCATGGTGTACTGGTGGGAAACAGAGGGCAACTTTTTTCCTCTCAGCATGTGGGTCTTGGGAATAAAACTCAGGGAGTCAGGCTTAAAGACAGGCACCTTTACACAGTCAACCATCTCCTGAGCTCTACAACAATAAACCTTCCCCACCTCAACCCCAGCAGTGGACTGAAATGGAAACTTCTAGTTCTTTAAAAAGTTAGTTATATCAAATGATGTTTTGCTGGGGCACACGGGTGAAAGGATGTCTTACAAAGCAAACACGTGAAAGACTGTTTTCTTGAAGCAGACACAGGTGAAAGGACATTTGGATATAGCAGACACATGAAAGGATTATTGATTAAGGAGTATAAATATGACCCCCACGAGACAGCGGGAGACGAGCACTACTGAGTATTGGTTTGCTCCATCTCACTGTCCTTCACTAACGAAACACATGTATTGGTTCACCTTACATAGTGTTGTTGAGCTCAACTTGTGGTAACTCTGCCATTGAGAGAAACTCTCCACAAACTTCTCGTGAGGCTCCTGCTGCAACTTGCTGCTTCTTCAGCACCACTTTCAAGCCAGTTGGCCAGCATGGTAGCTCATGGTAGCTTCTTTAGGATTGAACTACAGCTGTGAGTTCATGCTTGATGTCTACTTGCTGAAAGGACTGGACTGTAGCTTCTGGTTCGTGCCTGGTGTACGCCTGCCTAGAGGACTGGTCTGTGGCTGCTGATTCATATTTGGTGTTCGCTATGGGACTGAACTGCTGCCGAAGAAGATGAAGCTCACCTCCAAAGAACTATTGCTGAACAGGTCCACTTCCCACACATCCTAATAACTTTCTCTTCCACTACATCTGCTGGGTGGTGGGCTAGAGGAGAGGCTGAACCCTTATTAAAAGTAGGTTGCAAAAAAATCTATGCCTACAGTAGACCTTATAGTTATATATTTAGTAGTCCCTGAAGCTAGAAGACATGAGTGTTTACAAGCTTTGGGTCATGCCCTTAAAGGAAAAAGAAAGACCGTGTCCTCCCTTCTCATAAGAATAGCCTTTTCTGCTTTGTTTTGTTTTTAGTTTTTTTCTTTTTTCAAGACAGGGTTTCTCCGTGTAGCCCCGATTGTCCTGGAACTCACTTTGTAGGTCAGGGTGGCCTTGAACTCAGATTCACCTGCCTCTGCCTCCCAAGTGCTGGGATTAAAGGCGTGCACCACCAACGCCCCACAGCCCTGTTAGTTTTAAAAGGTATAATGGGCTCTGCAAACTCTCATGTCCTAAAGAAAGCTAAGCAACATAGATGTTTTTGGTGTGGGATACAATGGAGATTTAGACAAGGACCACTTAGTATTGAACCAAAATAACAGCCTCTTAAACAAATAAGATGTTTTCATATAATAAACTGAAGGGCTGGAGATGTAGTTCAGCTCATTGAGTCTTCTCCTTAAACACACCAAGCCTTGAGTCAGATCCCTAACACTTATTAAACCAGGTATGGTAGCATACACCTATAATCACATCACTGAGGAGGATTAAGAATTTAAGGCTAGTCTTGGTTACAAAGGGAATTTGAGGCCACTTTGGGCTCAAAGTTAATTATATATATATATATATAATATATATATATTATTATATATATATATTAGTGATAACTAAGTACAATCATAGAACCACAGAGAGTAGATATAGAGTAAGGGCCTAGAGCAGTGGGATTCAACCTTTGGATTCACATTAGATATCCTGCATATCAGATATTTACATTATAATTCATAATGGTACCAAAATTATAGTGCTGAAGAAGCAGTAAAAAATAATTTTATGCTTAGGGTCATCACAACATGAGGGACTGTATTAAAAGGTCAAAGAACTAGGAAGGTTGAGAACCACTGAACTAAAGAGTACAGATAAATCTCATTAGAATAGGTAATTATGTGTTGGAAGGAGCTGAAATAAAAGAATCAAGTTGGGAGGGGCTGGGGGTAGAAGGGAAAACAAGAAGAGCAACTAAAATTAAGAGGTATTTGAGGGGTTATATGGAATCCTAAAACAGTAGAAGCTTCCTAAAATATACACATATTTGAAGGCAAACTAATTGAAATTGTCAAATAGGAGAGACAGAGTCCTAACTTGCTATCTCCTGTCACCAAATGAAGCATCCAGTTATAGGATTGGATCACAATTAATTAAGTTGTTAGTCAAAAGGGTTCCTTCTATGGGAATCCCCAACAACCAAGGCTGCTGCCTAGACAATAAGTTACATCCTGCCTGGTGCACACTTGTGGAAGTAACCAACCAATGATTGATCTGCTAGGGCAATGGTGGTGCACACTTGTGGAGGTAACCAACCAATGACTGATTTGACTTAAGGCCAACTCCATGATGCAAAACCATACTTGACACTGCTTGGGTGAAGAACCAGACACTGGGTAGCCCACTTCTCCGCTCAGCTTTAGGACCCCATCTTATGCAGGCCCTGTGCATGCTGCCTCAGTCTCTGAGTTCATGTGTGTTGTTTGTCCTGCTATGTTTCAAAGGCTGTTTTCTTAATGTCCTTATCCCTTCTGGTCCTCAAAATCTTTCCTCCTTCCTCTCCCCTCTCCCTCCCTCACTCCCTTCCCTTCAGTATGGCTTCCAGTTTGGTGTTTGGTTTTTGTTTGTTGATTTGTTGTTCAAGGCAGATTCTCTCTAGACCAGGTTGGCATTGAACATCAGAGATCTGCCCACCTTAGCATCTGCAAATGCTTTAATTCAAAGCCTGTGCCACAATGCCAAAAAACCCGTTTTCAATCAAAGAAAACAAAATTGTCCTATGGTCTCCCACTCGGGTGCTATGGTATACACACTCCTTGTCTTAGGATTGCTGTGATGAAACACCGTGATCAAAAAGGATGCTGGGGAGGAAAGGGTTTTATTCAGCCTACACTTCCAGATCACAACAGGAACTCAAAGAGGACAGGAGCCTGGAGGCAGGAGCTGATGGTCATGGAGGGACGTTGCTTACTGACTTGCTTCCCATGGCTTGCTCAGCCTGCTTTCTTACAGAAGCCAGGACCACCAGCTACCAGGGCTTGGCCCTCTCCCATTGATCACTAATTGAAAGAATGTCTTACAGCTGGATCTCGTGGCATTTCCGCAGCTGAGGCTCCCTTCTCTGTAATGACTCCAACTGGTGTCAGTTAACATAAAACCAGCCAGTATACTCCTAAGTTAATTAACTTACATGCAGTGTTACACATTTATACATACAAATAGACTATGCTGCTTACCCTTGATTGGCAACTTGACTGCATTGACCATGGAACACACCTCTGCACACATCTGCAAGGATGCTTCCAGTGGGAAGGCCACTCTGACTGTGAACTGCCCCATCCCATGGTCCTAGATTGAATAAAAGGGGGAAACCAGAAAGTAGCCAAGCTGCCTTGATCCCTGCTTCCTGAATTAGTGAGCAATGGAGCTACCTCAGGCCACCTCTCCCTCCTGCCACCATGCCTCGCTGGCTGCAGTGGATGCTAAACAGGTATTTTGCCATGGAGATGAGAAAATCGACTACAACTTGTGAGTAGTTTACCACTGCTGCCCATGCATGGTAGCTGTATTCTGTCAATTTCCTGAAAACCAGAATAGTATGAACTCAGTTTACAGGAAATAGAAAATTAGGTTTGCTTTATTACCTAACCAAAGTTTTAATCTCTTGTTGCTGTTTAGACAGGGTTTCAGAGAGCCCCAGTTGCTGGCTGCCATTGGCCTAGAACTTGCTTGAACTCCTAGTCCTCTTCCTCCTTCCCCTCCTCCGCCTGAGACCTAGAATGACAGTCAGTTAGACATCACCATGTCTGACCCAGACTAAACTTTTCCTTTTTTCCTCCTGCTTCTCCTCCTCCTCCCCATCTTCCTCCTTCTCTTCCTCATATTCTTCCTCCTCTTTCTCACTGTCCTTTTTCTCTTCTTTACATAAGGTCTTATTTAGCTCAGGTTCACACACACACACACACACACACACACACACACACACACACATATATCACCAAGGGACAAGTTTACTTCCTGATCCTCCTGCCTCAGCCTCCCAAGTGTTATAACCATGTATCACCAGATTAGCATGAGCTCAGTTTAGGGAAATAGAAAATTAGGTTTGCTTTATTACCTAACCAAGGTTTTAATCTTTTATTGATGTTTAGACAGGGACTCAAATAGAACCAGTTGCTAGCTACTGCTGGTCTAAAACGAACTTATGGGTAGTCTCTATATAGTAAGGTAATTTGTTATAATGACTTACAGTTTGCAGTCCAACTCCCCAACAATGATCAGCTGTGAATAGAAGTCCAAGGATCCGGTAGTTGCTCAGTCACACAAGACTAGTAGATTCCCAACAGATGTGCTACCAAGTAAATGCAAGCAGGCATAGAAGAGCCCTCCTTCTTCCAATGTCCTTATGTAGATCTCCAGCAGCTATGGCCCAGATTAAAGGTGTGTACCACCACTCCCGGATCTGGGACTTGCTTTGTCCCAGATGACCTTGAACTCAGAGATCTCCTTACCTTAGTCTCCTGGGATTCATAGTCACTCCTCAAGGTCTCCATGCTAAGATCCAGGTCAGAAACTTGTATCTTCCAGCCTCAAGATCTGGATCACAGGTGTGCCTTCCAATTCTGGATTATAGTTCATCCCAGATGTAGTCAAGTTGACAACCAGGAATAGCAACTGTAATCCACCCCTTGTCAACTTGACACAAATAATAGTTCATGTCCAGATGGAACAAAAACAAGGTCATGAACATGCCTAACATGATATAACTATTCCTCATACAATCGTAAACGAATTTGTAAATTTACAGTTGGGCAATGTTCCTTGGGAACATTCTTTTAGTATCTCAACTTTTTTAAAAGATATTTTATTTTATTTTATGTATATGGCTATTTCACTGAGGTAGATGGTCCTTGAATTTTGGTTGGATTTATTTCCTAACCTCTGGTGTGCATATGTGTTACCAATGAGTCCAAAGTGGTTGCTTCTTCCTGTTCACTTGGTCCAATCAGCATATTGTCATCAATATAGTGCATCAATGTGATATTTTGTGTAAGAGGAGGACGATCAAGATCCTGTCTAACTTATGTCTAAGTTATGACACAGGGCAGGAGAGTTAATGTATACTTGAGGCAAAACTGTAAAGGTATACTGCTGGCCTTGCCAACTGAAAGCAAATTGCTTCTGGTACTTATGGACAGGTACTGAGAAAAAGGCATTTGCTAGATCAATGGCTGCATACCAGGTACCAGGAGATGTGTTAATTTGTTCAAGTAACAAAACTACATCTGGTACAGCAACTGCAATAGGAGTTACAACTGATTTTGTTTTCAATAGTCAACTGTCATTCTCCATGATCCATCTGTCTTCTGCACAGGCCAGATAGGAGAGTTAAAGGGAGATGTGGTGGGAACCACCACCCCTGCACCCTTCAAGTCCTTGATGGTGGCAGTAATTTCTGCAGTTCCTCCAGGAATATGATACTGGTTTTGGTTCATTATTTTCTTTGGCAGAGGCAACTCTAAGAGCTACCATTTAGCATTTCCAACCATAATATCCCTCACTCCACAGGTCAGGGAACCAATGTGAGAATTCTGCCAATTTCTAAGTATATCTATCCCAATTATACATTTTGGAACTAGGAAAATGACCACAGGCTATGTTCGGGGACCCACTGTGAATTGGACATCAGTCAAAACTCCATTAATCACCTGTCCTCCATAGGCCCCTTCTTTAACTTGAGGGTCACAATGTTTCTTGGGATCTCCTGGGATAAGAGTCAATTCAGAACCACTGTCCAATAGACCCCAGAAAGTCTGACTGATTATTTCCTTTCCCCCAGTGTACAGTTACCCTTGTAAAAGGCTGTAGGTCTCTGGGGAAGAACTGGAGAAAGGCTAACAGCAGAACTTTTAGGAGTCTTATCAAGATCCTTCCTCAGAGGAACCTGGCTACCTCTTCATTCAAGGGTTTCTGGGTATGCAAACTGGCTCAAATCTGGAAATTGATTCACTGGCCGAGATTGCCTTTTGCCATGATTCAATGTAGCCTTTCTTTCATTTGTTTGAGAATTTTTCTGATTATACAGATCAAACAGATATGCAGTAGGCTTCCTACCTATTTCATGCCTAGAGACACCATGACTGATTAGCCAGTTCCAAAGGTCTGAACGAGTCATGTAATTGTAAATTTCACCTCTCCTGTGCTGGCCATTACAGGCTATGTCATTATAAACATTTTGTCTACACTGTCCATTATAATAAATACGATCACCTTGTCTCTGGTGATTCAATGATGCCACCTGGCCCTTGTTACCTTGAGGCCCAATTAAACCCATTGCATTTAATTCATCTAATTGAGCAGCAGCGTCTCTAGCCCTAAGACCTGGCACAAGGAAAAGGGCAAACAAAACTCTTCAATGTGTGGTGCCCCTCTCACCAGTTTGCTTCTTATAGGATTCCTGAAAGGCATATCTTCTGGGCCTTCCCATTGTGGAGGATTAGGTTTTACACAATGTATCCACTCTAGCATTGCAATTTCCCTGAGCCTTAAAATCCCTTCTACAATACTAAACCAAGGTTTATCAGGCATCTCCAACTCCTTTTCAGCAGCCCATCTTCAGCCAACCATTCAAACAAACCTCTGACACCTCCATATTAAATCTAGAATCTCCACCTAGAGGGCCCATGTCAATAAACTCAGCCTGCTCTAGTTTTATGTTCCTTCCACCATTATCGAAAACCCTTAAAGTTCATTCCCACGCATATTCCCCAGACTTCTGCTTGAATGAATTAACAAACTCATTAAGCTCCTTAGTAGTGTAACACATTTCCTCATGGACTACACTTTCTACTTCCCCTCTAGGGATCTGTTTTGCCTTGAGTGTGGTTATAGGTCTAGAAGAAACTATTGGTGGGCCTTGGGAAACATTGATATTGTCTTGTCCTACATTTTCTTCAGAGAAGGTCCCTGCTGGTTTATCAGACTCTGAGGGATTAATTTCCTCATGTGAAAGAGGAATTATTTCAAGGGGTGAGGCTAAGGGTACTATTTCCTCAGGTGGGGTAAACCCTTGAGAAACTGAAGATTCGAAATTCTCAGTTTCAACAGAATCCTCCCAGACATCCCCATTCCCCATTATAGAATCCCATTCTTTGCCAATTAATGCCCTTTAACTGCTGACACCCTCTGAGGCTGAGACTTGAATTTTTGCTGTAATTCAGCCAACCTTTCAAAGAGTGCTTCAGTTTGATTTTCTGCAATTCGAGCTCTATGGCCGCTGGAGAGAAGATTCTCTTCCAGGGTACATTTAGAAACCTTTAGATTGTTTATTTAATATGGAGTCATTTCAATCTTATCATACAGCTCGTTCTTTTCCTTCATCAAAATTTTTAGAGATACTAAGAGCAAAATCATTTTCCAATTCCCCTCACACACACAAACTTGTAGAAAATTTTGTACACTGGGTCACCTAATTCATGGCCATTCGCAAGTGATGGATCAAGATAATCAAAGGCACTAGCTACTTTAAGTTTGAAATATAGTTTCTACCACGGGCCTTCAATATTCTCTAAGCTCCCAGGAAAGAGAATATTGGGAGAAGTTTCAGTAGTTGAAGGTGCTGGTGAATTATTAAACCAACTCCAGAATCTTAAAAGATTCATCCTTACACTTCTCTTCTTCTAGAACCACTCCTGGTACCAACTTCTGTCTTGGTTAGGGTTTTAGTGCTGTGAACAGACATCATAACCAAGACAACTCTTATCAGGACAACATTTAATTGGGGCTGCCTTACAGGTTCAGAGGTTCAGTCCATTATCATTAAGGCAAGAGCATGGCAGCATCTAGGCAGGAATGGTGCAGGCAATGCTGAGAGTTCTACATCTCCAAGACCTAGGGTTTTATAGCCTATGCCCACAGTGACACACCTACTCCAATAAGGCCACACCTCCTAATAGTGCCCCTCTCTGGCCCAAGCATACACAAGCCATCACACTTTATAAGTCTCAAATCACATTTTTTTTTTGTCTTGTTTTACACTTACTTCAGGGTATATTTTTTCTCCCAAGTGTTGTAAGGCCCATGGCAGTGTTCTCACACTAAGGAACACTAGACAGAAAGAATCACTAAGACAAAGGCGCAGACATATGCCACTGTGGATCCTGGAAAGGACACTTATTTCAGTGTGGAAGTGGAACCAGAAGGCAGCCGGCCTCCACTGTAAACGTGCATGTCAGCAACCAAACCCTTTTACTGCTCTGCAAATGTGTGAGGGTGACTGGGAAACACTGGGTATGATAAAATGTGGGCACGTAGAGAATTTGCAAATGTGGAGTCCACAAATTAGAGGGATCTTAAACATCACAGCTTTTTACCATCTTGATTAATGTTAGCTGAAGCGTTGGGACTGCATTCAATAGTGCTATGCTAAACCCTCTGATTTAAGAGCAGGAAGCAGTTGCTTTCCTTCCAATAGGCTATCCTCACAATGACAAATGTGTCAAGAATTGTAGATATGAAAATGTTTCCCCAGGTACCAAAGATAGGAGTATCCATCACAGCAAACACTTGCCATGAGCCAAGCTCTTTGTCTCTTATCTCAATGCCCCTCCCCCCCAGTGGCCCAGTAAGTGCTGTGAGTTACATTCTATTACTATCCAGAGCATCTGAGAGAGAAACCAAGGTCTGGAGACTTCAGAAATTTGGCCAGAGGATGGTCAAACTAGTTCTCCAGCCCAAGCCCCAGCCTGGCAATCCCTTCACCATTCTGCCTGTTTTATGGATAAAGAGACAGAAACAGGAGCCTCCAAACTCATTGAGAATCAATCCACATGTGGGGCAAGTCTCAAAAAGGCACCCTAAATCATCATCAGTGAGTTCATTGGCTCCCACATCTGTGAGATCTGAAAGGCACCCAACACGTCTCATTCATCTTTGTATTCCTAGTGACAAGGTATCAGCACACAGATTTCCCTTCATGCTTCTGGAATAAGTTGATGACTATGATCATGAGAAAGGTCTTAGATAAGACTCAAGCTAAAAGCAGGAATTCCAGGGTCAGTCATAATACACGATTCAACACTATGAACAATGATCTTTATATACAGCTTTTAAGATTTATAATTGTTAGGGGCTGGGCTGGAAAGTTACCTCACTGGTTAAGAACATTTGTTGCTCTTCCAGAGGACATAAGTTCAGTTCCCAGCATCCACATGAGGCAACTTACAATTACCTGTAACTCAAACTCCAGGGGATCTGACACCCTCTTCTGGTCTCTGTGGGCACACATCTCCCCCATAAACAAAAATAAAGTTTTATTACACATCAATAGCACCTCTAAGCCAAGCATCTCAGCATGTTTGTCATCCCAGCACTCAGGTGGTGAAGACAGGAAGACCACTGAAAGGACAACACCAGTGTGGCCTACAGAGTGTATTCCAGGGCCGTCAGGACTATATTCCAGGTACTTGAACTACCATCCATTTCCTCTGCTAGACATAGAACACAGCTCTCTTTTGTCTATAGCTTCTTTATGTTAAGGAATCTGTCTCAAGAACAACTTTCCAGCATCCTTAAGCTATATGAACTTCCATACAAAATGTGCAATTATAATCTAAAGTCATGTTAGGGTTGTTTTCTCTGCAACATTTATTCATGGAAGAAGACAGCATATGAATATGTGTTCTCCAAAATGATGAGTTTATAGGATTGGAAATAATGAACAGCTGAGCTGCTAAGGGGGCATACTGATTGTAAGGGTTCGCATATGCTCGTCCCAGGGAGTGGCACTATTAGAAGGTGTGGCCTTGTTGGAGGAAGTGTATCATGGTGGGGATGGGCTTGGAGATCCTTCTCCTAGCTTCCTGAGGATGGTCAGTCTGTTCCTGGCTTCCTTCCGGTGAAGATGTAGAACTCAGCTCTTCCTGCACCATGCCTACCTGGATGCTGCCATGCTTCCACCTTGATGACAATGGACTGAACCTCTGAACCTGTAAGCTACCCCAGTCAAATGTTATCATTTATAAGAGTTGCCTTGGTCATGGTGTCTGTTCACAGCAGTAAAATCCTAAGACACTGATCTTCCAGAGGAGGTCAATTCCCAACACCCACACCAGGCACTCACAAACCTAACTCTAGCTTCAGGGCATCATGTCTCTGGCCTCCAAGAGTAGCCACACTTATGTGTACATGTGCATACATACAATTAAAATTAAAATAAGTCTTTAAAAATGAGGCCAACTTAGAAATTTCCTAGTAGGATAAGAGCAATTCCACTTTGTCGTGGCTACACATAAAGAAATAGAACAATAGACCTTCCAAACGAGGATGAGGTCACACCACAAGAGGAAAAGAGAACAAGGCAGCAAAGGTCACCCTAAAGAGGTCATCAAATACAATGTCAACTTTCTTCCATTTTTGCTGAAGTCACCTAAGGGCCATTATTGCTTACGTTCCTGTTGCTTTGTTCAAGGTAGTACAGATTTCCCTGTCTGGGAGAAGTATTCCATGTGAGAACCAGTGAACTGTTTAAGGAAAGCCATTCATCATGTGCAGCCACAATCTTCCTTTCCTAGAAGTCCCCCAAATACCTGGGAAATGGGGCAGGACCTGCAGAGGAAGCTGGACTCTCACACACACAGAAAGAAACAAGAGTGACTCACAAAATGCTGTGGAAACCCGGGCTGGGGCGCTGTGCTCTTAGCACTTTGGAGGTGGGAGCAGAGAATCAAAAGTTTAAGGTTATCTTTAGCACAATTTGAGGCCAGTCTAGAATATGTGAGTCCCTGTCTCAAAAAATGGAAAGAGACAGAGAGACAGAGAAACAGACACAGAGAGAGGGTGGGGGTGGAGGGGAGAACAAAACAAAGGTTAGGTGAGAGCTGGGGCGCTGGGCTGGGCAGGGTGGCTCACAACTTTAACCCCAGAAGTTGGGAAGGCAGAGCTCTCTGAGTTCAAGGCCAGACTGGCCTACATAGTGAGTTATAGGAAATCAGGGTTACATGAAAGCTACTGTTCAAAAACCAAAGGAGTAGGAAAAGAATTCTGTTGGCTTCTTTGAAATCGTGATGATGCACAGAGAAAGCTCTAGGCAAAGCTATGACACAAGACAACCTGTCTTTGGCTCCCTGCTTCCATACTCTATGCTGTGTGGTAACTCTCATCAGATCTTCCAGCTTCCCTGCCCTAGCACTCATCACACACCACACCATAGCTGCCAGCTGAGAGAAGCTGTTTGCTTCTGAGAGGCAGTGATACATGGCTTCAGTGGACAGCTACATACTGGTGATCTGTGGGATTTCATAGCAATTGGTAGAATCCCAGGCTTTGGAGGTCCACTGGGAAAGTGTTTTGGGAGAGAGTTCCTTTGTGACATCCAGATTGCTCAAGAGTAAACAAGATCTGTCATGCCTTTATAGAAACAAGGTTGTGATAAATGATGACTGTTCCCCCTTCCTGCAACTTGTCTCCCTCCAAATTTGATGGATTTTTCTTCTTCCTCCTCCTCCCCTTCCTCCCCCTCCTCCTCCTCCCCCTCCACCTTCTCCTTCTCCTCCCCCTCTTCCCCCTCCTCCCCCCTCCTCCTCCTCTTCCTCCTCCTCCTCCTCCCCCTCCTCCTCCTGTTCTTTCCCCAGAGTCCAGTTAGGGTGGAGTATGTACAAATGGGTAGATCATTTGTTTTTTAATGTATAATCTAAAATTTGAACCAAAAGTATGAACTGTAGTGGAAATTCTGGTTTCTTTAAAAACACAGAAATGTTTTAAATATGTTTAAATATGTTTTTGTTTTAATCCAGGTGTACGATATGGGGCTGCTTCAGAATATCCACAGCAGATGACTATGATTTGTCTTGTGCTCTGGCGGGGGTATCACGAGATATTGCCAGCTGCAGATAGTTTACTTTTGGAATTCTGGGGACTCTTCAGAGGGAATATAAATGCCAGCTCCCCGAGAGAGGTGGTGGCTGCTGCTGCTGTTGCTGGTTGCTTCTTGGAGAGATCCTGACAACGAAGAACAAACTTGCTTCAAGGAACTTGATGCCCCTAATCAGCGTGAAGAAAGTCTAAGGAGATCAATGCCCTTTTCCCCTTTATCTTTCTTTCCTACCTAGTGTTAGGGGCTTGGAAGGGGAGAGAAGAGTGGTAGAAAAAAGTAGAGTAGCAAAAGTCAAGGTACACTGAACCATTACATTTCACTGCTTCAAAGCATCTAAAATCAGGCATATATCTCTATTCTTAGAGTCCCTGTGTCATAGCCACAGAGAGAGTTGGAGGCCAGTCTGGACTGAGACCCTGTCTCCAAAAAAATAAGAAGTCCTTGCTTGGTCTAACTCATGTTTGGAGAAGAAAGGCAATACTGTTTGCTTTTGCTATTTGATTCACTTGGATTTCCATAAAATTGACAAACCAGGAAAACAACGAAGTGTTGGCAACAAAGTAGACCATGTATACGTATTTACTGATAAGATGAGAATTCAATGCTAGATGTGTCAATATGATTAAGATGATCACAGTAAATCCTCAGCTGCTATCAAAACAAGTATGATACATCGTGCTGAATGGCCAACAATCTCTACATATGAGGCTATTCAAGAACGTTGCTCTGTTTCATCAATTCCCTTTTACTTCATAAGGTGAACTAGTAGCAAAGAATCACAAAATGTACCGTCATGAGGACTGATATTTGGACCTCATTTCCTGTGAAAAAGTCAGGTATCCTGCATGGCTTGACACCTTGACCTGACTATGTTTCAACAGAGTGAAGAAAGAGCAGATACTGAAGAAAAGGTAGACTGTGCACAGATAAGCTAGGTTCAGTGGGATGTGTGCACTCTGATGGAGCTGTACATACAAGGAATGAAGTAGGGAGTCCCTGAGCAGTCTCAGCCTATAAGCAGTCTTTAAAAAGGAAGCTGCAGTTGCTAATTTTTGCACACGCTGGTCAATCATTCCCAAGCACTGTGCACGCAGTCAACATGCACACTTGACAAAGCCACAGGAAGGCTGTTCCATCCTTCTGAACTTTCCAGACAGAGGTGCTTTGCCAAGGACTTTGGGTCCTTGACATGGTCATACCTAAGTCAACAATACATATCCACTTAGGACTTCACTCTTCACACCTTCAGTCCGTCCCCTCCCTCCCCACCTCCTCTACACACCTAGGACACCTCCACCACTGTGTTCTGAGAAGCAGTCAGTGGTTGCTCCCACTCGCCTGGAGTGTGGATTACAGGGTTTGTACTCACAGTGAGCAATGTGCAAACGATGCTTTACTTTGCTCAGTAGCACTGCTCAGCGAGGGAGCAAGGCAGGGATCTGGGTCACTGTTCATCACATTCCTTCTAGAAACTCTGGTCTAAAGTCCAGATAAACAACTTAAAGGCCTCAAATTTCCCATAAGCATGTATTATTAAATGTGAGAATCCTCAGATTTAATATTTTATTTATTATATTTTATTATTTTATTATTGTAAAAGGGATTTGTGTGTGTGTGTGTGTGTGTGTGTGTGTGTGTGTGTGTGTGTGTGTGTGTGTGTGTGTGTGTCTGGGGCACGAGGACAAGTGTCTGTGCACTGGGTGCAGTACCCATAGAGGCCAGCATGGACACCCTGCAACTACATTTGTAAGTATAGGTGCTGGGAACTAAACTCAAGTCTTCTGGAAGAACATTTTTCTTTTTTTTAATTTGTATTAGATATATTTCTTTATTTACATTTCAAATATTATTCCCCTTCCCAGTTTCCTGTCCATAAGCCCCGATCCCACACCCCTCCCCCATATGAGTATTCCCCCTATACATTCCCCTTACTGCCCCCCCACATTTCCCTGTACTGGGGGGGTCCAACCTTGGCAGGACCAAGGGTTTCCCCTTCCACTGGTGCCCCAACAAGGCTATTCTCTGCTACATATGCATTTGGAGCCCTGGGTCAGTCCATGTATAGTCTTTCAGTAGTGGTTTAGTCTCTGGAAGCTCTGGTTGGTTGGCATTGTTGTTCTTCTGGGTTTGCAAGCTCCTTCAACTCTTTCAACACATCCTCTAATTCCCCCAAAGGGGGTCCTGTTCTCAGTTCCATGGTTTGCGGCTAGCATTGACCTCTGTATTGGACATGCTCTGGATGTGCCTCTCAGGAGAGATCTATATCCGGTCCCTTTCAGCACACATTTTTTAGCTTCATCCATCTTATCTAGTTTTGGTGGCTGTATATATATATGGGCCACATGTGGGGCAGGCTCTGAATGGCCGTTCCTTGAGTCACTGCTCTAAACTTTGCTTCCATATCCCCTCCTATGGATATTTTTTCCCCTTTTAAGAAGGAGTGGGAGCATCTGCATTTTGGTCATCCTTCTTCTTGAGCTTCCTGTGGTCTGTGGATTGCATCTTGGGTAATTTGAGCTTTTGGGCTAATATCCACTTATCAGTGAGTGCATACCAAGTGTGTTTTTCTGTGATTGAGTAACCTCACTCAGGATGATATTTTCTAGTTCCTTCCATTTACCTATGAATTTCATGAAGTCATTGTTTTTGATAGCCAAGTAGTACTCCATTGTGTAGATGTACCACATTTTTTAAATCCATTCCTCTGTTGAAGGGAATCTGGGTTCTTTTCAGCTTCTGTCTATTATAAATAAGACTACTATGAACATAGTGGAGCATGTGTCTTTGTTGTATGTTGGGGCATCTTTTGGGTATATGCCCAAGAGAGGTATAGCTGGGTCCTCAGGTAGTGGAATGTCCAATTTTCTAAGGAACCTCCAGACTGATTTCCAGAGTGGTTGTACCAGTTTGCAATCCTACTCACAATGGAGGAGTGTTCCTCTTTCTCCACATCCTCCCCAGAATCTGCTGTGACCTGAGTTTTTTATCTTAGCCATTGTGGTGTGGGGCTGGATTTGTAGAAAGATATTGTGTAAATTTGATTTTGTCATGAAATGTCTTGGTTTCTCCATCTATGTTAATTGAGAGTTTTGCTGGATACAGTAACCTGGGCTGGCATTTGTGTTCTCTTTTGGTCTGTATAACATCTGTCCAGGATCTTCTGGCTTTCATAGTCTCTGATGAGAAGTCTGGTGTAATTCTTATAGGTCTGCCTTTATATGTCACTTGACCTTTTTCTCTTACAGCTTTTAATATTCTTTCTTTGTTTTGTGCATTTGGTGTTTTAACTATTATGTGATGGGAGGAATTTCTCTTCTGGTCCAATCTATTTGGAGTTCTATAGGCTTCTTGTATGTTTATGGGCACCTCTTTCTTTAGGTTAGGGAAGTTTTCTTCTATAATTTTGTTGAAGATATTTACTGGCCCTTTAAGTTGAGAGTCTTCACTTTTCTTCTATATTTATTATCCTTAGGTTTGGTCTTCTTATTGTGTTCTGGATTTCCTGTATGTTTTGGGCTAGGAGCTTTTTGCCTTTTACATTATCTTTGACAATTGTGTCAATGTTTTCTCTTGTATCTTCTGCTCCTGAGATTCTCTCTTTTATCTCTTGTATTCTGTTGGTGATGCTTGTATCTAGGGCTCCTTGTCTCTTTCTTAGGTTTTCTATATCTAGGGTTGTCTCCCTTTGTGCTTTCTTTATTTTTTCTATTTCCATTTTCAATTCGTTCATCTGTTTGGTTGTGTTTTCTTGTAATTCTTTCAGGGATTTTTGTGTTTCCTCTCTAAGGGCTTCTACTTGTTTACTTGCATTTTCCTACATTTCTTTAAGGGAGTTCTTTACGTCTTTCTTAAAGTCCTCCATCACTATCAAAAAATGTGATTTTAAATCTAAATCTTGCTTTTCTGGTTTGTTTGGATGTCCAGTATTTTCTTTGGTGGGAGAACTGGGCTCTGATGATGCCAAGCAGTCTAGGTTTCTGTTGCTTAGGTTCCTGCACTTGCCTCAAGCCATTGGGTTGTCTCTAGTGTTTGCTTGTCTGGCTGTTCCTGGGAGTGACTTGACCCTGCTGTAGGCCTCTGTGTCAGCACTCCTGTAGAACTGTTTTCCTGTTTTCTTTCAGTCTTTCCTGAGAACAGGTGCTCTGATTTCAGGTGTGTTGGTGCTCCTGGAGACTGTCTTCCAGCTCTAGGTGTGGGCAGGAATCAAAGGGTCCTGTCCCTGATTGCTCCTAGGTCCTTGCACCCAGGGGGCACATTTGGCACTATGTGATTCCCTCTTGGGTCTGGACTGTGGGCAGAGGGTAGTCTCCTCTGACTTCTCAGGAGTGTCCACACTTCTGAGGGTCCAGCTCTCTCTCCCAAGGGATTTGGGTTCGGGGAGCTGTTTGGTCAGTTCAGTTCAGTCCTGGGTGCAGACCAGAAACACTGGTACCAGCAGCTGTCTGTTCCTATATCCCTGTGTCCAGAGGCACTGTGCAGTTTCCCCTTGGACCAGGGATGTGGGCCGAGGTGTGCAGAGGTGGCAGTCTGTCCTGCAGTCTCAGGATGTCTTCATTCCCGGGTGTTCATTCAGCTCTCTTCCCCACGGGATTTGTGTGCAGGGAACTGGAAGAACATTCTTCTAACCCTTGGTTTGATTTTTTTTTCCTTTTGAGTCAGTCTCACTATGTTACCCAAACTGGCCTCCAAATCCTGATCCTCCTGCCTCAGCCTCCCCAGTGCGTAATTACTATACATGCTCTATTTTCCGACTTCTACCTCTGACGACATCCATTCCTACACCTCCACCCAGTCCTCCTCCTCCTCCTCCTCTCCTCCTCCTCTTCCTCTTCCTCCTCTCCCCTTCCTCCTCTTCCTCCTCTTTACATAAGGTCTTACTTAGCTCAGAGTAACATCAAACTCACTATACAGCCAAGGGATAAGCTTAATCCTTCATCCTCCTGCCTCAGCTTCTCAAGTACCGGGATTATAACCATGTATCACCATACCTAGAAAAGTTAAGTTTCTTTATAATTCTCAAATCACATTTTTTTTTTCAGTCTTGTTTTACACTTACTTCAGGGTATACTTTCCTCCCAAGTGTTGTAAGGCCCATGGCAGTGTTCTCACACTAAGGAACACTAGACAGAAAGAATCACTAAGACAAAGGCGCAGACATATGCCACTGTGGATCCTGGAAAGGACACTTATTTTCAGTGTGGAAGTGGAACCAGAAGGCAGCCGGCCTCCACCGTAAACGTGCATGTCAGCAACCAAACCCTTTTACTGCTCTGCAAATGTGTGAGGGTGACTGGGAAACACTGGGTAGGATAAATGTGGGCTATATTTTCTCTTTTTGTTTATGTGCTGGGCGGGGGTTGTTTGTTTTGTTTGGGAGTAGGGAAGTGTTAGCCATTGAACTGAGAGCCTCACACATGCTGGGCCAGCGCTAGACAGGCCAGCACTGAGTCATACCTTACACACTTTACAAGTTTCTGTTATGAGCATGTTTCACATTTGAGCTGAGGAAAACAATCCCAGGAATCCAGGAAAGCCCGAGCTGGGCCCCTGTCTTGAGTGGGAAGTCAGTTGAACTGCGAGGGGTCAGCAGGTTATTCACCAAACATTTACCCAGTTGCCTACTCTGCATCAAGCAAGGGGCAGAGGCAAACGCTGACACTGAAGACTCTAAAAAAACCACCAGTGACTGTCACACAGAGGCAAGGTTCCACTTGAGCTCCATGCTGTGCATGAGTGTTAAAAAAAAAAAAAAAAAAAAAAAAGAAGGATCAGGGGTTCAAGACCAGCTTGAGCTATATAGTAAATTTGAAGCCTAGGCTATCAGAGACTCTGCCCCCCTTCCCCTCCCCACTTCTCCCAATCACCACCACCACAAAAACAAACGAGAAAAAGAAAAAAAAAAAGACTCACCCTGTGATAGAAATGACTGTTGCAAATTATGTCTGCAAGTCACTTCTTTTGTGAGCAGGTTTGAGATAGAGAATTTGTTTATCATGTACGAGGACTTGGTTTCCAACTCCAGCACTGAGAAAATAAATAATAAAATATAAACAAGCATCTTTCCATGCACCAGAGGATCTCTGTGCATCTTTAGAGAGGTTGCAGACAGGAGCTGAACATTTCTCAGCACTATTCTCCTAGCTCTTCACCTCTGACCCTGACGGAGGGCTCTACATCCTGGGTTTGTTTTGCTTTGTTTTGAGACAGGATTGCAGGTAGCTCAGGCTGGCCTTGACTTTGTCATTGGCTAAAGATTACATTGATCTTTTGAGCCCCTGCTTATAGCTCCTTGTGCTTGGATTACAGGCGTGCACCATCAGTTTTGGGTTCTATGTGGTGTAGGGGATCGACCTTAGAGCTTCATGCAAGCTAGGTGAGGATTGTACCGATTCAGCTGTCTCTAGACCTGAATCTATGACTACTCCCATATCCCTCTACTGTGATGTTTTGAGGATGAATTATGTGTTAAAATAGTACCAAGAGTGAGGTACATTAGGGTGTGCCCAGGGCTGGAAGGTTGACACAGAAGGATAATTATTGGATGCCAGCCTGTGTTGCTTAGCAAAATATTGTTTAAAAACAAACAAAAAAAATTTCTCAAGGATTGGACTAATAGCTCAGTGATTTAGGAGTACTTACTGCTCTATCAGAGGACCAGTTTTGAACATGGCACTCACATTGGGTGGCTCATAAACGCTTCTATTTCCAGCTCCAAGTGATCTCTCCCCCCACACACACACACACACACACACACACACACTGGAGAGAGATTGGGGGAGCACAGAGGAGGGAGAATGCTTCTGTTGTTTGTTTTGGTTTGGTTTTTTTTTTTTTTTTGTTTCTCTGTGTAGCTTTGGCTGTCATGGAACTCACTCTATAGACCAGACTGGCCTTAAACTCAGAAATCTGCCTCTGTCTCCCTAGTGAGTGCTGGGATTAAAGATGTGTGCCACCACAGCCCAGCTGAAACAAAACTTTTAAATTGCATCTGGATTCCTTGGCAGAAAAGATCTAGAATTACTATGGAAGACTTAAAGCATCAGGAGGGGACACCAGTGTGTGGAAGCAGATGCTCTACCACCTTTGTCTGGGCATTGCACCTTCAGAGGTGTCTTGTAAGAGGGGCAGCAGAATAAATGTCGATTAATAGTCTTTTCTTGTTCTTAATCCCATGGCTCACTGAAGGCTGCCTAGGTTGGCAGAAACCCCAAAGCTCGTGTAACATGAAGTACAGCTGACACGCAGAGTAATGAAATAATGTAATCCAGTGATAATGATTGAGAGAAGACTCACCAATGAGGGCTAAAGTCACAGGCCTTGCTGTGTGCATCTGTGGTCCCAGCTACGTGCAAGGCTGGGAAGGGAAGAACCTTGAGCCCAGAATCTGGAGGCCCACTTGGGTGATGGGGTGATGCTCCTGTGTCTTAAACAAAAAATTCTGCCTCAACTTCTCGAATGCTGGAATTCCTGGTGTGTTCTATCATGCTTGGATTGAAAGAGATACAAGACAGACACCATTAGGCAGTGTATTAAAGTGGAGATTATTTGCAGAAGGGTGACTCCAGTGTCTCTCTGGGCAACACTGGCCTGAGGAGGACTAGTGTCTCTCTGGCAACAGGAAGGACATGGAGAGACTGTGAGGCAATTCCGTAAAACAGTTGGACAGGACTTTTCAAGTGCCGTGCTGTAAATACAGAGACCGTTCTAAATGAAAGAAGACCAAAGAGATGGACAGTCTGAATGGTGGCTCCCTGCATTAACGTTTGGACTGACCTAAATATAGAAAATTGGAAACAATCAAATCATGCCGGTGCCTGTGTGTGATTTGTTTATTCATTTGAGATTGGGTTTTACTATGTTCCCCAGGTGGGCTCTAAACTAATGGTCCTCCTGCTTCAGCCTCCCGATTGCTGGCTTTTGTTTTTTTATGGTTTTTATTTTGTTTGTTTACTTTTACACAGGGTCTCTTGGCGTAGCCCAGGTGGATGTGAAACTTGAGGTTTGGCTGCCACTACTAAGTGCTGGAATGATGGATGTATACATACAGCCTTGCTTGACAGGAGTAATAAATTTAATTTCCCAGTTTTGATCACTATACTCAGATACTGTCCTATTAGCATTGAGTAAATGGTATTTATCGTGTGTGTGTGTGTGTGTGTGTGTGTGTGTGTGTGTGTGTGTGTGTGTGTGTGTGAAGGGGCAGGCTACACATGGGAAGTAAATGGACAGATCTTTCTCTTTCTTTTTTTAAATGTATTTTTATTTCATGTGCATTGGGATTTTGCTCATATGAGGGTACTGGATTCCTCTGGAACTGGAGTTACAGACAAATGTGAGCTGCCATGTGGATGCTAGAAATTGAACCTGGGTCCTCTGGAAGACCAAACTCTGCTCCTTACTGGGCCATTTCTCCAGCGCCTGGACAGAGTTTTCTTAAGATCATCTTTTTTGTGTGTAATTTTGTTGTTGTTGTTTTGGTTTGGGAGACAGGGTTTTTCTGTGCAGCCCTGGCTGTCTTGGAACTTGCTCTGTAAACCAGGCCTGCTTCTGCTTCCCAAGTGCTTGAATTAAAGGATAGGCCACCATGCCTGCCTTGACTTTTTGTTTTTTTTTTTGTGTGTGTACATTTCTTTTTTTTTTTTTTTTTTTTTTTTTTTTTTTTTTTTGACCAGCGGAAATCATGGTCATTTCCAAAGGCCCTGTTAAGAGTGATAAAGAGATTGAAGATATCTCGGAACAGTGTTTCCATTTCCCTTCATCCTTCAGCACACATGGAATTTTAGAATCTATTCTAGATGGTTCCTTAAAGACAGTTCTGATCTGAAAGAAGCCAGTTCAACCTTACTGTTGTGAGACGGGATCTCACACTATGTAGATGGGAGTAGCCTTGAACTCACAGAGAGCCTCCAGAGTTCTGAGATCAAAGATGTCAGTCACCATGCCCCAATGTATGTCTTCCTTCTTTCCTTTCTTTTTGGTGCTGAAGACCAACCACTTACATGCCAAGAACACACTCCGCCATGAGCCACACTCAGCCCTGTCAGTGCTTTGATTGCCTCAGAGGGACCCTAAAGACTTGTCGCTTTCCACTGACCCTCAACACCAAGAGTGTAATGTCTGATGTCCATAGGTCTTGTGTATATTATTGGACATTGTTTGGGAAAGAAAACCCTCATCATATTTTCCATGTATTTCCCCCAGTCTAAAGCTTTAGTATCAGACACAGATTGAGAAGGCCTAAGTTCAAGACCTGTGTTGTGTTTTAAAGTGTATCCCTGAAGTGCTAAGACTACCAAACATTGCTAAAAACCATTTCCATTTATTGTATTGTCTGTTTGTTCATCCTAGTCAACCTTCCGTGCGTTGTTTGTTTTGGACTTTTGAAGCAAGTCTCACTGTGTAACCTAGGCTAGCCTCAAATTTGTAATCCTTTAGCCTCATTCCCACCCCACCCCCAGGGCTAGAATTACTGAAATGCTGACCTACCACGCCCCCAAAATCATTCAAATTTAAATGTTCATACCCCACCCCAACTGATGACCCAAACAAAACAAAACCCAAGGACGAATCCTTTAATCCACATTCTGGATAGGAATCTGCACTGCTCTGAAAGTCTGCAAGTAATAGTAATATTTTTTTCTTTAATTTGTACATAAAAGAGCAATGCCAGCCTGTTCAAGGAACTTCAGAGTCAGGGAAGAAAGCAATTGGGGAGGAGACAGCTGTCTTGTCTAGGGTAAACCTCTGTCACTCAGGAGCCCAGCAGCCCCTAAAGTCAGGAGATTTTCTAGAACAATCCCAGGGTTCAAATGCTAAGTCCCCCCCTGAAGGTGTGAGCATGACAGCTAACCAATAAAGTCACTCTGCTCTGCAGTGCCTTACTGGCGTAGGATCCGAGGCTGAAGCCTGGTCCCCAGCTTTATTTGTACATTGATGAGCACGGTTCACCAACACCCCTGTGGGGTCTTCACCATCCTCCACAGTGAGGCTAGAGACTAGAGACTAGCTAGCCTTATCTGAAGGACAAGAAGGTGACATCTCCTCAAATTGCTGTGAACTGGTTAAGGGCAGAGTGGCCATAAGCAGTGACTTGGAGAGCTGAGGTGCAGTCAAGGGTCTGAGTCCCCTTTCCTTTAACCACATTTCTTAACTTCTTCACTGGAAAGTAACCGAGAAGGACAAACGGCTGGGCTGTGGCCTTAGACCTGTCCCCTAAATCCTATAATCTCTTCAGAAGGGCTGGTCTAGCTGCTTGCTTTGTTTAAATGTGCTGTAGGCCTTTTTCTACTGAAAGGGGAAATAGATTCTGATTTCTATTTCTTCCTCTCCCTCCCTCCCTCCTTCCCTCCCTCTCTTTCTCCCCCACTCTTTTCCTCCCTTCCTCCCTTCCTCCCTTCCTCCCTTCCTCCCTCCTCCCTTTTCCCTTTGGAGGCAAGGTTTCTCTATGTAGCTCTGGCTGTCTGGAACTTACTATGTAGACCAGGCTGGCCTCCAATGCACAGAAATGCATCTGTATCACCCCACCCCCATCCACCTGCCTTATAAGTACTGTGACAGACAGTGTGCATCACCATGCCCTGATTTCTTTAATTTTATTTTTACTTTTGAGACAGGACCACACTATATCGCTCTGAATGATCTCCAATTCACGGCAGTTCTCCTGCCTCCAGGAAGCTGGGGTGACAGGCATGAGCCACCGTATCCTGCTTGAGTCCTGTAGTCTTTATAACTGCAGTCAATCCCCTTAATTCAGATGGGAGAGAAATTAAGCAGAGTACCACACATGTGCTGTGTCACATGTGTGTGCCCCTAATAAACACATGGTGGAAATAAAAATTAAACAGGTTTGTGACAGAGCCCCAGTTACCTCACATGCTTGTGAGTGTTTGTTTGGACTTGTTGGTTTGTGGGGGATCCCAAAGACTGTCCTCTCGAAGGCACCTGTACAGTGTCCTCTTGGAGGTTAGCAGGTTCTAGGCCAGCCTGAACTATCAGTGTCAACTATCCCCACATCCACATCCCTGGCCCTCCCTCCACCCCCCATCTACTCCCACCTCACCAAAAATGAGGGGGGCAAAGAGGAAGGGAAGGAGAACTGGAATGAACGATATCTCCGTAACTTGTTGAAGATCGAATCTTGTCAGAAATCCCACTGTGCACTAGAGGACAAGACATATTCTATCCTAATGACTTTAGCTAAGACTTTCCTAACTGAGTTAAACTACTGTGCATTCAGGCAGCAATCACACTGGCAGTCTGCCCCTTCTGTTTTCCTCTACAGCATTAACACCCAAACATCTACAAGCTACATTTACTTAGAAAACAGAAATAGCTAGGGTATGACTAAAACTAGGGGGCTGGAGGAATGGCTCAGTAGTTAAGAGCACTGACTGTTTTTCCAGAGGTCCTGAGTTCAAATCCCAGCACCAACATGGTGGCTCACAACCATCTGTAATGAAATCTGATGCCCTCTTCTGGTGTGTCTGAAGACAGCTACAGTGTACTTATATATAATAAATAAATCTTTAAGACACACACCGAAGGCTATCCCAAAGAAAGTCTGTGGGGTGTGTGTGTGTGTGTGTGTGTGTGTGTGTGTGTGTGTGTGTGTGTGTATTTATTCTCTGTGTTTATCATGTGTTCCTGTGCAGCTAATGGTCACTGCAAGGGAGCAGCTCAGAGAGCAGAGTTGTGTGTTGGGTCTGAATCCCTGTCTCTTTTATGAAGCAGCAGTAAAGGGAATAACCTGAAACAGGGAGAGTTAGCACCTGGACTCTGGCTTTCCCAGGATCTATGTCTAAGGCAAAAGGATCCCATTGGTTTGAGGCCAGCCTGGGCTACATAATGAGAGTTGATCTCAAAACAAACAAAAGTCAAATTAGAAAAGGGGGAGGGGGCTGGAGAGTTGGTTCAGTGGTTAAGAGGGCTCATTCTTAGAAAGGACCAGGGTTCAATTCCCAGCACCCATATGGAGGCTCCCTACTTCCTCAGGCACCAAAACACAGATGGTTCATGGATATACACACGGCCAAAACACTCACACGCACACAATAAATAAATACATAAATAAGCAAGCCACAAGGGCACATGCCTTTAATCCCAGCACCCAGGAGCAGAGGCAGGGGGGAAGTTTTGTAAGTTCGAGGCCAGCCTGGTCTACAGGGCGAGCTTCAGAAGAGCCAGGTTACAGAGAGAAATCCTACCTCACAACCAAACCAGAAAAAAAGGAAAGGAGAGAGAGAGAGAGAGAGAGAGAGAGAGAGAGAGAGAGAGAGAACCAGGGGAAGGGCTGGAGAGATAGCTCAGCAGTTAACAGCATTTGCTGCTCTTTCAAAGGGTTCAGGGTTTAGATCCCCACACCTAGGGTGGCTCACATAAGACTGTAGCTTCAGCTATAGGGAATCCGGTATCCTCTTTGGCTTCTGAGGTTGTACACACACACACTCACACACACACACTCACACACACACACTCACACACACCACACACACTCACACACACACACACACACACACACACACACACACACACACACACACACACCAAAAACATAAAACCAGTCCTCCAGCTCTCTGCTCATCCATCCTAAAGAGTCCTTCTCCGCCTGTTGCCTTAAAGTCAGAGATCTGCCTTCCTCTGTCTCCCAAGTGCTAGGATTAAAAGCATGTATCACCACTGCCTGGCTAATGTAATTTAAATTTTGAGACAGGACCTACGGACTCATTATATAGCCCAGGGTGGCTTTAAACTCTCAGCAATCCTCCTGCCTCAGGCACCTGAGTGCTGGGATAACAATCACGAACACCATTCCTGGCAGCATTTGACCTTTATGACACATTAGTGAAAACAATGTTAAGGACACCAAGGCCCAGAGAGCTCTTGGAGCATCAGAAGCCCTTGGCCTTTCACAGAGAAGCCATGATCGAAGTTCCACTGAGCTGGCCGTGGCCTCCTCCACCCTCACCAGCTCTTTGTACCTGGAGTACAGCACCCCAGAGCATGGCCTCAGCCCATTGGCCCATATATTACTGGTTTTCCTTCATGTTTTTCTCTGAGTAACTTCTGAGGAAGGATATGTGTGTGAGCACGTGTGAGAGAGTACGCACATGCATGAGCGTGCATGCACGTGTGTGCGCATGTGAAAGTGAAGCAGTTGAGGAAGTTGAAATTCTAGACAGGATTTCAAAAAAAGCAGTTTGTACTTTAGTGCTAGTGGGTTTTCTCTCTGTCTCAGGAGGAAGATGTCTCCCAGCAAGGAGGGGCTGCCTCTCTTGCCACTTCTACTCCCAAGTAGAAGGTAGCAGGTGGCCTTTCAAGCCTTCTTCCCTGGATAACTAGCATAAAGTGGGCAACCTCTGCTCCTAGGACCCCAAAGCCAAGGCCAAGGCCTGATATCTACAGAACTGTACGCTGGTCTGCTCAGGTCACATAGTTGAAAGTAGGGTTTGTAGGGAACTGTGACCCAGGAGCCCTGCTCCCAGGGAGTTCCTGTGTGACCCAGATCATTATGGCTTTTCCTGCAAACATGCACAATAGCTGGCTTGGCCTGTTGGCTCCCACCTAGAGGCCCAATTGGCAGACTGAGGCTAGAGTATTGCCACAAGCTTGAGAGCTATGCAGCAAGACCCTGACTAAAAATCAAACCAAAAATTAATAGCTTAAAAACTGAGGGCATATTTTTAAGGGGTTTGGAGAGGTGGGGGTTGAAGGCACATTCCTTTCTTTCTTTTTTTTTTAACTCCCCTGAGACAGAGTTTCTCTGTAGCCCTGGCTGTCCTGGAGCTCACTCTGCAGACCAGGCTGGCCTCGAACTCAAAGATCCCCTTGCCTCTGCCTCTCAAATGCTGGGATCAAAGGTGTGTGCCACCACTGCCTGGCACACAAGGTCCTCTAATACAGTCTTAGCTGGCCTGGAACTCACTATGTAGACTGGGTTAGCCTCAAATGTATAGAGATCCACCTGCCTCTGTCTCCCTGGTGCTGGGATTAAATATACGTGGCACTTTGTACTTTGCCCAGCTAATAATTTTTAACTATATAAGGTAGAGAGGAAGGAAGGAAACAGATGGAGAGGGAGAGAGAGAGAGAGAGAGAGAGAGAGAGAGAGAGAGAGAGACAGAGTCTGGATTAAACATACTGTGTAGCTTAGACTAACCTCAATCTTGTGATCCCTCTGCCTCAGCCTCCTCAGTCCTTGGATTTCAGGCTACAATGCCTGCTTTGTTGATATGATTATGGTTACCAGGAAAGCACAAGAGTGCCTTCCCTGCCTTCTTTAAGGCCACTAAAGCAATCGTCCTGAAACACCACAATCCCTCTTCCGACTCAGTGGCTCACAAAAGAGGCCATGCTCTTCCTCATTGCACACACCCGCATGTGTGTATGTGAGCGTGTGTGTTTTGGCTTTTGTTTTCTCCCTAACCTTGAACAGGCTCTTCCCTAAAATTGCACTCTCTCCTCTTCCTGCCCCAGAACTCTCGTCCCTTACAAGTCTGACCCCTTTCTGAAAACTTGCTGTCCCAGGAATGAGAGCCACCATGCCCTGCCACGCAGCCTGCTTAACTGATCCCCTCCATCTACGAGCCTCAGGAGGCATTTAATGATTTGCCTGCTTGTCTCTTCTACTCCCTTCAGATCTTCAGACCCAGAAGCTTGCTACTGATGTGTGGTTATCTCCAGAACTCAGCCACAAGCTTTGTCTGTCTCTCACTTTTCTGAAAAGTAGAAGGCACGGGAAATGAAATAAAGAAACAGGACCACTTCTCAAGTTGTTGACAAATAGAGTCAGAGTGTAGGCAGCCTGGAATATGCACCACCCACTCGTAGCATCCCCATCATGAGTTTTTAAGTGAATGTCGGAGTCTCTCCTTTCTCTAGGTAGCATCCTCCAGCCGTGCAGCGTGTGTAGGGTTAACATGTGCAAAGCTGAGGAGAAAAGGAAGCTGGACGGAGACAGTGCGGTGGATGAGTTCTGGAATGCCTGGCCCCTGGTACTGACTCACTCAGCAGTCTGCGGCTCACCTTCCATAAGTCACCTGGGAATAGTAATCACAGCCCGGCCCACAAGGTAATCAGGTCCAGGAGAGCAGCTGATAACATTCCTGGATCTCAGTCAGAAACTCCCAGGACTCTCCTGGAGGCAAGAACAATGGTGAACAGGGAAACAAATCAGCCGTTTTCCTGGCTTTTGAAGATCTCAAATTTGATGTGGGCAGCAGACACGTGTAGGAGGCACAATGACACAAACTAGAACCAGTGGATGTCAGGGGAAGGACAGGCAAGGAGGAAGGGAGGGACCAATGCCCGGTCAGCATCTGGGCAGCCAGGAGACGAGGGCTCAGGAGTTTTCTGTGCTTGTCCTGGGTCACAGGTGTTACATGGAGGACTCTATATCAACCTTCTAACAGTGCAAAGTAAGAAGTTTTAGACCAGAGGCTGACAAGAGTCTCAGTCAGTAAAGTGCTTGCCTTGTAAGCACGATAGCCCGAGTTGAATCCCCTCCCCCCAATAACATTTAAAAAATAAAATAAAATAAAAGCCAGGTGTAGTGGTGCACATCTGTAATCCAAGAACAAGGGAAATGGAGACAGGATAATTCTTGGGGCTTATCCATCACCAAATCTAACCAATCAATGAGTTCCAGGTCCAGTGAGAGACCCTGCCTCAAAACACAAGGTAGGCCAGGCACGGTGGTAGACATCTTTAATCCCAGCATTGTGGCACGGGTAAGTGGATCTCTGTAAGTTCCAGGGTATCCAGGGATTCATAGTATCTCATCTTCATAAATCTCATAATTCATAGAAATCTCATCTTCAAAAAGAGAAATATTTTTAAAAGAAAAGGAAGCAAAAAAAAGAACATGTATGCATAAACACACATATACATACTCACAAACATTTGCTTGCACATGCACACGCACTCACACACTTTAACTCAACCCAGATGAGCACTGTAAGGCTCAGTGGAGCTAGGTAACTTGGCTGAGTCCTACCAATACAGCACTGGACTTTCAGACTGTGAGTACACCAGCTCATCCCCAGGCTGGCTGAGATACCCTCAGGGAAATAGTAAGGAAAGAAGACAGGGTTGGGCATCCAGGAGGAGGGGTGTGGACAAACGCACTGTCAGCATGCCTTTAGTCCCAGTACTCAGGAGGCTGAGGTAGGCAGATCTATATGAGTTCCAAGGACAGCCAGAGCTACACAGAGACACTCTGTTTCAGACAAATGAGAAGAAAACAAAACAAAAGGCTGTTAGACTAGGGCCAGCTCAGTGTAGAGTTGAGAACTGCCCCTCAGTACTTATGAGGAATTGGTTTGGTTTGAGGACTTCCAAGGATATCAGGATTCTCAAGTATTTTTTTTTTTTATAAAATAGCATTATATGTGCTTACTACCTAGGCCCAATCTCCAGAATACTGTAAACCACCTCTAGAGTAGTCACAATGCCTAAATGACATAGTGACAGGGCAAGGTGTATACATGTCTAGTACATATAAACCATTTCATTATATTTACTTACTTACTTGTGTGTGTGTGTGTGTGTGTTGTCGAGGTCAGAAAACACTTGGTGAGAGTCTTTTCTGTCCTACTGTGTGGGTTTCAGAGTTGAACTCAGGTCATTAGGTTTGGTTACAAGTGCCTTTACCTGCTGAGTCATCTAACCAGCCTCAAATAAACAATTTTTCCAAATATTTTCAATCCACAGAGAGGTGAATCTTCAAAAGTAAAATCTATAAACTTGAGGACTGACTGCCCTTTGTGTTTCAGCCCTAAAGTAACATAAACATTTAAATAGTAGTAATATTATACTAATTGCACTAACTCAAGATTATTATAATATAATATAATATAATATTGGGTAATGGCAGATAAAAGTTCTGGGTAAGAATAACAATGAAAGCCAGGCAGAGGTAGCACATCTTTAGTCCAAGTACTCAGGAGGCAGAGGACAATCAGGGCTTCATGGGGAATCCCTGTCTCAAAAAAGCAAAAATAAATAAGTAAATAACTAGTTTTCAAAATGATCACTGCAATCGAAACTAATGTACACGTTCAAGCCTCACTTTTTGTTGTGTTTTGTTTTATGAGGGAAAATCTGTGTTCTCCTCTTCTAGAATGCAGTGTTAGTAATCAGTCACCATGTTGTACATTTCGCCTTGAGAACTCATCCGCTTGCCTAACTGAAACTTAGTGCCCTTTGACCAGCAACCCTTGTTGATCACAGTTTAGTGTGCAATTCCACAAGTACAGTGTTTTCTTAGATTCCATGTGTAAGTGAAGTCATGCTGAATTTATCTTTCTATGTCTGGCTTATTTCACTTAGCATAATGTTCTTGAGGGTCAACCATGGTGCCTGGCTTTCCTCCCTCCCTCCCTACCTCTCTGCCTCCCTTCCTTCCTTCCTTCCTTCCTTCCTTCCTTCCTTCCTTCCTTCCTTCCTTCCTTCTTCCTTCCTTCCTTCTTCCTTCCTTCCTTCCTTCCTTCTTCCTTCCTTCCTTCCTTATTTATTTCTATGTGTGTGGATGTCTTGCTTGTGTGCATATATATCTGTGCATCATATGTGTGTCTGGTACCTTCAGAGACCAGGAAGGGGGTTGGATCCCCCCCGGAACTGAAATTACAGACGCTTGTGAGCCCACATGTGGATGCTGGGAATTGAACCTGAGTCTTCTGCAAGAGCAGCAAGTACTTTTAACTGTGGAGCCATCCCCTCAGCCCAATACCTTTCTTTATCCAGCTTAAAGTATTTTGTATCTATGCCATCAAATTTCCATGGGCATTTCCCCCGTTTCATAAATCAAAAGAACCTTGGCTAGGAGATTGAGTAACACGTGCAAAGTCATGACAGAGGAGGGCCTTCAGCATGTGGTGCCTACCATCTCCAGGGTTCCAGAATGGGAAGGATGTGAGGTCTGAGCCTGCATTTCCTCATCTCTAAGATGGACACGATATCTCCCGATTGTTTCAAAAGACTCTTGCAACTTTACCAGATAGCACACCGGTAGGATGTTTTGTGGGCCAGATAAGCAAATGTTTTCTGTAACCCAGGAAATCTCTTTAGGGCCCTTGGAACAGAGGGGTCTAAGGTTCAGAGAGTTTACTTAGAAGACAGACATCTACAATTCAAAGAGTCGGGTTCTGGAGCGGAAACCAACACGTTTTGCACATCTGAGCCACTAACAATGACTTGTTGCTGAATCAGCTGCTTGGCTTCTAGGAAGGATGCTTTGTCAAACAGGAAATTGGTTTTTAGTGCAATGAGGTCTCCATGAGTTCAAAATCCTGCTTTCGAATGTTCTTACAAGATGCACAGTTGGCACCGACTACAGGAAATATTTCATTGTAATCAGAAGGTGCTGGCTCTGACGGCCTCGGTTTACATTGTCTACAAATCCCCACTGCAGTAAGTTTAGTGTGCGAGCAACAGCTATCCATTTATTTGCTTTTGCCAGCAATGAGTGAAACCAAAACACACTCCACTGTGCTGCCTGGACTCAGGTGCAGTTTGTGCAGAGTTGGGAGAAGAAAGGGAGAGCCACCCTGAAGAGAGGATTGATTCTTCGTAGGTAAGACAGGCTGGTAATGAGCTCACTGACATATTTTATGAGACCAGCATGGTTTGCTCATGCTGATGATAAGCACTGGCCATTGAGAGAAGGAAAAGTCACCTTTGTGTATATCAAACATACAAGACTCTCTGCCTAAAACTGAGCACGAAAGCGTTGAGTAAAGGATAGCCCTTCAATTATGATGTGAAAATTAAGTTGCTGCAAGCAGGCAGTTGCTTCCCTCTGAGTGAAATACTCCTGAAGTTGAGATCAAGATCAACAGACTTTTCAGGTTTGGGGGGTTCAGTTCTATCTAGGAAGATAGGACAAAGAACTTCTTCCTTCTGAAAAGCTCTGCTGACTCTGAATGGTAGAATCATGTGTTCTGTGGTAAGTTTTGTTGCCATCTTGCTTTAGGCCATTGATTTCCCCAGAGATTTACAATCGTCCTGAGAGCCAAAATTTCCCCAATATTCTCAAAGAACTTAACTATGGCTGGGTGTGGTGGTCAGGGCCTCTCCTTCTGGCACGTGGGAGGCAGAGGCTGGGAAGCTATGTCAGTCACCATCCAGCCCAACTTGTAAATAATGAGTTCTAGGTCCTGGGCTACAGAGAGAGGCTGTCTTAAAAAAAACAAAAATAAGTAAAGGGTGTGGGAGTACGTCTTTGAAAATCAATATCACAAATTGGACATGATGGTACTTGCCTACAATTTTAGCACTCAGAAGACTGAGACAGGAGAGTTGTGAGTCCAAGGATACAGAATTAGATCTTACCTCATAAAAGTAAACAAGAAGTAAAACAAAGAAAACAGGCTGGAGAGATGACTCCACAGTTACTCTGCTCTTGCAGAGGATCTGGACTGAATTCCCAGCACCATATGACAGTTCACACTGTCTATAACAACTCCAATTCCAGGTCTCAGATTTTCTTCTGACCTTCTGGGCACTAGGCACGCATGTGGTAACTTAAATAACGCAGGCCAAACACTAATGCATACACATAAAAAATAAGTAAATCCCAAAAGAAATCTAGATCTCCTCACTCTAGGGCATCTTGCTAGGAGGACTGTGTGTGGTCAAAAGAAGAAGGTTCCCTGGAAATTCTACCAAGATTAAGTTCCCTTGTCTTTGAGCAATCTTGGTCTATGGTGTTGGTCTCCCTCCCAGCACAGTTTACCCCCTGCCTTGGCTTCTAGAATCTTCAACTCTGTCTGACCATGGCCCTTGGATCGGTCTTTCCCTTTCTTTGGAACCACCAAACCATCCCCCACTTGCTAGTTCCCATTTCCTCTGGGAAGCAGGAGAGTCTTCTTGATAAGCATATCTCCTTTGGGAGTAGGGTTTGCATATCTCAGGGCCCGCCCTTGGAATATTCAACCACCAACCACCTGCACAATGGTGAATTTCTGGGCACTGAAATTCTATACCAAATGTTCTTCCCTTAGGCTCCCTTGGAGATTTTCACTGGAAGAAAGCAGACAGGAAAAGGCCTTCCTTATCTTTGTAGACTTTTCTATAGAGCATGATAAATAACAGACAACTGCATCCAGCAAGTTCCCCATCCTTGGATTCTACAGGTTAGAGATTAAAGACTTGTTCGGACTTGTTTTCTTTGTACCTAGATTGTTTAGGACAGCACCTGTCCACGGAGTTGACTAGTTGACACAAGTTGACACTTGCCTAGCAAGACACTCCAGATGACTTCCAGTGCACCAGGGAGGGCAGACTTAAGAGACACTCTCCTGTAATCCCAATGCTGGGGAGGCAGAGGTGGAAAACTGGGGCAAATTGGAGGCCGTCCTTGTTCATTCAGGTCTGTGTAGGTGAGATCCTACCTAAAAAGCAAAACAAAAACCAAATAAACAATAGCAACAAAGTCTTTCGGTAAAGTCTGTGGGACGCCAGGGCTGGTCAGATGGCTCAGTGGGTAAAGGTACATGCCAAGACTCGCAGCCTGGAGTTCACTTCCTAGGACCTCTCAGTGGAAGGAAAGAAACTATTGAAGTTGCCCTCTAACTGCCACATACAAATTGTATGAAAATAAATAAATTCTACCACTCCCACAAAATGCTAACAATAACAATTTTAAACTCTACAGAAGATGACATTACATTACATGTGAGTATGTGCTCTCCCCTTGCTCAGTACCCTGTGGCCACATTTGAGATTCCTGTCAAGCATAACCTCACTTCAGGCCTTGGCATATCGTCCCATCTCCTGAGTTTCTTCTCTTAGAAGGCTTTGTGACTCAGCTTCTTCAGTAATAATCTCTCAGCTTCTGAAGGGAGAGACATCAGGGGTTTTTGCTTGTTGTCTGTCATTATTGGTGGTGGTTTGGTTTCTTGAGACAGAGCTATGCTATGTAGCCTAGGCTAGCCTCAAACTTCTCCTCCCTGCACTGCAACACCAGGACTTGTCCATCCTGCTAGCGAGGCTCCCCTTACTGCACCCCATCCTCCCCTCCCCCATCTATGCTCCTCTTCCCAGTCGACTACATGCCACCACATAGCTAACATGAATGCTGATGTGTTCCGTTCACTTTATGTCTCACTTTATGAGGCTACATGAGGACAAATATGTCTGTTCATTCAATGGTCTCCAGTGCTCAGAACAATCCCAGCTGCCCAGCATTTACCAGATACTCAGATCATAGCCAGTTTCCACAAGGGAAGGAGTAAGATGAATCCCTTTCATTCCACATCAGACCACTATTCTCTGCAGTGAGAGTAGAAATCATATCATGCTACTTTTGAATCTATCTTCTATCTTTTACTAGCTGTGTGACCCCAAGCAGGACACCCTCACCTTGGGGACCTTAAATTGCCATAACTGAAGTGAGAATAACATTATGTGCTTGTGACTGAGTCATTGGCCCAATTGTTCTATCCCATGCTTCAGTGGGTGCTAGATTCAACCCTGATAGCACAGGGTATCATCCTAGCTCCTTGGAAAGCTGAGGCAGTAAATCACAAGGACTGGGATAAAGCACAAGTTCAAAAGCAAACCAAACAGAGTAACTTAGTTCTCTCAGCCTCAAAATAAAAGCTTAGAAGGGCTGGGGATGTAACTCAGTTGTTAGACTGCTATCTGATCAATCACAGATGAGGCCCCGAGTTTGGTTCCCAGCAAACATAAACCAGGTATGGTAGCACACTTCTGCAACCCCAGAGCTTGGGAGATAGGGACAGGAGGATAACAAGTTCAAAGGCATTCTTGACTACATAGGGTGCTCTAGAACAGCCTGGGCTACTCGATACACAAAATAGTGAGGAAGGAGGAGGAAGAAGAGGAGGAAGAAAGAAAAAAAGAGACAGAAAGACAGAAAGAGAGAAGGAAAGAAAGAAAAAAGGGAAAGGAAAGAAAGGAGGGAAGGAAGGAAGTTAGGAAGGAAGAAAGGAAGGGAAAGAAAGGAAGGAAAAGAAAGAAAGAAAGAAAGAAAGAAAGAAAGGAAGGAAGGAAGAGAAAGAAAGGAAGAAAGAAAGGAGGAAGGAAGGAAAGAAGGAAGGAGGGAAGGAAGAAAGAAAGGAAGAAGGAAGGAAAGAAAGAAAGAAGGAAGGAAGGAAAGAAAGAAAGAAAGAAAGCAGAAAAAATGAGTGTGAGGTCTGAGCCCACAATGTTGGTGTACACTTATAAACATGGAACTTTGAGGCCAACTGGGGCAACAAAGGAAAACTCTGTCTCAAAAACCATCTAAAACAAGTAAGTACTAGCTGTGTTATTCCTGCTGTTGCCTTTATTATTCTGAAGTGATCTGACACCCAGGGTAGAAACTCTTTAGCCTCAGAGCAAGGAGAAAAAGAAAACCTTTTCATCAAGAGCTACCTAATAGAAGAGCGGCTGTACTCTGGGGTTCACTAGACCCTGCTCATTGGCACGAGGCATGGCCACTCACGTTTGTAATCCCAATGCTTAGGAAATGGAGACAGGATTTCTTGGAGTTTGGAACTAACCTAGGCTACATAGTGAATTTCAGGCCAGCTTGGGTTGTCTTAAACAAGCAAGCAAACAATCAGAATTTAGGGTGTAGTAGTGTATGCCTATAGTACCAATACTTAGAGGTAGAGACTAGAAGACCGGAAGTTCAAAGTCACCCTGAGCTACCTAGCAAGTCTGAGACCAGTTTGAGCGAAACCCTGTCTAAAAATAACCATAATAACAAAATAAAATCAGGAAACTTTTCATTGTCACGATGGTAAAGAACAACTTCCTTAGAGGAGCAATAATTCTAGCACTCAGGAGACTGACGCAGAAGGATTACCAGCCTGAGCTACAGAGACACCCCGTGGCAAAGATACACACAGAGAGAAGGACACTCATAGCTAAAAAGAGAAAACAGCTCTTTCTTTCCTTTTGACTTCTTTCTTTTCTTTCTTTCTCTCTCTCTTTCTTTCTTTCTTTCTTCCTTCCTTCCTTCCTTCCTTCCTTTCTTTCTTTTTCTTTCTTTCTTTCCTTTCTTCCTTCCTTCTTCTTATTTTGTTAATCACATTCGTAAAATGGCAGTGTGTGTGTGTGTGTGTGTGTGTGTGTGTGTGTTTACAAGTGCAAGAGTTAATTCTCTTTCTACCATGTAGGTTCTGGGGCTTGAACTCAGGTTGTCAGGCTTGGCCACAACTGCCTTAACTACTGAGCCATCTCACCAGCCCTGTTGTTTCACCACCATTGTTGTTGTTTATTTGTTTTAAATAGAGTTCCAGTAGCCTCGGCTTGCTTCAAATTCACCATATAGACAAAGCTGACCTTGAACTCCTGATCCACCTGACCCAGCTTCCCAAGTACTGGGGTTGCACACATTTGCCAACCCATCCAACATGAAAAATGTGTTTCTAACCACTGAACATTAAAAAATCACCTCCATGCTTTAATAAAATGTTTTCTTCCTTCCAGTGGGTTATCTTAGGAACACGAGAGAAACAGAGTGAACTATTTGACTTGAAATGATATCCTGTAGGTCTCACATCAAACATCCATGTCCCGTGTGTGTGTGTGTGTGTGTGTGTGTGTGTGTGTGTGTGTGTGTGTGTGTGTGTGTGTGTGTGTGTGTGTGTGTGTGTGTGTGTGTGTGTGTGTGTGTGTGGTGTGTATCTAGACTAGTCTGTTTCATGGTTCAGGCATAGGAGTCAGAGGACAACTCTCAGGAGGAGGCTCTCCCCTGCACCTCGGGAATCCAGGGATTGAACTTGGGTCCTTCGGCCTTTGTCCTATGGATCCTGCTTTGCCTCTTTTGATATTATTATTGTTTTAGAGGACAATCCAGTGCATGTTTGGTGCCATATGTTGAAAGGATAAGTGTTACAGCAAAGTACAGAGTATTCTCTAGTGCTGATGGTTGGATGGCAGTCAACAGATAAGACATAGATGACAGACTTCTAGGGACACTGTCACTAAGGTACTGAAGGCTGTGAAGCATTTGGACACTTGCAGAATCCTGTGTCTCATCAGCTCCAAGAACTTCCACTGTTAGAAAGCTAATTCTAGGCCTGGAGAGATGGCACCATGGCTAAGAGCACTTGTTCTTCTGGCAGAGGGCCTCCTTTCAGTTTCTAACACTTAAATGGCTGCTCACAACTATCCAAAACTCTAGCTGCAGGGGGTCCAACATCCTTCCCAGACGCTGAGCACCTATGTGGCACACCGACACACGCACAGGCAAAACACCCATGAAATTAAAAAGAGTTCAAATCTCAAAAAAAAGTAAAAGTAAAGAGCGTTAACTTCTTTAATAGTTAAATATCCACTCAGGTGTGTGTGAAGGTTCCAACAGCAGCCCAAGTATAAACGCTCACTCAGGACCCCCACCCACACCCCCAGGAACCCATCCCCACCCAGGGAAGCAGGTGAGATTTTGAGCTACTGACCTCAGCCTGAAATCCTCATGAGATCACCCCAGTTATGCCCCCTGGTTTATTAATTCCAGAATACTTGAGATGGGTCCTTCTC
This sequence comes from Rattus rattus, assembly GCF_011064425.1. Taxonomy (NCBI): domain Eukaryota; kingdom Metazoa; phylum Chordata; class Mammalia; order Rodentia; family Muridae; genus Rattus; species Rattus rattus. Next base: position 33,072,088 of record NC_046168.1, read on the forward strand.
TAAGTTTCGTCATTTAATCATACTCTTCAAAACAAAACAGAAACCCTTACCGTGTTCTCCCCTCGAAACTAACACTGAGCACTAGTGTGGATCAGAGACAGCAGAACAAAAGACACCCCTCCCCGAAAGGAAATACAGAGGGGATTATCCATTTTCAAAGGTACAATAATGAAATACTTTCCTTCCCCTGGACAAGCAATTTCATCAGGGTTCATGCAAGGGGAACAAGACACCATTGTCTTGACTTAATTGGCATAATATCTCCCCCTCCTCCAAGTGATCACTCAGAGGGCTGCTGAACGCCTTCTGCCTTTTAAATGCTGAACCTTTCACCTGGCAAACACCCAAGCCCTTCACGAGGCCCCACAAGGAAGAGCTCTTACTTCGGCCTGGCACAGGCTCTTCTGCAGAATTGCGAGTCCTGTCTCATAGGGGTTGGGAACCAATTTTGGCCCAACTGTCCATATCCCTCCTCCTAACACAGAATGGGTACCACACTGGCCACCAAGGCAAGGTGGCCCTTTCCTTCCTGGGAAAGGTGTGATTTTGAAAACCACAGGGAATATCTTCACTGAGACCCCATGGCTTTAGTGAGGGGACCTGCGGGCAGGGACCCACTGGAGGAGAGCTCCAGCAAAACCCTGACCTCTTTGTCCCTTGGACTAGGCAAAGGGGAAGAGTTGAGCAATCAATCACTGAAGGAGTTCTGCTGGCCAGAGCGTGCATAACCTGCTTACCCCACCTCTGCGGTCCCTCTTCCTTATTGTTCTTGCCAGACACTGGCCAGCTGTCCCCTCAGCCAACAAAGTCGGCATGGTTCCACCAAGACTCCACCAGGGCAGGGCTGGGCAGGTGGCCATAGCTCTTATCTCTGTCCCCTTCTGGTTAAGAGAATGTAGAGGTGGGCTGCCCAGCCAGGGTAGCTCCTGATGGATCCTCTTGGGGGCTAATTTTCAGGAAAATTTAGAACAGAGAAAAGCAAAAGGTGGAGGGGCTGTGTGAGGAGGTCCACATAACAGCTGGAACAATGGATGTCCAGATGTTTGAGGGACAGATGGCAGGAAACACTTACACAGGGGTTTGTCTTATTCCTTTCCCAAATCAGAGCTGGACCTGATGATAAACGTTCACCCCACCCCACCTACCCCAAGTCATTTTATTGAAGAAGACTTAGCTCTCCTCTTAGAATGTCAGCCTCCTGCATGTACATTAATAAATTCCAAAGGTCAAGTTAAACAGCAGTAAGATCACCTCTGTTTCTATCAACTTACCTCTTCCCAATCCACCCATTCCCTTCCACAAGAGGATTCACACCTGTAGAAACTTGTGCCCAGGTCCAGTCCTTCTCTAACCCCACTTGCCTACAGCTATGCTTCCTCTGGCTTCCATGTCTCTTCTACAGAAAGGCAGAGGAAACCAAACTTCTGGGTCAGGTTGCTAGATCCACAAATAAACTGCCCTAAGGGTTCAGCAGCCTTGAATGACAACAAACTAGAGGTTCATTGTGTGTTCTTACAATGTTTGGTTTGGAGTTAAATGGAAATGGGTCTTTATCATGAGGCACAGGCCCTCTTACTATTCATCCATCATCTATTTGTCTGTCTGTCTGTCTATCTATCTATCTATCAATCATTATCTATCTATCATCTATCTATCTATCTATCTATCATTATCTATCATCTATCTATCTATCTATCTATCTATCTATCTATCTATCTATCTATCATTGACCCATTATCCATCTACTTACCTATCTGTCATTTATATATATAATCTATCTAGCTCATTCTCTATCATCTACCTATTCATCTATCATCTCTCTATAATCTATCTATCTATCTATCTATCATCTATCTATCTCTCATTTATTTATTTTTCAACACAGAGTTTTCTGTATAGCCTTGGCTGTCCTAAAACTCACTCTGTAGACCAGATTGACCTCTAACTCACAGAGATCCACCTGCCTCTGCCTCTGGAGTTCTGGGATTAAGGGCATGCACCATCACTGCTGGACTCCATTTCGATTTTGTTTTGTCATTTTATTTTGTTTTAAACAGGATATGATTTTAGGTCCAAATTGGTCTGCTTCTCACTATGAATGCCAGGCTGGTCTCCTATTGGCAAAAATCTTGCCTTATCCATACAAATTCTGGGATTACAGGAGTGTACTACCACCATTCCTGACTCCAATATCCCTTGAAAGTTTATTCATAGCCCTGCCTTTTAAAGATGCTATAAAGAGATGCTTCCCCAAAGCAACTCTGAATATACAAAGTACAGGTATTGTATCCAATGACCAAGTGCAACTGCGGAAGGGAGACCTGGTCCATAAGAGGAGTCCCCAGACCATCTAGGCCCTCATGGTCACATTACCCATTCTCCAGATTGTGAGACCAGGCTGATCCCACCAACAAGGAACACATTCAACCATCCTGGAAAACTGCTTATTTATGACCCATCAGAGATGGGGGCATCTTGGATTTATGTCCCCGAGGCTGAATCGTTTATATGTGGGCATTTTGTTTGTTTGTTTTGAGAGAGGATCTTGCTTTGTAGCTCCAGCTGGCCTGAACTTTAAAGCAAACATCTGGCATCAGCTCCTGGAGGTTGGAATTGCAGGCGCAAGCCACTACTTCTGCTTTGTGTAGATCTGTTTATTGCCACTTTTTATTACCACGCAAACAAACAAAACCCTAGCTACCACTAGCAGCACTATAGATCGTAGCACTGGCTGGCTGTCCCAAATGTGTTCCACACTAACGTGTGCTCACAAGTAGAGCATTCCAGCCCATAATACTATTTCCTTTACAAAACGGTGACAAGTGCTGTATGAAATTACCTTCAGAGAAAAATACAAAGAATGTGTAAAGCATAAAATTTGAATCTACGTTAGAATTCTCTCCCAGGATCTCCTACTGTAGATGGCAGGTCTTTTTTGAGAAGTCCAGACTTCAGGTCACTTGGCCCCACATGCTCTGGTTAAAGGGCTGCTCATCTTCTTCTGAGAGTCACTTCACAGGCAGGCACAGTTAGCATACTCCAGCTGTCCCAGCTTCCAGGAAGTTCACTGCAGCTCTGAGGCCAGCCTGGGCTACATAGTGAGTCACTGAAGCTCTGAGGCCAGCCTGGACTACATAGTAAACAAGAAATAAGAACAAACGAAATTAAATAAATGTTAGGAAACGCCCGACCCGTTTATTTCCTCCCCTTTCCTTCCCACTTCCGCCGGCTTATCTTGCCACCTCTTCTTTGTAAGCTCTGGCTCCTCTACTCCTGGGGGTTGGGAGGGCATGGCCGCCCTTGGTTCTGTGGTGGCTTTTCCTTATAACAAGGGTGTTTTAATTCCCTTTTGTAAGAGCCTAAAACTATTGTTGTTCACTCTTGTTATGAGGATTCCAGGCTTCGGGTTTTTTCTTCCTTCTTCTAAATCCACTTATTTCAAGTGTATGGGTGTTTTACCTTTGCACCAGAACTTTGCAGTGCCCTTGGAGGCCAGAATTGGAAGTAGGAGCCCCTGGCATTGGAGTTGCAGATGGTTGTGAGCCACAGGTGTGGGTGCTGGGAATTGAACCTGGGTTTTCTGGGGAAGGAGCCAGAACCATCTCTCCAGTCTCCCCATCTTTAAAGAATTCTCCCTAGATAAAGAAAACTGAGTTACTAATCATGGACATCCTATTCTTGGTATTTATGGTTTCTGTTTTGTTTTGTTTTTTTAATGCTGAGGGAACATCAGGCTGTAGGAGGAGATGTGATATTTAAGCTGGTACTGAGTATCTATTAGTATAGGCAAGAGCTCCAACCCTAACCTGTCCATTGGAGGAGCTGCATTCTCAGTCTAAAAAAGAGTACAAAGAAAACATCTAAAAAATGAAAAAGAAATGTGCCCAAGAGAGGCTGAGCAGTAACTGCTGCTAATCCTTTTTTTTTTTTTTTTTTTTTTTGGAGCTGGGGACCGAACCCCGGGCCTTGCGCTTCCTGGGCAAGCGCTCTCCCCCCGGACTAAATCCCCAACCCCGCCGCTAATCCTTTTGATTATCGTTCTCTCTCTCTCTCTCTCTCTCTCTCTATATATATATATATATATATATATATATATATATAGTATGTGAGTACATTGTTGCTCTCTTCTGCTGAGCCACCTCTCCAGCCCCTTTGATGGACTCTTAATTAGCAAGTTCATAATTAGCCGATTGAATCAGAGGTTCACCCTTGCACATTACTTTGACTTGTTCTTTAAAAGGAGACAATGTCAGGCATGGTGGCACACACCTGTGATCCCAGCACTTGAGAGGTAGAAACAGGAGGATCAGAAGTTCAAGGTTATTGTAGGCTGCATAGTGAATCCAAGACCAACTCAAACTACACGAGACCCTGTATGAAAACCAAAGACGGGCTGGAGAGATGGCTTAGCAGACAGAAGCATTTACTACTCTTCCAGAGGGCCTGGGCTCGATTCTCAGCACCTACATGGAGCTAATAGCCTCCCATAGCTCCAGTTCCAGGGATCTGACACCTTCTTCTGGCCTCCAGTGCCACTCTCTACACATGGCACACGGACATACATCCAGGAAAAACACCAATACACAGTAAATCAAAATATGTAAATCTTTAAAGAACAAAAACAGAGAAGTAGCAGGGGAATGACGCACGCACTCACAGCCCAGGCTCCTGTTACAATTCCGTGTGTCATGCTGGGCAATTGTTTTCTTAGAAGGTCTCTGCTCTTTTTGTTAATTGAAAAATGGGCTTTTTGCTTAATTAAAAAATAATATGTGTTTATTTACATTTGCATTATTGTGAATGTGTGTGTACACATGTATGTATGTGTGGAGGCCAGAGGATAACTTTTAGGAGTTGGGTCTCTCTATCACGAGTTCTAAGGATCAAAGTCAGGTCCCCTTCCTTGGTGGTGGCAAGTGCCTTTACCCACTGAGCCATCTCTCCAGCCTCCTCCTGGAACCGTTCTGTCTGCCTACAAAGCAAGGCTCTAACAAAGTGGCTCACAAGGAGGACATTTATTTTCTTACCTAATTGGCATCTCATAGAGACCAAGCAGACCTAGACCCCAACAGGGATACAGTGATAGATGTGGCCTGTGGTCTTGGCCCATCTAACTATGCATCAAATGGGCCTCAATCAGGTCAGAAAATGCACAGGGACATGTAGGAAGGAAGACACAGAGCCAACTTCTCAAATGACCACAGCTATGAAGTCAAAGGCTCTACATGCCAGCGAAGATACTTTAAAAGGCTCTGAACTCTGCTGTTGCTAAGATTGTGCTTACCATCAGCTAAGAGTTATCAAAGAAAGAAATCATTATTGTCTACTTTTAAATGGGTGCTATGTCGCGAGAGGTGGCTCTTCCAATGTTCCTAACAGGTACCTTTGTGAACAAATTGAATTCATAGTAATTGACAGAAAACAGGCTGCCAGATCTCTGTATAGACCCAGTCTATTAGATGATATGGAATATAAAACTGTGTGTAATTGAGAAGGATTTGATTGTGAAAGGACAGTGTAAAGATTACCCAGTGAAGAGGTATGAAAGAAAATAATTTTTTCAGGGCCAACAAGATGGCTCAGGAGGTATTGGTGGTACTGTTACTTGATGTCACTGTCTTGCCACTGTAAGGCCATCCCTCCATTTCCACTGCTTGCATGTTTATACACTGTTTTTTGGAAGCAATTCACCAATCATGACCTACATTCAAGACAGGGACGAACTTTGCTTCACTTGTAGCTGAGGGAAGCATCCACATAAATGACTTAGTATTCTCCTAGTTTTTTTTTTTTTTTTCGGAGCTGGGGATCGAACCCAGGGCCTTGCGCTTGCTAGGCAAGCGCTCTGCCACTGAGCCAAATCTCCAACCCGACTTAGTATTCTCTAAGAAAGATTGTTCTCTGTGGCCCACAGGATAGCTCAGTGAGTAAAGACCACATTATCTAGTGCAATATCCAAGTTCTTCTGTCCGTGACCTTGGGCTCTGTGGTGTGATGCCCTCCGTTTGTTTCCTGTGAACACTTTCTATCTTTCAGACATGACTTTCAGCTCTTCCTCCAGGGAGCTCTGGTTTTCTGTATTGGAAAATTTCTTTTAACCCAAGATCTAAGTGTTGCATTCATTTGTCATTCTGCTCCAATGTCACCAGGCAGACACAAGCGTTCATCAGCCACTCTGTAGCTTTCTGTGGCTCTTGCCTTTAATTCGAGCATGCTGGAAGCCAAGGCTATAAAGTCTATAAGGTGAGATCCTGTCTCAGGACAATCTGTGTGATTCTAACTGTCCACAGAACAAAGTCTGGCTTCTCTGGCCGTCCATCAAAGCTCTTACAATCTGTACCCAGTACGTCCACCATCTCCAGAGGAATGTTCCTATCCCGCACAACACCTTTTCTCACCCAGACACCTCGCACACAATGTGATCAATCCTCCTTACCTGATCCTCACTGTTCTGCACCTGGCCTGGCTGTCCTTTCTCTGTAGCCTATCTCCTTTTACAAGCTTAGGAGAATTATTTGTCCTCTGTCTCCCCTTGAGGGTCTTCTCAAAATCGCAGGTATATAATAAGCTCTACATGATGAAGTTTCACATAAGTTACAAATGTTTGGATCTTTAATCACATTTTTTTTCTCTTTTTCCGGAGCTGGGGACTGAACCCAGGACCTTGCGCTTGCTAGGCAAGTACTCTACCACTGAGCCAAATCCACAACCCCCTTTAATCACATTTAATCTCCATTCAACTCACTTGCCGGGTGAAACCTTGAAGTCTAGGACTGTAAAGTGACCGTATTCACAAAGTCAGTGTGCAAGAGCAAAGCAAGAGTCTTCCGGTTCTAAGTTCACACCCCTCGCCTGGCAGTATGCATAACTCTCCCCTCAGCCGTGCCCTCATTCCTCCACAGGAATGAAACCTGTGTCTCACATATATTTCTAGTTTTCAAAATTACATTTATTATTATTTGATTATTATCATTAATAATTCGATTCTTGTGCATTTATTGTGTAAATGTGTGTGCACACGCTTGAACAAGCATGGGCACGGGCACCCAGGACTCAAGGACAGTCTTTGAGAGTAGTTTTCTCCATCTATATCATGTGGCTTCCAGGGAATGCACCCAGCTGGTCAGGTTGGTGGACAGCATCTCACTGGCCCACCCACCTATTTTTATATTACTCTGCTTAGTTCTGCAACTATATCTGATCACCAGCAACTTAATAACTGCTAATTAAATGAAAGAACCCACATGTTAGAAGTGAAGCGTCACTGTCTATGAATTTTTACTGGGGTTTAGGGGAAGGGTACCTCTTCAGCAGTGCATTTCCTGGGTTTATATGACTTTTCACCTTTGCTAACTTCAGAGGTTAAGAACAACCATAGCCACAACAACAACTACAACCACAACAACAACAAAGACATGTCTTACTTTTACTTACTTACTTACTTACTTATTTATTTATTTATTTATTCATTTATTTATTTTCAGTGATGAGTATCAAACCCTGGGCCTCCCAAATGCAAGCCGAGGGCACCGATGATTCTGAGCCATGGACTGCAGTATATAACTCTGCTCACAACGCTCAGCAGACAGAGGTAAGATGATGAAGAATTAAAGATAAGCCTGGGATAATAACAAGACTATTTGCAAAATAGAAATAATAACAGAATTATTAAATGGGATTGGAGAATTGTGTTTTCCTATCCAATTTTTTAAGGTTTGTTTATTTATTATATTTAAGTACACTGTAGCTATCTTCAGACACACCCAAAGAGGGCACTGGATCCCATCACAGGTGGTTGTGAGCCACCATGTGGTTACTGGGATTTGAAATCAGGACCTCTGGAGGAGCAACCAGTGCTCTTAACCACTGAGCCATCTTTCCAACCCACTCCCTATCCATTTTTATAATATATATGTAAATACACATTATATATATAAATTAGGATTTTCATATGAAAAAATTTAAATTCACCAACCCCCCCCACAGATCCTTTGTATTTCTTCCACAAATACTAATTTTTCCAGAATTTAGCACTCATTTTTTATTATTGTTGTTATTGTTGTTATCATATCTCACATGCAGCTGTGGCTGACTTGGAACTGACTATGTAGATCAGTCTACACTGGAACTCACAGAGGTCTGTTTATGTCTTAGGGTTTCTATTTCTGTGACAAAATGCCATGAGCTAAAAGCAAGTTGGGGAGGAAGGGCTTTTGGGGCTTACACTTCCACATTGTAGTCCATCACCAAGAGAAGTAGGACCTGGCAGCAGGAGCTGATGCAGAGGCCATGCAGAGGCCATGGAGGGTGCTGCTTACTGGCTTGCTTCCCATGGCTTCCTTAGCCTGCTTTCTTACAGAACCCAGGACCCTTGCCCAGGGTCTTTCTCCATCAACTCTAATTTAAAAAGTGCTCTATACATTGGCCCACAACCTGATTTTTTTTTAGTACAGGATTTCTCTGTATAAGAGACATGGCTGTCCTAGAACTTGTTCTGTAGACCAGGCTGGCCTAGAACTCCTAGAGATCTGCATCCCTCAAGGCTGGGTTAAAGGTGTGCACTACCTTGCCTGGCTGCTCAATCTGTCTTGTGGATGCATTTTCTTACCTGAGGGTCCCTCCTCTCAGACGACTGTATTTCATGTTAAATTAACGTAAGTCTAGCCAGAACAGCCTCCTGAACGCTAGAATTAAAAGTGTGGGCCAGTTTTAATGCCATGTTATTTAACATTTTAAACTTCATTTATCTTCTTAGAGAATTGGGCTCTCGATTTATATGGGGCGTGGGATGAGTGCAAATGTCCTATAATACAAAATAGATGACCACAATCCAGCCGTTGTAACAAACCTTTTAAAAGTACAATACGTTTAAGATAAATTGCATGAATAAGTATATAACTATATATAAAAGCCTCCTCATAATCTTTTTTTTAAATCAAAGGCACATTTACACAATTATTAAGCAGAGTTGTGACTCCCACATACAATCCCAGTACTCCCGAGATCTAGCTTAGGTTCCAGCACAAAACCTGTCTCAAATGAGAAAATAGAAATGTACAAAATCATTAGCAATGGCTCTTTTGGGGTTATAGCGGATTTCCACCACCATTCTCAACCTTTCCCTCTTCTTGGACTTTTGAAAGAGGGTATCGCACTATACCCCCACCCTGCCCTAAATTTGTGCTGTCTTCTGTCCAGGCCTCTTTAGTGCTGGGGTGACAAATATCTCCACATTTTCCCTAAATATTATGATATTGAAGGGTCCTGGTGGATACCCGTTGTCATAGCAGCACTTGAGAGGTGGAGGAAGGAAAATTGGGAGTTCTAGGACTGTCTTGACTACATAGAAGATTTGAAGTCAGTCTAGGTCATATAAGACCCTGTCTAAAAAGAAAGGAATAATAAATAATAGAAAGAGTAAGAATATTTTTAAAGATTTTTCCTCAGGTGAACATATATATTTATGAATAAGAAAAATATTTTATTGTTAAATACCATAATTTCTGTTTGCTGGACACACTTGGCCCAGAACCACAAAGTGTCTCTCCCAAGGTGACCCAGAGGTGCTCAGTCTATAATCCTGCCCTTCCAGATCAATACTTGGCCACCTGTGACTCTAACCCATGCCATCAGATATCTCACATATCCCTGGAGATAAGGAAAAGCGGGGAGCCTACAAACCTGCATTAACAGAATCACACAGCAGCCAGGGACTAGACAGCAAAATATCATAATCAGGTAACTCCTCACATCCCAGCATCCCCACAGTTCAGCGTTACCATCTTGAGCCAAACTCTGTGTGCCTCATGATTATCAATTTATAACTGGCCAGTGCAGGAATTTATAACAGCCAGAACATTCTTAGAAATACCATTTGCTGAAGCCAAGAGTCCTGAGAACAGAGGAGTGGGCCATTGTCACTGGTGAGGGACTCCAAAAGTTATTAGGGATGAATGTTTCCACGGGAACATCACGGCCTGGGGGCATTCCCTTCAGGGGGACAGGGAGGACACCTCTGTCTGTCCTGCCACAGGCTTACTTCTCAAGTCTTCTCCTTATCAGATGCTGTTTTCCCCTTCCCTCCTCCTGCTCACTGGTTTTCAAAGAATGGGGATACCATAAGCAAACCTCCCACTGCAGGGCCAGATGCCGCTGTTCCTGTCTGCTGTGTCTATGGGACAGGTAACAGGGCTAGCTCTCTAGAAGGCTGCTTCCTACAACCACGCCCACTGCTTCTATCCGGTCCAGCAATGGCCGACAAAAGTTCTGTTGGGTCTGAGACACTGGAGGGGAATCCTCTCCCTCGCTTCTGGGAGAGGACACATCTCCTCCAAGGTCCACCCTCAGCTACACAGGTGCAGGACTAGCCTGGGCTACATGAGACACGAAGACGGGTAACCTGAGTCTGACCCTCAGAACCAAGTAAAGGTGGAAGAATAACCAACCCCATCACATGCCACATTCCTCCTCAATCTCTCTCTCTCTCTCTCTCTCTCTCTCTCTCTCTCTCTCTCTCTCACACACACACACACACACACACACACACACACGCAGGAAACTCTCTAGAAAAGTCAGTTATGGGCCAACTGAGATCTGAATAGAAATTCAATGCTGTATCTTTACCCTTCCTCAAAAAATGCCCTCCTAGAAACATCATTTCTGGCACCTTCCCAAAAAGCTGTCAGAGGTTGGCCAGAAAAGGCTCTGCATGACCTCCCAGAGGAAGAAGGAAGGCAGAGGACATCAAGGAAATTTTCTGATGGGCTCTGGAACTCGAAATCCTGGGATTCAGACTGAGGAGTGAGGCTGGCCACCACAGGGAAGCAGACGAGGGCTCTCCTGTGAGCCCAGATCCTCTGCATGGGAGCAGCAAGTGCAAGATCAAATGCATTTCAGGTCAAGTGAAGGGCTCTGCCTACAGAAGATGTTTGAAGCCAAGACCCCCAGGGCACATTTGTCAAGCTCTCAAAAACTAGAGACTAGGATCAAAGCAGAAGCACTTTCCAAATATAAACATTTGTCACCTACATTTACTTTTGATGTGCCCCATTTTGAATGCATTTCTCCTTTATAAAAAGGACAGCTTAATCTTTCCGTGAACACACTCCAGGTCCTTCAAACACAGCCTAAGGACAATTGGGCTAGATGGGGAGGGGGAGTGAGAGAGGAAGTTGCAGCCAGTCAAAATAAAAGAGAGGAGAAAAGAGTGTCCAGAAGAGTGAACCAGGAAGCCAGAAAGGAAGCCACACTGCAGCTCCCTCACTTTGGGCATGAATTCACGTTTTCCTGCAGATTAGCTGGGAAGGGGAATTGTTGTTCCTGATTGGAAAAGCATTGGAGTCAGTTACATGTGCAGACTGGGAAGAGTCGGTGGGAATATTCTTGGTGTCCAAGTCTGAACTAACTGTGGATTTTCTGCAGAGAAGTAGAACGCCCGTCGGACGGTCTGAGCCCATCATGCTCACATCCGCAGAGGACGCTCCAAGTCCGCCTCTGTGGAAAGCACCACACATTTGAAGCCTGGCAGCATCCACATGATTCTTTTGTCCTGCAGCTACCTGAGTTCTGCCTCCAGACTCCAGGAGCTTGGATTCTACTTTTGACACTGCCCAGCTCTGTCACAGGTTCCTACAAAGTGGCACAAAGGACCTGTTCCTGCCAAATGAGCATGTACATGTGGTGGGAATTTCTCTCACCTGAAACACTCCATTCTTGTGACTCACAGCTTTAGCCCTTCTCAGAGGCTCAAAGATCACCAATCTCCAAAAAGCCTTTTGAAACACATGAGCACCCATGTCCACCTTTTAACTTCTGTTGTCTTATGAACTTGGACCTCTCAGCCATAGCATGCATGCATATATGCGGGGGGGGGGTGTCACAGGCAAAAACTATGATCTTATTTCTTTGTTGGTTTTTAGGTCTAGGAATGGGTCCCGGGGGCTAACGCATGCCAGGCAAACTCTGTACTACTGAACCACACCCCCCCAGCCCCATGGCATTTTATTTTACTTTCAGAATTACTAACATATTAATAGCATATATATTGTTTCATTGTAACATTCTATACATGTATGTGATGTATTTGATGGTATCTATCAGTCATTTCCCTTTCTTGTCCCCTTCCCAACTGCTATTAATCCCTTCCTCTTCCAAGAGTTTCCATCAACTTTTAGCACACATGCACATACATGTCTGTGTACCTGAGGTGGTGAGGGTATTGTTTGAATTTCCAGAGGCTTGGTCACTTAGCAGTGGCTACATTACTGAAGAAAATCTCCCCTTTCCCCCAGCAACTATTAGTGCCTATACATCCTTAGAGAGGATAGGGTGTCGTGAGTGCCCTCCCCTCTGTGATAGCATGTTGGCAGGTCCAGGTAATCATAGCTGCTGCAACTTCCAGACTGTGTTGTTTGTGTTATACCCAGAAACAGTGTTCCACAGCACTCTACCCATCCTTTCTTCCTTACATCTTCCTGTCCCCTCTTCTGTACTGGTCCTGGAGCCTGGGAAGGGTGGTACCTACATCATTTTATATGGGAATTGAGTGTCCATAAATTTTGGTAGTGACAGGGGTCCTGGAACCCATGCCCACTGATGCTTTAACTGAAGCAGAGGAAAGACATTTCAACCAGGGACACTGCCCTTCAGAACTGGACTGTGTGGTTAGAAGCCAAGCTGCTATCGATGGACTGAGGACACCCTTGAGTAAGGGCACTTATACTCACAAGAGACTGACTTTCCCTACCTGCCTGGCCAAGAGATGAAGACACCTGAGTTCTGCCCCAACTCATGAGCCCAACAGTTTCACTTTAAAAGAAAAGAGACCAGGAATCAGGAATATACAAAAGGAAACTTCTCCAAGCCCAACCCTCTGGCTGGGCCCCAGCCTGGTTCCAGCTTCCCTAAATGAGAAAAAAAAAATCCAAAACTTACATTTACTTCCACAGACATAGGACTGAACAGTCAGATTCATGTAAGACCACCCAGAAAGACTCACTGCCTCCGTGACAGATTCCTTGTGATGAAATTTTAAGATATGTCATTACACCCAGGGCTCAGATTTAATTTAGGAATTCTGGTCATTGATGTGCATGGGTAATCACCATCCAAACTCTCAGAGTCTTCATGGTAAGGTCCATTCCCCTGTGATGAGCTATGTCATGGAACCTGTGGCTAGGTCCTTGGCAGAGTTTCAAAGCCATCAAGTTACAGTAGGTGAGACAGTTGGGTACAGCTACTGGGACCTATGGGAATGTTGGCACCCAGGAGATATGTTGGATAATCTTTAACAGAGGAAATCTGGCTGGTGCCTTCTCTTTGTCTCAGCCCCACTTTGGTATTTGAGAGTCTTTGTGACAGCCCTGTTATTTACAGCAGGCTTCCAGACCAGGCCAGGCTATCACCAGGTGGTCGCCGGCCATCTCCAGCAGGGCTAGTGGATGCTGGGCAAACATGAAGGTGCCTCATGACCCATTCTCTTTCACTGAGACACAGCACAATGGGCAGATTGTGTTCTCACTTGGTAATGGTTACAGAAGGCTCTGAGGAGCATATTTCAAAACATATCGTATAGGTTTTGTTTACAAATAAGTAATCCAGCTCCTCCTGTCTCAGCCTCCCAAGTGCTGTGACAAGGGTGATGATTACATTGTCAACTCCTTGAGGACAGATAATAAGGAAGAGCTTGGGAGATGGGTAGATGTCCTCATGGTCAAAAGAAGCCTTTGGATATCAGCTGAGGCAGAAGAAGTGAGGGTTACAGGGAAGGAGGGCTACACAGGAGAACACTGTTGAAAAAGGAGAAAGAGAAACAAGAATTGTAGGGGCAGGGAGAGGAAAGGAAAGAAGGAAGGGAGGTAAGACTAGTGAACACCTATAATCCTAATAATTCTAGTACTTAGGAGGTAGAGGCTAGAGAACCAGGAGTTCAAGATTAGCCTTGTCTAATGTGAATTTAAGGTTAGCCTGGTCTACACAGTGTTGTCTACATAGTGAGTTCAAGGCCAGTTTGAATTATGAGACCGAGTTTTACTTAAAAAAAAAAGAAAAAAAAAAAAGCCCACCGCCTTCACCTTCCCATGGCCATGGTTAGCAGTGTGTGCTCATGCATGCAGTGTGTGTGTGTGTGTGTGTGTGTGTGTGTGTGTGTGTGTAACAATTTTCCCACTTTCTCTTGTTGTCAAGTCTTCTAGAACAGGGTCTTCTGTTTCCACCACTGCTCTGGTGCCTGCACATAGGATCGGATCCATGTCCCTTCACTAGAAATGCCTGAAATGAGAGACAGGCTTCACTTTGTATAGGTTTCTCACGCCTCAAATGGAATATCACTTCATATAATGGCATCTATGAATTGCCCACTTGGGGTTAAACACGAAGCTGTAGAAATTGAAGAGACACGGTCACTGCCTTTGAAGGGCTCTCTGGGGGAAGGCGTATCAGGAAGCAGTTATGAAAGAATGGCTTTGTGCTGTCTAGGTCAGGAATAGGAGAGTGTCGGGGTTACCTCTCCCCAGAGGGAGAGCATGGCAGAAAAATCCACCAGGAGGCTCTGGGCCTTTGGTGCTCACTCTTCTCACAGAACAAACCCCAGGAGTGTTAACCACCGAGGCCCAGGATTGTGCCAGGAAAAGAGAGCCAGAGACTTGTCAGCAGTTTCAGAGCCAAGTGGAGAGGAAGTGAGGCCAGCTTACTAGCCTGCACTCTTAGCCCTGGGGCTCTGGGCACCAGGCAAGCCTGAAACAGTGGCACTGCCTTCCGAATCTGCAATGGTGACCCCCAATGGCATTCATCCGCAAAGCTCTACACTTCGAGCCTGAAACATTGTGATGGATTAAATGATTCTGCCCCTTCTTAGTCAGATGTTGAATCCTAGTCCCTAAAGTGGCAGCGTTAAGTGGTGGAGCTTTTGGAACTAAATCAGGCCATGGGGTTCACTAAATCAAGTTGTCATGGATAGAATTAGTGTTCTTTCTTTATTTTATTTTAGATATAGTTTCACCATGTAGGCTTGGCCAACCGTGAACTCAACATATAGACAGGACTCACACACAGAGACATCTGTCAACTTCTGCTTCCTCCGCACTGGGACTAAATGCATGAGTGCTAAATCTGGCCAGAATTGGTGTTTTTATAAAAGAGACTCCAGGGATCTGGCACCTTTGTCTAGCTCTCTTGACTACCGTGCACACATGGTACAGAAAGATAAAATGTTCATAGAAAGAATGCTGAAGGGGGAGGGTCTCAGAGAGAGCGTCAATCTACTCCCAGTGTAAGGACACCAGACCAAAGCTGGGAGAGGCAGCCAAGGCCAGAGAGCAAAATCTAAATGCCCAGAAAATGCAAAAGGGCCAAGAGAAAGGTGAGACCCAACAGCACAAAATTTGCTGAACAGTAAACTGGATGCCCAAGACAATACCGACTTTCCCTGGAAAAGTTTTGACTTCCATACTAAAGAGAATAAAGGTTACTGCAGAAGTATATTAAGGACTGCTCTTCTTTTCCCAAGACAGGGCAACTCGTGTCAAATCACCGTGTTACTTGTTACTTGCTCAGACTGGTCTCAAGTCTGAGGTTCTCCTGCCATCCATTTACAGGCAGGAGCCACCAGGCCAGCAATTTTCCTTCCCTAGTGTGGACGCTCACACCTGTTATCCCAGCACTCAGGAGGCTGAGGCAAGGAGACTATTATGAGTCTGAGACCATCCTAGGCTGCAGAGACTGTCTCAAAACAAAACCCAGAATGGAGAGAGGGCTGGGACTTGCCTTAGTTGATATACAGTACTTGCCTAATTTGTACAAAGTCCTGGGTTCAATCGCCAGCCCTACATAAAACCAGGCATTTGGTACCCAACTGCAATCCCAGCACTTTTTATTTTTAGCTACATAGGAAGTTTGAGGCCAACCTGGGCTACATGAGTATCTGTCTCAAAACAAACAAAAAATACTCTTGAGGATTTCTTTCCAACATAGTTTTTCCCCTCATTAAACTATCAACTTTGTAGAACACTTTGTGTATCCCTGCGTATCACATAGAACATTGTCTGGGAGGAAAATTCCACAAGTTGAAGCTTTATATTTCTTCAAACTGTAACCCTCAGGCGTGAACGGAAGGACTGGCCCCCAGGATTTCTGAGGCCTCACATTTTACCGTAACTGGCTTCCCTGGCCCAGCCTCGCTCTCTATCAGCAACCTCAGCACTGGCTTTCATTCAGTCACTGTTTGTCCTCCTTGCCAAAGGGCCTCTCTCAAAGAAAGGAAATTAATAAGGAAAGAAAAACTAAAGGGGAAAAAAAGAGAAAAGACCTAGTCAGGTGCTTTGTGTAGAGCGATTTTTCTGTTGTACTTAGATTACAATCACCCTGTAAAAGACACACTATCAGCCTGTTCCTGCTTGGGGACCTTTGTCCCCAATATTAGAGAAGTTATAAATACTACACAAGAGTGTTTACATTTTACAAATCCATTTTCCTTGATCATTAGTTCAGACAGAAAAAAATCCCCAAACTAATACACCCATGCATCCCTACTTTGCAAAAAGTGTTTTATCATAGAAATTACAGTTTGCACAAAGCCCTTTCCGTTCAGTGCTTCCTTCAGAGACAGTTCAAGGGCAATGTGAGCTTAGTGAGAAACGTGTCTTAAGATAAAATGAATAAAGAGAGCAGAGGGCTTACCCAGCAATCAACTCCAGGATCAAACCCACATACGGCAGACAAACGGCATGGCATGGCCTTTATTTCTGAACAGCCCCTGGGAGGAGAGACTGTAGAAAGAGATTTCATCTGGTTTAAGCAAAAGGAGAGGTGGTGTGAGTCCCAGGAGAACTGGACAGACAAGTGTCCAAAGCTCCTCTTTCCTGCCCTGGTCTGCCCCAGGCAGGATTTGGCAGAGCACCTGTTCTCTTTGGAATGACCATCCTTGACCTGCTCTCAACGTGACGCACAGACCCCCAAATTACGTGCAGAGGTTTGAGTTGGGGTAGCACAGGATTGTGCTGATCTGCACAGAACAGACGTCTGAGCTAGACCATGTGTGGTTTTCCTTCCAGGCAAGGCAGAGGAGAGAGGCACCAGGGACCAGGCAAGTCAGACTTGGCTGAAGATGAGTTAGTAAGTAGTTAGAGGAACAAGTGGCAGTTTAGTTGAGAAGGCAGAACCTATAGCTCCAAGGATGAGAAGGAGCTGGGGTCAGAACTCAGTGGTACACTGCTTGCCTGAGTATAGGAGGCCCTGAATTTACTGTGAGCAAGAAAATAGCAAAAGAGAGTGAGAGAGAGGATAGGAAGAGAAGGAGGAAAGGAAGGGGGAGGGGAAAGAAAAGGAAGAAAGGAGCAGTGAGAAACACTCTCAGGGACCCCGTCTGGGGCACTCGAGGATGTGGCATTTACACTGAGATTGGAAGCTGGTTTGGTAGCGTAAGGGCAGGTGGTAGCCATTGGCCATAGTGAGTCACTGTAGTCAAATGAAAGTACAGAGGAGGGGCCAGGAGGCAAGGGGAGGGGAGGCTGAGAGGCAGGAGGTTGCATGCGAGGCAAGAAGGTGCCAGCTGCGAGGTTGAATTTGGACTGTGGCTTTCTCCTGTGGGTATGGAGGGAAAGGACACCATCTGAAAATTACTTCACCATGTAGGAGAAGAGAATTCTGGGGACTATGGACTGTGAAGAGAACAGAAGTATCTGAGTAGGTGACAGCAGATACTGGCAAGGATTTGGAGAAAGAGGAACACTTGTCCATTGTGGGATTGCAGACTGGTACAACCACTCTGGAAATCAGTCTGTGGTTCCTCGGAAAATTGGACATAGTCCTACCTGAGGACCCAGCTATACCACTCCTGGGCATATACCTAAAAGATGTTCCAACATATAACAAAGACGTATGTCCCACTATGTTCATAGCAGCCTAATTTATAATAGCCAGAAATTAGAAAGAACCCAGATGCCCTTCAACAGAGGAACGGATACAGAAAATGTGGTATATTTACACAACGGAGTACTACTCAGCTATTAAAAACAATGACTTCTTGAAAGTCTTAGGCAAATGGATGGAACTAGAAAATATCATCCTGAGTGAGGTAACCCAGTGACTACAAAAGAACACACATGGTATGCACTTACTGATAAGTGGACATTAGCCCAAAAGCTTGGAATACCCAAGAAACAATTCAAGGAAGACCAAGGAAGACCAAACTATAGATGCTTCATTCCATTTTGGAAAGGAGAAAAAAATACTCACAGGAGGAGATAGAAGGACAAAGAGTGGAGCAGAGACTGAAGAAAAGGTCATCCAGAGACTGCCCCACCTATGCAGCCACCAAACCCAGTCATTATTGCTGATGCCAAGAAGTGCTTGCTGACAGGAGCCTGATATAGATTTCTCCTGAGAGGCTTTGCCAGAGCTTTATTGATACAGATGTGGATGCTTGCAGCTAACCATCAGACTGAACACGGGGACCGCAATGGAGGAGTTAGAAAAAGGACTGAAGGAGCTAAAGGGATTTGCAACCCCATAGGAAGAACAACAATACTAATCGGCCAGACCCCTCAGAGCTCCTGGGGACTAAACCACCAACCAAAGAGTACACATGGGACCCATGGCTCCAGCTGCATATGTAGCAGAGAATGGCATAGTCCGGCATCAATAGGAGGAGAAGCCCTTGGTCCTGTAAAGGCTTGTTCCCCAGTGTAGAGGAATGCCAGGGTGTTGAGGTGGGAGTGGAGGGTGGGAGTGGGAGCATATTCATAAAAGCAGGGGAGGAGGGAATGGGAGGGGGAAAGGGGATAACATTTGAAATGTAAATACATAAAATATCCAATAAAAATAAATAAATAAAAAAGAAGTATCTGTGTAACATGTAGGATAGCCAGACAGTAAGGAATCACTCTAGGCTCTAAGGAAGCCATGGGAACAAGAGGAAAACAAAACCAAGCAATCTAAAGACCAATGGAAGGATGTGCAAATGTTGAAACAGGCAAAGCAGGACTTCAGGGTCCACTACTGGATTTTACCCCAAACCACCTAACTATAAATGACCTTGACCAGAGCAGACCCAACAGAGTGGTGGGTCTAAACCAGATTCCAGCAGTTTGAGGTATAAATGGAAGTAAGGAAGCAGAGTCCTGAATGTAAACAATTTTTGCCTGAAGCGGGCAATTAAAAGCAGCTGAGATAGCAAGGAGGCTTGTTGGAGGGTTAACTGAGATAAGAATGGGTAAGGGGTGGTAACCATGGCGTTCCCGAAGACCTGATCGTGTTATTAGAGCATGAAGCTGCACTCAGGTCCACGCTGCCAAGAGCCTCCTCCCCATGTGCCAAGTAGGGCTCCGTGCCTTGCATATACCACTTCCTTTATTCTTCACCACAGCTCTGTGAGATTGGGATCGTGAGTTCAGTTCAATGGTGACAAGTGGAGGCTGAGAGCGGCAACATGCCCTTGGCTGTTACCAAATAAATTAAAACATGTATGTCCCCATCTGAGGCCGCAATCTTTTATTAAGCCAAACATTGTCATTGTGTTATGAATACATCTTCCCTCAGATGTCCCCCAAAAGGTCTTCCCCGAAATCCCAGGAGACAGAAGCTACATTCATTAGGCTCTGTTTACTCATGCTATACCCTGACACTGCTGGAAGACTGGCTGAGTGCCAGGGAGCACAAATACAATGCAAGTTTGATTGGACCTGGGTTCAAATTATGAACTTATTACTTACCCAGGAGCTCTCATTTCTTATCAATAGAAAAATAAAGTTCCAGGTCACCCAAGGCTACAATAGCAAGATCTTGTCTCAAGTGAAGAGGGGAAGAAGGGGAAGGGAAGGGAAAGAAATGGAGAAAACAAATCAATTCTGGTGGTACACACATGTAGTTTCAGTCCTAGAGAGCTGAGGCAAGAGGATTGTGAGTTCAAGGCCAACCTTGGCTATATAGTAAAATCATCATTCTAAGTCAGTTGGTAGAGTGGTTGCCTAGACCACATAAGCCCTGGGTTTAATTCCCAGAATTAACAGCATTTTGAGACATAGAAGCAGGAAGATCAGATGGTTAAGGTCATTCTCAACTATTTAAAGAATAGGGCTATGTTGGAAGTTGAAAGCTAGCTTGGGCTTGAAACTTTGCTTCTAAATAAATAAATAAGAAAGAAAGAAAGAAAGAAAGAAAGAAAGAAAGAAAGAAAGAAAGAAAGAAAGAAAGAAAGAAAGAAAGAAAGAGTGTCAGATGTACTAGCATACATTTACAATCCTAGCACTTGAGAAATAGAGGCACCAGGACCAGGAGTTCCAGGATACCCTCATCCACAGAGTTCAAGACCCCATTGAACTAAATGAAATCCAAAGACTACACAGAAAGAAATTGACACATGAGGCTACATGGAGGCTTGCCCATGACGATTCCCCTCACTGCCAATACGATAAGCACTCTTACAGGATTTATATTGTTCCTGAACCTCCCGCCCACCACACTCCTGCCTGTGAACCTGAACCCAGGCTTTGTCCTCAACAGCATAACCAAGCAGAGCACAGCACTGTTTCAGAGTCCTCCACACACCAATAGTGGCCATCCAAAATGGACTCATACAGGCAGCCCCCTCCTGAATAGTTCCAGGTAGTCCATGGACCGAAAGGTCCCTGTCAGCATGGTTTTTGGAGAGATTTTTTTCGTCTTTCAGAATCCCCTATGTAAATTTGCAGAGTTGAGTGTTGAGCAACTGGAGAGATGGCTCAGTGGTTCAGTGTGCTTCCATTTAGAAGACTAGAGTTCAGTTCATAGCACAGGTGTCAGATGGCTTACCGCCACCTGTGCCTGTAGCTCCCAAGCATCTGATGCCCTCTCCTGGCCTCTTCGGGTGCTGAATACACATGCATACACTACTGCAAACACACACACACACACATACACCCCAGAAGTAGGCATGTACACACAACAAAAATTTTAAGTAATAAAATACAATAAAAATAACAAAATGAATAACTTTTAAATGCAAGAAGGGGCAGGGAAGCAGCCTAACAAGCACAGAGCTGTGCATTCCACATACTTTCAATCCCAGCACTTGAAGGGTACAGGTGGAAGGACCAAAAGCCCAAGGTCATCCTCTAATATATAATGAGTTTGGGGCCAGTCTAGTAAAAGTCGCTCATTTTAAAAACAAGCAAACAAACAAAAAAATTGCAAGCAGTTGCCAGGTTTAGTACCTCAGGTCCATCATCCCATCTACTTACAAATTCAAGGCCAGCAGAGTGTCTTCAAGGCTAGCAGAGTGTCTTCAAGGCCAACTTTGGTATATTAGCAAGACTTTGTCTAAAAAAAAAAAGAAAGAAAAGAAAAAGAAAACAGGGTTTCCAGTGGTATGATGTTTGCCTTAGGTTCGATTCCTAAGTACTATCAAACAGACAAAATACAAACCGCCTTAAGGGAGAAAAACACCCCCCCACCCATATACAAAGACATGTAAGGATGACGCTCTTCAAGTCCCGTCTCCCCATCGTGAGAGTATAGAGAACCTCAAACCCATAAGGTTACTCAGTTTCCAAGGGCTGCATTTTTTTCTGCAGTAGCAATAGCCCCAGTTCTCTGAACCAACAACTCCAATATTTTCTCAAACACTGCATGTCTATGGGATGGAATCATTTGGTTTAGTTTGCTCTTAAAAGCTGGAAGTTAATACAAAATTGCCCTTGAGTTGGGTGTGGTACAGATACATGCCTATAGTCCCAGCACCCATAAGGCAAGAGAATCACTTGAGCAAGTCTGGGCAAGTGAGATCAGGTCTCATAAAAACAAAAACAAACAAACAAAACAAAACAAAACAAAACAAAACAACCCAAACAGTCCTTGAGCAAGCTTTTCCTTCTCTTCCCACATGGAACTCTCAGTCTTCACTTGGATACATTCTTGAAAGCAACGAAGGAAGTCTCCAAGTGTTCAGATTTTGTTGAGATTAATTTTGAAAAGTACTTAGAGTGTATTAGTGAGGTTTCCACTTAAAATGACTCAGCAAATAATTACTGATAACAGTGGCCAGCTTGTGGCCTACCGCCTCTATATGCTACAGGGGACAGAAAAACAAACAAAACACCAGATTGTTGTTCTGGAAGAATGGGCAGAGACTGGTGGGGAGCCCGAAGGGGCCAGGGGACATCCTGGTCAGCTGGGAGAAATTGGTTGTTGCTACAGAGAGAAGGGCATAGGAGTCCAAATGCCATGTGATGGAATGGCATGCAGATCTAGGTTGTTTCTATCCACTTGTCTGTCTGTCTGTCTGTCTGTCTGTCTGTCTGTCTGTCTATCTATCTATCTATCTATCTATCTATCTATCTATCTATCTATCTGTGCACTGGTGTTTTGCCTGCATGTATATCTGTTTGAGGTGATCCCCTGGAACTGGAGTCACAGACAGTTGTGAGCCTCCATGGGAGTGCTGGGTATTGAACCTGGGTGCTCTGGAAAAGCAGCAAGTGCTCTTAACTGTTGAAACAACTCTTTACCCCCAGATTTGGAATTTTAGGAAATTCAGTGTGGGGCTGAGGTGTAGTTCAGCAGTGGAATGGTGCTTGCCAGATAGAGAGCTAATGAGGAGGAAGACTGTGTCTTAGGGTTCTGTAGAAAGGGACCCCAAAAGCTTTAAAGGCAAAACAGAACAGCCATTTTGTCTTATTCCCCTGGAAGGTAAAGTTGTAAAGGTTAACAGGTTTCTTGAAGTTCACTGGGAATTCTTCAGATTTCATGGTTTCAGATTTATTTTTCTGTACTGGTGACCAGGCAAACAGAAGTTGTAGATCCCTCAGAAAGAGAAAAGTCTCTTGGAAGTGACACCTTCGGACTCAGCCTTGGGGTACAGATAGTCCTGAAAGAATACAGAAGGGTTAGGGAGCTGTCCTTGGACTCTGAAGGACCTTCCCAGCCTTCCCAGCCCTGGGCTCTATAGCCCAGCCTCACAAAGACTCCATTCTGTGCTTTGTAAACAAATTTGTAGCAAAAAATAAAATAAAACAAAACAAAACCAAAACTCATTACCTACAGCAGGGCATGTTAGTACAAGTCTACAACTTTGTTACCAGGAAGTCAGGCTCTCAAATGTAAGGCTAGCCTGAGCTACAGGGTGAGTTCAAGGCCATGCTGAACTACAGAGCAAATAAATACCTCCTCTCCCTTGAAAAAGAAATAAAACAAATAACAAAACAAAAGCCAGCTGCTGTGGGACACACCCGCAATTCCAGCACTTGGGATGCTAAGGAAGACCTTTGGGAATTCAAGGCCGGTCTCTGCTGGGTAAGGAGTTAGAGGCTAGCCTCAGCTGTGTGGCACTACATTTCGAACACTAAGCAAACAGTTGACGTTCTTCAACAGGACCCAGGCATGGTGATTAAGGCTGTAATCGCAACACTCGACGACTGGGGAGTAGGAAGATGTGAGGTCCAAGGCCATTTTTGGAACAGGGTGAACTGGAGACTAAGCTAGACCATGTAAGACCTTGTCTAAGCAAAACAAAACACTCGTCAACAAACCATGACTATGACTTATTTAAAACTATTTTGGGGGAAATCTCTATAGTAAGCTCCCAAATATGTCTTTTTCACATACACTTTGAGTGACACCCAGACTTTCAAATTTTCTAAGGACCTAACTTGGAGCATACTCTCAGCTCGCTCCCAAAAAGCAATAGGCTTCTTAAAGAAGCCTTAAGTTTTTCTCTGTCCCCAACATAGTCAGAAACTTGTTTTCTGAGGGCTAGAAATGAGCTCACCCTGCAGGGGTGTAATTCTTTATTACCCCAACCAAGATGCATCTCAGGACACCCTCCAGTGTTGGCTAAGCACTCCCAACAAACTCCAGAGATTAACAGAGGCCAGTATTGTCGTCCCCATCCCCCAAAAGAATCAATACGGGCCAGTTGGTGTAAACAGATCCTCCTCTGCTTCAGTGAAGCCACACAGGAACATCTAAGGGGAGTTAACAACGCCACTTTGTGAGGCTGCTGGCATGATGCCATCTTACTCCCAAGAGAGCAGTGAACAGCTCAGGCTGCCTGTTGTGCAGAAGGCTTACTACACATTTGGGAGACAACCATGAGCCATTAGAACAGATCTCTCAGGCTACAGGTTCACCCCAGGCAGACGGGAAGACCCTGAGTAGCAGTGCAACCCTGAGTAGTAGTGCTTTCTCCTCTACTTCTGAAGTAAGCAGACGAGGGCTTGGTCTCCAATGAGTGAACTGAAGCAAAAACACATGTGTCAAGGGGACCCGAGTGGCATCCTGTGTTAGTTTCCCCTATGCACCTTGAGCCTTACACAAAGACCCTCCTTCAGGCTGCCAGTCTGAGCCTAGCAGGCTCTGTTTTCACACCTCTACCCAGAGATAAGAGGTAACTCTTGGGAATCACATAACCCAGTTGCGAAACGAGCCTGATCAGCTAAAATTGACCACTTTGAGTGCCAAAGAGGGAGCTAGCGTGGTAGGCACTCAATGGGTCCCCTGTTTTCCTCCTCCTCACCCAGAGTGGTACATTTCTGTCGGCCACTCATTGGCTGGCCCACTGGCTAGGTGAGAGCAGCCAGGGCCTTGTGCTCAGTCAAGTGCACCAACTTTGACTTGGTGCCTTTAGGAAAGCCTTAGTTAGTTGACACCAGGAAGCTGCCTCTGACCCTCCCAGCAGCACAGGTAACTCCTCTGTTTGGCAGGCAGCACCTGTCAAGAGCTCTAATTCCCAGAAACTGGGAGTTTTAGGGGATGAAGTCTAAGTGTTGACAGGCCCTTGGATTTTAGTCTTCTAAGTACAATTCCTGGGATTCGGACAGCCCAGAAAAGGCGGGTAAGAATACGGTGTGCTTTCTGCTCCACATTCCATCTACTTCCTGAAATGGGGTTCGCATATGCCCACCTGTAGGGGCAGAAGCTATAGGGGAGCATACTCCTTGGAAAGACAAGCGTCTCGGGCTGGTCTTCCTTCCTTCCTTCCTTCCTTCCTTCCTTCCTTCCTTCCTTCCTTCCTTTCTTTCTTAAGGGCACAGCACCTCACACCATCACATAGACTCTTCTGGAATCACTAAAGTCCAGGCTGGCCTCTTGCCTCATCTCCCAGTGCAGGGATGACAGGCGTGAGCTCCAGCAGGTCTGCTCCTCACCGCCTTCTTTGCATCCACTTTGATGGAGGTGACCAGTAGCCCAGGCTCCACTAGTGTTTTGGCATCACATATCCTTTAGTCCCTCCTTCCAGGGAGGGACAGTTGTTTAAAAGCCTCAGATTGCATTTGCCTCCTCAAAACAGGCCAGGCTCTTCCTGCCACGCTAGATCCAAAAAGTTCCAAACATTTTCCCACATGGTCAGGACAAGTCACCGACACCCAAGTCTATCGATGTTTTCTCCTAAATAGGATTGGCTTAGTCTTTCTTTCACTCATACTTTTTTTTTTTTTTTTTTTTTTTTGCCCTACTTTAGACCATTTCTTACCTCTGCTGTTCTGTCCACCGTAGTAGAGTCTGTACACTTGCCTAAGTTCCAAAACCAGTGTTTCTGATTTTACCACTGTTTTAAACCCTGCATTGACTGCTCTGCTGCATGGAGGTTAGAATGAGACCCTTTACCCAGTGTCACAGAGACTTTCGTCCACTCCACCTTCACCTCCTTTAGGGGCAGCACAGAACTCTTCTTCCTTTTGACTTGGTTTACCCAGTTGTTTCCTCCATTTCTACTTCTTCATTAAGACTCAGTTTAGGTGTTGCTGCTTCCATTCCACTGACCTGACACTTCTCTTCACCCATGACTTCCACAGAGGCCCTCCTCATTCACCCATGACTTACTTCCACAGAGGCCCTCATTCACCCATGACTTACTTCCACAGAGGCCCTCATTCACCCATGACTTCCACAGAGGCCCTCATTCACCCATGACTTCCACAGAGGCCCTCCTCATTCACCCATGTCTCAACACTGATCTCTAGCAGTACTCTAATGCTACTATATTCTAATTACTTTCATAAAGCTTTTATCTTTTTCAGCAATGTTGTGAGCTTCTAAATACCAGAGGATGCTTGCTTCAAGTCACCTATTACCATAGTTCTTGCCAGAGAGTCTTAGCATTGTGCCATCTCATAACATCACAGATATAAAATAAATTTTTCTATAGCCACATTAAAAAAAATAATAGAATGTGGTTGGGCATGGTCAGTCATGCTTGTAATATCAGCATTTAGTAGGTAGAGGCAAGTGGCTGTCTGAGTTTGACGGTAGCCTGCCCTATAGCAAGTTCCAGACTAGCCAGAGCTACATAGCCAGACCCTGTCTAGAAACAAAACAAAACACAAAAACAAACAAAAAGATAGGATTAGCAACATATTTTATTTAACCCCACGTGTCTAAAATAATTACCTTAACTTGTAATCAGTTAAAAAGTAATGAGAAGGCAAGGATATGGTTCATGGGTAAAAAGAATTGTCCTGTAAGCTACCTGACCTAGATTTGATTCCCAGAACCCACACAAACATCTGGATGTGGTAGCACGCATCTGTAACTCCAGAACTTAAGAGAATGAGAGGCAGAGACAAACTCAAGAACCTGCTAGCCTATGTGAGCACAGCAGCAAAACACAACAGGAAGGCAAGGACCAACTCCTGAAGTTAATTTTTCACTCCATGCCAGTGCTTGTGCTCACATGTCTACACACACACACACACACACACACACATATATACATATACACACATACACACACATATACATATACACACATACACACACATATACATATACACACATACACACACATATACATATACACACATACACACATATATACATATACACACATACACACACATATACATATACACACATACACACATATATACATATACATATACACACATACACACATATACATATGCATATACATACATACACACACATATTTCTCCTCTCAGCCAATAGACATTTGGAACAGTGAACGGGGGACTCCTATTTATAACCTATAAGTTGAGTATTGTTTCATGGACTTCATGTACTAAAGATTATGTCTATCAATTAAGCTATACTGATTAAGAAAGAATAACTTAATTTATATATATATATTATGTAAATGATCTATTAATCAAATTGAATTTATTACTAGTGATGCAGTTTGATTTGGGAGATGAAAAGAGTGGTGGGTTTGCACATGTGTGTGCAGATGCATGGGCCATATGCACACATGCAGAAGCTACAGGATGTCGTGTGTCTTCCTCTATCACTTTCCACCCTATGTTCTTTTGATTTTATTCTGTGACAGAGTTGCACTTTGTAGCCTCCGCTAGTCTGGTCTGGCCTCAAACTCACAGAGATTTGCTTGCCTCAGCCTCTGCCCTCTGAGTGCCACCTCTAGCTGCTCTATGGTTGGGGTTTTGTTGTTTGGTTTTATTTGTTTGTTTAGTTTGTTTGTTTGGTCCTTTGTTTTGTTTTCAAGATAGGGTTTCAGATTTGCAGACTCTTCTCCCACAAAACATTAAGTTACAATGACTCTTGGCAGCACAAGG
This sequence comes from Rattus rattus, assembly GCF_011064425.1. Lineage (NCBI taxonomy): Eukaryota > Metazoa > Chordata > Mammalia > Rodentia > Muridae > Rattus > Rattus rattus. The sequence goes on from NC_046168.1 coordinate 33,099,585, forward strand.
AGGCAGGTTCACAAGCATGAGAAAGTGAAATCAGAAGAGAATTGTTTCTCTCTCTCTCTCTCTCTCTCTCTCTCTCTCTCTCTCTCTCTCTCCCCCCCTCCCCCACCCCCGTGTCTGTGTGTGTGTGTGTGTGTGTGTGTGTGTGTGTGTGTGTACACGTGTGCATTTCCTTTGTCTTTGAATGTGTCTTGCAGAAGTACTCGGTACCCCCAGACACTAGGAGAGGGCTGGATCTCTTTCAACTGGAGTTACAGACAGTCAGGAACCTCCATGTGAATGCTGGGACTTGAACTCAGATCCTCTATAAGAACAGCAAGTACTCTTAACTACCCAAACATCTCTCAACCCCACCCAACCCAGACTCTGCCTTTTTGGACACAGGTTGTCACAACATAGCACTGACTGGTTTTAAGTCTGGGCTGTTCCTCCCTCTGCCCCCTGAGTGCTAGGACAGGTATTACCATCTTGTCTAATGAGACTAAGATTCTGAATTCTCAAAGTCTGAAGAGGTTCATGGGCTGATTCTTATCACAGGGCAAGATGTCCGAGGGGCGTGGGCAGCCCGCCTGCCCAACCTCATATCTCCAGTTTCAGTTTATCTGGGACTCTTTCAGAGGACTGAAGTTAGGTCCTCGGCACCCACATGGTGTCTCACAATCACCTGAAACTCTAGTTCTAAGACATTTGATGCCCTTCCATGGCATCATGTGCACACACATGCAAACAATCGTACATTTAAAATAAAAATAAATAAATTTCTTTAAAAAGCATTTTTAGTTATGCTTGGTTAAGTCTGAGGATATATATGCTACGGCTATAGGATAGTAATTCTCAACCTCTGGGTTGCAACTCCTTTGGTGGGGTGGTCAAATAACCCTTTCATGGGGGTGAAATATCAGGTATCCTGTGTATCAGATATTTACATCTCATAACAGTAGCAAAATTAGTTATGAAGCAGCAATGAAATAAATGTTTAATATTTATTTCTTTTTATGTACATGATGTACATGATGGCTTTATCATCAGACATACCAGAAGACAGAGTCAGATCTCATTACAGACGATTGTGAGCTACCACACGGTTTCTGGGAATTGAACTCAGGACTCCAAGAAGAGCACCTAGTACTCCTAACCATGGAGCCATCTCTCCAGACTTGAAATAAATAATTTTATGGTCAGGGTCACCACAACTTGGGGAATTGTATTAAAGGGTCACAGCATTAGGAAGGTTGAAAAACACTAATATAGAAGGTCAAGTGTATATAACTTCTGATACTAAATTTTTTTTAAAAAAAAATCTAGGGGCTGGAGAGATGGCTCAGTGGTTAAGAGCACCAACCTGCTCTTCCAGAGGTCCTGAGTTCGATTCCCAGCAACCATATGGTGGCTCACAACCATCCCTCTTCTGATGTGTCTGAAGACAGCTACAGTGTATTCATATAAATAAAATAAATCTTTTAAAAAAAATAAAAAAAAATCTAAAAGTCAGTAAAAAAGAACAGAAGCTACATCAGGTCCCACCAAAGTAATTCTCTTTATACATCTAGTGATGAGGAATTTAAAAGCTATTAGATTTCTAAACCAAACACAAAGTATAAACAACCAAACACCAAAGAAATCTGTCCTTTTTCCTCTGCTCGGCACTGAGATTTTCACAATAGACAGTCTCTACCTCTATTCCCCCCAATGGCTTGTATTTTCTCCACTGTCCTTGTCTCTGTCCAGTGCTGGAGCTTTGGAGTCTGTGGGCCAGAGGGCTGTCTGGGGAGACAGTCTCCGCCTCTTCTACATTCAGGACTTCTTTGGGACTCAAGCCCATAGCCTCAACTTGCCCCAAAGTTAGGGCTCTACTGAGACTCAAGCCTAGTATGTATGGCTTCTTTGTCCTAGGTCCTTGTCAGAACCTAGGGCGAAGAAGCCATTTACTCTAGCCCAAACTGGCAAAGAACTGTAGCAACTCTCCAGTCTTAGTCTCCTAAGCGTTAGGATCACAGGTATGAGCTTATATTCTCACTCGGTTCTTCCTATCTCTACAATTTTACTTACATCACACCTTCCATGGCAAGACCCATGAGTAAGAAGTGAAGAGTGGATCTTATCACAAAGCCCTAAGTCTCCAGAGAGATGAGTTCTCACACTCTAGTGTTCATTTAATTTATTCTTAGAGATTCAAATGGTGTCTTATGCATAGTAGTACTCAAACTTTTGTTGATTGATAAGATTCCAAGGCTTAGATATAAATGAATTCGTAAGAGTTGCCTAAGGGGGAAAATAAGTTTTTATACGCATAGCCTCTTAATTCTCCTTATTTAGAATAATGAACATTGTAAATTACATTAAAATATTCAGATGCAAAAATCCAGTATTCAAAAAATATTTTATATATTTTAGGCCATTTACCAAAGTACATGCTATTTCTTATTTGTTCTTTGGCAGATATTGGTCAGGGACCCACACTTGCCAGACACAACTCTGGGCATTAGTGAAACAAAGATGGGCACAGTGCCTGCCCTCAGGCTCGCGCCCTCACCCAGGATACTGGCGGGCAAGCCAATAATGCATCATTAAAAGGCAATCTCTCTAATGCGGCTGTCAGGACACTTGCTGTCAGAGAGTGGAGCTGATGACACAAGATGGTCCCAGGTAGAACTAGTTTCTGGAAGAAGTGGCACCAGACTTCAGATGACACAGAGGAGCAGAAGCCTGGGGGAGCCACTGAGAGCTCAAACCTCATTTCATTCCTTTAGAAAGTGATGCTAAGCTGGGGGTAGTGGTATATGCTTGACTTCTCAATGCTTGGGAGCAGGAGCAGCTCAGGGTCATTCCCGGTTACTTAGTGGGTTTAAGGATAGCCTGAGCTACACCATAATGCGTCTCAAAATTTAGTTAATTAAAAGATAAAAAGTGAGCTGGAGAGAGAGCATATGTCATACGTTTCTCTGTCTTATGGGAAGATGTTTTGCTGAGGCAGACACAGATGGGAGGATGTGTTGCTGATGCAGACACATGGGGACATGTGTGATGTTCAGAAAGAATACAAATATGACCCCATGGACAATGGGAGGAGGCTCTGGCATTGGCTCTCCTTGTCCAGCATCACTGATCTTCACTTGTCATGACTTCGTGGAGAGGAACTCACTAAAAACCTTCTCATGTCATTCCAGCAGCTTTTTGCCACTTCTGTGGACTTGGAGGAGCCTTGAGGTTTCTTCTGGATTGACCTGACGCTGCTGATTTGTGAATGGCTGCAGACTTCGGTGGGTGTTTGCTGGTGGCCTCGACAATGAAGATTGGAATCACCACAAAGAACTATTTATAAACAGTCCACAAACCTGTTTCCCATTAACCTCTCTTTTCTACAACTTCTGGTGGGCGGTGGGATAGAAGGGAGGTTTAAGTGTTTAAGAACTCTTATTCAAGTTCATTTTGAAAAATCTAAACCAACAAGCATCAGACGGCTCACAACCACCTGCAACTCCAGCTCCGGGGGAATCTAACGCCCTCTACTGGCCCCTGCAAGCACATGTACATAGTGTAAATAGCCACATGGAGACACACAAGCTTCACATAAATAAAATTAAATATTAAAAAGTTTAAAAGAGCTGGGTATAGTGGCACACGCCTTTAACCCCAGCACTGAGGAGGCTGAGAAAGGTGGGTCTCTGAGTTCAGAGAAATCTCGTCTCAGGAAAAACAAACAAACAAACAAAACAAAACAAGTGATTAAACATTATTAAAGAAGTGATAACCGCACCTGGCATGGTAGGACATGCAGTCACTCCCACAGAGGGAGGTTAAGTCAGAAGTAATGAGTTTGAGGCCAGCCTGGGTTAAATAGCAAGGACCTGTTTTAAAAGCAACAAGTAAATGCATAACTAAGTTAATGATAGGCTGAGGGTTCAGCAACCTCGAACTCTTAAATCCCCACACGAAGTGGCCGAAGTGGCCATGTGGGTGTCAGGCTTGAGGAGACTAGGTGACTCTCAGTCTCATTTTGGCAGGGTCCTGTGTCACACGCTTGATGCTCTATTCCTGTCTTATTTGTGTAGATTGCTGCAAGCTCCAAAGGCCCATTCTGTCTGGCTGGAAATCCCAGGTCTCTAGAAAGGCTCCTCTGATTGCTGGTCTCGGAGATGGAGTAGATCTCATACATGAAGTTGTGCTGCCACCAATCAAACCTCATCTTAATCTCCACCCCTGGGTCAAATTCTTCTACACAAAGCATTTCCAAAAGGCAACCTCCAACCTCTCATTTGAACTTTTAACCTTGAATAGGTGAGGAGATTATTCAGTAATTGATTTTAAATGACAGGCTGGAGAGGGCTCAAGTGAAGGCATTTGCCAGCGAGCCTGAGTTTGATCCCTGGGACCCACATGAGGAAGGAGACAGCTGATTCCCAAAGGCTGTCCTCTGACTTCCATGTGTGTGCCTTGCACAAAAGTAGCCACACACATACAGAAAAGGGAAATTAAAGTGTAATTAAAGATAAAATAGGAATGGAGAAAGAGGCTTAGCAGTTAAAAGCACTTCTTGCTCTTGCAGAGGACCCAGATTCAATTCTCAGCACTCACTCTGAGGCTCATAACCATCTGTAACTCCAGTCCCAAGGGATCCGATGCCCTCTTTAGGTGCACATACATGCATGCAGGCAAACCATTCACACAGTACAAATATAAACAAAAGATTAAAAAAATGAAATGACCCAGACACTTGCGTGGCTCTTCAGTGTGTTTAAACACCATAACATGCATAAACTAATGCAGACTTCCAACAGTTGTGTAATGATGTCCTTCCAGCCTAGAGCCTGCAGCATCCGTCAGCATCTTGGGTGGATTTCTGCCAGGATCTTGCTGCAGCTTGCATGGAAATTAGTAGATGCTCAGGTACCTGTAGGAAATAGCATGGTATTTAGATTCTAGGCTGGGGATGTTGGTAGACTGCCGTTCTGGCACACGCGAGTCCTGGGTCCTGGGCTACATGAGACTTGGTTTAAACATTACGGGGGCTGGAGAGATGGCTCAGTGACAGAGCTTATGCAAGACATGTGCAAGACACTCAGCTCGATCCCCACACACCAAAACCCAAAATGTAAACCAATAATAAGGAGTGAGAGTGACTTGAAAAGTATCAGCTATACACAAACCAGAGAAAGAATTACAGCTGATTTCACATCATAGACTCAAACCACAGACTGATTCAAAATATTCTTATTTTAGGAAACTGTATCTGGGGGTCTGAAGAGGTGGCTCAGTGGTTAAAACTATTTGCTTCTTTCCCAGAGGATCCAGGTTTGATTCCCAGCTCACATGGAACAGCTCGCAACCATCTATAACTCCAGTTCCAGGGATCACTGCCCTTTTCTGGCCTCCATGGGCACAAGACACAGACACATGCAGGTAAATCACTCATTTGCATAAAATAAAAATTAAAAACTAGAAATAAAGAGAGAGAAAGAAAAAGACAGAGAGACAAGAAGGAGGAAGGGAGGAAGGGAGGAAGGGAGGAGGGAAGAAGGGAGGAAGGGAGGGAGGGAGGAAGGAAGGAAGGAAGGAAGGAAGGAAATTATATCACAGGACAGAAAGATGGTTTATGTCCTTCCAGAAAACCCAAGGTCCCAGCTTATGTGGTCCTGAAAGCTCTCCTCTAAAATTGTCCTCTGATCTCTGCACTTACTCCAGAGCACACATCCATACAAACACATGAAAATTAATGTGGTAGAAGTAAAAGTTTAAAAAGTTTGCTCAAATCTATTGTGTACTTTAAGCATAGCCCCCCTCCCTCCCCCTCCTGCTCCCTTCCCCCTCCTCCCTCCCCCTCCTGCTCCACCGTCTTCTCAAGCAGTCCTATTCTCATGCCGTATGTGTCTATATTTTTTAATTTCCTTACTTTCTTTTTAGAATTTTTAAATTATTTATTTTTATTTTATGTGTATCGGCATATTGCCTGTCTGTGTGATTGTGCTGGATCCTCTGGAACTGAAGCTATAGACAGTTGTGAGCTGTCATATGGGTGCTGGGAATCAAACCCAGGTCCTCTGGAAAAGTAGCTAGTAACCGCTGAGCCATGTCCCCACCTCCCTTTTACTTTCACACATGTACACGTACATATGTGCATGCATATATATATATATGCATGCATCTATCTCCTAATATATTATATATACATACATATATATATATATATACTAGATTCCCCACATGAGAGAAATGGATTATTATTTGTTCTCTAGATATAATTTCCTGCAAATGACATGCCCTGCTGACCTCAAACTCAAAACAGTCGTCCAGTTTCAGCCCTCCAGGTGCTGTTACTGGTGTGACCCACCATGCCTGACAAAACTTGAATACACAAAGCTCAAACACCTACTCTCCTTGCTTTGAACTTCCAAATGGATTTTCTGGAATGTTTAAGCCAGAGTTTCTTCTTACTTCTTTGGCTCTCAAAATAAAAGAAGTTTCCAGAAATCCTATACATCCTATAAATCCTTTATATTCTCAACACCCATTACTTGCTGAAGGACATAATTAAGTGTTCTAGAACCCTAAAAGAAGAGCCAAACACCCACTTCCTCTGAGACCCTGTCTGGATAGCACAGCGTGGGCTGAACTGAATATCAGCACCGACATTGACTGATGCAGTAACGACTGTGATGGGTCTGCCTATGTAGTGTGCTGCTTGTCTGTCATCTGTCTGTCTGTCCTAAAACCACAACAGCCCCACATTCAGTCTTCTTTCTGATGAAACAGCCAGATCTGTGCAAAGATCAGGGTTTGACACAACACATTTGCCTCCTAAGTGCTGGGATTCCCAAGGGGGGCTGCCATATCTAGCTAACCAGTTGGCTCTTCATGAATACAAAAGGTGAGTGCTTGCCATGAAGCCTGACAACCTCAGTTGGAGTCCTCAGAATCCACATGGTAGAAAGTGAGGCTCCTACAGCTGTCCTTTGACCTTCACGTGTGTAGCAGGTATGTACGCATGCACAGTATTTTTTTAAAACGTGACTGGAGGATGAACTGAGTAAGCTAAAGTATCGGTGAGGGTCGATGCTGAAGGAGCACTAACCAGTGCTCCCACTCGGATGTGGGTCGATGCTGAAGGAGCACTAATCAGTGCTCCCACTCAGATGTGGGTCGATGCTGAAGGAGCACTAACGAGTGCTCCCACTCAGATGTGGGTCGATGCTGAAGGAGCACTAATCAGTGCTCCCACTCGGATGTGGGTCGATGCTGAAGGAGCACTTACCAGTGCTCCCACTCAGATGTGGGTCGATGCTGAAGGAGCACTTACCAGTGCTCCCACTCGGATGTGGGTCGATGCTGAAGGAGCACTAACGAGTGCTCCCACTCGGATGTGGGTCGATGCTGAAGGAGCACTTACCAGTGCTCCCACTCAGATGTGGGTCGATGCTGAAGGAGCACTTACCAGTGCTCCCACTCAGATGTGGGTCGATGCTGAAGGAGCACTAACCAGTGCTCCCACTTGGATGTTTCTACAAGGAGTAAACAGATATTCAGATAAAAAACACAAAAAAAAAAAGCAAACAAAAACCAGCGGAAACGGACAGGAAATGTGTGCATGTGTGTGTATGTGCATGTGTGTAAACATGTGTGTGCATATTTATGTGTATATATGAGTGTGTATGTGTGTGCTCACATGCAATCTGTGTCTTTGTGTTCATTTGTTTGTTTGAGTTTGATGTGTTTAATGCACTGTTCCCTCATAATAGTCTGAACTTGTGGACTTAAGAGATAGTTCAGTGGTTAAGAGCACTGACTGTTTTTCCAGAGGTCCTGAGTTCAAATCCCAGCAACACATGGTGGCTTACAACCATCTGTAATGAGATCTGATGCCCTTTTCTGGTGTGTCTGAAGACAGCTACAGTGTACTTATATATAATAAATAAATAAATCTTTAAAAAAATAGTCTGAATTGCTAGTTTATTGCAGTCATCTGTTAGATTTAGAATCACTTAATCTTCAGTGTTTTTTCCTTCTGGTGCTGAGTGTCTAATCCATTACTTTATTGACTAGGCTCAGTGGACAAAGAGCTGACTGTGCTACGAGATTGGGTCCTAGAGTCCATGGGAAACTGGGAGTCATATGACTGGTGATCCCAGCACAGGGTCCCCAAAGCTCCTGTGCCAGCCCGGATACTATGTGCACTGGCAAGCAAGAGGAGATTGTCTCAAACAAGGCAAGGGGGAAGGAGCCACACCAGAGGCTATCTTCTTACCTCCAAAGTGCTCTGTTGCACATACACACTCACACCCTTACACACTCACACATATACACTCACACATGCATCATGCACAAATTCTTTTACACACAAAGATAATTTTCTTATAAATATTTTATTTTAAATTGTCATGTCATATGATTCAGTTTTTGAATTTATGTCCTTGAAATATTGAAGTCAACCCCCTCCCCACAAAGCATTTTTTTAAATATAATTATCCACATTCTGAATTGTGTGGGGGCAGTGGGGACCGGGGGGGCCTGGCTTTCTTTCTTAGCCCCAGCCTCTGATGTATGGTAGGGATAATAACTCCTACCTACTCCCAACTTTGTTCCCAGGATGCTGGAAATGACTAAGGCATCAAGACAGTAAAATATAATCCTGGGAGGTTAAAGAGTTACTTGTGTGTCTAGAAACACTTAGAAATCAGACAGACATATGTACCCGGGAATGTCCCATAGCTGAGGCCTCGCCTTCTTATTGCCTTTTCATCAGAAGGGTGTGGAATGGGGAGGATGTAGCAACTGTGAGTTAGGTCCGCACACTTCTAGCCTGTGCATGCCAGAAGTTACTGCAAAAGGAGGACCCTGCAAATAGGAGGACTTATGAGGAGTGTTATATTGTCAGCTTTGCTACAATAAAAATTGTTGGAGAAGTTGAGCATAAATAGCTCAGCGCTAGGTCATGTGATTATCCTGTGTAAAGCACCCAACACCTATACCCCTTCCCCCCAAAACCATCCTTAGAAACATGTAAGAATGGATACTATTCTCTGTAACAGTCAGAAGTGTGGGAGAATGTGTAGCTTTGAACATATGTACAAGACTATGGTTGTGATAGATTGTTCAGAAAAATGGCCAAGCTAATACCTTTCATTCTTATCCTTACAGCATTCAAAAGGTAACTTTGCCACATCTCCCATTTAGGTGTGAAGTTTATTTTCTGATCCTTCGAATCTGGGCTGAGTTTGCAATTTACTTCAACCTAGAAAATGTATCAGAAAATGGATAATGTCTGAGCCTTGATCTTAAGATGCCTTTCAGAACCCTGATAAAGCCCAGGCTAGCCTCTTTGAGACTGAGAAAGCAGGTAAACAAATATGCCCAGTAGTGGCCTATGTTGATGCAGGAATGTGCCTGAAGCCAGGCCACTGCTGACCATCACCTGACTGCACTTACACAAGTGGCCCAAACAGAATTCAAAGTGACACTTTGGGGAGAGCTCATTAAATAGTAATAATCATACAGTAATCTGTACCAGAAGTGGGGTGCTGTCTCCCCAAAACCTAAAACCACACATCATTTGATTGGTTTGATCAGCAGCAGCAGCAACAGCAGCCTTATTTAAATTATTTATTGCATCATCTAACATGACCCAGGGTGGCCTTGAATTCATACACTGGATTCATACCTTGAATGACTGACCTGTCAGTCATTACTTCCAAAGATCTGGGAATCCAGGTGTGGGCTGCCATAGCAGCCCCCATACCTCTCTTAAGGGTGTTGTACTGTATTGGACTAAAAGGGACAGAGTTGAAATACAATAGGCAAAGAGAATTCTATTTATTTGAAGCCTGGCAACTCTCAGCAAAAAGAACATAACATTTCAGAGGTTTGCGTGGAGAACCAAGAAGGTAGAATGAAGAGATAGACCACAGACAATGGAACAAATTCCAAGGACAAGAATGGTCCCTAGTCAAAGGAAATTGATTGATTTTGTTAGTCAATATCCACGACCATGACAAGGGCCTGAGAAAAATCAGTCTATGAGGAGGAAAGTAGCCGAATAGCTTCAGATGGTCCAGTCCCTGATCCTGGTCCTTAGTGTTCTCATTTGGACTGGTGGCAACACGGAAACCATGAGAGAATTGAATAGTGAAATAAAGCTATTATCTCATGGTGACCAGGAAGCGGGGCCAAGGAGGGGCTGAGAAGAAGGTAAGGAGGGACCAGGTTCCAGGGTTCTCTCCAAGGGCACATCTCACAGAAGAAATCCAACTTCTTCCCAGTTTGCCCCACTTTCTAAAGATTTGTTTTTATGTATGTGTCTGTCTGTCTGTCTGTCTGTCTGTGAATCTACAAACATGTGTACAAGTGCCTGGAGAGACCAGAATGTTGAATGTCCGGATCTAGAGTTACCTACTGTTGTGAACCACCTGGTGTGGGTCCTCTGCAAGCATAGTGAGCACCCTAAGTGCTAAGCCATCTCCCTAGCCTGTTGCTCTCCTTTCTAAAGGTTCCCATCTCCCAGTCATGCCAAGCCAGGAGCAATCCTTTATTGGGACTCGAGGAACATTAATCCAATCTGTAGCATTCCCCTTAGAGAAGAGTCACTTGGAAAATGTGTGCCTAGGTGGGTTTCAGAATTGTCATGAACCAATGAGCATAGAGAATCTGCAGACCTTCCTTTTTTTTGAATAGAAATGTCTAGTCATGGGGTTGGGGATTTAGCTCAGTGGTAGAGCACCCTGGGTTCAGTCCCCAGCTCCAAAAAAAAAAAAAAAAAAAAAGAAAGAAAAAAAAAATGTCTAGTCATTGCTTTCAGACATTTTTCACTATTCTGTGTTTGGGGGCAGAATGGTATAGACTCCTGTAAAGGAAAGGATAGCTTCTTTTCTCCAGATTTTCAGATCGCTTTCCTTTAAGAGTTGAATTTTTTATTGGTTGAAGATCAGTACACAGACATATCAAGTCTGGTATATGAGAGAGGCCACACCAATATCTGGAACTAATTGTGGTGACTCAATCCTAGCCTTTTAGGTTAATGTCTTAATGAGATGAGTATTTAGAGATTCATGATGTTTCTCTTGAAGGAGTGATGTGGTTTATTGTGGTTATAGGTGAACTTACATGGTTGACTTGCCAAGATAGAACCAATAACTTCTCCCAGCCCTGAATACACTCCTACCTAGGACACCTTTGGTGTTTCCCCATCAGGAGCTTGAGACTCTTTATCCAGGCTGTGGATCAGAGTGGGTTTTAGTAGATGTCACAGAAGAGACCTTTTGTAGCATTAAGCCCAGTGTTCAAGACTTAGCTTCTGCTCTAATTTCCTTGGACCCCTGCCACACATAAGAAATCCAGGCTGGCCTGTATGAGAATGAAGTACCTTATGAAGTCAGTAGCTGGCCCAAATCACAGTATCAACTGCCAGACTCACAAGTAAAGCCACCTGAGACCCCTCATTTCCTACCAGTTGATCCAGGCAAGAGCAGCCAAGCTATCCAGATGGGCCTAAGCAAATCACTGACCTGCAGAGTCATGGGTAAATAAAAACAGCTATTGTTCTGGGTTGATTCATTTATGCAGCAGAAACTGATATGATGGAGACATTTCTACCGTACTAGGAAAACACATCTGTTTGTCTTCTTACAAGGCAGTTCCTGCCATATTCAGTGTGGGTAGAATGAGGAAGGCTCAGGTCCAGGAGCATGGCTCTCATTGTATAGTTTTTGGTTGAATGTTTTGGCCTTCCATTGAAGAGGGATGCTGTGTACATATGAAGTGCTCCATTAGCTGCCTTTGAGCTTGGGGTTCCTCAGGGATGGAGAAGGACAATGGCAGTGTGAACACTCAGGATCAGACACAGTGCCAAGCACTAGCCCTGGAGCACCCAGTTTAACAAGGGGCTCCATTGTGACAATTTTCATTTGCAGTAACTGAGCCTTGCAGAGGGTACTTTGATGAAACTCAAGCCTAGTCTCATTCCAGAGAACAGAACCATAGTGCTAAGGCTTCACCTTCCCTGTAATACTGAGTATTACAGAAGCAGACAGGAGTGCCTGGACAGCCCAGGGGCTGAAGGTAGAGTATGGAAAAGGAGTTGGGACAGCTAGTAACTGCAGCTTCTTTTCTCCAGATTTTCAGATCCCTAACCTAGTGACTTCCCAGTTCCCACAGCTGAGACGTATTTTAAAAATAATTTCCAAGTTTTGGCAGGCGGAGAGAGCCAAGAGCATTGTGAACTTGAAAACAACTGGGGCTACTTAGTCTGTGTGCTGGCTAGGCTTACACCGACTTGACACAGCTAGAGTTAACTGCAAGGAGGGGGCCTTAATAGAGAAAACGCCTCCATCAGATCCAGCTGTGGGCATTTTCTTAATTAGTGATTGACGGGGGTGGCCCAGTCCACTGTGGGTATTGCCATTCTTGGCTGGTAGTTCTGGGTTCTATAAGAAAGCAGGCTGAGCAATGTATGGGATCATTCTAGTAAGCAGCACCTCTCTGTGGCCTCTGCATCAGCTCCTGCCTCCAGGTTCCTGTTTGAGTTTCTGTCCTGACTTCCCTCAGTAATGAACAGTGCTGTGGAAGTGTAAGCTGAATAAACTCCTTCCTCCCCATCTTGCTTTTGGTCATGGTGTTTGATGACAGCAAAAGTAACTCTAACTAAGGCAGTATATGTATATCCATTTTATGTATATGTATACACACATACATACATACATACATACACTTTATGAACTTGACATAAAATAAAATGACAACATAAAAGAAAGCCTCATTTTTATATCCATTATTTTTGCAAAGCTGTGACCAGATATCAGAAAAGTTAAGGGAGAAATTACTGAGTTTAGATCATGGTTTCCAAGGCTGGGTCCATGACTGCTTGACTGCATGTATTTGAGCGAACTTCATTGATCAGGAACATGTGTAGAGAGCAGCTGTTCACAGACTGGAAATGGTGACAGGAAATAGCCTTAGGAAAACACATCCTAAGGAACTTGACCCAGCAATCTACTTCTTCCAGCTACACTTCACTTCCTAACATTTCCAGAACCACTCAAAATGGTGCAACCAGACAGGTACTAAGGATCCAAAACACAAGATGGGGGGGACATTTCAGATTCAAGCCACACCAAGTTCTAACTTAGAAAGTCTAGGAAGTCCTATTGCAACCAGAAGGCAAAGAGAAATCATACCAACTAGACCCTGGAAGGGCAGATAGAGGCTCATTCCTCTTCACAGAGCCATCTCTCCATTACAACCTTAACTTTTCTGCTCTTTGCCAGCTTTCCAAAGAGTAAGCTTATGTAGCTTCTCTAGTTCATGATCGGGTATTAAATGATGAGTTCAAAATCCAGAAGAATATTCACAAGCTGTGCACACGTTCTGGGTGAGCTTCATGGGTCTCTATACATACCGTCTTATGAGGAAATGTGGTGCCGAGAATAAGCGGTATTTCTGGTCATGCTCTGAGTTAGCCTCAAGTTGTGTGAACTGCAACCCCTGAGGAGAGGGGCAAGAGAGACATGAACAGGAGGAAGGATGCTTCACAATACAATCAAGGGGGAAATAAAAAGTAGGAAATAGACAAAAAAGAAATTCTGTTAGAAAATTAGCGCTAGAGATGGAGCTTAGGTGGCACAGTGCTGACCTCCCAGGCCCAAAGCTATGGCTGTGATCCCTAATACCACGTAAACTCACCATAGTGTTATACACCTATAATCCCAGCTCTCCAGAGCAGAAGCAGGAGGATCAGAAGTCCAGTGTTATCTTTAGTTATTCAGCAAGCGTGAGACAAGTCAGGGCAACATGAGACAATGTCTCAAGAAAAATTAAAAGTTCCATTAGAAGGAAGGATCCATCAGAGAAACATCTAATGCCATTGTATACCTATAATCCCAGCCACTAGGAGATGGGAGTAGGAAGGTCAAAGTTCAAAATCAGCCTAGCTCCATCGTAAGAACCTGGGGTGGAGGTAGGGAGGGGTGAAATAGAGAAATGAGACATCACACACACACACACACACACACACACACACACACACTTTAACTGTTCTTCAGTCTGTCAAAAAGCTGATGAAAACGTAGACCTTTATCTCCTGCTTTTAGTATCACCCCAAAAACAGCTCTCACAGCACAACAGGGCCCATCAGATAATCTACAATTATACAATCCTGCAATTCCTGCTACAACTTCCTTCCCCTCCTGTTTTTCTTAAAATGCTGAAAGTTTCCTGGGTCCTTTGCAAATGGCAGCCTCTGCTCTGTGCTGAACCTCTCTGATGTCCTCTTCTCACCAGCCAGCCAGAGACCTGCTTCTGTCTCTAGAACTATAGCAGTGAGTGGCCCACTGGGTTTGAATCTTCTTTTTAAGATTTATTTATTTATTTTATGTATGTGAGTAGACTGTAACTGTCTTCAGACACACAGAAGAGGGCACTGGACCCCATTACAGATGGTTGTGAGCCACCATGTGGTTGCTGGGAATTAAACTCAGGACCTCTGGAAAAGCAGTCAGTGCTCTTAGCCACTGAGCCATCTCTCCAGGCGGGGTTTGAATCTTGATAGAGGACAGCCAAAGCAAGAAGGCTGGGTTTGCATAATCAAAGCTACTCCAGGACCCATTGGGAAAATGCATGGAGTTCTGAGGGAAATCTCAAACATTTTCTAAGGAGTCTGGTTCCCTCTCCTGGGTTCTATACCACCCACAATTTCCATTTCCTGTTTGTTGGGTTGGTTGTTGAACGGTTGGTTATTTGAGTCAGAGCTCATACTGTAGCCTAGGCAGTTCTCAAATCTAGAGGAATCTTCCTTCTGCCTCCCAAGGGCAGGGATTACAGGTGGAAGCCACATTACCTGGTTCAGATTTCACATTCTTGAGAATTTGGAATAACTGGGCAAAGATTCTCTAATAGTTACAAAGAGCTTCTTAGCAAGTCTTAGGGATGGGCGGACCACACTCCAGAGTGTGATCCCACACCCAGGAATGTAGGGCCATGCAGCAGCAACCACATTCAATGCAGTCAGTAAAATACTGAGAGGTCGAGGGTGCATGGGGGAAGTGGGGATGGATGCGGGCACAGCTGGGGACATGTAGAGCTTAATATGATCAAAATACATTGTATAAATGCCTCAAAGAATTAGTAAAAAAAAAAGTGTTAAGGGCTTTTGTAATTTATGTTCTTTTTGTCTTAAAAAGTGCTGGTGTGTTTCCCAAAATGAAGCAGAAGAAACATGTATACTAAAAGTGTCACGTTAATATACTGATACCAATAAAAACACCAGTGAGAGAGAACACTGCACACAGCAGCCCCACCATCTGCCTTCAGCGTTGGCAAGGCTAACGAGCACTGAAGTCACAATGTGGTCTTAAACTTACCTCAAAGTTTTTCTTTCCTTGGACACATTATCCATCCTCTTCCTCCAGCCCTGGCCTCATTCAGGCTAATATCAGACAACACGAGTGGTCTGAAAGTTGAATGAGACCCTAGTTTTGGGATGAGACCATTACCACTATCTGTGTGCTACCCAGAGGTATGACACAGGCACTTATGGATGTCCCTGTGCCCGGGGACATCAGCAAATGCCACTTGATCATCAATGCACTCATCTGAACAAAGGACTAGACTGTCTTCCATCCAGTTGTCTGCAAGCATGAAAACAAACACTAGAATAGAATCTGGTGTGGTGCTGTGTGCCTCTAATCCCAGGAAGATCAGAGTTCAATACCAGCCTGGGCTAAATAGTAAGCCCCTATTTCAAAACAAAACCACACACAGCTTGTCTTCTAGGCTCCAGCTGGCTCGACTCCACTGCTGCTATTGTTCTTGGTATCATCCTGTGGTACTGGTGTCTCCTAATGCTGGAGTCCCTTGCTACAACTGGGTTGCACTTTTATCAATAGCCTCTCTTCGTGGTGAATAGCCTCAGCTTCTCTTCATGACCCCTTCAGTCTGGACCTTCAACTGCCCCTGAAGCTGCACCTTCACCTATGGTCTCTCCTGGCCTCTCCAGTGCCAAGCCTCAGCTGCTATCCATGACCCCTTCATGCCTTCAAAACCAGTACCACCAGAGTGACTCTTACCAAGTCCTGCTACAACATGAGGTATAATCTTGTCCACCTCTAGAATATGGCTTCAGGAAAACCTCAGATTTCACCTCAGTGATGCTGGTCTCTTCTTAATCAGTGCTAATTTCTTAGCTCTACCTAACCAGCATCGATTGTCCCAGTAACACAAACATTTCACTCCTCAGCCCCAGCTGACTAGAGTGACAGACTCTTAATTCAAAGTAGCAAATGCCTCCAAAAGAGCTTTAAATTTTCCTCCGAAACATCACAATTCAGGCCTCTGTATTCTGCACTGTTCTTAACACTTTTTTAAAAATTCACTTTACTACTTACTTCATGTATTTTATGTAAGTGAGTTCACTGACATTCTCTTCAGACACACCAGAAGGGGATATCAGATCCCATTACAGATGGTTGTAAGACAACATGTGGTTGCTGGGAATTGAACTCTGGACCTCTGGAAGAGCAGTCCTTGCTCCTAACCACTGAGTCATCTCTCCAGCCCCTGTTCTTAACATTCTTAATCTTCCAAACTCCTAAAGCACATTCCACGGAGCTCTCAACACTCAATGGCTCCTCTAGCCCAGAGTTCCAAAGTCCTTTCACAATCCTCCCCAAAACATGGTCATGTCTGTCCCAGGAATACCCTACTATGCTGGTATCAATTTACCTTAGTTAGGGTTTCTATTGCTGTGACCAAACACCATGACCAAGAAGCAAGTTGGAGAGGAAAGAGTTTATCCAGCTTACCCCTCCACATTGCTATTCATCATTGAAGGAAGTCGGGACAGGAACTCAGATAGGCATCTGGAGGCAGGAGCTGATGCAGAGGTCATGGAGGGCTGCTGCTTACTGGCTTGTTACAATATGGTCCAACCTTTCCTTTTTACTCTCTAAATGAATTTATTTGTGTGTGTGTGTGTGTGTGTGTGTGTGTGTGTGTGTGTGTGTGTGTGTGTGTGTACATTTGAGTGTGCACACTAGAGCATGCATGTAGGGATCAGAGAATGATTGGATGGAGTGAATGAGGATGTCCAACTTGGCAACCATTACCAGTACCTACTGAACCCCTGAAGCAATCCAGGTGTGCCCCCGTTAAGCTTTAATAAAGTGCCAGTTGAGCCGTAATGATCAGAAAGAAATTAGGAGTCTGTGAGAAGTGACAAAATTTGGGAGTTGAAGTTTCCCACCAGTTCTTCTAGGTAGGCCATAGACAATTCTGTAGGACAAAACCAGTTCTTCTTTTTAAAAAATATATTAATTTACTTTTAATTTTATGTCCATCCATGTTTTTCCGGCACACGTGTCTGTGTCATGGTGCCAGAAGCCCTGGAATTGGAGTTACAGATAGGCGTGAGCTGCCATGTGGGTTCTGGGAATTAACCTCAGGACCTCTGGAAGAGCAGTTAGTTCTCTGACCACTGACCCATCTCTCCAGCCTGGCAAAACTAGTTCTCAGCACAAAGCAGCATCTGTGGACTCTGCATACTGCCTGCTCGTCTCACATTTAGGATCCTAGACATTTGTGCTATTTGGGTATCCTACCCAGCCCAGCCCAGGTACTGGGAGAACCTAGGAGTCCATATGCTAGGCAAGGCTCTACCACTGAACTGTAACCGTGGCCCACTCTGTCTCTCTCTCTCTGTCTCTGTCTCTGTCTCTGTCTCTCTCTCTCTCTCTCTCTCTCTCTCTCTCTCTCTCTCTCTCTCTCGCAACTAATTATCATTTATTATTTTGAGATACAGTCTCATTTGGCTAGACTTGCCTCAAACTCCCTGTGTAGCCAAGGACAACTGAATTTCTGATCCTCCTGCCGCTACCTTCTGAGTTCTGGGAATGTAGAAATCATACTACCATTCCTATTGTTTTGTCTAGGAATCAACCCAGGTTCTCTGGAAGAGCAGCCAGGGTGCTAACTGACAAGTTATCTCTTTCACCCTTCGAAGTGCGTGCGTGCGTGCGTGCGTGCGTGCGTATGTGCGTGCGTGCGTGCTGAGACTGGCTGTAGGTAGCCTAGGCTGGCCTCTTTTTAACATTTTATTTTGAGCTACTCTGTGCTTTATTCAGCCTGGCTCTGAACTTTCAATCAGTCCTGCCTCAGCCCCCAGACCAGCCAGACCACAGTCTTCAC
This sequence comes from Rattus rattus, assembly GCF_011064425.1. NCBI lineage: Eukaryota > Metazoa > Chordata > Mammalia > Rodentia > Muridae > Rattus > Rattus rattus. The sequence goes on from NC_046168.1 coordinate 33,117,744, forward strand.
AGCCAGAGTAGATACTTTCCTTGCTGGAGAGCAGGGGACAGCACAAGGCTGCCAGTCCAGAGCTGTCGCTTGGTGGGAAGACCTTCTTGCTATTCCAGTTCCATCTGCACACTTTCTTTGGCCAAATCTACTCATTTTTGTAGCTCAGTCTGACTACATTTTTGTTTATGTCAAGAGAAGTTTCCAAAGGATTCTGGATGAACTGAGAAGACAAATCTGGTTTGTGCTTTTGTTCCCTTTCCCATTGGATATTTATAGAACTAATTTTTTTTTTTTCCGGAGCTGAGGACCGAACCCAGGACCTTGCGCTTGCTAGGCAAGTGCTCTACCACTGAGCTAAATCTCCAACCCCAGGACTAAAATTTTTTATTACGTTTATTTATTTTATTGTGTGCACCTGCCCCAAGTGTGTGTGGAAATCAGAGGACAACCTGTGAGAGTCGGTTCTCTTCCCACTATGTGAACCCTGGAGATTGAACTCAGGTTGTCAGGCTTGGTGGCAGGAGTCTTACCTGCTGAGCCATCTTGATGATCCTGGACATTGTTTTGTTTTTATTTTAGATAGGGTCTTTCTATGTAGTCTTGACAGTCCTAGAGCTCACTATATAGATTGGTTTTGAACTCACATATACCTCTTGCCTCTGACTCCCCAGTGCTAGGTTAGCAAATCCCAGAGATCCACCTGCCTCTGTCTCCCTTGAGCTGAGATCACAGCAACCTGCCATGCCCATCTTTGACATGGATGCTGAGGTACAAGCTCAGGCCCCCACCAATGTGCCATGCACTTTATTTACACTGAGCTGTCACCCCACCCCCACATTTGCTATTTTCTCATGTGCACATAACCAGACCCAAAGTAGTTTTTACCTATTACAGACAGGACCTTCTGACTTGCCATTCTTTCTGAAGGTATATATTTCTCACTTGAAATTCCATTAAAAGATTTCTTACATCCTTGTGAGGACTGAATGCCTAGGTTAACCAAGATGCAAAACCATGCCCAAATCAAACCCAAAAGAAAGCTTGCCAGGGAGCCAAAGGGCATGACTGTAAGGTCAGAGAGTACACAGTTGCCACATGTGTAGAAAGAGACTGGGGCAAGGGCTGGAGGTGAAGCCCAGTGGGTAGTGTTTGTTTAAAGTGAACCTTCACCATGCAATACCGAGTAAACCAGATGTAGTATGCACATCTGTAGTTCCATGAACTCCCTGTGTAGAGGAGACTGACCTGGAACTCCTGATCCTCCTCCTCTACCACACCTGTGCTGTGAGTACAAGTTTCTAGCTCCATATCTTGTAAGCACATTTTGTTTTGTTTTTGTTTTGGCAAGGTTTCACTGTGTAGCACAGGCTGGTTGAGAACTTAAGGCAATCTTCCTGCTTCTGCCTCCTGGTATTGGGAACACAAGCATGGCATACTATGCCTAGAACTTACTAATTTAGTTTCTCCTCTTGTGTCCACAGAACATTGAGTGTGGGGCAGGGAAGGCTGAGTTACCACTTTTTCCATCCTGAAGATGGTTGATAAGAGTATCTATATTATAGTGTTTATGGTCATCTTGAAAGAGCTTGTTTTTCAGAGCCTCCAAAGAGGGTGCCAGGCTATCAAAGTCTCAGTAAGTCTCAGAGACAATGCTAGCATCGGAGAAACACGCTCGGGGCAAGCCTGATGGCTTCTGCCTGTGTGATCTGAGCAGAAGAGGTGACGTGGAGTACACTTGCTGTCCAGCAGGGCTCAAATGGGGTTTGATGGATGTTATCTTGAGTCGTTGGTTGTATCTGCATGTATGCCTATACCCCTATCAAGATGTACATTTATGGAAGGAGGAGAGCCTAAACCCAATTTTGCTGTGATGTCTTTTTTTTTTTTTTTTCTTTTTTTTTTTTTTTCGGAGCTGGGGACCGAACCCAGGGCCTTGTGCTTGCTAGGCAAGCGCTCTCCCACTGAGCTAAATCCCCAACCCCTTGCTGTGATGTCTTATATATGATAGACATCTGTCAATATTTATTGCTATCTAAAGGATTGGAACTCCTGTAATAAAAACTTTATTATGAAGATCCTATTGCTTGATGGAGCTTTGTGGATATTGCAGTTTGATCAAGTCAATATATGAAAAACTAAAGCATAGCCACTTCCACTCATGAACTTTTCAAGCATTTGTCTCTCATACATAGAGTTCTGATAGCATCAACATACAAACTGAAGTTACTCCCATGACCCAAGCATTATTACTGCCTATGCTTTGTAGATGGGAACACAAGGGACTGAGAACCAATGTTCTTTGTCTAAAGCCACAAGGAAGTGTGATAGAGCTGAGATTCAAACCCAGGACAGCTGACCCAATGGGGGAAGGAACTCCCATATCTAGGTAGCACTACTTGACGGGGTGACAAAAAGTTCACTTTCCTCTGATAGGAAAACCCTGGCATATAAGAACCGGCGACATGGTACAGTTTTCTCTGCAAAGCTCTCAGGGAGGATGTGCATGGCGACACTCTCCTGCTTCTCAACCATGTTGAGAAAGGAATCTGGATTCACAGAGGACCATTTTCTCTTGGGTTCCTGGCCTGTCTGCCTGCCTACCTGCCTGCCTGCCCACCCGCCTTCTTGCAGAACACTGGCTCAGTCTCTCACCAAAGCCCTCCAACTAAGACCCTTTACGACCTCCTCTGCTCAAGGTCCCTCCACCTGGTCCTTCTCTACCATAGCACCATAGATGATCCCTCACCCACTCCAGGCCACCAGCAAAGACTTCTTTCCTTCCTTTCACAGTGCTGTTGTTTGGTAGCCTTTTTTTTTTTTTTTTTTTTTATGATTTTGCTCAGCCTGTTGTTAGCCTGCTGTGTTTGGAAATGGTAGATGATTAAACCTCCTGGCCAGGTGTAAACGCAACCTTTGTCATCTAAGGCTGAGAGAATTACCTTGCTGGGCTACCTACCACCTCCCTGAAGCTCCTGAACTTTCTGCCTCCAGCAGATCCTCTCCCAGGGCTAAGGTCTGCAAAGCTTGGGTCCCCATGAATAACCGTCATGCTCTGAGCCCAGCCCAAGAAGTCAAGAGCCACACAGACCCTGAAGATAGTCAAAGCTTAGAATCTCTCTCTCTCTCTCTCTCTCTCTCTCTCTCTCTCTCTCTCTCTCTGTCCTGTGTCTCTTTCATTTTGTGTTTTGGAATTTTTACCAAGAAAATAGCAAAATATGCAAATATGTAATCATTGACTAATATTTTAAACCTAAGAGGCTTAACATTTGCAGTAATATTCATTCCCTGGTCCCTCACTTTGCCTCAGTCGCCATCTGCAGTCTTCAGAGTTCACATGTCCACTTGCTGAGGCTTTCAAGTTCAACCATAGAAGCTATAGTCAGATAGACAAGCAAGAACAGGCTAAGGAGCCCCTCAGCAGGATCAATCTACAAACTTCTTCTGTCAAGAGACCCTTTGGACCACACCATATCTGACCACAGCCTTGAAATTGGAGAGACCAAGCCAGAACCCCCAGGCTGGAATCTGCTATCCTAAAAGACAGAAAGTTCTGGATCAGCACTAAATGCTCTACTGGCAGCCCAGTGTCCAGGAGAAGCCACCAGAAGCCCTCTGTTGACTTTGTAAGGCCCAGTTCTCACCAACAGACCCGCATTTCAGGAAGGCTGGGGCTGAGCAAATACCACCAGGCAAGCACACTTTCTATGTGCATGTTCCCAAACTCCTGAACCTGGCTGGTGCTCCAGGTGAGCTGAAGGCAGTGGAACCTGTTCTCACACAGCTTTTGTTTGTCACAGGCCTCTCTCAGGCATTCGATGACTGTGGGTGAAGCTTACTGGATTTCTTTCTTTCTTTCTTTCTTTCTTTCTTTCTTTCTTTCTTTCTCTCTCTCTTTCTTTCTTTCTTTTTTTGCAATTAGAGCAGAGAAGTAATAACCAAATTCAACTTCCTCTGTAGACAGTTAGCTAATGTTTGTCAAGAAATCAATCAAAATATGTTTAGTGGGTGTCAGTTCCCCTCTCCCAGCATAGCCCTGGGTAGTTCTGTGAGGGGGTTGGTCACCCCCCCAGCAGCAGCAAGCGGAAGATCCATTTACAAACACTCTAAACCACTATTCCTGCCCTTGGAAATTTCCTTCAGGCAAAGAGGACAGGAAATAGGTAGAATCAAATAAGAGAAAGAAAGTGGGGTGTGGGGGAGTAAATGCTTCACTTTGTGCCTCAGTCAACAGATCACATGGCACTGTGAGCTTTGCAGAGGCTTTGGCATGAAATGACAAAACGGGAAAATGACATTTTGCCCAGCAATGGAATGGTGACATTTCCTTCAGCAGCAGCATGTGCAGTGTTCCAGGAAGGAGGCATCTCCGGGCTGGAGCAAATCCTTGAATGGATGGTAGGTGGCAGGTTAAGTGGAGGGGATGAGTTCAGCCCATTGTGGGAAAGGAAGAGAGGAATGAAGGCCCCGACTGGAGACAGGTTTGTTTTTTTGGTTTTTGTTTTGGAGGTGGGAGCGGTAGAATAAGAAAATATGACTCTCACCTTGCTGCCCTCAGGGAGGACATATTGATAAAGCCTGTTCTATGACAAGCATTGTGCTGGGGTAGGACTCAACTATTCTTCCACATGGAGACCAGTATAGAGGCTCACATCCATAATTCGAACTTCAAGAGACTGAAGCAGGGGATCACTGTGAGTTGGAGGCCAGTATGAGCTAAAACAGAATGAGCCCTTGTGTTAGCAGAAAGAGTGGAAATGAAGAGAAGGAAGGAGGGTGAGCAGAAAATATAACCCTGGGACTTGGGGGATCCACCATGAAGTAAACAGATACATGCATGACAATGTCGTCTAAATGAGAAGGAGGAACATGGATATCAGAATTACTTACTTTTTCCTTTTGTTTAATGAGAGAGTCTCGCTATGTAGTCCAAGCTGGCCTCAAACTCCAGATCCTCCAGGTACAGAAGACTGTTGGACAACATCAAGGTGTAAAAACTCAGACACTCAGATATGGTTTTGTCCAGCAGAATTGTCTATGGCCTACCTAGAAGAACTGGTGGGAAACTTCAACTCCCAAATTTTGTCACTTCTCACAGACTCCTGATTTCTTTCTGATCATTACGGCTCAACTGGCACTTTATTAAAGCTTAACGGGGGCACAACTGGATTGCTTCAGTGGTTCAGTAGGTACAGGTAACGGCTGCTAAGTTGGACGTCCTCATTCACTCCATCCAATCATTCTCTGACCCCTATACGCATGCTCTAGTGTGCACACTCAAATGTACACACACATACACACACATACACACACACATACACATACAGACATACACTCCCCCACACACACACAGACATACACACAGAGAAAAACATACACCTGCACACATACATATGCACACAGACATACACACACACATACAACACACACACAGAGACACACACACACACACACAGAGACATACACACACATACATACACACACACAGAGACATACACACACATACATACACACACACAGACATAAATACACAGAGAGACATGCACCTGCACACATACATACACACACACACATACACACAGAGACATACACACACATACATAAACACACAGAGACATAAATACACAGAGAGACATACACCTGCACAATACATACACACACACACACACACACAGACATACACACACATACATACACACACAGACATAAATACACAGAGAGACATACACCTGCACACATACATACACACACACAGAGACATACACACACAGACATACACACACACACACACAGACATACACACACAGAGACACACACACACAGACACGCAGACACACACACACACAGACATACACACACAGAGACACAGACGCACTCTCGCACACACACACATGCCCGTGGGAAGACACCCTCAGACAAACACACAGGAAGACAGCTGCTGGTTTGTTTGGTTTGCTGCTGCTGCTGTTATTTGAATCAAGGTCTCACCTAGTTTAGATTTGCCTCCAGCTTGCTCTGCAGCCAAGGTTGACCTCGAACTCCCAGTACCCCTGCCTCGGCTTCAGAAGTTTTGGTTTCAGAGCTGTTACCATCACTTCTGGTTGGGGCAGATTTATTTTTCAGTGTGTGTATCTGTGTACCTGGTGCTCCAGGGCCAGAAGAGGGTGTTGGATCTTTTGGAAGTGGAATTGCAGATGGTAGTAATGCACCCTGTGGATGCTGGGAATCAAACCCAAGTCCTCTGAAAGAGCAGCCAGTGCTTTTAACCACAGAGCCCTGTCTTCAGCCCTGGGGCAGGCGTTGTATCATCTTCATCTCTTTTCTTTCCCCCAGCATGGGAGCAGTGTGGAAGATCCCCAAGCTCACCTTGAGTTTCACAGAAAGCCTGCACTTTGCAAAGTGACGGTCAAGGGGTCAGCCTGCAGCATCCCCTAAAACGTGGCATTCTTAACATAAATGATAAAGGGGAGACTTCTCCTCTGGGAAGCACTTTCTTCACATGCCTTACTTTCTTCCCAAGTGCCTTTCTTTCTCTTCATCTTAGTGCATAAAATCTATATTAAAATTATTAAATTCCAACTCTATTTTAAAATGAAATATTATAATAGAGGGCTAACCTTAGCAAGAGAGTGCACAGCCTCTCAGCAGTCACAGAGCTCTGGGTTTGATCCCCAGTACAGTACTGAGTGACAATAATGGTAATAAAAGGTTCTAGAAAAGGGACAAGGTATTTTATTAAGATTTTTGTAGGGCCTTAATCAGTTGTTCTCTGGCAATCCCCTGCCTCAGCCTTCCTAGTAACTGAAACTACAGACAAGCACCACAATTTACCACAGCTTTTGGGGGAAGAACAGGGTCTTATGTAGCTCAGGCTAGCCCCAAACTTACTGAATAACCCCAAGTAATCTTGGACTTCTCTTCCTGCTCCAATTCCTGGTGCTGGGATTAGAAATGCCTCATTTATATAATACTCAGGATGGAACCCAGGGCTTCATCAAGTTAGAGAAACGCTCAGCCGCCTAAGCTGCATCCTGACAAGGGATTTTATTACATATGAAGAATCTAACGCACACTGGTAGGCATTTAACAACTATTCATCAAGGGAATAACTGCAGCATTGACACTAGAGCCTGTGTGAAATGTTCCAAAAAGCAACACATAGTGCTCACCCACAATGTACGGCTGTCTAGTAAGAACTACAGGTGTGTATGTGTGTGTGTGTGTGTGTGTGTGTGTGTGCCAGTGTGTGTGTGTGCCAGTGTGTGTGTGTGCATGTGTGTGTGTGTGCATGTGTGTGTGTGTGCATGTGTGTATGTGCACACATGTGTGTTGGGGGGCACGTTTTAAATCCCAATACTTAGGAGGCAGAGGCAGGGCATCTCTGAATTCAAGGCCAGTCTAGTCTACAGAGTGAGTTCCAGCACAGCCAATACTAAGTGGAGAAACCTTGCCTAGGAAAATAAAACAAGACAAGGACTGCAGACGTGTGCACACAGTATGATAATGTGACTGCCATCCTGGAGGAAAAAGGCCAGACACATAAAAGGAATCTCACTGCTGTTTATTTTATTATGTGTATTAAGGGTCTCGCCTGCTTGTATGTATGTATGTATGTATGTATGTATGTATGTATGTATGTATGTATGTAAGTATGTATATATGTATGTATGTATAGCATCTGCATGCAGTGCCTGTAGAGGTCAGAAGAGGGCATTGGATCCCCTGGAACTGGAGTGTGGAAGGTTGTAAGCTGCCACATGAGTGCTGGGAACCAAACCTGACTTTTTTGGAAGAGAATGGAATGCTCTTAACTGCTGAGCCATCTCTCCAGCCACAGAGGAAGGGCTCTTTATAAAGAGCAAAAGTTCCTTACAAAGAACAAAGGGCAAGGGGACATGAGGCTCAACACAACACAGGGATAGGGTGCCACGCCAAGCACTCCAACCTTTATCTGGAAGACAGCATGAAGCCACTGTGCAGTTGGAAACAACTTGACATTATCAAGTTTCCAAAATTTGACATTATCCCCCCAAAAGCTGTGGTAAATTGTGATGCTTGTCTGTAGTTTCTGTTACTAGGAAGGCTGAGGCAGGGAATTGCCAGAGAACAAACAATTGAGGCCCTACAAAAACTTAATAAAACACCTTGTCCCTGTGCAAGTACATTCTGGAAAGGTCATTGTGGCAGCTGTACAGATATTAGCTTAGTTAAAGAAGACTGGGAGAGGGTGAGCCAACTGGGAGGACATTGCAAAAGCCTAGGTAACAGCTGCTGGTTCTCTAAAATAAGGGAGCATCGGGGTGGGACAGAAGCAAAGCACAGCTTCAAGTGCTGCTTCCAAAGTGATCATAGTCTGCTGGAACTGACCCGATTGGAGGCACAAGAGAGGAGGATGTTGGGGTATTCCCTGGTTTTGTGTTTGGTAGCCTATATCACTGACACGCTGTGTGCCCTTGAGCAGATTTCTCAACTTGTCTCAGCTCCAATCTTCATGCAAGTTACAGAGAATTGTGTGTGAGTCTACAGATGGGTACGGGGTGCCTGGGCATGCCCTACGGCATAACCTGGGTTCCCACATTAGCAAGACTGAGCATGTGTGTCCTAGGCCCACCAAAATCTTCTTCCACTGTCACACAGAGGGCTTTCACCTGCCTCTCCCCAGAAGGAGCTGCAAAGATTTCTTCCTGGGTCTTCAAAGTGGGACTGAAGATAATGCATCCCAAGGATGCCAGAATAGTTTACACTCAGTCCTGACGGCAGCCTTGGGTCTTACGCTGGCTTCAGGAGGCTTCCGCTTGGTACCATTGTTAACAATCAAACCCTGAGCCCCTGGAAAGATGTCTGTGGGACCCCCCCCTTCCCTAGCCAGTGGGCGCCATTTAACAATGAGGGACGTTGCTTCCTGCCACACGCTGATGTCTTCAGTGAAGTAAGAGCTTTCTGTAGCCCTCTGCTGACTCATCCCCACAAACTCCAGCAGAAACAGTCCACACTCTGCTGACCTACTAAGGAGTAGGCATTGTAAATGTCTTTATGTTTAACAAGCAATGCTAGAACAATCAAACAGCTGCGTGCCAAAACGCTGACGTGAGGCTTAAACAACGGACCATTCAGAAAGTTTAACTTGAGCCAGTCATGGCGGTGTACACCTTTAGTCCTAACACGTGGGAGGCAGAGGCAGGCAGATTTCTATGAGTTTGAAGAGAGCATGGTCTACATAGTGAGTTCCAGGATAGCCAGGGCCACAGAGGAGACCTTGTCTCAAAAACAAAAACTTTAACTTGGTAGGATCACAAACATAAACGTAAAGCCTACAACTACAAAACTTTTCAAAACAAAAATCTCTGTGTCCCTTGGTTAGGCAAAAAAAAAAAAAAAAAAAAAAAAAAAAAAAAAAAAAAAACGAAACAAGACAACAACAACAAGAAAACCTTAAGTAAGACCCAAAAAGCACAAATCATTTTTTTTAAAAATAAAGTTTATAGATTGAAACTCATTACAACTTAAAACATGTTCTTTCAAAGATGTAGTTAAGAGAATAACGAGGGAAATCCAGACTGGGATGAGATGTGATAAAGAAATAGCAATTTTTAGAAATCAAACAACTTAATTTAAAAAAATGAGCAGGACAGTAGGGGCAAACACAGGTCTCACAAAGGACCCAGGTTCGATTCCCAGCACCAGTGCAGGGTATTTCACAAGCACATATAACTCCAGCTTAGGGGGATCCCACGTACAGCCTCTTTGGACTCCTGCACTTACTCTCACACCCCTACACACAGACCGAGCATATAACATAAATAAGAACAAGAAAAGAGGGGTTGGAGAGATGGCTCAGTGGTTAAGAGTACTGGCTGCTTTTCCAAAGGATCTTTTTAAGAAAGAGGTACGTCCAATGAGAATGCAGAGGGACAGACATTCCTCCATACCGACAGCAGGAGCAGAGTGGTCAGCAATCCCACTGTAGGGAACGTGTCTAAGACTAATGATAATGTTCACAAGAAACATGTATAAGAATATTTGTGGCAGCTTCATTCATAGCAGTAAAATAAAAACTGTCACCAATTCAACTAATAGATCAAAAATACTGTCTGGTGATCTGGAGAGTTGGTGCAGTATCTAAGAGTACACTTCTCTTGCAGAGGATCTGAGGTCTGTTCCTAGCACCTGGTAGCTGGCTGTAACTGCAGCTACAGGGGGTTTCAGAGCGTCTGACCTCCAGGGGAACAACACATGTGCACATACATGTGCACATAACCCACATAACCATACACAGGGACACCTAGTTAAAACTTCTTAAATACTGAGGCTGGAGTGTAAGTTTAGAGTTTTCAAAGCCTACTTTTAATGATGGTTCTTAGATGCTTTACCCTCCTCTCTAGCCCACCACCCACCGGAGGTAGTGGAAAAGAAAGGTTGTTAGGATACGGGGTGGTGGGCCTGTTTAGAAATGGTTCTATGGAGCAACTCCCATCTGTGTTGTCAGGAAATCAGCAGTTCAGTTCACAGGTCAGCAGCAGCAGCTCGATCCACTCGTAAACACTTCACGGATATACCAACAGTCCAGTTCAGTAGTGTTGGGACAGCAGCAGTGGTGGTGACACAACCTAGCAGGAACAGCCAGGCCTCAGCAGATCAGCACAGGTCAGCAGGAGGGAATAGGACCACCAGGGATGCCAGGAAAAGTTCTCAGCTGTGCCTCTCTCAACAAAGCCAAGATCAGCAAAGACAGGAAACCAAGAAGCATTGCAAAGCTAGCTATGCAAGCAAGCCAAGTCCAACCTCTGTCACCGTCCATTGAGTCCTATTTATACCCTGCAAACATCACTGTCCTTCATGGGTCTCACCTCACCATGTGTCTTGCCTCAGCCCGTGAGTCTGTCTTAGCGAAACACCACATGAGTCTGTATCAGCTGACCTCACTCTGCCAATCAGCCCAAGACAGAGGAAGAGGCAAGAGGCCTCCAGAATACCACCAGAAGTTTCGTGGTGTGGTTCTCTCTATGGAGTTAGGACAAATAGAGCTCAACAATGCAATGTAAGGCTAACCAATACATGCATGTCCTTGGTGAAGAATCATTCATCACATGTCCTTTCACATGCTTACTTTAGCAAAACTTTCTTTCACCTGTGTCTGCTTCGGGAAAACACTCCTTCACATATTTTCCCAGCAAAATGTCATCTGACACAAGCCAACTTTCCAAAGAACCCTTAAGCTGTCACTTCACTGGAGAGATGACCCAACAGTTAAGACAGCTTACTGTTCTTCCAGAGGACAGGAGTTTATAACCACTGGAAACTCAGAGTTTCAGGGAATCCAGACACCCTCTCTGACCTCTGAGGGAATTTCCACACATGGGGCACCCCCAGCACACACACATACACACACATACAATGCTGTGGTACGTCCATACAATGAAACACTACTTAGCAATTAAAAAGGTGAAACTGTGCATGAAAGCGAGGCAGCGAATGGATCCCAGGTGCATTATACCAAGTTTTATCTTTTATTTTTATTTTTTGTTTTGTTTGTTTGAGACAGCAGTTTTGTGTGTATCCCTGGGTATCCTGGAACTCACTCTGAAAACCAGGCTTCCCTCACACTTCCCTCCCAAATGCTGAGATTAAAGATGTGTGCCACCATGCCCGGCTTCCATATTTTTAATTAATTAATAATAATTTTTTAAAATGTAGACTCAAGAAGCCCCATCACAGAAAATTCCATCAATATTATGCCCTAGAAATGCCAAAACTATAGAAATAAAACACAGGGCACTAGTCTCCAGGAACTTATCATAGAGTTCACCTTGGCTGAAGAAAGATGTGAGGGAACTTTTAGGACTGACAGAAATGTTTGTCTTGACTGTATTGTTAGAATCATAGGATCAGGCCTTCATGGAACATGGAATAGTGCTTCCTATATAAATTACACACTAATATACTACATTTCAAAAGGAATAAGCCAGATCTGGGGAGATGCTCAGCGGGGAAAGCAGTGCAAGCTTGATGGCCTGAGTTTGATCACAGAACCCACACAGAAAGACAGACGCCCTGAGGAATGTCTGTAGCCCTAGCCCTCCTACGCTGAGACAGGAGGTGCTGATAGGAGCATCTGATCCTCCAGAACCTCATGGGCCAACTAGCCTAGAGTACACAGCACAGCAGTAAACAAGAGATCCCGCATCAAACAAGATGAGGGGCAAGGACCAACAGCCAAGGATGTCCTCTGGCTTCCACACATGCACATGCGCACCCCCATATACATCGTGCGTGCACACATGCATGCACACACATGCACACAGTGTATAAAACATGCAAAAGCATGCCAGATGTTTTCTTTATGTCTTCAACACATGTTTGTGTACATTGCTCATCAGTCTGTCTACCCACATCACATTTGCCAAACAAGTTTATTCTCTCTGCACTACAGGACAAAGGAGATGGGAGCCTAAGAACAAACACAGCAAGCCCAACACAGGTCTTTGTAGATCTGTGCCTCTCCTCAGCCCATAGTTCACTCTCTACTCCTCCTTATTCATAGATATGCACATACATACACACACAGAACACACTTAGTGACCAAGGGATGGCTTTGCAGCCCCAGCACTTGAAGACTCAGTTGCTGGAGCTGTGAGCAGGCACAGGCTCTGTCAAAGGCCAATTGGTACAGAGAAAAAAAATTGCTAACTTTGCTCAAACACCCATAGTCAGAACCCGTGGTGGGGGTGTCAGGCATGTGGCACACACGGGCTGTAATACCAATGCTACAGAGTAGGAGATAGTAGGACCCTGGGGCTCACTGGCCAATCAGCCTAGCCTACCTGGTGAGTTCCAGGCCACTGAGAGACTTAGTCTAAAAAGCAGGTGAAGAGCATCCAAAGACAATATCAGAGGCTATCTACTGGTCTACACACACACACACACACACACACACACACACACACACACACAGAGAGAGAGAGAGGGGGGGGGAGCAGGAGGAAATAAATGGCAGCTCTGTCTATCTCATAGCTGTTAAGACCTTAAATGGGATGACTTACATGCAGCCGTCAGCCTGGTTCCTGGCCTCTTGAGAGCTATACTGTGGACTCTTTCTGCTGTCTACTACTAACTCATATGTTGAAGTCCTATCTCTGAAGCTAGGGTCTGCAAAGAAATAGTGTGATGGTAACTTTTATTTTCCTGCCATAATTGTCATCTCAGAGGCTGACTGCCTCTGTCTGCTAACCTACTCCTAGCCCTGGAAGCTTCTAGCCTCCATACAATCTTATCTAGGCCTAGAATGTTTTCAGCCTCTGAATAAGCTCCTCCTTTCCCAGTTCTTTCTGAACTCTGGCTGGCTGGTCAACTCAGCTGTTCTGACTCACTCTTCTCCAAGATGACTGATTCAATCCGGCTTCTCTCTGGGCCTCTGACCGGATTGCTCTGCTTGTCCTCATACTAACTTTGGCAATCTGTTTTGATCTTCTGGCTTCTTCTCATACTCTGGCTCATTCTGTCTGCAGCTGTTGTGATGGTTGGTATATGCTCTGCCCAGGGAGTGGCACTCTTAGAAGATGTGACCCTGTTGGAGTAGCTGTGGCCTTGTTGGAGTAGGTGTGTCACTGTGGGTGTGGACCCTCATCCTAGCTGCCTGGAAGTCAGTCTTTCATTCGGATGAAGATGTAGACCTCTCAACTCCTCCTGCATCATGCCTGCCTAGGAGCTGCTTTTCTTCCTGTCTTGATGACACCGGACTTAACCTCTGAACCTGTAAGACAGCCCCAATTAAATGTTGTTATTTATAAGATTGCCTTGGTTGTGGTGTCTGTTCACAGCAGTAAAGCCCTAACTAAGACAGAAGTTGGTAGCAGTGTAGTGGGGTATTCCTATGACAACCTGACCATGTTTTGGGGAGGACTGTGGAAGGACTCTGGAACTTTGGGCTAGAAAAGCCATTGGGATGTTAAGAGCTCTGTGGGATCTTGGGAGATAATTTTGAGATCAGTGAAAATGATGGAGGCCTGGCTTGTGAAATTTCAGAGGGAAGATTAAAGACTATTTTCGGGGCTGTTGCTATTTTGATTTTGAAGATTCTATGGTTTTGGTTAGCTGGGGCTGAAGAATCGGCTGTGATTAACAAGATACAAGAATTACTAAAGTGAAACACTTGCATTACTGGGACTATTGATGCTGGTCAGCTGGAGCTAAGAAATTAGTGGTGATTAAGAAGAGACCAGCATCACTGAGGTGAACTCTGGGAAGTGTTTTCTGAGAGCACAAAGAGGCTGTGTTCAGAGATAGCCAAGGTTGTTCCTCATGCTGTGGCTGGACTTGGTAATGTGTAAGAGTCACCCGGGTGGTACTGGTTTTGAAGGCATGAAGGGGTCATGAAGAGCAGCTGAGGCTGGGCACTGTGAGAGGCCATGGAAGGCCATTGGTGAAGGTGTAGCCTCAATTGCAATTGATGGCCCAGGACTGAAGGGGTCATGCAAAGGAGCTGAGGCTTGGCACTATGAAGAGAGTCTATGAGAGGCTATTGGTGAAGCCTAGTTGTGTCAGAAGACAGCAGTCTTTTAGAGATGCCAGGACCATGAGATGGCCACCAAGAGCAGCAGCAACCGTGGAGTATAGGCATCTTGAGCCTAGAAGACAAGATGTGTGCTACAAAGAGCAGAGCTGGAGAAGAGACCCAAGCCCTTGGAGGAGCCCAGAAGTTCATGAGTGGATCCCAGACACTGATGGTTCAAGTTTGATTTTGCTTTAGATTGTGACTGTGCCCTGATATTTTTCCCTCTTGAAGTAAGAATTTTAGTGGAGCCCACAGTTAAGAGACTTTGCATTGTAAAAAAAACTTTGAATTTTAAAAGATATTGGATATTTTAAAGGGATTGAATTATACACACACACACACATATTAAGATTTTTAGATCTTAATATATATATATATATATATATATATATATATAAAGACTTTTAAAGTTATTTAGATCTTGGGATTAATAAGAAAGTAAGGGTTAAGGCTTAATAGTGATGGATGTGTTTGTGTAAAGTTGACAAGGGGTCAGTTGTACTGGCTGGTTTTGTGTGTCAACTTGACACAAGAAAGGAGTTATCACAGAGAAAGGAGCCTCTTTTGAGGAAAAGCCTTCATGAGATCCACTGTAAGGCATTTTCTTAATTAGTGATCAAGGGGGAGGGCAGAGCCCATTGTCTGTGATACCATCCCTGGGCTGGTGGTCTTGGGTTCTATAAGAAAGCAAGCTGAGCAAGCCAGGGGAAGCAAGCCAGTAAGCAGCATCCCTCCATGGCCTCTGCATCAGCTCCTGCTTCCTGACCTGCTTGAGTTCCAGTCCTGACTTCCTTTAGTGATGAACAGCAATGTAGAAAGTGTAAGCTGAATAAACCCTTTCCTCCCCATGACCATGCTTCTTGGTCTGACTAAGACACCTGTGTCTAGCCTGTTCTCTCTTCAATGTGTCTCTGTGCCTCTGTACCTCTGTACCTCTCTCTTGTACCTGTCTCTGTACAACTGTTTTGGTAAAACTGCCTTCTTTCTCTGCACTGCCCCTCAAGTAGCTTCCCTTTCCTCTCTCTTCTCACGAGAGTTGGGCACATCCTATTCCGTCAAATCTTTCTCTGATTCATCCCTTTGTCTGCTACTCAATTAAACATCAGTTTCAAACATGAGTGCTTCCTTCTACAAACTAACTTTACCTTTGTGTTTGGAACTAAAGGTGTATGCTAAGGATCTGTCTGTATTCCAGTCAGAGGGTTTGAGCCACACCGCAACTAGAAACAGTTTTGTTGTTTTGTTTTGTTTTGTTTTCAGTAAATAACACAGTCTTGGGATTCACAGTGTGACCAAATGTTCTGCAACAGGAGTGTGTTAAAATAAGTCCATTACGTTGAATTCTGTTCAAGATCACTGATGTCATTATGGAAAGGGATCAGGACACACACACCACACAGGAAGGATGGAAAGATGCCCCAGGCTAAGGAGAGGGCCCTCAGAGGAACCCAAACCCCTCAACACTGTGGTTTTGAACTTCCAACCTGGAAGGACTTACAAGCTTGTGATTTAAGTCATCCAGTCCTTGTCACAGTAACCCTCTCACATCTGTCAAGTAGAACCCATTACATATTCCTCAATGTAACCAAGTAATAAAATGTACAAGCAATTAAAAATAATTGTGCTCCATATGTATTTACTGACATATAATATTGAATATTATATTGAATATTGAAGTGAGAAAAACAGGCTGTTAAATAATACATATAGGAAGGCACCATTTTATTTGCATGTGTATAAATAAAGGATAGAGAACATGTTTTTGTTTTGTTTTGTTTTCTGATGGTGCTGGATGTCAGGAAGGAGCCTGGAGGAATTAGACAAATGCTCCACTACTGATCTACATTCCCAGCTATCATTTATTTAGAGGTTTTTATAGTTATTATTGGTATTAACATAATGTCTCACTATGTAGCCCAGGCTGGCCTGGACCTCTTTACTTATACCAAGATGTATTTTGAAATCAGGGCAATCTTCCTGCCTCAGCCTCCCAAGAGATTTATAGCAGGAACCGCCATGTCCTGCCTGCTGAGCCACTAGATTTTGTTTTTAGGAAAGGTCTTACTATGTATCTTTGGCTGGCCTAGAACTCCCTATGTAGATCAGGCTGGCCTTGAATTTACAGAGATCTGACTGCCTCTGTCTCTGTTGGAATTGAAATCACAATCCACAACTATTGAATTTTTGAGACAGGACTTCACTGTGTAGCTCAATCTGACCTGAAAGAACTCATTACATACCCTAGGCTGTCTACTTGCCTCCACTACCCAGTGTTGGGATTCTGGACTTACTGCATTGCACCTGCTGACAGTCCTACAGGAAGAATCATGCAGAATTCTTTTTAATTTTTGTTTAACTGAAATCCCTGATTCTTCTTCCGTGAACAATGAGCCATGCTCAGAGTGTATGTGCCCTTGGTGATGGGCAATTCATCTCAACCCAATAAAACCAAACCAGTTCATTCTAGAAATCTCATTTATGACTAAGGTTTGCAAGGCAGATTCTAAATTAATCTTCCTCATTCTCCTCCATGCTACCAGTAGAACACACACACACACAGAGGCTGTATATACAATGTGCCATGCTCCAGGGCCTGGAGCAGCCTGCAAGCCATTCAGATTCACCCAGAGATTAATGACTTCAAAAAGCACTTGCCAGGAATTCTTCAAAGCTGGAAACAGAAGCCAGGAGCATTAAATAGAAATAAATACGATTAACAGAGGCCTATGTTTTCCAAAAACTACTCACCAGGGAGCCCATCTACAGCCCCCATGTCATCAAGGGAGGAGCCCATCTATAGCCACCATGTCACCAGGGAGCCCATCTACAGCCCCCATGTCACCAGGGAGCCCATCCACCATGTCACCAGGGAGCCCATCTACACAGCCCCCATGTCACAAGGGAGCCCATCTACAGCCACCATGTGTCACCAGGGAGCCCATCTACAGCCCCCATGTCACCAGGGAGCCCATCTACAGCCCCCATGTCACCAGGGAGCCCATCTACAGCCCCCATGTCATCAGGGAGCCCATCTATAGCCCCCATGTCACCAGAGAGCCCATCTACAGCCCCCATGTCACCAGGGAGCCCATCTACAGCCCCCATGTCACCAGGGAGCCCATCTACAGCCCCCATGTCACCAGGGAGCCCATCTACAGCCCCCATGTCACCAGGGAGCCCATCTACATGTCACCAGGGAGCCCATCTACAGCCCCCATGTCACCAGGGAGCCCATCTACAGCCCCCATGTCACCAGGGAACCCATCTACAGCCCCCATGTCACCAGGGAGCCCATCTACAGCCCCCATGTCACCAGGTCACCATGAGCCCATCTACAGCCACCATGTCACCAGGGAGCCCATCTACAGCTCCCATGTCACCAGGGAGCCCATCTACAGCCCCCATGTCTGGAGGAACAACAAGTTGCCCAGCAACCTGCCACAGTTATGGAAACTGATTGGGCAGGACCACCCGCCTACATCAGGGAGTTTCTTCAACAATATAACCACTATAAATCCAATTTGGAGATTTTCAAGTTACAATCAAATAAACCCAGCAAAGAACTCACAGAGCTGGTGATGTTCATGGCACAGATTGGCCACTGCTACCCAGAGCATCTCAGTAACTTCCCTCAGGAGCAGAAGGACCTGCTTTCCTACAACCACACTGTCTTAGATCCAGATCTCCACATGACATTTTTGCAAAGCCTTGATCTTACTGAGGAGTAAGAATCTCATCAATCCATCTTCCTTGAGCTTCTGCACTGCCATGACAAGCTCCCGCAGAAGACTCTGTACACACATATTGTGACTGACATCATGAACATCAACGCCAAACACAAGAATGACAAAGTGAACGTGGTGCTGCAGAACTTCATGTACACCATGTTGAGAGACAGCAATGCAACCGCAGCCAAGACGTCTTTGGAGGTGATGATTGAACTCTACAGAAGGAACATCTGGAATGATGTCAAAGCAGTCAATGTTATCACAACCGCATGTTTCTCCAAGATCACCAAGATATTAGTTGCTGCTGTGATGTTCTTCCTCAGGAAAGATGAGGAAGAGAAGCAGGACAGTGACTCAGAATCTAGGGATGACAGGCCCACAGCGAGAGACCTGCTGGGGCAGTATGCCACGGGAAAGAAGGGCTCCAAAACCAAGAAGCTGGAAAAGGTTGTGGAAGTGCTGAAGAAACAAAAGAAGAAAAGAAAACCAGAAGTGTTTAAGTTTTCAGCTATTCACTTGATTCATGATCCCCAAGACTTTGCAGAAAAGTTTCTGAGGCAGCTAGAGAGCTGTAAGGAGAGGTTTGAAGTTAAGATGATGCTCACACACCTCATCTCCAGATTGGTGGGGATTCACGAGCTTTTCCTCTTCCACTTCTACCCTTTTGTGCAAAGGTTTCTGCAGCCCCACCAGAGAGAAGTCACAAAGATCCTTCTGTTTGCCAACAAGCCTTTCATCACCTGGAATTATTCAGCCATTGCTCATGACAGTGGCCAACAATTTTGTTACTGACAAGAACTCTGGGGAAGTTATGACTGTAGGAATCAATGCTATAAAAGAAATCACAGCTCGATGTCCTCTGGCCATGACTGAAGAACTTCTTCAGGACCTGGCTCAGTATAAAACACACAAAGATAAGAACATAATGATGCCTACCAGAACTTTGATCCATCTCTTCAGACACTGAATCCTCAGATGTTGCAGAAGAAGTTCCAGGGTAAACCCACCTAAGCCTCCATCAAAGCAAGAATACAAGAATATAGAGAATTAGATGCTAAAGATTACATCCCAGGAGCAGGGGTTCTAGAACTTGAGGAAGAAGAGGATACAGAAAATGGTGAAGATGGATGGGAAAGTGCCATCCTCAGTGAGGAGGAGGAGGATGGTGAGTGGGTTGATGTGCACCACTCTTCTGACAAGGAGCAGCAAGCAACTGCCAAGAGTTGGACAGCATGTCCATGGAGGAGTGGAAGGACAAATCTGCAGCCATCAGCACCAGTAGGGTTTTAACATAGGATGGCATCCAGACACTCCACATGGCCCAGATGAAGAAGGAAATGGATGCTGCCCCAGTGAAAGCCCAGAGAGAGAAATACTTGGAAACTGACAGTGATGAGGAGTCCAGGGGGGAAATTACTGTCTCTTCAGGACATTGGACACCTTCATAAAAAGCCCATCTGACAAGGAGATGAGACTAACGACCACAATGGCTGGAAGGACAGACCGAAAGGAGTTTGTGAGGCAGAAAACCAAAACAAACCCATTTTCCAGTTCCACAAATAAAGAGACGAAAAAGCAGAAGAACTTTATGATGACACAGTATAGTCAGAATGTCTAGTCAAGAACAGCACGCTCCTTCTGGGAGAAACAGCTGGCACTGCGAGATGCACCTCTGAAAAAGAGGAAAAGAATGAAGTAATTTATGAGCACGCTATCTATTTCCTGCCCAATGCTATGAATTAGCATGCCTAAAATACTTGCTTACATTAAAAAAGAAAGAAAGAAAGAACTACTTAGTTGATTGGTCTCTTCCCTGCCTCTCAAAGGGCAATCTACTTCCTGAACTGTCATCATCATCTGACCTCTAGAAGCCAGGGTTATTTGAGTGCCCGGGTTCAGGGCTGGGGCGGGAAATCTCTAAAGATCACCTTGTCATTGTTCTGCTATGTGCTGCTGTGTGGTTTTTTTTTTTTCTTGTGGAGTCTCTGTGGGGAGAGCAGAAGTCATAGCCCATGGTATGTGCATGCTGGCTCAAACCCATTGTGACGCATGCCAGCCAGAGACTGCTCCTATCGCCTGCTCACCTGACCAATTCTCCTGTCTACTAATTCCCTAGATGTCTAGTTCACCTTTTACTATGTTGATTTTAAAACAAAGCTACTGTCTCTGCCAGGAAATATTTAGTGAGGTTCTAGAATGCGTCAGAGCCTGTGTCAGAGCCAGGGAGCAAACCAAGATAATGTAAGACCTGATTCCCATTGTCAAAAAAGGGGCCATTGTATAGACAAAATGTAAACAGTGCTGTAAGATACGGACACAGTTGTCACAAAGGTGTGGATTTTCTGTTTTGTCTTTTTTTAGGGGTGTGACTTGTATAGGTATCATGTCATGAATGTGGAAGTCAGAACAGCCCGCAGGACTCTATTCCCTCCGCTATGTGTGTTCCAGGAATCAAACACTCTCCCCAGAACTTTCTTTCAGTTTTCAAGACAAGGCCTTGCTGTGGAGTCCACACTGGTCTCACACTTGTGGGGGTCATCCTGCCTCAGTCTCTTGAGTGCTGGCATGACAGGCTTTTCCTGAGCATCAAGTGAGACCAGTGGGTGGGAGCCATAAAGCTACAATGGCACCAGCAAGTTTGCGTGTGTGTACCTAGAGATCTGCCAGAAGCGGGCCCCGCATCGCCCACGAGGGCTGAGATTACAGTGGTGAAGGGTGGAGAGATGCATTCTAATATTTTTCTCTTCTTCCCCGTACTATTGTCGATAAAGTGAAGAATTCTCAAGGCAGAAACCAGAGGGATGTGACCATTTGTGTATTTACGCCAGTTTTCCATTTTTCCGATCAAGCTTTCTCTCACATTCCCACCTTCATGGATAACTTCCAGAGCTGTCACCATTCACCCAGTTCTGAACTTTGGACGAAGTGCCCATGTTCATATGCAAAGACAGGGACGTTTTAAAGGGTGTCCCAGGTTCTCCTGACAGCTCCTCTGTTATTGGGACAAGTCTTACAGTCTACAGTGGATTTGCTATTCCTCATGGAATCCTGGCCTATGTGGAAACCACACTCTGAGAATCACAAGGAATATGTGTCTATGATCCATAATTTTACGTGACTTTCTTTCCTTTTTTTACTCCTTCCTTGGTGGTTTTGTTGTTGGCTCAGAGCTCACTCACTGTGAAGTCCAGGCTCTGCACAAAAATCACAGGAATCCTCCTGCCTCAGCTTTTGCTGAAGCCATAGGCCGTTACACCCACCAGTTTTTCCTTTTTCGTGGTATGGAGATGGAACCCAGGGCCTTTCACATCCGAGATGATGCCCCCACCACTAGCCACACTACTTCCTGACCTGTGTTGCTTTTCTTACCCCCTATAGTCCTGAGGGGGTTTTAAGGAGAAATCCCCCAGCTGGCCCTAACCCCTCCAGATCCATCTTCCTAATATGAAACGGCATGGGCTGGTGATAGATGTGTACTATAATCTAATTGCTGGGGCCAGGAGACAAATCACAGCCCCAGAAGTGCTCACTAGGGAACTCTAACTACAAAGAATGCTTGACCTTCTGTGCTGGGAAAACTGGCCTTCCCATCTCATCAAGTCTAGTTTTCATTCTCCCACTAGCAACTAAAGACCCTTTCTTCTGAGATTTTCCACAAGTTATTTCATCTACCCAGAATGCCTTGTTTCTTCTTTCTAACACCTTGTCTTTCAATGTCTGACTGAGAGTGTTCTCTCTCATCACACACTCCAAACACAGCCTCTGCCCCCAGCACACCCGGCCTCACATTCCTGGAAGGTTCACATGCACCAAATTCACTATGAGCAATGATTCAAACGTATCATTCATTCACATGGATACAGGGGATTGCATTGATTATGCAAGTCTTACAAGGGAAGATTATTATCCCATAAAGGGATGCTGGGTACGATGTTGAATGTCTGCAGTCCCTGCAGTAAGGCACATTGCCACACGTTTGAAGGTAGTCTGAGCTACAGTGAGACCCAGTCTCGAAACGGGAGCAGAGGATCTAGAGAGGTTTGCTACTCTTCCAAAGGATTGAAGTTTGGCTCCCAGCTGTACCAGAAGATGTGACATCCTTTTTCAGCCTCTGAATGCACACATATGCACATGCATACTCAAGCACACGAAGGGACATGCACATATTAATAAAAAACTTGAAAAAAATTAAAAATCACAAGGATTTAAAATCTGTCTATGCCAAGGATATATCTCAGTTTGACAAACTTCCTGAGGACCAGGGTTTGATCCCAGCAAAAAGAAAAACAAAAGAAGAGACAAGAAAAAGAGAAAGAAGAAAGAAATTGTCTTAATCACACCTGGAATAAGGACTTAAAGTATACAGGCCCAGCTGTAAAAGCAGACAGTGCCTGTGTGTGTGCTGGGGACTGGGGAGGCTTTGCCTGTTTGTGTGCTGGGCACTGGGGAGGCTTTGCCTGTTTGTGTGCTGGGGACTGGGGAGGCTTTGCCTGTTTGTGTGCTGGGCACTGGGGAGGCTTTGCCTGTTTGTGTGCTGGGCACTGAGGAGGCTTTGCCTGTTTGTGTGCTGGGGACTGGGGAGGCTTTGCCTCTTTGTGTGCTGGGCACTGAGGAGGCTTTGCCTGGTGTGTGCTGGGCACTGGGGAGGCTTTGCTTGTGTGTGTCCTGGGAACTGGCGGTGGTGGAGGGGGGTGCCTATGTTCCTTGACTGCTTTATAAGAACTCCACAAGAATGCATGGTCTTTACCCCTGGTTTACAGATGAGCAAACCCAAGCCCAAGCCCACACAGCTAACACCAGTAAGGATGTACTTTAAATCCAGGCTGGTTGTTTTAAAATGCAAGTCTGTAACCATGGCTGCATGGAAGTATAGCTTCAAAGTTCATCCTATCTTTTGAACCTCAATAATAATTTACACTTAATTTATTGCTCTGTGAGAGATAATAAGTTCTTTTATCTCATGTTGGCTTTGTCTCCACAGCAAAACCACATGTCTTTTCATTGATTTTCTCCTTTAACAAGCATTATTAAAAGTTGACATTTGACCAGTCTTTCTGAGGCTGGGAGGATTGGAGTGATGAGGGGCTCATGCAATAGAGGGTAACACACCCCTGTTTTATACACTGGAGTCACTCACAAAAGTTAACAGGGGTTCAGAATACAACAGGCCCTTCGGAAACCTTTTGAGTCAAAAGCTGCTGGTTGCAAGAAAAATAAAAGAGAAATAGAAATGTGCTGGCCATTCCAGGGTCAAGAAAGTTCTAATTTTGTTTTTCTTGAGTAAGTGTTTCCTCTTAAAACACATTTTTCTTTCTTTGTCTCTCTAGGGTGACAGGGGAAGAGAACATCCCCGTTTGCCACCATCTCCAGTCAGCTTTCTCTCACAAGGATAAAATACCTGAGGTAATCAAATTAAAAGAGGAAAAGGTTATTTCAGCTCACAGTTTCACAGGTTTTAGTTTGTAGTCATGTGGCACTGTTGTTTTAAGGCCCGGGGGTAGAACATTATGAGGGGAGAGTGTGCTGGAGCAAAGTGGCTTGTCCTCCGGTGTCACAGAAGTAAGGAGAAAGACAAAGGGAGATGGGAGCCCTAACATTTCCTTCCAGGTCATGACCTCCACTGACCTAACTTCTTTCCAATAGGTCACACCTTCTAAATGTTCTACCCTTCTCAATAGCACCGGTTGGTAAGCAAGCTTTTGACACACGGTCTTTGAGAAATAATTAAGGTACAGCCCATAACAATATTGGTTCAAATTTCCATGTCCAGCCTAGAGTTTCCATATTTGGACAACCCATGCACAATGCAGCCTCCTCTTTGCGGTCCCCTTAACGTGGGCCGTAGTTTGTTAGACACATTCACTCATTTAACCACTATCCACCAGGCACTGCCTTAGTGCCACATACACTACAGAAACTAGAGACAGCAGTGAGCAAAGCAGTTAAAGTACCACAGAGTTCGCCATCTCTTTAGAGGAGGTAGCCAGCAGTCACACTAATGTTCTAGCATGTAAGGTGAGGAGAAGTGCAGAACGCGGGCATGGCTATGGGACGGAGTTGCTCTTGCATGGAAATGGATCAAAACTTCCCATGTTAGAGTTGATATTTAAGCAGAAATCCAAAAAGGCGCTGGGAGAAAAGCATGTAAAAAGTTCTAGGAAGAGCACGTAGGTCCCCAAGTCAACAGAAGCAAAGGAGGGGTGTCTGGGAAGAATATGTTCTCTGCTCAGTATGAGCCATGGAAATGGTGCAAAAATTCGGTCTTCCTGACTGTGCCCACCCCGCCCCCATCCCTAAGGACCCAAGGGATCACCTCTTCGATACCCATTCTGATGAAAATCACCACGTTGTTGTTTTGGGAGGTCTTGTTTATTTGTCTGGTTGGTATCTTTGAAATGCAGTAGCTTTGAGATGTAGTTCATGTTGGCTTGGAACTTTGTAAATAGCCCAGGCTAACCTCTAACCTGAGCCTTCCAGTGTATGATTACCAATGAGCACCAGCACATCTCATTATTTTTCTTCTTACTTCCTGCAGATCCTTACTGCTGTATGTACTCCTAGTCAACATTCGGACTGACCTAGTCAGTCAGTGGTCGTTTTGCTCTCAAATTCACTATGTGATTCTGAGCTCCTCAAGAGAGAAAGCCACCCTACATCCTTGGCCACTTATAGAAGACCTTGCCCAGACAATGCAGGTACCTGCATGTGCCTGGGTTGGATTGCAACAGCCCTGGGAACAATTCTGTTATTATCTCGGAAACCCCATCTCCACATCCTCTGCCCTCTATCCTGGCTTTGCCTGCCACACAGAGAGACTTTGGAATCCGATTCCACACAGCAGTGCTGCTCTTTGACTCTTGAGCCCTTCTTGCATGCGATCTTTCTAGCTTCCACATGTAGGTCTACAGGCGCTAGACCCATCTTCCAGCCCCCCTGCCCCCCCACCGAGACATTGCCATTTGGATCTCAGCACCTTCATCACCATCACACTCAGAGAGGGTCGCCAGCCTCATCCTAAAGTACTCCTACCCTTTCCTCACTTTGGGAAAGGGCATCAACCTGATGCCTGTTAGTGATCACAGGATTACACTGGAAGGCTGAGACTAGAGGACTGACTGTACGTTCTAGACTGGCCTCCACCCAGACACCCTTGAACCCCATGTCACCTCCCTGCTGTAGTAGGGGAGGCCTAGCCCTGTTCTCCTGTCCTGTCCAGTCTGAATTATCTCCTTGCTGTTCTGCATCTTTCTCATGAATCCTCACTTGTTTATACAAGATAAATCTCTTGTTGCTACTCCCTTGTGAGTCCCCATTGTCCCCAAAATAAAGGTTGGTCTCCAAAGTTTGGCTACATATATATATATACATATATATATATGTATATGAATATGAGAGAGAGATCCAATAATGCTGCTTACCCAGAATCAAGACCTAGCATCTCCCAGAGTAGAAGCATGAAATAAAATCTAAAAAGGAAACTATTAGGGGAGTGCTTCACAAATGTCCTGCATTAAGGTTGAAAACTAAAAGCTTACGCGAAGCAGAATAAGGGTAACTTGACTTAATGGCAATTCCTGAAAAATGAAAAGGAGCTCCCCAGCCACCCTAGGAGCCTCTGACAACCGTAAATCCAATATAGGACAGCTGCATGACATCACCGTCCACACAAATAGCCACTGCCTCATCCTAGTCTGTGACTGACACAGAAGTAGGTGGCTGACACAGTGGAGTGTTCTCAAAGGAAGCTGGCTGGGAGAGCGAGGGGCTGTAAACCTAGTCAGACAGACTGGTTTCAAAAGCCACAGATTGTAGCCAGCCTGAATGAAGTGTATGTTTAGCCATCACAGACCATAAGTACATCGGGAAGCTTCGCTTCAAGTTTGTCATCTGTCCTGGATTCTGTGGCCCCCATGTCATGCCCTACAGCTCTTGTCCCCTATGACTCTCCAACACACTAGAACTTTCCTTTTTGCTGTGTGCATTAGTTACCTTCTACTGGTGTTCACAGAGTAAGCATCTTAGTTGGCTTTGTTCAGCGATAAACAATATCTGGCACTTGGTACATATGTGACAAATATTTGTGCATATGGGACTGTATGAAAAATGGTCTCACATGGAGTTAGCCCACTGACTTTACAAACTCTCCTTTTCAGCAAAATTTATTTTTTTTCTCCTGTGTTTTATTGCCCATGTGGCTGCTTAAAGTGTTGGATGGCCTGCTTAAGATAAATGATACTAGTGCCCCAAAAAGTACATACAGGATCCTCATGAGCTTAAGACTAATGTAGCAAAAGATTGCATACACGTCAATTGTACAGGTCTGCTATGCCCAGATGAGAGACTCTGTGATGGCTGTTCTTGTCAACTTGACAACATCTGGAATGAACTACAATCCAGAAATGGAGGGCACACCTGTGATCCAGGTCTTGAGGCCTCGTGGCCATGAAAAGCTTAGGCCCAGGCAAATAGCACATGTCTTTAATACCAGGAGACAGAGGCCAGCCTGTGACAGGACAAGTTCCAAATTCAGGCATGGTGTTACAAACCTTTAATCTAGGCAATACCTACATAAGGACAGCGGGAAAGGGAGGGTTCTTTCTTCCCTGCCTGCTTGCACTTACTTGCCAGCACACCTCTTGGAACTACTTCTTCAGGATTCCAGCTTATACAGAAGACCAGCTGAAACACTGAGCCTCGTGGGACTGAGGTTAGACTCCTGGACCTCCCACTCACAGCTGCCCATTGTAGGGTTAGTTGGACTGTAGACTGTAAGTCATTCCAATAAGTTCCCTTAATATATAGAGATATTACATAAGTTCTGTAGACTTCTTAACTCTAGAGAACCCTGACTAATATAGACTCTCATATAGGATTGATTGATTGATTGATTGATTGATTGATTGATTGAGGCTATGAGATAGTTTGGGCTGGCCTGAAACTCACTATGTAACCACGTGAATGCTGGGATTCAAACCCTGAGCCTCTGGAAGAGCAAATGGTGTTCTTAATTGCTGCTGTCCATCTCTCTAACATGCCCTCCCTTTTCAGTGATCCTCCTGCCTCCACCCTCTCAATGTTATGATTACATATGTGTAATACCACATCCAGATCCATACCAATGTTTTTTCAGTGAAGCAGGTATAAAGTCATTGATTTGCAATGATCTCGAGGTAGATTGCTAGACAGGAATAGCACCTGCTAAGCTTCCACTTGTGTTTCTTAAACGCTCTGAAAGAATTTACAGGCCAGCCTTGCCCTGGCTTTTCTGTTTTGCTTTGGTTTCCCGGCTGTGGCTTTGGTGGTTGCATGAATATTTATACAGTGGGGTTCTTTGGGAATGATTGACAGTCATAATTAGAGCACCAGCTGTGTGCCAAGCAAGTGCTGGAACCTGACCCAGCCCATCATCCATTCCCTCCAGCACCACACAGGACACTGTGCTGAACTTCTACTTCACTGTCACCAAAATCGAGGCTCTGGTTTGCATGAGACTGCTCACCCCTGGCTTCCGCTTGATCCAGAGGAACCAAGCTGTCCCCTTCGCAGCAAGGAGCACCTCCACTAAGGTAGGGCTACCATCCATTTCCTGCCATCTTTTCATGGGTCCTGTGGCGGCACAGAGGACTGCCACTGAGCTGGTACGTCCTCTGAAGCCATCTAGCTTCCTGGCTTTGGGAACCCTGACCAGTTCATCTCCTGCAGAGGCATGAAATGACAAGACATTGTCATAGTCCTATCCAAGAATAGACACTGACCAGCCTATTGCTCATCTGTCCAGGAAACAGATTCTGAGCTACCTACAAGAATGACAGCCTTGGCAGTTGGTAGCTTGCTTCAGTGACCTCTCTACCAGCAAGAGAGCTCCTGTCATACTCTGGGGCCATAGGAATGGGAGAAGCTCCTGCCACCCAGGCAGTCTTAATATCAAGCCAAGCTCTGTTATGTCTGAGACAGAAGGCCAAAATTGAATTACTTTTATCACTCTCAGTGATTCACGTGTTTTTAAGAAAGGAGAGGACCTTCGTGCCTGCGGACTCACAGATAAGAGAGTGTGGAAAGCGGTAGCAGATGGGTGACCTTGTTCAGCCTGCTAGCTCTTTTCCTTCCCCTCTGCCCTTCCTTCCTCACCCCCTCCCTTGACTTCAGTTTCTAGTCCAAGGTTTGCAGGGTCTAGGGAAGGAACAATTAGAGCGGCTAAACCTTGGGAAATGCTGCTTCAGGGCTATCTGCTGTGCTTCATGGGTCTGTGGCCTTCGGGCAAGGCCCCCGCTGCATGCTTGCCAAGCCACTCACAGCGTTCCTTTAGGGAGGAAGGCAGCCAGCCTGGCACCTGCAGGGCAATGAAGGCAGAGCCAGCCTGGTGCTCTGGCAGGAGTCGTGACAAAAGACAGTAGGAGCCCAGGTGGTCCAGCCTCTCAGCAAACTCTCGATTCTTCCTGAAACTAACACCATCTCCTCCAACAGACATTTATCCAGCTAGAAAGCAAAATCTGTTATAGGGGCTGGGGCACGGGAAGGAGGAGGCCTGTTCTTCCCAAAGAACGAGCTTGTTGTAGTTTAGTTAACGGCCTAGAAGAGAGATACTGAAAGAATGAAGATTAAAAAATGAGATACAGGTCCAGAGCTTTATAGACACCATTTGGCCCCCAGAAGCTCAGAAGTGTGAGAATTCAGAGGCCTGGAGAGCCCCAGGTAGGGTGCTCTAGATCTTAAATATTTCACTTTTATCACCTTAGCTCAGTTAGACTTCTCACGCAACCCAGTCTTCCTTCTTTCCTTCCTATTTTTATGGAGTCTTGTGTATCTGAGAATCACCTTAAATTTCTGATCCTCCTGCCTCCAGGCTCCAAGGGAGTCAGGCGAGTGGCACTGTGTCTGAGCTGAGGATTCAAACTCACATCTTTGTGTGTGCGCGACCGTGCTACTAACCAGTCTATACCCCAGCTGTCTTTTCCTTTTTCCTCTAAAAGTTTTTATTTTGCTGTATATGTATTTGTGAATGCATATACACTTGTGCACTACAAGCTTGCTTGGTGGCCTAGGTGCCAGCAGGGAGGCTTGTATAACTGGAACTGGAGTTACAATTGGTTTCAAGCAATGTGGGTGCTGGGAACCAAATCCAGATCCTCTGCAAAGCAGCCAGAGCTCTTAGCTGCTAAATCATCTCCCCAACCCAGCCTTTTCCTCTTCTCTCTCTCTCTCTCTCTCTCTCTCTCTCTCTCTCTCTCTCTCTCTCTCTCTCCTCTTCTCTCTCTCCTTTCTCATTCTCTCCTTATTTATTTGTTTATTCTTGAGAATCTTTTTATATAGTTCAGGATGACTTAGAATTTACTGTAAACCCCAGGCTAGCCTGATATTAGCAATTCTCCTGCCTCAACCTCCCAAGTGCTGGGAATACAAGGTATTCACCACCAGGCTAATTTTCAGTTTGAAAATAAATTTTCCTCAAGAACCACTACATGGTTCGTTCTCTCTCTCTCTCTCTCTCTCTCTCTCTCTCTCTCTCTCTCTGTGTGTGTGTGTGTGTGTGTGTGTAACATACTTTGAAATGTTCTGTCTTGAATCACTTAAGCCCATGAGTTTGAGGCCTGTAATATAGCAAGATCTTGTCTCAAAACAAAGATTCTGGGTGGAGCTCTGTATACAATGCTTGCCTGGTATGTGTGAAGCCCTTCAACATTGAAAGATCCCCTGTGTCTAATCAATTCTGTCTCTTGTACCCTGAAAACTTTAATAGATCCTTTCCATTCTCCTCACCTGCCTGGGAACCCTCTGAGGGCTTCACTGGTTTAAAGGGCCTGTTTAAGGAGTGAGAAATGGGGCTGGGGAGATGGCCTCGTGATTTAGAACATACACTGTTTTTTAAGAGGATGATGTTCAATTTTCAACGCCTAGGTCACAACTGCCAGAAACTCAGCCTCCAGGGGCTCCGATTCCCTCTTGTTGCCTCCACACATCCCTGCACTCACGTATATACCCTCCTGCCCTTCACACACACACACACACACACACACACACACACACCCTCTTTCCATTAACACTAGGTTGTAATTTTTGAAAATTGCTTCCAACCTCCAAACACAGAGGCACACTCTTTTACTCCCAGCACTTGGGAGGAAGAGGCAGGCGGATCTCTGAGAGTTCGAGGGTAGACTGGTCTACAGGGTGAGTGTCAGGATAGCCAGAGCTATGTAAAACCAAACAGATTTGCTTCCAAAGTTCCAATTTATAGCACCTTTTCTGTGCCGCTGATGTTGACAGCAGCAGTAAAAATAACATTAGTAGATTTCATATGTGGAAGAGTTGATTCTATACCCCAGTCTGGCCTTGAACTCAGGAGGAGCCCATACACACCAATCCCCCCTTCTTCACCTTCCTAGTTCTGGGGTTAAGGATGTGTGCCACAAGGCCCAGCTTATATTTAATAAATCACTTCAAAAAGGTAACCTGGGAGACTCTTTCATTGGTCACGTGTCTGAAGGCTGACGTGCCTTCTCTTTGCTAGCCTTGTCCTGAAGCAGATTTCAATGGCTACCACAGTTTTAAATGTGAGACTGGCTAAGGGATGCTTACCCTGGAACAATAATGTGTTACATTCAAGTGGCCCCTGTCTTACAGTGTCCTTGAAAAGGCTCATCGAGCACTGCACTTATCCTCACACAGCTCAGTCGTATGCTGCTGCAGGCAGGAACGTCTCACGACTTTTAAGATCGATTGTATGTTTATGTACATGGATGTTTTGTCTGGGTGTACACAGAGGAGGTGGATCCTGCAGGACTACAGTTCCAGGAGCTTGTGAGCTGCCCTGTGGAACTGAACTCTCGACCTCTAGGAGAGCAGCCAGTGCTCTAAACTTCTGAGTCACCTCTCCAGCCATTTTCAGCTTCACATGAAGCTGGAGAGAGCAAACACCAAGCAGAGCATCAACAGAGTCACCAGCGCTCTCGATGCTCATGGTGACTCCAGTATTGGCTCGGCCCAGTGTCCGCTGGGGGCTTCTTGGCCCTCTGAAGCCCAGGGCCTGGCCGGCCACGTCGTCGTCTTCTTTTCCCATGGTGTCCATAGTGCTGATGGGCAAAGTGAAAGGCCTAGTGACAGACACCAAAGGTGGCCTTCTGTCCATTCTACCATCCAAGGGAATACAGGCCAGGTGGGGGAGGTCGCAGTCTTTGCCTTCGTAGTAAACAGCTCCATGGTCCAGTCGTTCAGGCCCAGGCCCTCAGTGCTGTTTTCTCGTGAGTCCACAGAAAAGCCTCTCGGCTCTACCTTCAAGACAGATCAGAGTCTGATACCATCCCAGTGTCTCCTTTGCCCCCACCCAACCCACCCACCGCCCTGTGTGGTCATGATGCAGTCTGTCACACCCAGATCCCCTCAGTCCGTTCATTCTCCAGCATTCGGGAACCTTGATCTGTCTTTTCCTCCCTTGTTTCCTGTACTCCTTCCTTCTACATTCCTTCTGTTTATTTATTTATTGCTGGTGGGAACTGTAGGGTTTGTGTGCACGCCCGTGTGTGTGTGTGTGTGTGTGTGTGTGTGTGTGTGTGTGTGTTGTGTGTGTGTGTCTGCATGTGTGTGTCTGTGTGTCTGTGTGTCTCTGTATGTGTCTGTGTATGTGTCTGTGTGTGTCTGTGTGTATGTCTGTGTGTGTGTGTCTGTTTGTGTGTATGTGTCTGTATGTATGTAAGTGTGTGTATGTGTCTGTGTGTGTGTGTCTGTGTGTGTGTCTGTGTGTGTGTGTCTGTGTGTGTGTCTGTGTGTGTGTCTGTGTGTGTGTCTGTGTGTGTGTCTGTGTATGTGTCTGTGTGTGTCTGTGTGTGTGTGTGTATGTGTCTGTGTGTGTGTGTGTGTATGTCTGTGTGTGTGTGTCTGTGTGTGTGTGTGTGTCTGTGTGTTTTTTTGTGTGTGTCTGTGTGTGTATGTCTGTGTGTGTGTGTCTGTGTGTGTTGTGTGTCTGTGTGTGTTGTGTGTGAGTCTGCGTTGTGTGTAAGTCTGTGTATGTGTCTGTGTATGTGTCTGTGTGTGTATGTCTGTGTGTGTGTGTGTGTGTTAATTAACTTAGACTATGTTTTCCTCTTCTCAAGCCCTTCCTATGACCTCCAGCTCACACAGAGCCAAACTCAAGGTCTTTCCCTAAGCATGCACCTCTCCATGTTCTTCAGGTGCACTGGCCTCCTCCAGGCTCACTGACCTCCTCCAGGGCACACACAGATGCCAGGTGGCCGGGTTTAGGGTTTGCTTTTCAGTCTTAAATTTTCCCTTAAAAATTAGAACTGAATCTCGCAAGGCTGCAGCGCTTGGCTTTCCTCACACCTGGAAAGGGTCTTTCCAGGCCACCTGGGTGACTCAGTCTGAGCTCCAAGCGTCCTCCCCGGAGCAGGTGTTTCTGCTCCTCCCTACTGCCACCCCCACAAGCCTCAGCAAACACAGAAGGCAACAGTAAGGACACACACTCTTTTTCTATTTGCTGTGGGTGGCAGAGCGCCCAGAGGCAGAGCAGTACTGGCATTTAGGGAAACTCCAGCCTGAAGAGACACCAAGGCACAGGGGTCCCAGTAATCTTGCAGTTTGTACTCAGAAGCAATCTGGAAACTGCGGCGGGAGAGTACGAAGCCAGCTTGGAACCAAAGCCAGGAAACGTGGTCATTTGTTCTGACCAGAACCGGGCCTCCGGCCTCTGTCTCCTTCCCAATGTTATGGCCCACACATGGCACAGACAGCTCCAGATTCCTCCTCCTGTGTCCTCCCTTTCTGGTGTCCTGGGCTCGGGAGGGTCTGCTCAATCATTAATACAGATAGCCAGCTTTGTAACACACAGTAGGTGCCTCACCCCTACGTGCTTGCAGAAATGAGGTACATCTGCCAACAAGGCCCCTCACTTCCTGCTTCTCCACCTCAGCTCCCTCTTTCTTTTGATTGGAAGTACAGGAGGCACATTCTGTGTGCTCAAGGCCTAGTCCTCTAACGACATAAGTGGTCACTTCCACTTCTTGCCTTCCTGTCCCTTTGGAAGGACAAAGGGGTCTGACTCCAAGAAACGCTGTCTCCTAGAGTCAGGAGAATTCCTGGAATGGGCTGGGACCCAGCCTGAAAAGGAGAAAGAATTCTAGGTGAAGGCAGAGGGGAGCAAGGGACAGATCAAAGAGAGTCTGGACAGGGTCAGGCATGAGGAGGGCCGCAGGGAGACAAATGAGACCCTCTGAGGGGTCAGCCCAGGGACAGGGCGCCTGAACAGAGCGCAGGCAGGCACACTGGCCAGGAGACAGCTCATTGCAAGGAGACACTAGATGGCAAAAGATAAGAGGTGTAAATTAATGGAGAAAAGACCAACCAGAGATAAGGGTATCACCCTGTAATTAAAAACGTATAGCCTTGCCATCTCCAAGGTTGGTGGTGCCCCAAACTGTCCCTGTCTGAGATGAGAGGTAGCTGAGTCCCAGGTGGGGCAGAAATGGGGACAGTTAATTATTAGCTCCCAGCAGGAAGACCTGGAAGTGACTCATCCTCCTCCCAGGCAAGGAGGAGTGTCTGAGCTAAAGTCCCCCAGATGAGGTAAGCGGCCAGCATAGCCACCCTCTGGCCTTCAACAGGGCCAAGCCTCATTTCTTAGGCTGGCCAGGTTCAGGAGGCTTTCATTATTCTGCAAGTTGATGGCAATGGTTGTTCTTAATGTGGGTTCTAGCATTTTAACCAGGTACAGTGGCCTATGACTGTAATCTCAGCCATTTAGAGGCTGAAGCAGGAAGATCGCCTTGCATTCAAGATCAGCCAGGGCTACAGAAAGAGAACCTGGCCAGCCAAGTCTACAATGGCAAGATCCTGGAGGGAGAGAGGGAGGGAGGAAGGGAGAGACAGAGAGACAGAGAGACATACACAGAGACACAGAGACAGACAGACTGAGCAAGACACATAGAGACACAGAGAAACTAAGCCTTTATGTCAAATACTAATTGAACTTGAACTCCACACCTGGAAAGGATGCCCGGAGACAATTTCTAGGCAGGCGCATGAGCCAACACTTGTAGCTAATTAAATAAAATCATGGCAGACAAAGATGGTGACCTAGGCTGCCTAGAAGGAGTGCAGTCTTGTCTCTTAATGCCTGTGTCATTTAAGGCAAACTATTTGACCTCTCAGAAGGGTCCTTGTTCCTGGCCCAAGGCAGGCCAGATATCATTGTCATTGTCTGTCACCGTACCCCATCCTTTTCCTACGACCTGGAAGCAACGCTGTGAAATAAATGTAGATCATTTTTCAAAACTCCCATTTCTGGTCTGAGAACCTCAGAGAATTCTTGTTGTTTGCTCAGGTGTGTGGGGGATTTATCCTGAGACAGTCATTTCTGGGTGTGCTTCTTAAGCCCAGCACTCAGCTGTTAGTGAGGGCCACTGTGACTATGCCCCTCACGCTCACCACAAACTCCGATCTGTTGACCTCTAAGATAAATCTTGACTGTCTACTCACCTGCATTCTCACAGTCAAAGTCACCAGCACTGTGACCTGAGCAGGACTGCACTCTCTCCCAGGCACTCCAGAGCTCCCTGTCTGCTGCGCCCCAGCTTCCTCTCGGCTCCATTAACACTTCCCTATTCAAGGGCCAACTCCTTCCAAGTCTGAGGGTCAACGCATTGCCTTCTTTGGTCTTCCTAGCTAAAGCCCCTCCCTATTTTCATCACACCACGTTTATTCCATCCACAATGTTTATTTCACTGTTTCCTTCATTGACACAGTCTCATTCTGTCCCCCAGACCAGTCTTGAACTCAAGCCATTTTCCTGCCTCAACCTCCAAGAGGCTAGGACTACAGACATGTACCACTCCCCTCCGTAATGAACATCTCTCTAATTGGATGTTTATTTGCTTGGTTTTGCTAGAAAATTTTGTTGGGAGGGGGTGTCATGGTTTTGTTTGGGGATTTTCTTTTAATTAAAAAAACTTTTGGGTTGGGGATTTAGCTCAGTGGTAGAGCGCTTTGCCTAGGAAGCGCAAGGCCCTGGGTTGGTCCCCAGCTTCGAAAAAAAAAAAAAAACAAAAACAAAAAACTTTTAAGGTTTGTGGCTGTTTTGTATGGCTGTTTCACCTGCATGAGTGTCTGTCCGTTCACCACATGTATCTCTAGTGGCAGCAGAGAGCAGAAGGGAACATTAGCTCCTAGACAGGAGCTCTGATGCCTGGGAGCTTACATAGGTGCTGGCATTTGACCTGGGTCCTCTGAAAGAGCAGCCATTGCTCTTAACCTCTGGGTCATCTCTCCAGCTTTTGGGGATTTTGTTCCTGTTGTTCTATACCACATGCTTACCTGGTGTGAACGCAGACTGGCAGTACTGTGAGCGTAGCCCTTCATGGACAGTGGAGAAGAGAAGGAATAATGGATCCAAGAGAAAAGAAAGGGAAAAGAGGGAGACTGAGGCAGAAATTTATAGATCAGAAAAAAAAAGTTTTTCTTATGGGGTTGAAGAAATGCCTCCATGATTAAGAGCACTTCTGATCTTTCAGAAGATCCGAGTTCAATTCCTAGCACTCACGTCAGGAGACACTCAATGGCCTGTAAGTCCAACACCAGGGGATGCAGTGCCCTCTTCTGGCCTCACCTGCACACATATGGCATATACTCATACATGTAACACATGTACACGTAAAGATAAGTCTTTATAATAATTTTTTAAGATGTCTACATAATCACTTTTCAACCCTGAAGCTGCTTGCTTTGCTCTCCTAACAGTATCATTCTAATACATTGAATGAACTCTTTGCATTTTTTCTGGTTAAAAATTACATCAATATCATATGAAATATATGCACCATCTATGTGCATTGTAATTTTCTCTGCAAAACTTTCAGAAAATAAACTAAATGCTGTAGCATTAGCTCCAAAAGAAAAAAAAAGTCTGCCTAAAGACACTCCCATTTATTTTTTAATATAGATAAAAATCCCTAAATGAAGAAAAGAGGGCTGGAGAGATGGCTCAGTGGTTAAGAGCACCGACTGCTCTTGCAGAGGTCCTGAGTTCAAATCCCAGCAACCACATGGTGTCTCACAACCATCTGTAATGAGATCCGATGTCCTCGATGCCCTCCTCTGGTGTGTCTGAAGACAGAGACAGTGTATTCATATATATTAAATAAATAAATTTTAAAAAAAGATTTATTTTTAAAAATGAAGAAAAGAAAAATTAGCATGAGTTAGAAAGTTCAATGAAAGTGGAAGATCCTAAAAACCAAACAAGAAAAGAAAGCAGAGTCAAGGACTAAGCATGAGAGGAGGCGAGCAGGTGCTGCAGTGTGTGCGTGTGGATGGCAAGCGATCTGTGTTGGTAAAATTCCAGAAACACTGAGGTAGCAGAGTCAGCAACCAGTGAGGAAGGCAGGCGTGAGAGCCCTAAAGCAGGGCCATCGGTCGCCTCAGAAGCCGTCAGGCAAGTTCTCACACCCTAGCCGTGTTACTTCACAGGGTCACTTACTAAAAACATTTGTTTTCTAGAGAAGTCATGTGATAGAAGCTTGATTCAGAAAAACAATATACAAAAATCCCAGAAATAGGTAAAAGCAGAAAAGGAAACAGAAGAGAATTATTCATGAAATAATACAAGAAGCTTTGAAAGACCCGAGGCTTGGGTTTGAAGGCCGAGTTCAGCCACAAAGACTGACCCTCATCCAGACACATCATTGCGTTTCTTGACCGAACGAGGAAGAGAGTTTTTAACTTCTAGAGATGAAATGTAGATGATATTTATAGGACTATGTATGTGAATGAAACATTTTCAGTTTTATATATACATATATATACATATGTATATGTACACACACACACACACACACACATATATATATTTTTTTTCAAGACAGGGTTTCAGGGTTTCTTTGTGTAGTCTCAGCTGTCCTAAAACGGGCTCTGTTATTGACTTGGGGATCGCTTCAAATTCATAGAGATCCACCTGCCTCTGCTTCCCAAGTGCTGGGCTTAGAAATGTGCACTGCCACACCCAGCTTTCAGTGGCACTTTTGAATGCTAAAAGGCAATAAAGCAACTTACTCAGAACTCTGAGTATACACTTTTACACCTAGAATTTTATACCCAGTTAACTGTTTACCAAGGGAGTGAAACAGGGGCCTGTTAAGATGGCTCCAAAATTAAGTGCGGGAGCCAGGTTCCCTTCACAGCAACCATCTGTAGCTCCAGTTCCAGGGATCTGACTCCCTTTCCTGGCCTCTACTGGCACCAGGCCTCCTTGTAGGTAATACACTGACAGACATGCTGGCAATGGATGTTTTATAAAGAAGAGAGTAAAATAAAGATATATTTTAGATACACCATACACTCTTTCTCGGAAAGGTACTAAGTGTATGCGCCACGAAAGTGAAGAGGTAAGTCTGTCTGGAGATGGCTCATTGGGTAAAACACGGAACACAAACCCAAGGTCCTCAGTTCCACCACCAGGACTTTGTGGTGGAAAGAGAGACCTGACTCCCACAAACTGTCCTCTGGCCTTTACATGTATGACATTACATGTACAGAAGGAAATAAGCCAAAGGAGCACAGTGTGGTCCCTGAAGAGAGGCTTCGGCACAGAAGGAAAGAAGTCCCCAGGATACTCAGGATGAGAAGATGCCGTCGTCCAGAAACCCATCCAACTGAGCAACCATCTGACCAAGGCAGAAAGTCTCAGGCTGTCACACCCACCGCTAGAGGGACAGCCACACTTACAAGTCAGGCGTGTGAGGTGGGAGAAGGGAAACAGAGGCATTCAAAGACATGAAGCAGATGAAGCAGTCAGATGTTCACTCCAGGAGAGCCATGGGCAGAGAAGGGGATGTGTCAGAGAGCACAGTTTCAATTATCAGTGAGTCAGAGTTACGTATTCATAACAACAAAAATCTACCCACCGCCCTCACCATAGAGATTTGATTATGCTATGGCAATAAAGAGGGAAAGGGGGGTCTGGATGCGCTAGGAAAATAAGTCAAGGGTGTCTAAACCAGAGGAGCTAATGATATCGATTTTACTTAGGAACACGAGTGCATGGAGTTTCACTTCAGCCACCACCAACTACTCCATAATCTTAAAACAATTGTAAATATAAACAAAATTATGAAGTGACTCATCTTAGGCATCAGACAATCCACAAGGATGTGGTCCTTAGGAGAAGGGAAGTGTGCAAGGTGAGCACCACGTTCATCAGTGTTCTGGGGTTGGGGCACAGAGACGCAGCCACCCTTCAGAGAGACAGAAACAGCAACAGCTTGGAGGGCAAGGCTGCTAAGGCAGCAGCCACAGTCCTTATGGAAAAATAAGGGAGAGGAAGCTCTCTGTTCAGAGTGCAAACCTGTGAAAATGTGTTCTCTGGAGAAGCCAAACAAAAAAGGCTCTATCCAGAAAGTTCTATCCCCAAAAGAAGTTCCAGAAATAGATTAACAGAGAAAATGAAAAGAATACAATTGTTCAGGAAATGACAGAAGCTGGGTGTAGTGGTGTATACTTTTAATCCCAGCACTGGAGATACAGAGACAGGAGGAGGCTCTCTGAGAGTTTGAGACAGTGTGGTCTACATAGAGAGTTCTAGGAACAACCAGGACTACATAGAGAGACTGTCTCTCTCACACATACCAAAAAAAAAAAAAAAGGAATGAAAAGAAAGAAGGAAAGAAGAAGGAGAGAGAAAAAGAAGGAAGGAAGGAAACAAGGAAGTAAGAAAGAAAGGGAGGAAGGAAGGAAGGAAAGAAGGGGAGAGAGAAAAGAAGGAAGAAAGGAAGGGAGGAAGGAAGGGGAGAGAAGGAAGGAAGGAAAGAAGGAAGAGGAAGATCACGAAGGCTCCTGCAGAGGTGACTTGGTGCCTCTTTTGTGAAGCAGCAGCTGAGGTAACTCTGGGGCGCACCATGGCCAACACAAGACTGAGAACAAGGGCCACATTAATTTGAAGGCTGTAGGGCAGGATGGTTGTTGTGCTGTTTAGAGTTGAGAATCAAATGCCCTTTAGCAAACTAATGAAAGCCCATTATGAGCAATAGGGTTTGTCCATGAGGCAGCTCACATTAGAGTTTGATGGACAGCCAATCTGTGAGGCAGACAGACAGACAGACAGAGACAGACACACACAGAGACATGCATGCATATACACACACAGACACACACACACATACACACACAGACACAGACACATACACACACACAGACACACACATACATACACACACACATACATACACACACATACATACACACACACATACATACACACACACAGACACATACACACACACACACACACACACACATGCACACATACATTCTCGCGCATACACACACACCTTGAAATGGAAGGTGAAGTTCTGCTAATATGGTCTAGCAGCCGGCAGGTGTTACTCAAAAGAAAAGTGCTACTTTACTCTAGAATTTTATTATAGACCGAGAATACCTTCTCTGTTAGAAACCTGAGACTTGTCCTTCACTGTATAGGACATCCCTGGTGTATGTACATAAAAATATTAAACTTTTGTTTTTTAAAACTAAAAGGCCAACATTCTGTTTATAGTGACATCAAATGAAGATAGTCACTTTGAAAATAATTAAATGAGTAGGTAGTACTCTGGGGGAAGGGATGAAGCTTCAATCATTTTCTTTTTAGCTCAAGCATGCTGTTGTTTAATTAAATAAACTTCTTGTTTAAAACATAGATAAAAACAATACAAAGAAACGTGAAGGACAGCAGGAAGGGGTGTCCTTGAATCCTCCAGTTGTAATGATGCTGTGGTGTACAAGGGAGACCTGAGAGACGTTATAAGGACAGCTCTGGCTTATGAGCCCAGGAGAGACACTGAAGACTAGACAGAGGTAGTTGTCTGCAGTGAGGCTGCAGACAGGGCTTGGAAATCCCAGGGTTTCGGCTGAGACTCCACAAAGATCAACCTGGCAAAGCCTTAAAGGACTGGCTACAACCAATTTAACTAAATCTTAAGCTACCAGGTCCAGGCTTAGTCAGGAAGATGTAGACATACAAGCATGATGCTTACTGGAATTCGTTTCATATCAGGCTGCTCCGGATGGCCTGTAATTCCAGCTCCAGGGAGTCTGAAACCCTTCTTTTGGCTTCACTTGCATGGCAGAACCCACACACATCAGATACACACACTTACACATGAATGAATACATCTTCTTAAAGATCAAAAGAGGATAGGTGACTATGAAGTGGTCTAAACTTTCCTAAATTTGGTGGCAGACAAACAAATCTCATGTTACTTACCCATCAGCCTCTATGATCCTCTATGAGCAATAATCGGGACAATGACAAAGCCAGAGGCAAGTGAACCACACCCAATGTGCTGAAAACTAGAGGAAATCTCAAAAAATGGCTGAAGGTTGAGGGGCAGCAGAGAGGGGAACCCCACTTTTGCCATCTCCCTTTAACCCCCAGTGTGATCTGAAAAATGGTACTGATGTCTAACTTTAAGATATGTGCTTGAAATGTTTACTTAGTGTTGAATAGATAATGCATGAATATGCTTTTTAAAAAATCTAATAGTTCTGTATTAGAGTTCATTCCAAGAGCCATCAGAGTTATGTCCATACAATAAAGGATTTGTTGCATGTAGTGATCTAACAGCGGAGGCTGATAAAACACTCTATGTAATGCTATTATCTCAACATCTGATGCTAGAGTCTGAGAGAAGACGAGTAGAAAGTGGGGAACATCGAGGACAAGCTGAAACCTCGTCTGCTTAAAAATCAAAGATGGTGAAGCAAAGGTCTGTGCTGAGTGCAGTGGCCTCCATGTGTTGCAGGAGGCTCAGAGCTGTGCCCTTGGTGTACTCTTCCCAACAGAAGACTCAGAACTGCTCAATCAGCCTGAAAAGCTATAATTTTTATCAAAGGGAAAGGACCCATTGCAAACTCAGACAACAGAGCTGCTTCCTGACAGCACCGGAATAGCAGGTAATGAAAAGAGCTTCTACCTCCCAAAGCTCACCCAGCAATCTCTGTGGAAGCATACTACTCTAACTGGAAAGGCATAGCAAAAAGAATTCTGAGAAATACAGTTGAGCTGAACCAAGTCAACACACTACAAAGCTGCTATCCACATAACAGGGTTCCAAGTTATCTCTTACAACCTATCCTCTCTGCTTCCCTGTTCTTGAACAGCAGCCCACATCAGCTAGCAAGCGCTTGTATTTCCTACCTAAAATATCCAACCATACAGAACATACATGCTCACACATGCACAGTTGGAAAGCATACGATAAGCAAAGTAAGCCTAATTTTAAAACTATCTGGTACTTGCTTTTACACTACAGATCACTTACTGGGCCAGCGAGATGACGCAGAACATGAGAGCCCTTGCCACACAACCCTGAACCTGATCTTGAGCTCCGAACCCACATTAATTAAGTCAGATGAAGTGGCTCACTTCTACAATGCCAGCCCAAGCTCTCTTACAGTGTGATAAGAGGCAAGACAAGGGCCGGAGAGATGGCTCCGTGGGTAAGAGCACTGACTGCTCTTCCAGAGGTCCTGAGTTCAATTCCCAACACCCACATGGTGGCTCACAACCATCTGTAATGAGAGCTGATCCATCTTCTGGTGTGTCTGAAGACAGCTACGGTGTACTTATAATAGTAAATAAATAAGTATTTTTTTTAAAAAAGAGGCAAAACAAGAAAGTCAGCCTGTACTTAGCACAGTGGTGGTAGCAGAGATAATACAAGAGACCCTGCCTCAGAAACAAGGCATAGAGAGAACCAACTTCTAAGAATATGTTCTTTGACCTACATAGTCTCAGTAGCACCTCTCTCCCCTCTCACCCACACATATACGCTCCCACACATAATATATATTATACATAATATCTCAAAGTAAATACATAAGTAATCACATATTATGTCCACTAATCAGTGTCTTCTTTTTCCCTTGAACTAAACAGTGTGTTTTAGAAAATATTCCATGTACCACATTAAGGCTGATGAGCTGACGGCCAGCAAACAGTTGGAGAAGGATTTGACATCCTTAGCCTTTGGGAACTGGAAATTA
The DNA here is from genome assembly GCF_011064425.1 of Rattus rattus. NCBI lineage: Eukaryota > Metazoa > Chordata > Mammalia > Rodentia > Muridae > Rattus > Rattus rattus. The sequence continues at coordinate 33,160,020 of NC_046168.1, forward strand.
AAACTGCCCTGAGATTTCATCTCTACAGAGTCATATTGGCTGTGGTCAAGAAGAGAAAGTCTCACAAATACCCTGAGGGTGTGGAGAAGGACACTGAGTCACTGCGGGTGGGAGAGTGAACATGTGTAGCCATGATGGAAAGCAATAGAAAGATGGCTCCAAACACTGAAAGCACAACTGTCGCATAGCCAGCTTTCCTCTCCTGGGTATATACCTAAAGAATTTCGGATCTACATCCACAGAGACTTGTGCATTAACGTCCGTTGCTGCATTAGTCACAACAGCCAGAAAACGGAGCCAACCTAGACATCCGTCAACAGATGAATGGAAACCAGAAATGTGAGACATATACACAGTGGAATTTTGTGCAGCCATAAAGAAAGACAAAATCGTGACATTTGAAGCAAAGTGGATACAGTTGAAATGCATGTGTCAGGCAAAATAGGCAAATACAGAAGACACAGACTGAGTGTCCCTATATGTTGCAACTGTATTTAAAATAGCATGTGCATATGTATATGCACACATATATGTATATATACACATACATGCATATGTATGTATATGTGTGTGTGTGTATGTGTGTGTGTGTGTGTTACAAAGCTAGAGAAGGGAGTATAAGACAGGAGGAAGAGCTCTTAAGGAAGAGGGGAAACAAAAAGAATGGAATATGTTGATAAGAAATCTACAGGGTGGGGTTGGAGAGATGGCTCAGTGGTTAAGAGCACTGACTGCTCTTCCAGAGGTCCTGAGTTCAAATCCCAGCAACCACATGTGGCTCACAACCATCTATAATGAGATCTGATGCCCTCTTCAGGTGTGTCTGAAGACAGCCACAGTGTACTTATATAAAATAAATAAATAAATAAATAAATAAATAAATAAATAAATAAATAAATAAATCTTTTTAAAAAAACCACAGGAAAAAGAGAAAGTTACAGGGTACTAACTACATGCAACAAATGGAGGAGATGCTGCCAGTAGGCAGGGGGAGGACAGCAGTTCAGGGGAGCAAATGGGAACAAAATCTAATGACACATATGTATAAGAGGCTATGGAGAAACCATTCATCTGCATGCTAACCTAGAAACTTAATGTTCTGTTTGGGAGGAGAAATGTCTCCGCAGTCTGGGCATTTGAATACTTTGTCCCCAACTGATATAACTCTTTGGGAGTTTTTAGAAACATTGGCTTTTTGAAGAAAGTGTGTAACTGAAAGAAGGTGTTGAAAAGTTGAAGACACCATTTTGAATGGGCCCTCTCTGCTTCCTGCACTTCCCTACCATAGCAGACCCTCTAGAACCATAAGCCCAAATAAATTCCTTTTATAAGTTGCTTTGGCCATGGAGTCTTTTACAACAACAATAACAAAAAAATTAACTAACACACTTAATGAATAAATAACATAAAAATAAAAAGCAGTAAGATGGGAAAAATGTAGAAATCTGTCCCTTTTTCTTCATTAATAGAAAGGTCTGTTATTGTAAGTTTGTGTCATGATCTCTTTAAGCAAACCCCAGTCTGATGATGTTGATGTGTTGCTGTTTGACACAGCCTAGAAAGAGCAGCCTTGTTACTCAGTGTCAAGCTGGTTTGATATCAACCAGAGCTGAGGTCACAGTTAGAAACTCATGGTGCGGGTGGGTCAGCATTTAGGAATTTGAAGCAAGTTCCAGGACAGCCTGGTCTATACAATGAGCCCGCTCAAACTACAACAAAGCATGAAACAACAGTACCAGTCAGTGATCGTGAGAAGCAAGAGCATGTGACTGTTTCCTGTACCCAGTGACTGTTTCCTGTACCCAATGGCCGCTTGTAGGGTTTTCACCTGTGGATCTGAACCTTTCCTCTTTGACCTTGGCCAAAGACGACAGGTTATGGCCACTGAGGCTGTTGTAGGGCCTGGAAAAGTATCTTCCTGGTAAACCGAAACCAACAAATAACCCACTGTTCTTAGGATTGCTCCCTAAAACATGCTCATCCAGAAATATCTGTTCCATACCATACACACAGCCATCACATGGAGTAGGGAAATCTCCTGCATGTAAATAGTGACTGACAAGTTGCAAAGCCATTCGTTGCTCTGCAGCCTAATGTCACCTTGTCACTATCAGAGGGAAGGCAAGCTGTTTGAGCAAAGAAAGGTGACACCCACAAAGTCAGATGGGCAGGTTTTTTTCCTAAGAACATTTTCATTGATTTTTCCTTACTGAGTGTTTGCTTAAAGGCCCTTTCACCCTTCATCCTAACGGGTTTTATAAAGATCACAGTTGCTTCATTCATACTTCTGAAGATCCTGCCCTCTAGGGAGAAAAAAAAAATACATGTCTTTTAGGAGCCACTGTTTTAAAATGTGAGTGCAGAATAAACATTTGGCTTTTACAACATAATAGTGGAGAAACTGTATGTGCCTGGAGACAAGGGTAGAACCACTAACAACAACTCATCTCAAAGCAACGTGTAGTTCTGCTCTAAGAAAAGCATTCAGGAGCCAAGGAGGTGGCTCAGCAGGCAAAGGCATCTGCTGCCAAGCCTGAGGACCTGAGTTCAATCCCTGGCGCCCACCTGATAGAAGACTTGTTCCCACAAGTCCTATAATCTCAATGTGTGTGCTTAGTGTGCATACACACATACAAGATGACAGACAGACAGACAGACAGACAGACTGACAGACAGACAGAATAGATAGGTAGAGTGCTCGAGGTACAAGGACTGAGATTGATTCTCCAGAACCCGAGTAAAGCACATGTCTGTAATGCCATCAATCTTGCAGTGAGATGAAAGGTGAAGACAGGAGAGTCCCCTCCCTCTGTCCGATGCAGCTCACAGGTCCGCTAGCCTCGTGGATGCAGCATCAAACAACGAAAGGTAGACTGTGTCTCAAACAGGCAGAGACCAATACCAAGATCGTCCTCTAACCTCCACAGTCACATTATGGTACACAGGCACGCTCATACAAATACATGCACACCAACACACAGAAGATTTTATTAAAGTCAGCATTAAAATAAGGCAAATCAGTTGAGGGTCACTTTAAAGGTATCCTGAAATGCCAGAATTATGAGAAGAAATTAAACTTATTCCAATAAGATTGGACCCAAGGGATAACTCTGTGTGAAAACGCCTGGTAGGGATCCTGGGAAAGAGGCAAAACTGAGTCGAGATGTAACATTTGAATTAGTATTTGAGAGTGGCTGGTTTCCAGGTCTGAGCTTAAGATATCTTACGAAGCTTGGCTACTTGCAGAGTTCAAAAGATTTACAAAAGCATTAGGAACTCTCAGCAGAGCCAATCACTAGGCATGCTCCGCGCGCCAAGACTGGGTCTAAGGGGCTGCAATTCGGCACCGCTGGCCTCTGTCCCCATCAACTAGAGCAAAGTCCAAACAAGATGCACAGGGGCCAAGAGAGCAATTCCAATTAACGAGCTCTCAGCCCACAAGGAAGAGTAAAAACATTAGCAGTTTCAAAAGGAGGAATCGATGGGAAAGGGGGCTGGCCCAAGGCAAGGTAAAATTAAGCTGGGAAGGTAGCCCAGGTCTAACGGTAGCTTTCTGAGCAGCAATCCAATCCTTTCTTAGTTTACTCAAGTCAGACGTGAGCAACCACTCTCTGGCCCCACGGTTTTAACTCAGACTGGCCAGCCGAAGATGAAACCACGGCTCTTACAGCTTTCAAAACAAGAGAAGAGTCCCCATCAGTTAATGTTCCTGGAGGGCTAAAGTGACACAGAGCTAAAGTCGATGACAGGGAAAGCCACACCAGGGGAAGCCACATAAGGAAGCGGAAGTCTCAGGTGAAGGCGGAGACACGCAAGGTGTGTCATGACAAGCTGGCCTCTGCTTCCATTGCACGTGGGGACCTTTTCACTACTTTTAGAGATCTCACAGTCTAGAGAGGGTTCAGGCCACCGTCAACTGTGGGAACATTAGAGAAGTGGGCTTCCAGGACACCGTCAAAAAGGGAGGTTTAATCGGGAGCAAGAATTCGGGACATTTGGTAACTTCCGCCTGCCTGCACATCTGATTTGCTTCCTCTTCTTTAATTCCATTTATTTGTTTGGTATGCATGTGTGTGGGCACTCATGCTGTGGCACTCCTGTGGACATCAGAAGACGGCTTGCACACTCAGTTGTGCCCTGCCATGTGGGTGGCAGGGATAGAATTCAGGTGCGTCCTGGCACCAGGCTTAGCAGGCTGAGCCATTCCGTGAGCCTGGGTGTCTGTTCTTGCTGCTCATCTTCTTATGCACACTTTCTGGTTATGACCTCACCCTACAGGAGAGCCTTGTAAGAAGGAACACTAGTTAATTAAATATTTACTTAATGCACTTGCTTATTTAATAACTTAATTAGTCAATTGGTCAGTTAGCCAATGACAGACGTCTATCAACATGTGATCAGTGTTCTTGAAATGTTTAGTTTGGCTTTGGGGACCTATAATACCTTTTGTAATAGAAACAGTAGTACAAATAAAGACCAATTTCCTGTGCTAGCTGGCAAAGTCCATGTAATAACGCCCAATCAGCATGTGTGCTATTTTTAATAAAAATATATATATTAGAATTTTTAGCAAATTATTTTTTAAGCTGTGGGTTACCCCTGGGATACAATTACAAAAGCTACCGGACAAGTTAACCTGTGGTCATCTTTTTTATGTCTTACAATAATTGGTGTCATCGTCCCTCATCATCATTGACAGTGCATGTGCAGCATGTGCCCGAGGACAACTTTCCTTCCACCCTTACATGGTTACATGGAGCAAACTAAAGTCGTCTGATCTCACAGGAAGAACGTCTATCCACTGAGCCACCTGTCTGGCCTCTTGGACAATGTTTCCAAGACAAAAGGTATGCTGAATTCTATTTTAGAATTTGATCTTAGAAAAAAGTTAAACAAACACATACACACACATACAGAAACACACATACATTCATACAAAACACATAGACACATACACACATACATACATGCAGAAACACATACAACACTTACAAAAACACATACACACATGCAGAAACACACATACATTCATATAAAACATAGACACATATACACATACAACGACACATACACACATGCAGAAACACACAGAAACACACATACACACATACAACACATACACACACATGCAGAAACACATGTACACACATACAAAAACACATACACATATATACACATACAACACATATACATACATAGAATACATATGCATATAAATACATACATGTATACACAAACACATACACATAGATACATACAGTGCTTCCTGCAGCAGAATATGTCCACTTGGAGAATATTGCTTTCCTGGAGTCCTCTAGTAAGAGAAAAAGCAACTGTTGGCTCCCACATGCAGGATGTTCCCGTGTCTGAGGTGTTTCGTGTTTTTGAGGCAGGGTCTGATCAACAGCCCAGGCTAGCCTTGCTAGCTTCCTCCCAGCCTCCTGAGTGCTGACACATAGGCGTGTTCCTTCACATCCTCCTCTATGTTTGCAAGTCTTAACTTGAAAAATAAAAAGTCCATTTAATTTCTTAAACAGTTACAGACCTGTTAAGTCAAATTCATATCCTTTAAATTGGATCGTTTTCCAAAGCTGGTCCTTCCCTCAGGAATGCTGGAAGCATGCTGGTCCTGCCCCTGCACTGCCACCTGTGTGAAGTCAGATAGACACTCTTCATGCCATTGTGGCAAGCACTAAACACTAAACTGAAGACCAGTTCTGCCTTCCCCCACTCCGTTCTCTTTTCAAATGGGTCTCACTATAGATCACCTGAAGCTGATCTCAAATTCATGATCCTCCTGCCTCAGCCTTCCACGCACATATGACTATAATGCCTAGTAACACAGCCATCCTTTTGTATAATACTTTAGTTTTTAAAATACGTTCATTTATTTTACTTTCACTGACTCGGAAGAAAAACTCTTTAAGCACGAAGCCCTCCATGGGAACAAAACCGATGAGAACAAGCAGAAGTCCTGGGTCCCAGGCAGGCAACTGCCTGGAGTGCACACCACCGCCTGTCCTGGCTCATCACTTCCCTGTGCTCTGATTCCAGCGGGCACAAGGGAGGCACTGCAGTTTTTGTTTGTTCTTTGCTAACAGGTTAAAATTCATTCAAGAAACCCCAAGTTTTGACTTTGGAAAATGTTAAACAAAATGTTGATCTCATTCAAATACTGTCTCAAATAAATCTACCTTGTCAGCTCTATCTAACCAGCCCTACCTTGCCTGCAGGCTTGAACCCAGTTATACCCATTGGAGGGTACAATGTCCTTGGGAAAAATCCAAGAATCCCTATCTTCTTGCTGAATGGCAGGGATACCCCACGCCCAATGCTGCAACATGGTAATTTCTCTCCGGATTCTTTCTTCCTCCCTCCCACCCGCCCTCCTCCTTCCTCTCTGCCTCTCTCTGTCTCTCTGTCCCTCTCCATCCCCTACCCCTCCCTCACCCTCCTTTCCCTCTCTCTCTTCCCCTCCTCCTCTTTCTGCCTCTCCTTCTCCCTCTCCCCCCTCTCCTTCTCCCTCTCTCTCCCCCCTTCTTTCTCTTTCTCCGTGTTTATTCACAACGTAGACATCTACGGAAGCATAATTTTCCACAGAGGAGCAGTGGCAGCAGCAGTCAGTGAAACCGAATAACCTTGGAGTCATCAGTTAATCATAAATCGTTACTATTCTCTCCCAGACCTTAAGACCGGAGTTCGCCCTTCCCAGAGCAAGCCACGTCCTCCCTTTGAGTAATGGATCAGACAACCTCCACTCAAACACAAGTCACGAAGACTTATCAGCACTGCCTGGAGTGGACCTGGGCGGGCACAGGGCGAGAGAACAATGGTGCCCTGGCTGGAGGGAAGCGATATCAGGCTACCATCAGAACAGGGCCAGCACTTGTTTTACTTTCTGTGGAGCCCGGGAGCTGGTTCCCGTGTACAGTACCAGGCGGTGTAAAAGGTGGCTGCTGGGTTCCTCTGTTTGTGAGGCCTGTTGATACAAGGAGGGGTCCAGGTGCTGTTGGCTGATTCCCGCCCTGTTTTCCTGATAACCATAAATGAGAGAAACCCCACAGGTCCCATGGCCCTGAGCTTGAGAGCTCTGATTTACTGAGAATAGAAATATCTATCCCCTGACCCCTGTGACAGATTGTGGAATGCTACGCAAGGGGAATTTTAATAAGAAAAGGCATTTTAGTGAAATATTACAAAATGGAACATCATTAAGGACTGGAGTTGCTTCAGCACATGAGGTCACAGCTCCTTACCTACCTAACTTTTGTCTCCTCCTGAGGTTCCAACTGCATACTATACCTGAGTTTCAGTTTGAAGGCTGGCCCATTTTCCTGGTCTATTCCCGTTTTTCTCTAGTAATTCATATGACCCAGGAATTTTGGAAAGGATTATTGGAAGCTACTCAGTTTTTCTGGGAATAATAAATATTCTAGCCTCATACATAATGTCACATCGGCCTGGGGGCATGGCTCAGTTGACGGAGTGCCTGCTTTGACCCCCAGCACCATACAAACTGGGCGCAGCAGCACAAGGGTAACTTAAGCCCTTGAAAAGTAGAGGCAAGAGGAAAGTTCAAGCTATTGAGTTCAGGGCCAGCCTGAGCTACTTAAGACTCTGTGTCTAAATAAGAAGAGCAAAGCCCTCCATATTCTGGGCCTAGTGGCAGGGATCTATAACCTTAGTCCCTGAGGAGCCTATGAGACAGGACAGTTGTGAGTTCAAGACAGGCCTACAGAGTGAGCTCAAGGCCAGACTGGGCAACCACAGGCTGATAGTGAAACACTATCTTAACGTAAAAAGGAAAGAAAAAAGGAAGTTTGAGACAAGAGCTCAGAAGTAGAGTACTAGCCTGACATGTACAAGACCCAGGATCAATCCCAAACACCACACACGCACATTCACTCACACTCACACACACTCACACTCATGCCCACAGGCATGCACACACGCTCACACAAACAAGCCAAGCTTGGTGGCATATAGCTACAATTCTAGCATCCAGAAGGCTGAGGCAGAAGGAACATCTCCATTTAAGGATAGCCTGGGCTACACAACAAGATGTCATCTCAGACCAAAAGGAAGAAAGAAACATGAAATGCTGCCCCACTAGCCTCTGCTGAGGCAAGGCCATTCAGCAACCATTTTAGCAGCTAACCTCATCCCTAAGTGGGATTGTCTACCTCGGTTTTCTACTCTGGTGGAATACAATTGTGTATCTGTTAGCTACTTAAAAATCATATTGGATACAGGAAAGTCTTAAGTATAGTCAAATACTTATACAAAGGGGGAATATGTATATGTTCTCAGTTTTCAAACACAGGGGAAAATGGCGTCAGAATGTTTATATAGTTAATTTTGTTTTGATACAGTCTCACTGTGAAGCCCTGGCTAGCCTGTAACTCACTTGTAGACCCAGCTAGTTTTACACTCACTGAGATTCACCTGTCTCTGCCTCCCAAGTGCCACACGTGGAGTTTATAGACTGAAAGTTTGGAGGTGGAATCAGGTGTTGGGGACTTTGAGAAACAGACATGGGTGGATGTGGGTTGCTATTTTTAGCTGAGAATGTAAGCCAGGTACGGTGTGCATGTTCTCACCCCAGCACTAGGAGGTAAATCAGAAGAATCAAGAGAGGGAAAAATTATGTAATTATATTATAATATCAAAAAGTAAATCTTTTGAAAAAAATAATTGTTAGCACACAGCAGTCTCGGACTTGGCTCAATTCGGCCTTGTAAGCCAGACATAATTTGCATAAATTGCACAAGTTGACTTTTGTTTACCATTTGAAGATTTCATAGTCACTTAGTCTTTTTATCTAAGTATTTTGTACTGGAATTTGGAGGAGAGGTTACATAAAATTTGAATGTATTACAAAAAAAAAAAAAGTAATTCAAGGTCATCTTCTATTCATAGTTCCTCTGCGGACTCACTAGCCCATAAGACCTTGTCACCAAAGAGAGGGAAGGTATCTGGAAGAGGGGGCAGAGAATGGAGGGAGAGAGAGAGGGCGAAAGAGGGAAAGAGAGGGAGAGGGAGAGAAGGGGAAAGACAGGGAGAGAGAGAGGGAGGGAGAGGGAGAGAGAACACATGCCATGGATCCCGGTCTTTTCTGAGATAGGGTGTGTGTTTTGTCTCTGTCTACTTTGTCAACTAGACATGTGATTCAGCCTCAAAACCTTCCTCGTGTCCCCCGAGACTGTTGAGGTTACAGCCACAGAGAGGTTACCTTGTGAGAGGATTACCACATCTCCACAGCTGACATCACTGTCCGGGCACACAGGAGACTCATCCATTCCATGCTTAGCCGCCTAGAGTTCTCACATGGCTTGCTTTCGCTCCTGCAGCGAAACATTTTTTCTTTAAAATTCTTAAGAGGGTAAAACCAGAAGGCAGAAAGCAAACAGGGCGTGTGGCCACCAGTAGAAAGAGAACTTTGTTCATTAAAAAAAAAAAAAAAAAAAAAAAAATGAAAGCTCATGTAGAGGTTAAGAAAACAGCTTAGGGAGCCACTTAGTCTGGATTCCAGTTCCAGATCCACTTACAAGTCTGGACCAATGACCTGGACTTTTTAGACCTCGGTTTCTTCGTCTGTACCTGGGCTTGTGCTTTAAACATCGTGTGTGTGTGTGTGTGTGTGTGTGTGTGTGTGTGTGTAAATCACAAAGATAATCTGAGGGAAGTGGCTTTTGGAGTGTTTAACAAATAAAGCGTTAGCCACAATCAGTGTGTGCACACCACAACGGTATCATTGCTGTGACCACTGCTGCCGCTCTCATGCTACCGCTGTTGTCACAGTTGAGAACATCAAAAGTCTGCGTAATTCCTTAATCTCAAGTTTACTAATGTCTTCATTTTTTTTTTTAAATTTGGAGTTTCCTGTAGCCTACGTTGTCTCAGACTTACTAGGTAGCCAGGGATCACCTTCAGCTTGTAGCCCTTTCCCTCCAGAGAGCATGCCAGGCCCTTCTGCCTACAGGGCCCATGACCTGCAGTTCTGCCTCTGCTATCCCAGCAGCATCTCATACCCCACAACGTCCATTCCTGAAGGCCTTGCTCTAAGCAAGCAGGTCATTCAACCAGCAACACCACCCAAAGTCACTTCAGAAAGCCTCAAAAGCATTCTACAAATATGGGCCGAAAGCTGGCTCAGCAGCTAAGGACACACACTGCCCTTCCAGAGGACATAGTTTGATCTCAGTGCCTATGTCAAGTGTTTCACAACGACTTGTAGCTCCAGCCCAGGGGATAGGACTACAGGCAGGAACACACATGAACACACACTTAAAAATAAAAATAAATGTTATTCGGGCGTAGCATCAAACATCTTTAAAACTTGTAAGAAGAGGCAAAGAAGAACTCTACGAATTTGTTGGGAATTGTTGCTCACTCTTAACAATCCCAGCACTCAAGACTCTGAGGCAGGAGGATTGTATGAGTTCTGGGTCAGACAGGGCTACAGTAAAACTCTTCCTATGTCAGACAGACAAAAAGAATCTATAAACGTACATCACTTCTGTGAGTCCCCCTTGATATGACTCCATTCAGTGGTTATCTGGAGACCAGGGACTCTTTTTTATTTTAATGTTTTATTTAATTAGTATTTTACACATATGCGTGTTTTGCCTGCATGCAAGTTATGCATTACATGCAGAGCTAGTGAACTAGGTCAGAAGAAGGTGGTAGACCTGAAGCTGGAGTTACAGACAGTCAACAGCTGTCATATGGGGTCTGTAATTCAAACCTGGGTCCTCTAGAAAGGCAGTACGCACTCCTAACCACTGAACCACCTCTCTAGCCCCCTCCCTCACTTTTTTCTTTCATGTCTTTTTTGAAAATCTCAATTTCACAAGTGGGAGCAAAAATGAGATTCTTGTCTATCTTTCTGGCTTATTCTTCTTCACGTTTCCCTGAAAATGTGATTTATAACAGAATAATACCCACGTGTAATACACCTCTTCTCTTTTTCTGAGATGTGCTCTCACTCTCCCTGAGTAGCTCAACTGTCCTCAAACTCAAGATCCTCCTACTTGAATGCCCAGTGCTGGAATTACACTTGTGTACTACCACGACCAACCTGTGTTCTTTAAAGCCATTCGTCTGCTTCCCTGGGCTACCGTGGAGAGTGCTGAGGACAGAATTCTTAACCATGGACAGACAAAGTCCCTGACAGCCTTGTTGAGTAGATTCTGATCTCAGGGCTCTAGGATAAGCCAGAGAACCCTAGTTTCCCAAGGGCATGTGCACATTATCTCAGCATTTCTTTCAAGGAAGAAATATAAAGAGAGCAGATTGTCCCACAACCAGTGAGTGACAAGCTAGGATGTCAGTCTTGCCGTCTTTCCAACTCTGCACAGAAAACAGAAAGAGAAAGTGAAAGGAGAAAGAAAGGAAGAAGCATTTGGACACACAGACATACATATGCAAGCACATACAAAGGTATACATGTATGTATCCAATGTTAAAGAGAATTCATTTTTCATCTCATTTCAACAGCACGAGTACCAAGAGAAAATGTTTGGTCCTGCGTGTTGCTTGCACACAGTAAACTCAAACTCTGTCCATGTGTATTGGAACATTCAAGACGGTCTGATATAGCAGGCTTGCTCACAACCGGAGACCACTCCCTAAGTTTTCCGGGACTCCCTGCTCAACTCTGTGGTGATTAAAACCTTTGACACCAACACCTTTTTTCTATCCAGCAACCCAACCCCAACAGAACTTTACAGAAAAGCATTTTATAATTAATTTGAAGGGATCATTCATGGTGACTCATTGCCACCTCACATAGAGAAACAGGATGTTAAGTCAATGAAAAAGGGGTGTGGCCTCGGCTCCTCCCAGGAGGTAGAAAGCATCTAAGGCAGCCATTTAGGACTAGTTAGAAGATATAGATGAAGTGAGCGGGGGCAGCAGAAAGATGTCAGCAGCTGATCTGAATGGTGTTTGGGATGCTCCAGCTAGAACTTCGGCTTTGGACATGCTAAGCACACACTCTTGTACCAAACTACCCACTGGCCCTTTCAACCCTATATGGGTAATTATAGATGAGGAGGAGTCCTGTAAGAGTGAAAGCTACAAGAACAAAAAGGAGAGGCTCTCAGGAGCTGGTGGGCGAGTTAGGAGAGGAGGCCAGCATTGGAAGGAAGAGTGGGGTTTGAAGATATTAAGGATTCAGATAGAAAGCAGGGACTAGCCAGTCTGGGGGATGGATGTGACCCAGGGTATTCTTAGGCTGCATCGAGCTGACTCCACTTAAGAGTAGAGAAATCTCCATGGGACTCTAGCAGAGTGGGGGTCTGAGTATCCATTCCAAAAGAGAGTAGCAAAGTGACAGGGGGAAGTGACAGGACAGTAAAGAGTAAATGGGCGGGGTTGGGGATTTAGCTCAGTGGTAGAGCACTTGCCTAGCAAGCGCAAGGCCCTGGGTTCGGTCCCCAGCTCCGGGGGAAAAAAAAAAAAAGAGAACCAAGAGTAAATGGGCTATCCACAGTTGTAGAAAGTAGAACTGAATCCTGCCTTCCCCACCAACAGGTAAAAAATGGGATAGGTCATACCTATTTGAATCTTACATACTTTCATCAGTTGCCTGAGGTTTTGTTTTGTTTTCTTGCATCTTGCAGGCCCTAATTGAAATTAATGTGTGTATATGTACACACACACACACACACATTTTTAAAGAATTTTTTGAAGGGGACACCAATGCTACTGAGGAAGGGTGGCGTGTTGAACAGTTGATACCCACTGAGCTGTGACTCCAAAGACATTCACAATGTGGTGATCTGGATCCTGGCCCAAAGGGACGTTGGGTCAGCTGCTCTCGTTCCGCATATCCCTGAAGGAGAGAGTATTGAGAGAGGTAGGATGGTCTGTGGCTCGGAGGCTCTGTGGGTGTTGCTCCTGCTTCTATTATCCTGCCAAGCTGACCTAGAACTCTCTGTTGCCCAGACTGACCCTAAACTCATGGAAATCTTCCTGTCTCAGCCTCCCAAGGGTCTCCATCATGCTCAGCCTCTAAGATCTTTTACAGGAGGAGAAGCATCCCTACCACAATGTGTCTGAGGGCTTTTTCAGAGCTCTTCTTAGCATCTGAGACCAAGACATAGAGGCCACACAGTCTAAGAAGGTAGACACGAGGATGACTCCAAGGGCCTAGTACAGTTGCCAGGACACTGCTTTCCAGAAAGGAGAAGACGCAGACGACAGCAGCTACCAGAGATCCTGGGTCACTTTGCCTTTGTGCTAACAGATTAGACAATAGTGCAATGCCTCTAAGAACATTGAGCCTAAGAGAGGTTGGTCCAGGAGGCCAAGAGTCTAATTTCTTGATTCCTAAAGCATGAGGGCTGAGGGCTGAGGGCCTCGTGGGTGAGAGGCCTGAGGCTGCCTCTGCCAGGACTCTTCCCTAGGTGGCTCCCAGTCCTTCAGGTCCAGGGGACTTTGTGCCTTCAAGAAATCATTACTCAGCAAAAAGCAGGCATCTGCTTGGAGAGCAACCTCAACACAGCTATCCAAGTGGGACAATTTGCACAACTTCCCTATTTGTCTTTGCAACAGTTCTGTCCTCTAGGTATTTGATTCCAGTTCTACAGGCGAAGACATTAAGGCTCAGAGAACTGATGCCAAGTCTCCGAGTTTTTCAGTCAGTGCCAGGATTCAGTCCTTGGTCTCCATTCCCAGCCTCATGTGTGTGTCTGGAGAGAAATAGCACAGCCATCACCACCAGAGCCAGTGAAGGGACCTGTCATGCGCATGCATTCGTACAGGTGATCTTTCCTTTCTTCTTTTTTCTTCCTCTTTTTGTTTTTGTTTTGTTTTGTTTCAGCCTAGGTTGGCCTCAAACTCACTTTATAGCTAAGGATGACCTAGAACTCCTAATCCTCATGCCTTTACTTCCCAGGTACAAGATTTACAGACATACACTAACACAGAGAGATAAATAATCTTCTTTTTAAATTTTTTTTAGATTTATATTTATTATTTTATGTACTAGTGCTTGAGGAGGTGTGGGGTCTCTGTGTGGGTGCTGGGAATCAAACTCCGGTCCTTTTCAATAACAACAAATGTTCTTAACCACTGAGCCAATTCTCCAGCGCCTGAATGGTCTTAATCCTATGAGGCAGAATCTCACTGTGTAGCTGGCTGGCTACACTCACATGTCAACCAGGCCTCGAACTCACAGAGACCCATCTGCTGCTGCCTTCCATATGCTGGGAGTAAAAGTGTACTCCACCACATGTGACTTATTTTAGATTTTTATCATACAAAGTAATGTGTTTCCTTTTAGCCTTTTTTATATACATGAGTCATGTATATCTGGCTATAATCTAATCCCTTTGCTCCCAAATGCAATAAACCCAACTTGTTTTCCCTCTTTCCTGTCTTCATCATCTTACAAACATGAAATGAGCCAGCCAGTCCCAGGGTCTTTCTATGGAACAACCAAATAAACCCAGTGGCTCTCTCCAAATAGCTGTCAATGATTCTAACTAGAGATTTTCACATATTGGTAACCATAGGAGAGTCAGCATTGCTTAAGCTAAACTGGCTCGCAATTATTATTTATTTTTGTATTATCATTTGTTTGTTTGTTTTTGAGACTGAGTGTTGCCATGTAGTTCCAGCTAGCCCGGAACTCATTCTGTAGACCAGGCTGTCCTTAGTCTCACAGAGATCCACCTGCCTCTGCCTGTGCCTCCTGGAGTTCTGAGATCAAAGGCTTGCATCACTATGCCCAACTATCGGTGATTATTCTATCAAAATACATTGAATTCGTTAACAAAGCAATCATTTTCCAGAGCTGAAGACACGGGTCTCCTCCAGTGGGTCTCTAGCTACAAAACACGTTTATATAGGTCATGTTAAGTCTAACTCTCTGATGACAAGCAGCGCCCACTCTCAGAACCTGTGAGCCGCCCAGCCTAAAATAAATAGAAACTGTTCTGAGTAGCCATTTTGTCTTCTAAACAAACCTACAGGAAAGGACACTCTTTACTGATGTATTTGTTAATTGTAAATTGCCATTATGAAAACTGACAAAAGTTTAAACCTTTCAAGTGTTTGGAGCTTAGGGTTTGGAATAGGGAAAGAGAAGAGGTTAGCATTTTTTCAGGAGTATGAAGGGGACTTGCATATACTGGGAGAATGAACCCCTAACTTTTAAGAAGCTATGGATACAAGAATAAAAACAGGTGCCAAATTTATTATTAGTATTTAAATGGTGATAAATATTTTTAAGTTATTATTTCATGGTGATCACCATGAAACTTTCATGAGAGGAAAGGAAAATAAATGGGCTTACCCATCATTGGCTCAAATTCCCCATGTGGCCAACAGGAAATGTACTTCACAGTACACACGATCCTGGCGGCAGGATGGAGGCTCCTGTTCATCTCAGAGCAGCTCTGCAGCATGTCAGTCCCTCTGAGGACTCCAGCACTCAACCTCTGCACCTACTAAAGGAAAAGAAGGCCTGAACACCTCTCCAAGCTGCATGGCCAGTCCTGTCCCCAGTCTCCCAGCAGAACTCAAGTCATGGTCTGACCTTGAAAAGGCCTCTGGCTGTTATAAGAAGTTCTCAGAACCTAGGAGAGCAGAATTGCCAAGTGACACAAAAAGCCACTATTTACTCTGTGGTACACCGTGCCCGTGAAGTGACACCTACCAGCTCAGAGCCACTGCAATCAGCCTTCACAAAACCAGCCTGCCCGGGAAGCAGAAGAAGCACTCTTTTCCTCTCCTCTCTAAAGCAATGTTTCTGCAGTGTTCATCAGAACATTGCTACGAGGGCTGGGGATATGACTTAGTTAGCAGAGTGCTTGCCTAGCATAGGAGAAGCCCTACGTTACCCAGCAGTAAACAGTGCGGTGGAATGCTCCTGTAATCATAGCCCTCAGGAGGAGGAGGCAAGAGAATTAGAAATTCAAGGTGATATATATATCACCCTGACCCTGCTTCAAAGCAAAAACAAACAAAACAAAACAAAAAACTAACAACCAACGATTGAGAGAGTAGATGTGCCCCAATCATTGTTACTCGGCTAAATCTACTCCAAGATGCTTGATGCCAATTTTGTGTATGGGGCAGGGGAAGTGTACACATGTATAGGTGAGCACATGTGTGGCTTTGAATGGAGGTCAGAGGTCGACATTGGGTTCTTTCTCAATCTTTTTGAAACGGTCTCTCTCTAAACCAGAGACTTGCTGATTTACCTAGACTAACCAACCAGCAAGCCCCGACACCTCCATGTCCCTAACCCACCCCAGAGAACTTCCCATCTCCACCTCTCTAGCACGAGAATTACAGATGTGTGTGACCTTGCCTGGCTTTTGTGTGGGCACCTAGGATGCAAACTCAGGGTCCTTGTACTTACACAGCAAGTGCTTTACTAACCCAGCCATCTCAGCTAGAGTTGCTATTGTTGCAGCGAAACGTCATGACCAAAAAGCAAGTAGGGGAGGAACGGACTTATTTGGCTTACATTTCCAGATCATGGTTCATCGTTGGAAGAAGCCAGGACAGGAACTCACATAGGGCTGCAGCCTGGAAGCAGGAGCTGATGCAGAGGCCATGGAGGGTGCTGCTTACTGGCTTGCTCCTCATGGCTTGCTTAGCCTGCTTTGTTACAGAACCCAGGACCACCAGCCCAGGGATGGCTCCACCCCAACTACTAACTTAGAAAATGCCTGACAGCTGGGTCTCATGGAGGCATTTTCTCAGCTGAGGCTCCTCTTTCTCTGATGACTCTAGCTTGTGCCAAGTTAACACACACCCAGCCCCTGCCTACTAATTTTAAGGGTGGGCCCCAAGAAGCAAACAAAGCCAGGCATGGCAATGAACACCTATAATCCCAGAACTCAGGCAGCAGAGGCAAGAGGATCACAAGTTCAAATCCAGCCTGAGCTACGAAGCAACATTCTGTCCCAGAAAGAAATTGTCAAAATGACAAGCACTAGTCCTGAAGTATCTGTACCCAACCAGAAGATGCAGGCCTCCATGAATACTAACATTTCTCTTCCTCCATGACTTATTTTCTGGCTGGGTCATGCGGGCCCGGTGCCCTATGCTCAGTTTGCTCTTTATGCTGCTTGGTCAAACGAGTTGAGTGTTTTCTTTGTTTCTTTTCTCTTTCTCCTTTCTAGAGAAGGATTTGGGAAAAGATATTCTTTCAGCCCCAGACTTGGTGTGTCATTCTCTCTGACCTGATAACATTCACGTCACTCCTGAGCCATGATATTTTTCTACAAGGAAGAATGTTGTATTTTTTTTTCCCAGTCCTTTCTTAGGTGATACAAATCCCTAGCAAATAATCACACCTCTGAGGAGTGGCCTTGGCTATCTTGGGGGCCTGATCACAAAGGATGGAGTCAGGCCAGACCCAGCAGCATTGTCAAGATTCCTTCTGTTTTTCCCAAATTCTTCTCTCTCTCTCTTTTTTTTTTAAACCTTCATCCTTTTCCTCAGGTCAGATTAAATTGAATGATCCCTACAATAAAATACAGCCCTGTTTTTTCGTGGATCTGTGAATATTCTCTGGAGGTTCTTTGAGGTCCCCAGAAGTGAGGTAAGCCTCTCAAAGCATGCTGGTTCAGCATTGTGACTTTTCCTTGCCAAGCTGTGCTTACAGTTAGCAGTGTGTGCGCGTGTGTGTGTGTGTGTGTGTGTGTGTGTGTGTGTGTGTGTGTGTGTGTGTGTGTGTGTGTGTGTGTGTGTGTGTGATTAAGGTGGAGTTGACTATTGTAGTCTAGGCTAGGCTGGCCTAGACTTCATAGCCCCAGCTGCCTCCAACTCATGGTCTTCCAGTCTATTTCCAGAGAAGTGGGCTCACTGATATGTGCCATTCTGCCTGGCCAGGACCACAGATTTGAAGTTAAATATTCATAGCTGGATGCACCCTTCAAGAACTAGCTTTAATAGAGGTTCCATTGCCGACCTATTGACCCGGGTCCTCCAGCTACAAGGGCCTACCTTCAGACTAGCTCTGTCTTCAGGAGGCTGACAACCACCCAGCCCAACTTGTCCCACAGCAAGCTGCCTCCCTCCCCCACTTTCCCAAACATCTTGAGCATCTCAAACAATCCCAATTACACTGGGGTTGTTTAAACAAACAGCGACACAATTCCCCAGCCCAGAACCCCAGCTGAGGGGCTCTCTGTGGGCAGCCATCACCACCCCCACCCCACCCCCACTCCCACACACTGCCAGCCACTTTCAGAGAAGAGTAGCCCAGCAGAGACAATGGGGCTGTGACTTAAAACAGTGGGCACTTTTCCCATGTCTAAATGTTTGCAGACACTTGGTAAAGTGTCTCAGGCCAACTTTCCAAAGAACAACACCTCCACCTCAGTCACTGAGCTTGTTTAAGTATGCAATCCCAGATAAAAAGGGGGCTCCTTCTTTTCAAAAGTCAAGAATACAAGACGAGTACGTGGTGTGTGAGGTTTCACAGATTCCGTTAAAATTCTCTCAACTCCCACCTACCCTTTAAAGAATAGATTTACCCTAAGGAGAAGGCGAGATATTAGATTGGCGGGGAGCTCAGCATTTTCCGGATGATACCCCTGGGATATTGAAGGGCATGACTTAGTTCTATGGCCGAGGGGGATCAGTGGGTGACAAGGGTCCTCCCCTACCTCCTCAGTGGGTACCTCACCTTATCAATCCACCCCGTATTCATTTCTGTTGGCATGAAGAAGACTGCCACTGCCATCTCCCAATCTCTCTAGACCTCTTTCTGCGAAGGCAGTTGCTAAGTCTATGAGAAACACCCCTGGTGTGATGGGTGTGTAGGGGGCGTTCATGATTCACCCAGCGGATATCTACAAATTTTTCTACTTCAGTAAGTTCCATTACAGTTCAGGGGCTGACCAGAGATGAAGTCTAGACTCACACGGAAGGAAGAAAGTAGCAAGAGACTTTAGAGGGGCCAAACGAAGATACTAGGAGTTCAGGAAAGTGATGGCTTCTGAGTGAGGGGAGTGGAGAGGAGAGAGAGCTTCAAAGGAGGGGAGCTGACTCAACCTCCCCAGCACTGAGCTCTGGGGTGGGAGGAAATCTGTAGCTGAGCCGAGCATGGGCTTGTGTCCCTTTGCATTTCTTCCTTCTTGTCCTTTACTTTCCTTTCTTTTGTTTGTTACTTGTAACAGCGCTTGCATAGCCGAGGCTGGCCTCTAACTTGTAACAGCGCTTGCATAGCCGAGGCTAGCCTCTAACTTGTAACAGCGCTTGCATAGCCGAGGCTGGCCTCTAACTTGTAACAGCGCTTGCATAGCCGAGGCTGGCCTCTAACTTGTAACAGCGCTTGCATAGCCGAGGCTGGCCTCTAACTTGTAACAGCGCTTGCATAGCCGAGGCTGGCCTCTAACTTGTAACAGCGCTTGCATAGCCGAGGCTGGCCTCTAACTTGTAACAGCGCTTGCATAGCCGAGGCTGGCCTCTAACTTGTAACAGCGCTTGCATAGCCGAGGCTAGCCTCTAACTTGTAACAGCGCTTGCATAGCCGAGGCTGGCCTCTAACTTGCAAGGCAGCCAAGGTTGACTTCGGGCTTCTGAACCTCCCTGCCTCTACTTCCCAAGTGCTGGGATTAAAGCGTATCCTACCTCGCCTGTTTGTATGCAGTGTTGGGGATCTAACCCAAGGCTTCTTGCATGTTAGGCAAGCCAAGCGTCCTGCCAGCTGAGCTGCATCCCCTACCTCTAGATCCTTCAACCCTTAAATGGATATTTTCATGTTTTGTGGATCACAGACCTAAAGAGACTCTGGGCCCAGCCCAGGCTAGCCACAGACTCACTGTCCTCCCAGGATCATAGGAAGGTACCATCAAGTCTGGCCTCATGCATATATTTTTTAAAGAATTATTTATTTATTTTATGTTTTATGTGTACACTGTCGCTGTCTTCAGACACACCAGAAGAGGGCATCAGATCCCATTACAGGTGGTTATGAGCCACCATGTGGTTGCTGGGAATTGAACTCAGGACCTCTGGAAGAGCAGTCAGTGCTCTTAACCACTGAGCCATCTCTCAAGCCCCACATTTTTTTAAGTATTATTTTTTGTTTGTTTTTATTGCAGGATATCTGATCACACTGTGAGCACTAAGATTGTGTTATTTCCAAAAAAAAAAAAAAAAAACTGTTCCTATTTGTGATGTGCCTCAGCCCTTAGCACACACTTTTAATCCCTCTGGCTGGAATTCACGTACTATATACACTATATACACTTTACACAGTATATACACTGTACATACTATATACTGTATACACTATATATACTATACACACTGTACATACTATACACATTATATATACTGTACACCATGGCCACACTAAATATACTATATTACTATGCATACTGTACACACTATATACACTATACACACTGTACACTTTCTACACACTGTACATGCTGCACATACTATATACACTATACACACTGTACACACTATATACACTATACATGCTATATACACTATGCACACTATACGCACTGTACATACTAAATATGTTCTATATACTATGCATGCTGCACGCACTATATACACTGTATACACTATACATACTGTATACACTGTACACACTAAATACTCTATATACACTATACATACTATGCACACTACAAACACTACATATACTGTACATACTGTACACACGGCACGCACTATGTACTGTACACACTTGTACATACCATATACACTGTAATTCTGTACACTGTGCCCATTCTGACTGCACTATATACTCTATACATACTGTACACACTGTACATGCTGTATGTGTTGTACATGCTGCACATACTATATACATTATGAACATTATATATACTATACACACTGTACACAATGCACACAATGTACATACTAAATATGCTACATATACTGTACATACTGCACACACTATATACACTGTACACTCTATACCTACTGTGCACACTGTAGAAACAGTAGACACTATACATGCTGCACACACATATATACTGTTCACACTATACATACTGTACACATTGTACATACTATACACACTGGTATGATTTCATTTCTTTTAATCATATTTTTAACTGTATCTCTATAAATGCTGTTAGATGCATTTTTTTTTAAGACAGAGTCTTGCTCAGGGACTGAACTCTGAACTCAAACTCCGAAATCTGTTCTCAGCCTGCTGTCACAACTCCCATTTTATTAGATACAACTTTGCACATATCTTTAAATGTATCACTAATGTAGCATATATTTTATAAATTGAGTTTATTTAAAAGTGATTTTCACAATGGGGCTGAAGAGACCTGAGTTTGGTTCCCAGCACCCCCTATAAACTTACACCAGCTTCAGGGAGTCCAATGCTACCTTTCTGCTTGGTGGCCACCCATTTACGTGTGACACACATATAAATAAAAACATTTTCAGAAAGGCAATCTACACTATTCCTGAAAGTCCCAGGTCTGGTTGATGGGAAGAGGTACACCTTTGGGCCTTGTATTAAGTAAGGCTATTTTCAGGGGAAGCAATTGAACATTGGATGAAAAACCCCCTTTTCATTTGCAGACATCAAAGAACAACAACCAACAAATGCCATTGTCTCTTCTTTATTTGGGGGCTGTGTTGCAAAGTCTCATTATGTAGCCCAGGCTGGCCTCTAATTCACAGAGACTCAACTGCCTCTGTCTTCTGAGTGCTGGGATTCATTGTGTAGATCACAAAGCTTCCCTTCCCTTCCCTGACTCTGCAGCTAACATGAGCTGCTCCATACATCCCATAATCTGTATTCCAAAAGTACCTGGTTCATCGACTCCTACAAAAAGCACACGCTGCACCCATACCGTTGACTGCAGTACTGAGAGCACAGTTGGTGCCAATCTGATTGCAGAGGCTCTGGTGAGGAGGCCCAGGGCTGTGTTCCCATGAAGGAGCCAGTCCTCTCTGCTAGGGCCTGCTGCTTTTCTCTCCAGAATAAACACAAAGCAGAGACCGAACTCCCATCAGGATGACCTATAAGTGACCCTTGGGCTGACCTAACACTCTGGTCACTCTCACCGACAGGTTTGTTTATCTTGGAACCTCAGAGCCTCTGTGCCCAAAAGCCGTAGCCCTGGACTCTAAGTCCTCAGCACTGAGCTGTCAGTCTCCGCTTAAGTGCATGTTGGATGGCTACATGATAGCCTGGGTTTATTTACCAAAACCTGATGTTTATGCTGTCCAGCAGAGAGCTGGGCCTTGGGTGCTGAACTTAGTAAGCAGGGAGCCAACCAGACGTCTCCAGAGCGCATTAGCTGTCACCCCACAGGATTATCAGTGGACCCCTTAGAGCACCTCTCTGCCTGGGTCCTCAGAGATTAAAGGTTCCCTGTCAATTTGAATTTGACATGTCCATACAAGAGGGATCGGTGGCCAAGCCACTTTTAGTGTAGACAATATAACTTCAGTTGAGGCAAAGGGGAACTTTAACTTCTAACTAAAGGGGAAGTCGCGCTGCAAAGTGGTTCATCCAACAGCACAGTAGGCAGTTTACAAGTGACACCAGCACCATGCTAGTTAGGGAAGAAAGACATGTTGGATGGGGTAATGACCAGCAAATCCCAAGACCTAAACGAGATCCAAGAGTTGACAGAAGCCAGAGCACATCCCTAGCATGTATGAGGTCATAGCACCAACAATCTTTAAGTCCCTAAGTAGTATATCCACCATTTCAAATATTATTGTTTTCTTGTGATAAGAATTTGGAAAGTCCTCTGATCTAGGTGCTGTGCAACACACATGGTTGTTATAGGGGTTAGATGGTGCAACTGCAGGAAAGTGTGCACATAAAAGGAGACAAACACTTTCCTTTTGAATATATATCGTACCTTTTCTGATGCAGTCCCTTAAGGAACCTACTTGTACTTCTAGTCAGTCTCAGAGGCAACCTGAAAGAGATGAGACCCACTCAGGAACTTGACTTCACTCTCATTCAGACCCACCCCTATGCACTTTCTTCAAAGATGCTTTTTTCAAATGGCTGAGGAAGGCAAACATGAACTTCTGAATAAACCAGACCAAATCAAGATGACAAGGTTGCTTACAAGCTAGGCTCTATTTCTACCCCCAGAACAGACTTGAAGTAGCTCTGAATCTTTGAGGAATGCTTTTATTTGGTAGACAAGAGAAGCGCACTCCTGCAGAGGGCCACACCAAAAGAGGACTCCCCTCTATCCTATTAAGGCTCTGCTTGTCAGTGACTCCCAAGGACCCTATCATCAGCCGTGGCTTAAATAAACCTTCTGCTGATGTACCCACTGCCTCCCTGCAAGCTGCAGGCCCATTCATCAATGTCACCTTTGCAGAGTGGCCGCCATGACAGTTCATGATCATTAACCAGCCTGGTGTGCTTTGTGTTAAAGTTGAGACACATCAAACACAGCAACTCTCTTCGTCCCTAATGTTCCAAGTGACAGAAATACACTAGGGTGAGGTCAGTCCAAATCACCCAGCTTTGACAAAAGGTGAAAACTGAACTCCGTTGGAACAGGCTGCAGCATTAAGTATCCTCCCGCTCTGCTCTGCTCCGCTCTCTGAGGCAGAACACAGTGGGAATAGGAATGTCACTGGCACTAAAACGGAGCATCGAAGGACCCAGCAACATGACTTCTTCCCTCCACCACCACCCTTAAGCCACTCCCCTTCAGCTTGCACAGTCCACCCCCCACCTCCCACACCCCAGAAAGGCCCCTGTCACAGATTGGCTGGGATCTGGCCCACCACCTCTCCCCACACTCTGCTGACAATGCCCTTATCAAGAATTCCTCGTAGACCTTCCTTACTCAGCTCAAATCCACGAAAGAAAGGGAGGATGAGTAGTTTCTTTTTTTATTTCTGCAAAGTTTGTGTGAAATAAGAGAGGGCAAAGTGTGGGAGGTTTAGAGGGAAGAAAGGGAAGGGAGAATGATGTTATTATATTAAAATGTAAAAAAGAATTGAAGGATACTACCAACTTTTAAAAACTTTAAATAACAAAAAGGAAGTTTAAGGTATCGGGGCAAGAAACTTCTTGTACCTAGATGGTCCTGTTCACATGTCAAGATTTCTCCTAAAGCCCATTGTTTAAGACTTTCCTTGCCTAACTCCTTTGTAGCCAGGGCCAGGTTAGGAAACCAACCTTGAGAAGTGCTCAAATCAGGTTCTTCTGTCTAACCATTAATGACACAATGAAAAGAAGGAACTTTGCTCCTCACTGTCCTTGTCATAAAAGAGTTAAATAGGCATGCACTTCTGTCCCTCTTTCCTTCAGATGATAGGTATTAAGGGGGGGCCCCAAGGTTATGAGAACCCGAAATGGACTATAATCGTTAGGAGCTTAAACTCTAGAAGGATGCACGAAATACCTTCATTGACCACAGACTTCAGAGCTTCAGGAATGGAGGTGGAAGCCAAAGAAGTTTCCCCAGGAAAGGGGTCAATTGGCCCCAACTTGGGAGCTGAGCTAGGAAAGGGGGACAGTTCATGCAAACGTATTAAAGTCCAAGCTAGTATTTACCAGGCATGTGCTACAGCCCTAGCAGTGCGCCGTGTCACTTAGACGGGAGGGAGCCGCAGCCGTAAGGTACCATCAGTATTGAAATGAAGCTGATCTGATATGGGATGTGACTCCAAAGAATCAAAAACAAAGACAATTTCCAGATCCCCCACGAAGGAAAGAATGTGAGGTAGTGCTGTAGCGAAGCGTTTACAAGGATTAAGCTTGAATGAGACATTACGTGGCAGAGGTTAAATTAAACATAACGTTTACATTAATTTCACCTGCCTCTCGTCTCCTGACTCTGATTGGTTTTCTTTTTATAACCAGTCTTCTCACTAGCCATACAAGTAGTAAATCTTTGTTTTTATCAACTGAAAACGTGAAAGTACTGTAAGGTGACCTGCCTCCCAGAGCAGGTAAGTTACAGGAAGAGGTGGTTGTGAAGGTTCTAGGCGTGCGGCAATATTGATCAGCACAGTAGGAAAGGAGTCAAGAGTTCACTGCAACAGAGCAACTTTGTTCAATATATTTTGTGCGGTGTTGGCTAAAAATGCTAACAAGTTCACCAGTTTCTTCTTAGACTTTTGCTTTGTTGAGACAGTCTCCCGTGGCTTAGGTTGGCCTTAAGCTTCAGGCAAGCCTCCTGCTGAGCATATAAATGGACCTTGATGTCCTTGACCAAGGGGGCAGGAGAGTAGGGTTTTCTCCTTGGCCTGTCTTCAGGCTGAAGACTTGTAAGCAAATGCTACAAGGAAAACTGTCAGCTGGAAACCAAACACTGGGAAATATGAATCCAAGGAGAGAAATTACTACTGAATTGCCACAGCAGCAAAGGGGCTGCTCACAAATAAATCCGCCACCAATGTATCAAAGTGGGTGCCACTGGCAATGTCAGAAAGCCCTGTGCATGTGCACACGTGTAAGTATATGACAATCTACTTACACACGTGTATGTATAGCCTGTGCCGAGCTGTGTTGTTCAGCCATGCGTCATAAATTTCTCTTTCAGAAAATAATATCAAACAATTTTATTTTTACTTATTTATCTGTTCCTTTATTTGCGAGAGTCCTGCTGTAGCTCTGGTTGGGCTGAAACTAGCTATGAGTTCTGAGCTGATCTGTAGCTCACGGCACCTTTCATGCTTCAGCCTACCAAGTGCTAAAGCCACATGACTGAGCCACCTCGCTGGCTGCTCAGGAAACACTTTTTAAACAACCTCATTTTCAAGGGCCAGAAATCTGGACTAGCTGGATTCAGCCTTTGGAAGTCCAGCGAACAGCTCTCCTGCTACGCCCTGTCAGACAGACACCAAGAGCCCAGTGAGCTGAGGCTGGCTGGAGGCGGCCCACCTCTGCCTGGGTCTTCCCCACTCTTGTCCCCTGGCCCCAGCAGCAGCCCATCCTGGGGCCTGAGCCAGGTACTTCCCTGAGCTTTCCACAGAGTCTGCCAGCAGCCCTCGGCTCCCAGATCTGTGTAGCATTGCTTCAGGGGAGAAAACAGCAGGTCTAGAGTTCTACCCAAATGACTTGGCAACCAGAGAGAGATCTCTGCCCCGGCCACTGGGAAACACTGACTTTCTAGAGATTTCTGAGTCATGTGGGAGGAAAAACAAGTGCAGGTGCAAATTTTCCTATTCATATATAGGAAACAGAAGGCTGGGGGCTTAAAGAAAATACATTTAAATTCAAAATGAGGTCAATAGGACTCTCCTTAGAGAGTCCTCTGCCCATCAGTTCCAGGACCACCAACCAGCCTCTTCTGCAGTGACACCCAGGACTCTACCCAAGGAGGGTCCTCCACCCAAATGTGAAAGCATGTCAACTTTCCTTTCCCAGAGCGTCAGTCACACTGGGCATGGTGGCACATCCCTACAGTCACTGCACTTAGGAGATGGAGGCCGGAGGATCAGGAGTTCAAGGTCATCCTCAGTTATGTGCCAAGTTTGAGGCCATGGCCACACTGGGCTACATGAGGCCCTGCCAAAATAAAGCAAAAACGGTTCAGTCCTATAGATTGTTTCTTCTTTTGACCTTACAGGTCTTTCTTGTGCCCACCCCGAGGACCCCGTTCCTAGTCCGCCCTGTTCACCAGCATGTGGCATTAGCCTGACTTCTACAGCCACAGGCCAGGAGAATTTAAATCCATCTGTACTGACTTCAATTCCTGTGCATTAGACCAAAGCCCAGAAGGCTCGGTGGCCAGCTAGAGGTGAGGGGAAATGGAAGCTCATTTCGATGATGAGGTCTTGGTGCTTTTTAAATTTGAAATGGAAAGAGAAAATGCTTTCTCTGGTGCAATACAGCCATAAATATGTGCCCTTGCTTGTGGAGGTAAGATGTGAAGCAAACAATTTGCCTTTTTAATCACATTGACTACTTTCCATGACACTTTCACAAGGTGGTGCAGCCATCCCCACCACACTCCTCTGGAACATTCTCCCTCTCCAACTGAAACCCTAACAATCCCTACCCATGTCCTCCAGCTCCTGACAAGCACAGTCCTACCTTCTGTCTCTTTTGGGGCATGCAAGCAGTCTTACAGAGGATCACGCAGCAGCTATCATCTGCACGATTGTTTCATTTAGCAAAAGCAGTTTTCAGAACCACCCATGCATGCTTTATGAGACTTCTGTCCCCTTTTCAGGCTGAATGTAGCCTACTGAGGACATAAGCTTTCAGATCTGTTCTCTGTCTGTGAACGTTTACATTGTTTCTCCTTTCAGCTGTCGTAACAAGTCTGTTATGGACATGAGGAAACATGAATCAGAATTTTGTTTGTGTAAGGGATTATTGTTGTGATAGTGGTGGGGAACTTTTTGGGTTTTTGTTTTTGGGGGTTTTTTGTTTGTTTTTTTAAGATGAGATCTTAAACTGTCTGGGATCACTTTGAATTTACTATGTAGCTGAGGCTGGCCTGGAACCCATCACCCAAGTGCCAACAACACATCTCAAATAGTGTGTGTGAGTGTGCGTGTGACTGTATGTGTGTGTGAGTTTGTGTCTGAGTGAATGTGTGTGAGTTCATGTTAGTGAAATTGTGAGAGTGTGCGTGATTATGTGTGAGTGTATGAATGAGTATGTGTGAATGTGAGTGTGTGTGATTATGTATGTGTGAATGTGAGTGTGTGTGCATTGTGTGTGTGTAAATGTGTGTATGTGAATGTATGTGTGCAGGTATATGCATGTGGAGGTTAGGAGGACAGCTTTGGAGACTCAGTCCTCTCCTTTTGGAGGGAGGGACTTGAGATAGGGTACCATATGTATCCTTGTTAGCCTTGATCTCTCTGAGATCTAGCTGTTTCTGCCTCCTGAGCGATGGAGTTAAAGACGTGCACACATTCCCCCACCCCCAGTGCCTCTTCTCTTCAACATAGGCCCCTGAGATTGGACTCAGGTGTCCATAGACTTGTGCTTTTGCCCGTGAAGCCACCTCACCAGGGCAGTAATGTTTCTCAACACTTAAAGTGTCCATGTCCCACATACAGACTGCCTTGTGCTTATGGGGAAAGCTAGTAAGACAAGTGAGCCAGCATAATCAGCAGAAGGTGTAGCTCTGTGGCCAAGTGCCTGCCTAGGTGTGTGTGGTGGGGGGTGTCTCATCCAACAAAAACAGACCGAAGCCAGGTAGCTTATCCCAGTATGTGATCAGTGGGTCTCAGGAGCCTCTCTGTGATGGAGGAGGGTCTCAGGGCCCTCTCTATGATGGAGGAGGGTCTCAGGAGCCTCTCTATGATGGAGGAGGGTTTCATGGGCCTCTCTGTGATGGAGGAGGGTCTCAGGAGCCTCTCTATGATGGAGGAGGGTCTCAGGATCCTCTCTGTGATGGAGGAGGGTCTCAGGAGCCTCTCTGTGATGGAGGAGGGTCTCATGGACCTCTCTGTGATGGAGGAGGGTCTCAGGGGCCTCTCTGTGATGGAGGAGGATCTCAGGATCCTCTCTATGATGGAAGAGGGTCTCATGAGCCTCTCTGTGATGGAGGAGAGTCTCAGGGGCCTCTCTGTGATGGAGGAGGGTCTCAGGGGCCTCTCTATGATGGAGGAGGGTGGAGCCTCTCTATGATGGAGGAGGGTCTCAGGAGCCTCTCTATGATGGAGGAGGGTCTCAGGAGCCTCTCTGTGATGGAGGAGGGTCTCAGGAGCCTCTCTGTGATGGAGGAGGGTCTCAGGGGCCTCTCTATGATGGAGGAGGGTCTCAGGAGCCTCTCTATGATGGAGGAGGGTCTCAGGAGCCTCTCTGCGATGGAGGAGAGTCTCAGGAGTCTCTCTGTGATGGAGAAGGGTCTCATGGGCCTCTCTGTGATGGAGGAGGATCTCAGGATCCTCTCTATGAAGGAGGAGGGGTCTCAGGGGCCTCTCTGTGATGGAGGAGGGTCTCAGGGGCCTCTCTGTGATGGAGGAGGGTCTCAGGGGACTCTCTGTGATGGAGGAGGGTCTCAGGGGCCTCTCTGTGATGGAGGAGGGTCTCAGGGGCCTCTCTGTGATGGAGGAGGGTCTCAGGGGCCTCTCTGTGATGGAGGAGGATCTCAGGGGCCTCTCTATGATGGAGGAGGGTCTCAGGGGCCTCTCTGTGATGGAGGAGGGTCTCAGGGGCCTCTCTGTGATGGAGGAGGGTCTCAGGGGCCTCTCTGTGATGGAGGAGGGTCTCAGGAGCCTCTCTGTGATGGAGGAGGGTCTCATGGGCCTCTCTGTGATGGAGGAGGGTCTCAGGGGCCTCTCTGTGATGGAGGAGGGTCTCAGGAGCCTCTCTGTGATGGAGGAGGGTCTCAGGGCCTCTCTGTGATGGAGGAGGGTCTCAGGGGCCTCTCTATGATGGAGGAGGGTCTCATGGGCCTCTCTGTGATGGAGGAGGGTCTCAGGAGCCTCTCTGTGATGGAGGAGGGTCTCAGGGGCCTCTCTGTGATGGAGGAGGGTCTCAGGGGCCTCTCTGTGATGGAGGAGGGTCTCAGGGGCCTCTCTATGATGGAGGAGGGTCTCAGGAGCCTCTCTGTGATGGAGGAGGGTCTCAGGAGTGATGGAGGAGGATCTCAGGATCCTCTCTATGATGGAGGAGGGTCTCAGGGGCCTCTCTGTGATGGAGGAGGGTCTCAGGGGCCTCTCTGTGATGGAGGAGGGTCTCAGGGGCCTCTCTGTGATGGAGGAGGGTCTCAGGAGCCTCTCTGTGATGGAGGAGGGTCTCAGGGGCCTCTCTGTGATGGAGGAGGGTCTCAGGGGCCTCTCTATGATGGAGGAGGGTCTCAGGGCCTCTCTGTGATGGAGGAGGGTCTCATGGGCCTCTCTGTGATGGAGGAGGGTCTCAGGGGCCTCTCTGTGATGGAGGAGGGTCTCATGGGCCTCTCTGTGATGGAGGAGGGTCTCAGGGGCCTCTCTGTGATGGAGGAGGGTCTCAGGAGGCCTCTCTGTGATGGAGGAGGGTCTCAGGAGCCTCTCTGTGATGGAGGAGGGTCTCAGGAGCCTCTCTGTGATGGAGGAGGGTCTCAGGGGCCTCTCTGTGATGGAGGAGGGTCTCAGGGGCCTCTCTGTGATGGAGGAGGGTCTCATGGGCCTCTCTGATGGAGGAGGGTCTCAGGAGCCTCTGTGATGGAGGAGGGTCTCATGGGCCTCTGTGATGGAGGAGGGTCTCGGGGCCTCTCTGTGATGGAGGAGGGTCTCGGGAGCCTCTCTGATGGAGGAGGGTCTCATGGACCTCTGTGATGGAGGAGGGTCTCAGGGGCCTCTTCAGATGGAGGAGGATCCAGGATCCTCTCTATGATGGAAGAGGGTCTCATGAGTCTCTCTGTGATGGAGGAGGGTCTCAGGGCCTCTATGATGGAGGAGGGTCTCATGGGCCTCTCTCTGTGATGGAGGAGGGTCTCAGAGCCTCTGTGATGGAGGAGGGTCTCATGGGCCTCTGTGATGAAGGAGGGTCTCAGGGGCCTCTCTCTGTGATGGAGGAGGGTCTCGGAGCCTCTGTGATGGAGGAGGGTCTCATGGGCCTCTCTGTGATGGAGGAGGGTCTCAGGAGCCTCTCTATGATGGAGGAGGGTCTCAGGATCCTCTCTGTGATGGAGGAGGGTCTCATGGGCCTCTCTGTGATGGAGGAGGGTCTCAGGAGCCTCTCTGTGATGGAGGAGGGTCTCAGGGGCCTCTCTGTGATGGAGGAGGGTCTCAGCCTCTCTGTGATGGAGGAGGGTCTCATGGGCCTCTCTGTGATGGAGGAGGGTCTCAGGAGCCTCTCTATGATGGAGGAGGGTCTCAGGATCCTCTCTGTGATGGAGGAGGGTCTCAGGGGACTCTCTGTGATGGAGGAGGGTCTCAGGGGCCTCTCTGTGATGGAGGAGGGTCTCAGGAGCCTCTCTGTGATGGAGGAGGGTCTCAGGGGCCTCTCTATGATGGAGGAGTGTCTCAGGAGCCTCTCTGTGATGGAGGAGGATCTCAGAGGCTCTCTGTGATGGAGGAGGGTCTCAGGGGCCTCTCTGTGATGGAGGAGGGTCTCATGGGCCTCTCTGTGATGGCGGATGGTCTCAGGAGCCTCTCTTCGATTCTCAACATCTAAGGTACAGAGGATGGATATGGAGTCCTGGGGACACACATATAGCAGAAACCACAGGGTACCTGTCCTATCAGACCTCAGAAAAGCTTGAGAGCCAGTTCCAGTCCCACCTTATCAATACCCACCACAGCTTGACCTTCTCCGAAGGTTATTTATGCCTTGTTTTGATAAGCCAAGCACTTCATGGCCATTTACTAACAGGTCTTTCCATCCTCAACAATCATCACTGAGTGAAATGGAGTCTCAGTAACCAATTTTATGTGGCATTTATATGTAAATACAAAAGCAGCCATAGAGACTTAACTTACTTTGCACAAGGGAAGTATCAGCTGAACATGAGGGTTAAATGCTTTGCTTTTTTTGTCATTTTGTTTTGTTTTGTTTTTGTTTGGTTTTTGTAGCACTGAGGCTGACATGTGGCCCACTGTGCCTGACCACAGAACTAAGAATTCACCATCAAAGGGCCAGAGAGTGGGCTCAGAATAAAAAGCATTTGTTGGTCTTACAGAGAACCCAGGTTCAGTTCCCAGCACCTACCTAGTAGTTTACAACCATCGGTAATTTCAATTTGAGGGAATCTGATTCCCTCGTTTGACCTCTGAGGATGCTAGGCATGAACATGGCACACGTACACGCATGCAGGCAAAACAATCATATGCACAAAATAGAATAAATCAAGTTAAAAGCAAAAACAAACTCAGAAAAAGAACTCGCCATCTCAAAGGAGAGCATTAAGCTGGGCGTGTGCTTTAAGTGTACATCACCATGTTTCCAGATCTGAAGAACAACAGATCCTCTCACCTGTAAGCCCAAGGACAGGTAACTCCCTGTCATGCTGGGGTTGGTCACAGGAGACAACAAGCCACAGGCCTTCACTTCTGTGAAAGCTTGGTTGCCCCAACTGCATAGGAGGGGCTTGGCCACACATAGGTGGGAGGTGTGTAGGCAGGAAGGGTCAGGATTTATGCTTGCCCCAATTGGATGAAGCCTGGTGGGTTTATAAACTTCTGTCTGTAATTCACTGCCATACTCTAGGGATCTGGGTATGGGTCTGGCCAGGAGCCATCATCCTGGTCAGTACTTAATAAAGCTAGCTTCAAATTTGGATCAAAATTAGCGGTAGTGACCATATTCTCCCTTGCTGGGATTAACACACAGTGGCCAATACTTACAATCCCAGTACTGTGGAGGCAGAGGCAGAAAGATTGAGAGTAGAGAGTAACCTGATCTATATAATGACACCCTGTCTATGTATGTATGTGTGCACACACACACACACATACACACATACTCACACACATGTACAAACATGCACACACAGAGAGACAGAGACAGAGAGAGACAAAGAGGGGGAGAGACACACATTCACACACACTCACACACACACATGCACACAGAGAGAAAGAGACAGAGAGAGACAGAGAGGGGGAGAGACAGAGACAAAAAGGGGAAGAGACAGATGCACACACAGAAACAGAAACAGACACAGAGACAGAGAGGGACACACACACACACACACACACACAAACGACTTTAAATATTATGAGCCTGTACTTGCTCCCTGTCTCTGGTCTCCTCTCAGTTTAGGGCTCCTTGTGAATGCTTAGAGGACACTCAGTAAAGAGTACAGCCCATAATAGCTGATCCCAAGACCAGAGTTCAATTAGCTAACCATGGAGCAACTGCCTCAGTGACTCCTTAACACCACCAGCGGGTGTTTTCAAAACCAACCTGAGCTTACATTTCCACAACTTCTTTAATGATCCTTAGCATGCGGGATTTTACACTTTCTCCAATATAATATCCTAAAATAAGCATGTTTTACATAGAAAATGAGATGTGTTTTGTTGGAGAGCATCTCACAGGATCAAAGCCAGCTGCACTGGGAGCCATCTTCAGAATTTTATACCCGTCTGTTATGTTTTGTACACGTAGAACATTCCAGAACACACTTAAAGCAATACACACACACACACACACACACACACACACACACACTGTATATTTCCATTGTCTGGCCACAGTATTGCCAATACATATTTTCACACCATACAATGAGTTTCCTTGGAAATTCTAGCTGTACATCTCTGGCCTAAAGAATAGGGTACCAGACAGTCGCAAGCAAGTTCCAGAAAGTACATTTACACAAGTTATGACATATTCTTTTATTACTATCTGAAATGAAAACCAGCAACAGAGACCCTGCATCTCTTGGCTTATGGGCTGGATTAGTCAAATTTTAATAACTTCATTTGATATGTCCATTCTTTATCTTTCAACATTTATTATATAGCTTTCTCCATTAAACTTTTTCTGTGTGCATATTTCTGGGTGTTTTGCTGCATGAATGTATGTGTATCATGTGCCTGCCTGGTGCCTATAGAGCCAAAAGAGGACAACAGATAGATGCCCTAGAAATGGCATTAAATATGGTTGTGAGTGAGTATTGAACTAGGCTCTCTGCAGAAGCAGCAAGTGCAACCACTAATCCGTGTCTTCTGCCCTAGAGATTTTCTTAAAAGATTTATTTATGTTTTTACATATATGTGTGTGAGTCTATTGCACATGTAAGTTGGTACCACATATGTGTGGGTGCTGTTTACATATAGGTACCCTCAGAAACTGGAAGAGGGCATTAGATCCCTTAGAGCTCGAGTTACAGGAGGTTATAACTCATGTCACCCAACATGAATGCTGAGACCTGAGCTCAGGTTCTATGGAAGAGTAGGAAGAGCTCTTTACTGTTAAACCATCTCTCCAGGCCCAAATATCTCCCCCCTCTCTCTCTCCAAAACAGGCTGAATTCACTGTGTATGTAACCCAGACTGGCTTCATACTCACGATCCCCATGCCTTGGCCTCTTTAGTGCTAGGATTACAAGTGTGCATCACCATTCCCAGCTTAAAATGCCTTGGATACAACAAGGTCCAGAAGGCAGCAAGATCCATAAGGACTCTCAAAAACTGCAGATATCTGTGTGGAAAGCATTCTTCCTGGCAGAAACAGCCAGACTCAGCCCCCAAAGCATGCTTAGGCCTGTGTGTTTGAGGAGCTGCTCTGTATGGACTGGACAGAGCACAGTCCACTGGTGACTAACTCTAAAGATTTGAGAACCTGTGTGCAACTGGGATGTGCTTTAGATGTGCTTAGGTGTCCTTAGAATGTGCTTTAGGCATGGATGCCTCCTCCTAGGCCACACCCAGATACTTCATGTGACAAACATGTGCCACCCAGCATGGTCACCACCAGCTCCATGTGGCTGTTGGGTATAACCATGTCAGCAACTCCGTAGAGATGCACTTAAAACATAAAATGCTCTTTCTCTTCTGGTCCCAGGAGCTGTGGGAGGGGGTTACTGTGCAGACATGGTCAAGTCCAAGAGCAACAGACAACCAAGAACACATAACCAGTCCTGCAAATGGCACAGAAATGGTATCAAGAAACCCTGGCCACAAAGACAAATTCTCTAGGGGGTTGACCCCAAGTTCCTGAGGAACATGTGCTTTGCCAAGAAGCACAAGAAGAAAGGCCTGAAGAAGATGCAGGCCAACAATGCCAAGGCAGTGAGTGCACATGCAGAAGCCATTAAGGCCCTCGTGTAGCCTCAGGTCATCAAGTCTAAGATGCCAAAGGGCCCCAGCCGCAAACGCATCCATCTGGCTTTCATTGCTCACCCCAGGAAGGGAAGAGGATTCAAAGCTACATGGCCAAGGGTCATGGGCTCTGCCAACCAAAGCCTGAGGTTCAAACCAAGGCAGAGGCCACAGCTCCAGCTAAGGCCCAGGCTTCAACTCCAGCCCAGGCTCCCAAGGGTGCCCAGGCCCCTGTGAAGACCCCACAGAACAGGCTCTTACCAGTGTGAAGACAGACAGACTGCTGTGACACACTCACCTACACACTATTTGCAGATGACAGTGTCCTATGCTGTTTTTACAAATAAACTTGAGACAAGAAAAAAAATGTGTGTTGGGTTTCAGAAACATATTTAAAACAAGTAGGGAAAAAAACAAGAAGAAATTTAAAAACAGAGTACAACATGCCTTGCTACATGCCAAAACAATACCTTAGACACACTGGCTAAGGTAAACGGGTTTACAGTATTTAAAATTGGTTCTGTTTGTTCGGCTTTGCTTTTTACAATATGACTATTGGGAATTTCGTGGAGTTCTGTTTGTTCGTTTAGTTGGTTGGTTTGGTTTAGTTTGGTTTGGTTTTGTTAGTTTGGTTGAGACAGACTCCCACTCTATAG
The DNA here is from genome assembly GCF_011064425.1 of Rattus rattus. NCBI lineage: Eukaryota > Metazoa > Chordata > Mammalia > Rodentia > Muridae > Rattus > Rattus rattus. The sequence continues at coordinate 33,195,281 of NC_046168.1, forward strand.
TTTAGGCTGGTCTGAAACTCACTATGTAGCCCAGGCTGTCCTCGAACTCCTGGCAAGTCTTCTGCCTCAGTCCCCCAAATGGTGGGATTTCAGACATGAGCTCAGAGTCAGCTCTATTTCTCTCTGGAGACAGAAACCATGTTGTGTCCAAGGCCTCCTCCATCCGGAGCTCAGGCACACTGCTGCTCAATTCAGGATAAGATTTCTAAGCGCATCATTGCAATTCTCAGAGCCCCTGTGGGTGGAAAGTCCCTTTCCCCCAAAGCATCGGGGAAAAAGACAGACGAGGGCAGAGGCCAACTGGGGTGTGGCATGTGTCTCTAGCACAGCTGATGGGAACCCACGTGCCCTGTGCAAGGTTCTCGCTCATCGTGACCATATACCACAGGAATGTCTCAGCCATGACACAGGCCAGCTTTGCATTACAGCAGAGCCATCCCAGGTTACCATGCCTTCATTAGCTGTCTGCCTGTCCTATAATATCCGTGGCCCAGAGGGAGATAGATGTAACTTGTAGCTGACCTGCTGACTTAAAACATGCTATGCACCTCCTCCATGCACACATATTCAGATGTGCATTAAAGTGGGGCTGACAGAAATTACCCAGGGTCTCCATGTGTGGCCTAGGCTGGCTTCAAAGGCACGACCCTCTCCAGGATTACAGGTGTGCACCATGATGTACTCTGTGCTCTTGAATTCCTGTGGCTACACTGCAGGCCGGTAGGGAATTACCAAGCTGGAGAGGGAAGAAGAGAAGTATGTAGGAAGGAGCAGGTGGAGCAGGTGGGAGTGGAGAAGAAATGGAGACAGACACGTGGAAGAGTGTAAGAATTAGGGAGCTGCGTGCTTCTGCCACAGCCGAGTGCTGCCCGGCAGCTGCCCTCACGCTGGCCACTTTGTAGCCTCTTCTCACCGAGTTTCCACTTATTCCCCATGGGTGAGAATGGAGATGTTTTCTTGAAAACATTCTGTTAAGGACTGAGAAGATACAGAAAAATGGCGTCTTTGTGGTAAGATCAATCAGATTTTTCTCTCTTTTCTCTCCCATTGAAACAGACGGGTCTTTCTTCACTTTGGTTTTGAATATTTTTTTTTAAAACGGTTTTTTTTTCCCCCGGAGCTGGGGACTGAACCCAGGGCCCTGCGCTTGCTAGGCAAGCACTCTACCACTGAGCTAAATCCCCAACCCCTTGAATATTTTTTATATGTAGCATGTGCTTGAGGAGCATGTGTTTGTGGGTGTGTGTATGCCGACATGGACAGAGGACCGCTTTGGGGAGCTGGTTTTGGCCTTCCACTTTGTTAAGGAAAGGCCTCTCTTGTTTCTGCCCACTTGTTACATGGCCCAGCTAGCTGGCCTGTGAGCTTCCCTAATCTGAATGTAAAATGCATCTTCAGATCCTGCGGATATTTTTCCTTTTTTTTTTTTTTTTCTTTTTCTTTTTTGAGGGTGATGCATGGGGCCTCACTTTGTGGCCCCTGATGACTTCACAGAGATTCATCCACATCCCCCCCCCCACCTTCTGGAATTAAAGGGATGCACCACCTTTCCCAACGTCTTCTTTTTTAATCCCCAAGTTGTATTATTTTTGAATGTCCTTAGTGATCGGGCTTGTCTAGGTATAACATGTTAAGATGCTCCTCTCTTCTTTTAGGAGTCACTGATGATGGGTTTGCCCATCACTGGATGACAACAAGGTGGGAGTTGAGAAGCTTCTGGCACAGGGGGATGGTGCTGGCTCCTTGTCAGCTCTATGACCAAGAGTGTGGCCCAAAGCAAGAGGAGTTACGCAGGCCTGGCAGCCCATTGGTGGGCCTCGGGACTTAGAAACCAAAAGCCATTGTCCCGGAAGGAAGAGGAGGCTCCAAAGACAGCAGCTGGGGTGTCTGAATTCTTCTCTCCATGCTTTCTGCCCACTGACTAACTCCCTAAGGCACCAGAAAATAGCAAGGATACTGTCTAATGAGATCTTCACTAATGTCAGCCCACGAATTCACACACTCCATTCTCAAAACGATCTTGTAGAGTAATGACCAACTACACAGATGAGACCACTAAAGATAAGACCAGTGGCCAGGTGGGAACCGAACTCATGGTGCTAAGAGAGCAGCGCTTCCTAGGTTAGAGAGAGAGATCTTCAGCAGCCTGCAATGCTGGGTTTGCCCATCACTGGATCTTCTTGGCATCTCCTTTGCCTTCAAACGTGAAAACCTTCCGTCTGGTTTCCAAGACACTTTAACTTGAACCAGAGTGATGATGTCATTGTTATCGGAGAAACTGTGACAATCTCAGCTCAGTTTGCAAATGTTCTTGTGGGTCCTGCTTCTCCGCTCACATTAGGACTCTTCATACTACATATCTATCCATGTGCTTGAGGGCCATTGAGGATCTGCTCCAAGCTAGGCACTGTGTTCGTCTTCAGAAAGACAAATTTGAGGGACCAGTGAGAGGGCTCAGTAGGCACCTTCCCCACTAAGCCTGCCACCTAAGTTCAATCCCTGGAACCTACATGGTGAAGAAGAGCATCAAACAAGCTATCCTCTACCTCCACATGCATGCATGACAATACACTCACACTAGTATACCCCAGGCATGTGTACACACACACACACATGCACACTTAAAAACATAGAAATACTTAAACTTTTTTATAAGGTAGACAAATATTACTAAGTCCTCACCTTTAAAGTGCTCCTAGGCTCATGGGAAAGGCTCATGTATCCAACTCTGTTGTTTTTATCTTCCCAGACAGCTCATGCTGGTTTTGAACTCACTGTCTTCCCAGCTCTGGCTTCTGAATGTTACAATCACAGAAAAGCATTGTCAGCTATAAAGAAATATTTCAGTGAAGTTGAGGGACCTTGGTTCTATGCTTTGGTCCTGTCTGGAGAACAAAGGGAGGCATTAGTGGCCTTGACTAGAGGCATGGGGACATGGCTAACATTTCAGTGTCTGAGCTCTTTAGTGAGAGCCAGAGTGAGGACTGACAGCCTGGAGTATCTCAGGAATGTCTGTCTTTGGACCATGAAGAGCAGACAGTCAGGCAATGAGAGAGGAGTTATGGACGTCCATGCCATGCATGGATGACAGGCCTGCTGGGCTCAGGAGTTTAGACTCCATGCTTCAAACCAAGAGGTGCCAGCGAAGTTTCTCTAGGGGAATGGGAAGATGAGATTCTCAAGAACATCCTGGCAACATGAGAGACACTGGTTTGAAAAGCCAGACCCATGAGGGCTGCAGCACAGACCAGGTGGAAGATGGACTTCATGAAAGGGACTAGACACCAGAGGGCCATGTCAGCCAAGAAGACTAAGTTAGCAACAGCAGTCAGAAGACTGCCTAACCAGGAAGAATTTGAGAGCCGAGTTCAGGCTAACTCTGAGGTGTCTCACTGAGGCCTGGTGGATGGTGACTCAGTCAGGGTTTCTATTACTGCAACAAAATCCCCGAACCAAAAAGCAAGTTGGGGAAGAAAGGGTTTATTTGATTTGTACTTCCAGATCATAATCCATCATTCGAGGAAGTTAGGACGGGAACTCAATTAGGGGTGGACCTGGGGTTAGCAGCTAATGCAGAAGCCACCGAGGGGTGCTGCGTACTGCCTTGCTACAATAGCTTGTTCAGCATTCTTGTAGAACCCAGGACCACCAGCTGGGCCCTCACAAATTGATCACTAGTTGAGAAAATTCCCTACAGGTGGATCTCTTGGAGGTCATTTCCTCAACTGAGGCTTCTTCTCTCTGATAACTCTAGTTTGTGTCAACTTGACATACAAACCCACCCAGTACAATAACATTAATGAAATAGGGTATCCCATCAGAAAGTCAGACTTGGAGCACTAAGTAAAGAACATGGCTTTGTTTTTCTTTTTGGGACAAGGTTTTGTGTATCCCAGGTTGGCCTCGAACTGCTGTGTAACTGAGGACGCTCTTGTACTTCTGACCCTCCAGACTCCTCCTCTGATGCTAGGACAGTGGGATGTCCAGAGCTATGTCCAGCTCCTTCCCACACCACCTTTTAAAAGTCGGTCCTGACGCTGAGTCCGAGCTCCAGAGACCCTGAGGTACAGTCTAAACCTCAGTTGGCCCTAATATATTCTACACTGAGATTTCGTTAAATCTCTCCTGGTAGATTCTAAAGAGAACTCAAGTGGATAAGCTGGGGTGATACCTCAGTCAGTTGCTTGCCTAGCACGCGTGAGGACCTATGTTCAATTTCCAGAAACCACATTAAAAATCCAGGCACAGCGAGTAACGGGTCCAAAAAGTACAGTGGATGACATCTGAGGAACAATAGGCAAGATTGTCCTTTGACCTCCACATGCAAGTGAGCTCACACAAGCACACACGTGAAAAACCAAGTTGAGAGCCAGCATTTTCAAGGGATAGGACAGCACTGCAAATAGCTGTTCAAAAGGCCCAAGTGTGGCTCAGCTTAACTCTGTGACTCAGAGCTCTGCCCTAAGAGCCCAGAGGAGGTAGGGGCCATCGCCTCACAGTACTGTTGCAAATGCAACCGTGCACTTAGTCAGAGTGGAGGGGTCAGAGCCTGAGAGCTGTCGGGTAATAATTGGCTGGAGGTGTGGCAGACAGAGTGCTTACCATGGGCCAGGCCCAGGGACTTGAACCCCAGCACAAAAGTGTGTGAGTGTGTATGTGGGGGCGGGTGTAGAGGTGTGTGTGATTATGAGAAAGATCTAGGAATAGAGAGAGGGGAGTGGTGTGAATGACAGGGAGACAAAGAGTTGGTGTGGTGTGTGTGTGTGTGTGTGTGTGTGTGTGTGTGTGTGTGTGTGTGTGTGTGTAAAGAAGAAGAGGAGAGGGAGAGGGAGAGGGAGAGAGAAAAATTAAGGAAGAGAAGTATGGGGCCAGCAAGAATGGCTAATTGGCTAATGGTTTAACAACCTGAGTTCAGTCCTCAGGACTGGCTTCTGACCCCCATCAGGTCACATGTGCACACATTTTAAGTACAGAGACATTGGGAAGGAGATGTACAATCAAACCCACCCCGAATCTGTGGTGTGCTTAGCACATTGTCAGCTTCCAAGTTGCTTGGTGTAGATGTAAGGCTGTACAAACAGGCAGGGCTCTGAGAGAGGCCCGGATCGAGAATCTGGAGGTCTCCAGAGACTCGGGGAGATGGATGCTCAGAGACGTGAGGACAAATCTCTTGCTTTCTTTTTGGCTCTTCCGTCTGCCGCACTGAATCACGGGAGCCAGAAAGCAATGGGGACACTATAAAGAGGATGACATTTGGGAAAGTGACTGGTAGGGTTGCTTGTGAATGCCTGGGAAGGGATTCTCAGAGGGCAGCATTGCAAATCCTGCCTACTTACATGCAAATCCACCTTAGAGAGCTTTGAGATGGCTTCCCAGCTTGGCCACTAGGCGGCACACTCACAGAACAGCTCAAATAACCTCCAAAGACTAAGAGCGTCTGGCTGGCTTCCCATGCTTGGGTCCCAGCTCATGGGAGACTGAGGCAAGAGAGCAGCCACAGTTTGAGGCCAACTTAGGTAACACAGTGAGTTTCGGGCCATTGAGTGAGACCCTGCATTTTTAAAATGAATTGATATCTAAGCCACAGAAGACTGATGAAATCTACAGCTGTGTCTGAGAAGGCTGCCCATCAAATCCCGTGTTACGCGGGATTGGTGCGTCTGTGGCGCTAAGAATCGATCCAGCAGGATCACGCTAGGGAACAGTCTGCAGCTGAGCTACACCCTAAGCCAGCACACGATTCTGGAGGTCTAATATGTTATCCATTGTACCAGAGTAACACCACCACTGTAGGGTTCACACGAGGCTGGGACACTAACAATACTAATGTTCAAAATGCCCAGAATGCAATGCAAAGTTAATTGGCAAACTAAGAACTTGGAAAACTGGAACATACACACAAGATTTTACAGACGTTAAAATCACCCGACAAGGGCTCAGACAAAGGTGAACATTGGTTCCTGAGAATTCCCCCTCTAAAATCCACAAGCGTACTGTGTAGCACACGCACCCTACTACCACATACCAAAACAGTAAAGAAAAATAAGGAAAAACTCCAGAAAGTAGGGCCAACGTTAAGTGAGTGGAAGGCGGGCCCTCTCAGGAAGCACAGAAAGGGGGAAGGAGAAATGCGAGGGAAAACGCGCAGCAGGAGGGCTTACTTTGGTTTGGTTTTGTGGTTCTGGGATCTAACAAAATGAAGGGCTTTAGACATCTTACAGAAACTTTCTAACACAAACCTTCATCCTCAGCCCTCCTGGGAGGCTTTGTTCGCTTTTTAATGACACTGTTATTTATTTGTTTGTTGTTTGTTTGAAACATGTGCATGTGTTTATGTGTGCATGTCTGTGGGTGCATGTAGGTACATGCCAGCGTGTGTATGTGCGTGCATAAGTAAATACATAAGTAAATGCATAAATAAAATGGTGATGGGAAGATGAATGAGATCCTGGGAACCTGAGACACCACGGGGGCTCACACTTATCACCAGTGTGTGAGGTCAAGAGGAAAGGGCTCCCTGCAGGAAAGACCAATAGAGAAAATAAGAACAAAAAACCCTGTACAGTTCCAACGAAACACATAAAACTTGCCAATTTGAGAAATTCAGCAAACCCCAAACATTAAATTCTTTTAGAGAAAAAAATGTAATCAGGGCCCAAGTGCTTAAGGCAAAAGACACAAACAAACAAACAAACCTCTCAGAAAGAACCAGAGAAGGTTGACTCCATCCTTAAACAATGTGCAAGGGCAGGTTTTGTTTTGTTTTGTTTTTCTCAAGTTCTTGAAAACGAGCTTAGAGGCTGAAAACCAGTGTGCTTGTCTGGAACCAAGCCTCATGCGTCAGTGTAAGACAGGCACACAGGGAACAGGACAGTAAGGACTGTGCTATGGTGAGGTCTCTCTGTCCTTCAGTCTCCATACACCCATGTGAGACACAAAGGTGTGTTTTGTAATGTTTGAGCCACCTTCTAAAAACAGTCTACAAGTAAATAGAGCCCACAGCAGAGGGCTAAGGGAATGCCTCAGTTGGCAAAGTACCTACCTCAGAAACCTGAGAACCTGAGTTCAGATCCCCAGAGCCCACATAATGAGCCAGGCACGGGACTGGCGAGATGGTTCAGCTGTTAAGAGCACTTGCTGCTCTTACAAGGGACCTGGGTATAGTTCCCAGCACCAACATCCTGGCTCACAACTCCAGTTCCAGGGATCTAATACCCTCTCTGAACCACTCAAGCATCAAATATATGTCTGGTTCACACACACACGCATGCAGACAAAATATTCATATGCATAAAAAAAACCCAAACAAACAACTCAGGTGTTTTAACCAGGCATGGTGGCCTTCATGTAACTGCAGCACAAAGTGGGAGGAGACAGCAGTCCCTTACACCTCAGTTGTAGCCAGCCTAGCACAATGGAGTAGCTTTAGGCTCAGTAAGAGACCCTGTCTCAACAAACAAACAAATCTGAGGTTTCAACAAGGGAAGACACCTGACATAAACCTATGACCAAGACACACACAAATACACACAAACCCACATATGGATGCCTACATGCACATACTTACAGATATGCTACATATCTACAACACAACACACATACTAAATCAATCAGCAAGTAAGTAATTATGTAAAAATAAAACCACAATAGATACATTGGCATGAATGTTACAGTGGTAGTCATGATAGCTCCAAACAGAAACAATCTAAACGTCTTTTAGCCAACTACAGTACTCGGAACACATGCACATGAAATCAGTGAGATAGAGTAAGGCCAATGGATTGTAACAAAGTCGTTCCTTCTAATTATGCAGGATGTCACCATCAAGGGGATCTGGTTGGTCCCCTTTGTGTAAAGTTGCCACAGCTACGAACAAAATAACAAAATAACAACACCCACTGAGTGATTTAGACAATGGTGGTCTATCTCCCAGAGTCCGAAGTTAAAGTATCAGGAGAGCTCTGCCTTCTGTGAGGAGACAGTGCTCCAGGCCTCACCCTTGACTCTTTCCTGCCTGTCTCCTTTATCTGTTACAGTTGGTACCGATGTGAGTACAGTCATACACGTGCCACCTCACACATGTGGCTGGCCAGCCAGGGACAAACAAGGTGGTTCTCTCCTGCCACCTTGTGGGTTCCAGAGACTGACTTGAGACTTCAGCCCGGCTGCATGTACCCACTGAGCCATCAGCCAGCCCCAAGTTTCCTACTTTTGTAAGGACACTTGTCACTCTGTAAGGAACTATCTAAAGACCTGCTTTTAACTTGATCCCTTCTCTGGAGACATTTCTTCCCAGTCCTCACATTCAAATAGACATTAAGATTTAAAAATGAACTTGGCAGGGGCTGTGGGGGGGACATAATTCAGCCTATAAGCAGGCAGGTAGAATCTTTATGAGCTATTTCATACTGCTTTGTGTAAACCTATAAATATCTCAAAATCAATTTTAAAAAGATTTCTAAATAGAGAGAAGAGAGTAAAAGAATTGAATCAATACAAAGTGTTTTCTCTGATCACCATACATCAGACTAGAAATGGATAACAGCAACATATCTAAGTCCTTAAAGGTTCTGTGATAGACTTCTGCACAAACAGATCACAATGAATTTTATAACAAAAATAAATCATATTGTAATTAAAACAACTGAGATGCAAATAAAACCTCTTATGGAAAGCTGTGTGTCGTCAGTGCTAATGCTGAGTAAGCTTTACTGGCTTTTAGTTTGGAACAGGGTCTTGCTATATAGCGTAGGCTGGTCTCTAACCATGTCGCCCAAGAAGGCCCTGAACTAGTTCTCTTTTCTGCTTGGTCTCCCAGGTCCTGGGATTACAGGCAGGTACCACACTGTGAGCCTTAAATGATTATGTTCTTTCTTCTCAGTGGCACAGTATCAGGATTAAGCAATGCTGAAGATGGCAGCCATAGCGGTCAAGGCAGAAGGAGCTGAGAATCGTTCAAGGCCAGGCTGGGATGCCATGTGAGACCCTGTCTTCAAGTATCTATATGGATAGAGGAAATGAGCAAGAACAATATTTTTCAATATTTATCTTACATTTGCATTTTGTTTAATTAAAATAAAGTTCACACAACATACCCCTTAACTGTTTTGAAGGTCCTGAGTGACCTATTCACAACACTGCACAGCCATCTCTACCAACCCTCTAAACATTTCATCAGAACAAAATCCTGCAGCTGTTAACCTCTCTACCTGCTTGCCTCTGTCCACGGCACGCGTGTCTCCATGGGTTCATGTGTTCTGGATAGTTCAGACGAATAGAATCCTACAGTCTCTCTTTGTTCTTTTGTATGACCAGACAATAATTCTACTAGAGGGACATGGCCAATTCTGTTGATCCATAGTCTCTGCTACTTTGTTGTTTGTTTTGTTTTAGGCAGTGCTGGGTACTGGATCCAGGGCATCAGTGCTTACCCTTCTGCTGAGCTACAGCCCAGCCCTATGCCCACACATCTGTTGATGGACTGCTGGGTTGTCGTAATGCAGTTGTAAACACTGGGATACGATTATTTACTTGAGTTCCTGTGTTCATCTTCCTCAGTAGAAGTATATGTACCCAGGAGTAGAAGTAGGTTATAGAGCCAGTCTAGGTTTAGCATTTCAAGACCTCTGATCTGTTTTTAGTGTGACTGTGCCATTGCTATTCCAACCAATAGTGTGCTTGGATTCTCCTTCCCCCAAGTCTTCACCAGCACTCATTACTGTCTATATTTCTGTTTATTCCTCCAGATGAGTATGCTTGTTGTCTTAGACTACTATGTGCTACTATAACAGAACACCTGGGACTGTGTAATGTATAATGAGTAAAAGTTTATGTTCACAGCTCTAGAGGCTACAAAAACCCAAGACCCTTTCACTTGTCACCTTGATGTAGCAACCATTGAAGGTGGGAGTCAGGGAAAGCGGCAGAGACAGACAGGCAGACAGACAGGCAGGGGTGGGAGGAGATGGAAGGATAGGAACTGAACACATGATTTTTATAAGTAACCTTCTCTAAGGAGAGGATGAACACACAGCATGGATCCTTTTGTGAGCTCAGAGCCCATGGAGCCTAATCTCATAGTAAGGGCTCCACCCCTTAACACCAATGCTCATCAATTAAGATTCCAGGAGTGCTCTGTGGGGGACCTTTCACACACATGCTCTCTCTCTCTCTCTCTCTCTCTCTCTCTCTCTCTCTCTCTCTCTCTCTCTCTCTCTCTCTCTCTCACACACACACACACACACACTGCAGCCCTGACTGGCATTCCCCTGATGCTGGCGGTCTTTCTACTGCTTTTTCACCTTTGTGCACTTTGGTTTTTGTTGGCATTTGCAAACTCTCTGAATATGTTCTTTTAGAAATAAAACAAGAGCTCAAGTGTTTACTTATTGTGTTCATTTATATTTTTTGAGACAAGGTCTTACTGTATAGATCAGGCTGGCCCAAGCTCATTCTGTAGCTCAGGCTGCTTCTTTTTTTTTTTTTTTTTTTTTGGTTTTTTTTTTTCCGGAGCTGGGGGCCGAACCCCGGGCCTTTCGCTTCCTAGGCAAGCGCTCTACCACTGAACTAAATCCCCAACCCCGCTCAGGCTGCTTCTGTATTGCATACAGCAAGCTTCCTGCCTCCTGTTTCCTCTCGAATGCTGGGATTGTAGGAATGAGCCCTTCAGTCTGGCTAAACAAACTAATATTTTTTTAAAAAGGGTTTATTTGTTTTTTGCTTTATGCGTATGAATATTTTACTTGCATGTGTGTATGTGTACTACTTGTGTGCCTGCCCGAGGGGGCAGAAGAAGGTGTTGACCTCCTAAAGCAGACGCTGCAGGCAGTTGTGAGTTTCTGTGTGGGTTCTGGGAACCAGAGACACATGATCTGGAAAATCATCCAGTGTCCTTAACTGATAATCCATTTCTCCAGCCCCTAAATAAATCAATTTTAAAGGACAAATATTATGATTAGGTAGAAGAGGAAGTAGCTATAGTAGAATAGTAACCCCCGATGACCTCGACATTCTAGTTCCTGAAAACTGAATACATTGCTTAACTGAGCAAGGGGACCTGGCAGATGACCAAGGATCCTAAACTGGAAATGATCCTAGATTGCGCAGGACTATTGGACTCACAAGGGCCCTCCATGGGATGAGTCCAGAGGGCAAAATCAGCAAAGGAGACATGATGGTGCAGAGCAGAGATCCAAAGCAAAGCCACAGAGACCGAGACGGAGAAAGATGCTGACCTTAGAGGACAGTCATGAGCCCAGGGATGCATACATGGGGAAGCTGAGAGAGCAGGCTCTGCCCTCGAGCCTCTGGAAGCCTCCCACACCTTGGTCTTAGAACTTGTAATTTCCACAAGGTTGGCTTTCGGTGCTCTCAACCACTGAGTTTGTGACTTCTGGTTTATTACAGCAGCAACAAGAAACTAATACAAACACAAACATACTTCTCCTTCAAGAACAGTGGTCCTCAGCCTTCCTAATGCAACAGTTCCTCATGTTGTAGTGACCCCAATCATAAAATTATTTTTGTTGCTACTTCATAGTGTAATTTTGCTAGTTATAAATCATAATGTAAATACATGACATGCAGGATATCTGATATGTGACCCCTGTGGAAAGGTCAATGACCCCCAAAGGGTCCCCACCCAAGGCCGAGAGTGACTGCTCTAGAGCACGTTTTTCCTCAAGAAACACAGCTGAGTTCTGTGTGTCTTCTGACTCCCTGACGGGAAACAGGAACCACAAAGTAAAAGGCATTATTGTGTCCTGAGTGTGAATGCTGTCAGTGGCAGAGGAACCCATTTCTGGAGGAATGCTAGTCTTGGTGGCTCACATCTGTCATCCCAGAACATGGAAGGCTGAGGTAGGAGAACCACCCGAACTTTTCAGACTACTCCACGTAGAAGTTCCAGGCCGAACCAGGCTACAGAATGAGACGATGCCCCCTGCAAAGATAAATAAGTAAATAGCAGTAAGACAGCCATCTGCACAGCAGAGCTGAGCCTGGGTTCTTGTTAGGTACTTCACGTGTCAGGCAGGCTTTGAACACCGTGTGAAAGGGCAGGAAACCATTACCTTTCACAGACAATACGTCTCAGACTCCAAGCATCTCTGTTGTTACTCCCACCATGCAAGCGAAGCATTCATACAATAAACATGAATAAAGAAAAATGTAAAAACACCTTACACCTTGTAGTTTTGGATTTTAATTTTAATTATCTATCATCTATTTATTTACTTACTTATTTGGAGTGGGGGGCAGTCAAGGCAGGTCTTGCTGTGCAGGCTCAGCTGGATTGGAACTCAATATGTAACCTAGAATGGCTTCAAAAGCTGAGCAATCCTCCTGCTTCAGGATCCCAATTGCTGAGATTACAGGTGTTGAGTGCAGGGTGCCTGGCTTCACATGGAATGTAAACAGAACAAATGTATGGAAGGCGGCAGGTCCAAGACATGGGCACCCAGCAGGTCTGATGTCCGATAAAGTTTCTCTCCCTGCTTCTGCCCTGCTTTGTGTTCTCACAAGACAGAAATGGTCAAGGTAGTTCACTGGGGCCTCTCACGATCTAATTCCTCCCTAAAGACCCTGTCAGACAGCACAGCATGTACCTCAATACTGCCATAGCAGGAACAAGGTTCTAACATGCAAAATTTGGGAGGATGTCAATATTTAGATCATAGCAGGGTTGAGAGTACAAGGAGACCTGTTCCCTAGGATGTGAGATTCTGTTATTAATAAGAATAATAGGTGGGAGAAATAACTCAGTGGTCAAAAACACTGACTGCTCTTCCAGATGACCTGGGTTCAACTCCTTCAACCCACAGGGTGGTTCACAACCATCTGTAACTCCAGTTCTGGGGTATCCATAGGCATTTGGCACATTCAAGCAAAATACTCATATACATAAAATTATATATATATATATATATATATATATATATATATATATAACAAGCATAATGTTGCGAGTAGAGCATAGCAAACCCTTCTGTTGCTATGATGAAACATCATGAAGGACGGCAGATAGCAGGTGCCAGGGACAGTGGCGGAACAGGAAGCTGAGAGAGTTAACTGGAAGTAAGTAGCCAGAGGGTTTTATCTCTCAAAGCCTGCCCCTAGTGACACCCTTCCTCCAGCAAATCTGCACCACCTAACCCTCTCCAAATACCTTCACCAACTGAGACCAAGTGTTCAAGTGCCCCACACAATGAAGGCACCTCCCATTCAAACCCCCACAACTGGAGAGACAGCCTTCAGGAGAATGTGTGTCTAGTGTGTATGAAGCCCTGAGTTTGATCCCCAGTACCACATAAACCTCATGTGGTATGATAGCCTCTACTACATAGAAAGTTCGATTTCAACCTGGGCTACACAAGACCCTTCCTCAAAACGGAAATGGTTTTCCATCCAGTCCCTGCTGCTGCACTTTGGGACTTTGAGAATGCAGACCATACCTACCTGTAGGCTTGAAGTTGGCGTTGGGTTTTTCTGCTCTCAGCTCAATTTGTGAGCCTTGATGTGATCCAAGGCCTTCGATTGTTTCATTGCCCAGGGTGCAGTGATTGGTTCAGGGTCAGGCGCCCAACTCAGACTGAGCCAACCATGCGTGACATTTTCCTAAGCCAGTGGTTTGGAAGACCACAGCTCATGACCAAACATATAAGACAGGGAAAGGAAATGCTCTTGAGAGCAAAGAAAAAGTATGTGTTGGAGGCGGGGGTGGAGGGAGCAGGGTCTCTCCCTATGTAGTATTGAACTTGCTATGTGGACCATGCTGGCCTTGATCTCTAGTTCAAGACTTCCTGACTCTGCCTTCCTGAGGTTATAGGAGTGTGCCATCAGCCCAGCGAGAAAAGTGTTTTCAAAAAGTCATTAGTCAGCCCTCATGGTAACACATCACTATAATTCCAGCAACTCTGAATGCTGCGGCAGGAATAGCTGCAAATTAGACCAAGCTACATCAAGTCCAGTGTGGGCTGTGCAATGAGACTATCTCAAAAAACAAAACCAAACAAGAAAAAACATTGTATATTGTCCGGTACGGATGAAATCTGGGAACATGAAAACGTAAAACAACATAAATTATGAAACAACGTGTTAACAGTTAATACAGATAGGAAATCATGAAGCAACGTGTTAACAGTTAATACAGATGGGAAAGCTCACTTGACCAGAGGTGACCTTCTAAATGAGATCTTAGAATCTTACTTAAAGCTGCACAGGGTGTTACTGACAATTATACCCCAATTCATCCTCTGATTGCTCAGATGACTCTGTATTAGAGATATAAATAATGTATGGCATTGTGTTTGGGACTAAGGATGCTACTCATTGGCAGACTGCCTGTCCAGTATGCTGAAATATCCAGTTTCCATCCCTGGCAACACATAAAATCAAAATGCTATGGTACAGGCTTGAATCATCAAATCTGGCAGTCAGGAGAATAGAAATTCAAGGTCATCTTCAGCTTTATTGTGAGTTTGAGGCTTGTCTCAGCTATACAAGATTCTATCTTCTCTCTCTCTCTCTCTCTCTCTCTCTCTCTCTCTCTCTCTCTGTGTGTGTGTGTGTGTGTGTGTGTATGTGTGTGTATGTGTTGTCTTCCATTTTTTATTGTAGTAAAGTATAGTGAACATAGGACTTCTCAGTGGTTAAGAGAAGAGGACACAAGTTCAGTTCCCAGCACCCATGTGGGGCAATTCACAACCATCTGTAATCCAGCTCTAGGGAATCTGATGCCCTCTTCTGGCCTCTCAGGTGCCTGCATGGCCCAAACGTGAACTCAGACACAGACACACATTAAATAAATAGTGAAATAAATCTTTCTTTTTTCATTTTAAATGTATATATTGGACATAAAATTCACTATTTTTTATCATTAGTAAACAACACATCTGTAACAGTCACATGCAATCATCTCAGATTCTTCATTATATCAAACTAAAACTATCTAGCAATTAAACAACAATCCTTCCGTGCCTCCAGCTCCTGAGAACCTTGGTTTCACTTTCTGTCTCTGAATTTGTCTATTCTAGGCATTCATGTAAGAGGACTCACTGAATAACATTCATTTTGTGACTATTTTACTTGCCTAACGTTAGGGGGGAGTTTATCAATGTATCCAAATTTCATTCCTTTGTAGCACTTAGTAATATTCTATAACCAGTGTACCATTACACCTCATAGATTCATTCATCTGTGGATGAATTTGAGTTGTTTCTATCTTTTGCTTACTGGAAACAATGTTGCTTTTAAAATATGCCAGTTTTGTTTCAACTATTCTGAATATACACACAGATTAGTAGAACAAATGCTATTTCTGTCTTTTAAGTTGTTTGCAAAGTGGTCACGCTGTGTTTTCTAACGGCTGCCACATTTTATACTCCCACTAGCAACCACAAGAGTTCTGACTCCTCTGCATGCTTTTCAGTTTGTTCTTTTCCATCACTGGTTTTAGTGTCCATCCTAACAGATATACAGTGGCATCTACTTGGGTTTACATTTTCATTTCCCCAGTAACCTATCAATTCCCAACTACAACCGTACAGCAGTTAAAAAGACCGAGATTGGCCGCTGCAACAATGGACTTAAGACAAGTGACTTCAGAAAATACCTGTTATTTCCTCGCCTTGGGACTGACTTTTGCACCACATTCCTAAGTCAGGCATACTTTGCATGCAATTGTTAATAAGGTTAAAGTTTGGGAGAGTCTCTCCCGGTTAAACTAAGACAAAAGAGGGAGGATACCAGGGCCTGGTAAGAGCAGAATTCGAATTCAGGATGAGGATCTAGGGCGGGCATACCTAGCTGCTGAGCAAACTCCAAGACAATAGACAATAGAAACGTGCTTCGGTTAATCTGACCCAAATTGCCTATCTAAATTTTAAATTCTGAGGTAAAGACTAAAAGGCATCTGAGGCCTACCAGTTTCTAGCCCTGAAAATCAGACAAGATTCCAGAGTAAAACAGACACAATGAATAATGGGAACCTCCCGCATACTTGAGTAAGATATTGATACTGGGAACAATGTTGGAGGAATGTAATCTCTGCTGTAGCTGAGTGCCTGTCTTGAGGTCAGAGAGATTCGAGTTCCAACCTCCACAGGGACACCAACTGTGACCTTAAGGATTTGTCTCAGCCTTGCTAAACCCATCTTCTCCTCTATTAACTGGCCATTACATTCCACTCTTTCAACAAATATCAACTGGGTATGTACAGTGTGCCAGGCCCCGGTATGGTTTCTAAGCAGTATAGACACAGTCTCTATCATGGAGTTAAAACTGGAAAGAGAATCAGTAAGTCTATACAGGTATAAGTTAATCAAAATTTGCAAGCTGGGGCTGGGGCTCAATCAGTATGCATTAGCATTCGTGAAACCCTGGGTTCTGAGCCAGGCACAGTGCCTGCTGGGAATCCCAGCACCCAGGAGGTGAGAACAGGAGAGCCAGCTGCTCAGGATCACCCTCAGCTGTGTAGCAGGAAGGTAGGGAGATGATTCGGTGCTTACTATGAAAGCCAAAAGATCCAAGTTCAAATCCCCAGCTCCCAATGAAAACAGGGGGTGATCATGCGTGACTGTGACACCTAAAATAGAGAGTGATAGAGGGAATACAAAATGTACACCCACAGCAGATGATCAAACAAATAATACGGGGCTTTACACAAGTGTAGAAGGACAGCAGGATAAAGAAGAGAATGAGGAGGGATGTGTTTGGGCCAGAGGCTGATGCAAGGTAGTACCTTTCTGAGGAAGTTTTGTGAAACTTCTAAGGATGCCCAGGAGCCACCAAAGAGAGGGCCTTCCCACCAGAGCCCAGCAGAGGAGGCTGAGAAGAACTTGCAAAGTAAAGGGTTGGGCAAGCCAGGGAGAAAGGATCCAAGGCAAGAGAGAGGTCACCACTGCCTAACCCTGCCACTCAGATGGGGACTAATGAGTGTGGTGTGCCTGCAGGGAGGCGCTGGACAAGAGCAGGTTCAGGAGTATGTGGGATATAGAAGCAGGACTGCTGTTACTGTCACAGAAGATATCCAAGGGGACACGAGGCAACTCTAGACGCTTCCTCAGAAGCCACCAGGAGCAAGGAGAGTACCCCTGGAGGGGACAGGGCCAAAGCAAGTAAGGTAAACACCAGCTGAGTAACTCTCTCTCTCTCTCTCTCTCTCTCTCTCTCTCTCCTCCGTGTGCGTGTGTGTGTGTGTGTGTGTGTGTGTGTGTGTGTGTGTGTGTGTGTGTGTGCAAGCAACAACTTTTCAAGAGTCCCTTCTTCCACCCTGTGGGTCCCAGAGAATTAAACTCAGATCAGCAGGTGTGATTCGAGAGTGCCTTGGACAACCCTTGTGGAGTCAGTCACTTTGCCCTTCACCCCACCAGAACACCTTGATTTTCCAGGTGAAGGAAGTGGGGTGATGGGTGGCCAGTCAGCCGGGAAAGGAGGCCAAAGGTCACTGGGGCCTAGGCCTTATCTACGGTGGCTGGGGTGATTAGCTGCCATCTGTGTGTCACCTCCTGGCCAGACTGTCCTTTCTTCACACTTTGAGTGGAGGGACAGGCCTGGGGGGTGGGGGAGGTGCGGATAAGGGACGGGGGGGGGGGACAAGCAAGCACCTACAGGGGAGCCTGTAGAGTCCCCACAGCAAGGAACAGGGATGACAGACACCCCAACCTTGGGGTGTTAGGAGCGGAGCACAGACAGCCCCTATTCCCAGGAGAAGGTCTCAAATCCTGGCACAGAACCCGGGGCCTGTCATTAGTCTAAGCCAGGAAGGCCTGGCACTCCCGGCCCCTTCCCCTCACACACTGGCCCTATTGTTGATGAACAAGCTGGCTGTCTCTCTAAAGTGGCTAAAATTTGGCTCAGCTTCCAAGGCTTTTCCTGGTCAGATCAGGTGACCGATTCTAGGAGACGTTTGGAGAAAGAGAGGATCACCTGCTACTGCTTCCCCTTCGGAGGCAGGTGAGACTAAATCCATTTAACAGACCGGCTGCTGCCAGTTTACAAATAAAACACGGGCAATGAAAGCTGCCTTTGTTCCACTGGGGCGGCCTTCCTGGCGTGGAGGTTAGATTAGCAATTTGTCCTTTGTGAAAGGCTTACCTCATTGTTTTAATGTTTATTTATCAATTTGCATCTTCTCGAAGTTTCAACCCAGCTCAGGGGGACCCACTTCCCCCACATCTCGCTGCTCTTTTCACCTCCTGTGGCAGGGACCTAAACAAAGCGGAAATTCCGAGCACTCGGACCTGAACCATCCTGCAAATCAACTTTCTTCCTTCACAGGTTCAAGGTCTTTGGCCAGCACCTGTCTGAGGCACAGATTAGGAAGCCCCTTCCAGGAAGGAAAGATGGCTGCTAAAAGGAATCATTTTCATCTGAGACTTCTAACACAAAACTGCACTCAGACATATGTGAAAGGGTCTCAGTTTGATGCTAGTCTGCCCTGGCGTCGCTGGCTATGTCTGGAGAAGCCGGAAACTTCCCTTTATGCTTTGCCCTGGTTGTGATACAAGATTGCAAGTCTTCACCGTGACCGTATGATGGGCAGGGTTCTCCGCAGAGGCCCATTAGGACCTTATCTTTTCCAAAAGATTGTGGTGTCTTAAGCATCTAACTGTACATAGTTCTGTACAGGAGGAACGGTTTGATCCCAACTCCCTCACCTGGAATATTTTTGCCTGAGGATATTTTGTGTGCCTTTCCTGTTAAAATAATAATAATAATAATAAATCAGAGCCTAGGGGGACGTCCCGAGGGTAGGCATCCTTCTCTGCAAGCGCAAGACTTGAAATTGAATCTCCCAGACACACCTAAAAAGCTCGGCACCGAAGCGAGTACGTACGCCGTGGGGAACCAGATACAGATCCCAAGAGCTCATCCACTAGCCAACTAAAGGTTCAGAGAGAGACCCTCTCTCAAGCAAAAAGCTTCATGCACGTGCACGCGTGTGCACCCTGAACCCCACACTCCATACACACACACACACACACACACACACACACACACACACACACACACACACAACGCCTTTCCCACTGCCCTACTCCCTCACGCCCTTACCCCTCTCCCCTGAGGCTTTCTTTGTGTAGCAAAGTTCCAGGCTGCCCTGGAACTGAAGGTGTGAGTCATCAAGGTTTGTTTTGTCTTGGAGACAGTGTCTCAGATAGCCCAGGCTAGCCTGGAACTCTGTAAATATGTGAAAATGATCTTAAACTCCTGATGGCCTGCCTCTCGTTTCCAAGTGCTGGAATTACAGGTGGTCCCTACCACGGTACCAGGCCAAAAGAGCCAAGAAGAAACGTTTTAGGACCTGATTGAACCTAGACTACCTACTCTACAATGGCAAATTAATTAACAAATATAATACAGAAACGAGAAATCTTGGGCATCAGCTATAGGTTGTTTGGTGTCTCCCCCAGTCTGATTTCCAGCACTACAAAATAAAAATATGCAGGCAGGGCCCAGCCCTCAGGAGTCAGAGACAGAAAATTTCTGAGTTTGAGGTCAGCCTTCTACACAGAGAGACCCTGTCTCAAATTATTTTTTTAAAAAAAGTCGAATTAAAACCCAGTTCCCACCAATGTGGTGGTTGGCACACGGCTGTTACTCAGTACTGGAGGCAGAGGCAGGAGAATTAGGGGCTGAAGGCCATCTCTGAAGTAGAGACAGTCAAGCCCTGTCACAAAGGGAAATGAGTCAATGACTTCAAACACTCACCATAGCTCATCAATGGTCACAAGAAGATCACTAAGAGAGATGGACCAGGATCCTATGGGTCAAAGGGCATCTGTTTCTCAATGCTGTTGGGGGGATGGTGGTAGTGTCTGTTTATTTGTTTGCTTTGGAGACCTAGCCTCAAACTCATTTCGTAGCTGAAGATGACCTTGAGTTCTTGACCCTTCTCCCGCTCCTCTTCTCAAGTACCAGGATTACAGGTGTGTACCACCACATGGGTCCGACTCCCAGAACCACTCTGAGAGCGTAAGCAATGTGGCTGGAGAGATGGTTTTGCACTTAAAGCACTGGCTGCTCCTCTCTCCACAGCAATGGAACAGTGACTACGACAGATACGAGCTGCCTTGGTCACGGCACCTCTTCAGAGCAATAGAGCTAAGACACTGCTCTTTGAGAGGCCCGAGCTTTGAATTCCAGCGTTCATATAGCAACTTACAGGCGTCTGTAACTCCAGTTCCAGAGCATCCGATGCCCTCTTCTGGCTTCCTTGGGCATCAGGCATACAGACATAGAAGCAGGCAAATCACATAACTGTATAAAGCAAATATTTCTGTCACATTGGACTCTGGGTGAAGTAAAGAGAGCCTCACAGTTTCTCCAGCTTAGACTCCATCCCTTTGCCTATGCATCCTCCCTGCACCCCAGGCATCCCACCAGGTACCAAGTCTCATCTTCCTACCTTCCATCGTACATATGCTAACCCTCTGGAAGAGCTGCTGGGAGCCAGGGAGCCAGGGAGCCAGAGAGCCAACCCTTGATGTTGACATAAAGACCTTCACCTGGTGACCTCAGTAGAATGTTTCAGTCTTAGCCTTCACTAACGCCTGAAGGGAACTTTTACCTCCTGCTAGTTAACTGTTACTCACTTCCCTGAAGCAAGCTTTATATTTGTACTAGTAAAACCAGTCAGTCAAACCGCAGCCAGGCCTAGGCACCTTAGAGTCTCAACGTATGGAATCTTCCACAGTCATTGTGTGGGCAGATACTGGTACATACCAGTGTGTGTGTGTGTGTGTGTGTGTGTGTGTCTGTCTGTCTGTCTGTTCTGATGTGAGCCCATATTCTACATGTGAACCCTGTGCAGCCCACACTGATGGTCTTTAACCCTAACCCTGTCTCTCCAGATGAGTTTAACATTTGCTCCACAGTTCCCTCAGCATACTATCACCAAGGCACTGCGTTTGCATTAACAAGCTGGCATGGCATCCTTTTGGACTCTTGGGCACCATCAATTATGACCCAAAGCCCACTAAAGGGTCCATCATTATGGGGTTTCATCAGCTACAATTCCAGCCAATTCTCAGGTCACATTCCCTTGTCATACTTAGCCAAAAAGGAGTTAATTCCCCCCCTTCCTCCTTCTCCTCCCCCTCCTTCTCCTCTTCCTCCTCCCCCTCCTCCTCTTCCTCCTCCCTCTTTCTCTTCTCTTCTCACCCTCCTTCTTTCATCTATTCAGAGAGTAATTTTGTGTATCTCAGATTTATCTAGGTATTAGTAACCTCCATTCCTTAGGCATCAAAAGCCCTGCTTTTAGGTTGGAGAGACCACCTGTCCTCTGTGTGTGCCAAGCAGCTCACCTTTGGTGCACACACATGCTGCCTGCTTTTGTTGTAGTGATGGTGGTAGTGGTTAGTTCATTTTCTTTAGTTGTTTGGGAGCTGTGATGGTGCACACCTTTAATTCCAACACTCAGGAGACAGAGACAAGCAGATGGCTAAGTTTGAGGCCAGCCTGGTCTACAGAGTGAGTTCCAGGACAGCCAGAGCTACACAGAGAAACCCTGTCTCAAAACAAACACAATCCAAGAACACACACACACACACACACACACACACACGTACACACGCACATACACACGCACGTACACGTATACGTATATGTATATGTATATGTGTATGTATATGTATATGTATATATTTTGAGACTGGGTCTCACTATGTGACTCTGGCTGGCCTGGAACTTGATGCATACACCAGGCTGACTTTAAATCACAAAGATCTGCCTGCCTCTGTCTCTCCAGGGCTGAGATTAAAAGTGTGCACCACCATGCTGGGCCTCCTTTATGAGCTGGGTTATGCATTTGTTAGGGGGTAAGAATGTAGCTCAGTTGGTGAAACGCTTGCCTGGTAAGTAGAGTCAGGCTCAACGCTTAAGCGTCACAAAACCCAGTAGAAAGGCACTCACTTGTAATCCCAGCACTCATGTGGTAGAGAATGAAACAATTTTTAAAAATAATGGGTTTGTCTAGAAAACAGTAATGTTTTAAAAAGAGGTGAAAGGGGTTTATAAGGCACACATATCACCCCAGCACTCAGGAGTTGGGAGCAAGATGATGAAAAGACCAAGGTCAACCTTGGCCCAATGGTCCAGGAGATATCACGCCAACCTTGACGCCAGTCTGGGCCCATAAGTAAATCAATCAGTAAACAAACCCCTTCAGTTGCCAGCTGTAAAGTTGTGACCCCGCCGGTTGCCTTAGGCTGGAGTCGGACGCTGGGTTCCTACTGAAAGCTCACACATTTACACATTTTAAAAAATGTCTTCCACATGTGACACATCTTGTGTTTCTTTTTTCATAGATGCTAAAAATAACTTTCTAGGCTGGCCTACTACCTACAGAAAAAATATCTGGTATACAATTTATTTGTTTATATATTTATTTTGAAAGTAGGACTCTTTAAAACTTGGACTATTCAAAGGTAATTAGAAGAAATCAGAAGTTTGGTTTACTATATAAAGCAGAGCAGGGATACAAAAACCTTGGGCCTAAGGACACATAAAGGAGAGATAGAAAGGACTACAGTAGAGTTCTATACAAAGCTAATGAAGGTTTTCTGGAGGAGACAAGGCTATTTCACTGGTATAAGTGACTTCAGGCTAGGAAAAGGGTCCAGGCATAGTGTTTGCTGACAAGAGCCTCAGAATGGATCTTGCTGTCCCACAATGCAGGTAAAAGACAGTGAGTGGGACAACAAAACGCAATTGTTGGGGCTCAAGAGTCACCCACAAACCCCATAAACACTGAGCTCAATCAGGGATGGTTTATTGAACACATACCCTAAAACTGATTGGTCAGGGCAGAAGCTCGGTGGCTGAGGCTACAACCTCAAACATTTCTCAGGACTGGTTCATAAAGGGGAAAACCACAATGAGCTCATACATAGATAGCTCCTGGAAGTGCAGCTCACTGGTCAGCTCATACGCAAACTATTTTAAACATAAAAGTTCATACTGACCTTTAATTTGATGAGTCCTGTGTAAAGTTTTGTGGAATTTCTTAAGATTAATAAATCTCTTACAGAACATAACAGGCTATTTGATCAGCATGACCTTGCTCTGAGTCAAGTTAATGTTTTGTGTCAGTGACCGGCAGGCATATTACAGCAATAATATGAAGTAGCAGGCAGGTATGGAACATAGCAGGCTGTGCTAAGGGGTCAGCCCTCAACAGTAGTAATCAAGGTGCTAACCTACATCCTGTTTTTATTTTTTAAGGTTTGTTTATTATGTACAGTGTTCTGCCTGCATATGCCTACCCGCCAGAAGAGGGCGTCAGATCTCATCATAGATGGTTGTGAGCCATCCTGTGGTTGCTGAGAATTGAACTCAGGACTTCTGGAAGAGCAGCCAGTGCTCTCAATCTCTGAGCCATCTCTCCAGCTCCCAGACAAGCAACATTCTTAGATCGAGCGTTCATTGTATAAGTCCAAAAGTATAAGCACAGGCCGTGTTGGGGTAGAGAAGAAGCTGTCAGCCAGTGGTACATCCTGTAGCATTTCCCCAAGGCCTTATTCTTCTTGTTTCCTTTGGGGTTATGAAGACCAATTTCTTCCGGAGCCACACTGAGATCCCCACATAGCACAAGTGGCTTGTGGGGAGCCAAGTCAACTCAAAAATTTTTGAAAGGGTACATCCCACCCCTGGCTGCACTCCACAGTCTTATTAGATGCCTGCTGCACTGGGAACACTGGCAGCTAGTAGGACAAAGAAGACAAATTCAGCCACAGTCACCCTCCTTCTCTTCATGCCCTTCCTCATCAGTGCCATAAGAGGCTTTGAGGGGGCCCGAGGTGGGGGGTGTGGCAGCCGGAGTAGACTCAACGCCAGTATGAGCTGCTTTAGTGGAGCGGAGTGGTCTAGGCACCTCTTGAGGCTCCGCCAGGAGTTTTGTTCTCTAATGTCTAGTCCCATGCAGGTACAAGGTATCTGGTGCTTCCTCCATTAGCCAGTCTAAACCTTTCTTCCAGAACTGGCAGATTGGCCGCTGGGCGGCGAGGTTTTCCAACCTGGAGCCGACAGGGCAGGACCCTCTCCTGCAGCCTTTCTCAGTTCTCTTTGCTCACGCTCTTCACTGTCTCTGCTCCAACCTGGGTTCTCCCTGTCTTCTCCAGCTGCGTTTTTCTTCCCAGACATCAGACACCTAGACCACAGAAGCCATGTTTTACTGACTTGCCTTTAGATCATGAGAAGTCACATGTAGGGAGAGGAAGCCAGCCTCCTCCTTCAGCGGTTTGCACACCACACCCGGCCTCTGTTTATCGGTTCCCAGGCCATTGGGCATCGCAGCTCCACAGATCCTTGCTGGGTCAGGCCCTTCAGCCAACAAGTCGCTGTACCCTCTAGAGCGATCTTATAATTAATTAAGTCACAACACGTTTTATCAGGGGAGCCTACAGCCTCCAGTCTATTTATTTATGTACTTTTTGAAACAAGTTGAATCTCTATAAAGGGAGACCTTACTGGGAAGGAGACACTGGCAGACGGGAACGAAGCTGAACTTCTGCTAGAGCAGTCGTGTAGCCCAATATGCAGTGGACTCTAATCTTGAACTCTTAATGTCTATGCTTCTACCTCCTGAGTGCTGGGCTTATACTGGGTTTTATTTTTTTTTTTTTCAACTTCTAGCTACTTGATGGGCCTGTTGCAGAAGTAACTTAAAAGTAAAAACATTGTACCTGCCAAAACCCTGCTCTCCAAAACTGTCCCGACACCTGACCACCTTACCTTCCAGAGACTTCTGAAGGCAACTAGCCATTCCCAAGACCTGGAAAGTTCTGCTACAGACGGTCTCTTAGCAGCTTTCCATGAATTGTTGGCAAGGTATTTTACAAGGCATGATGGGAGGCAAGGGGTCACGGATACACAGGAAAAAGAATAGAGAAAAGTTAACTTGAAAAAATTTTCCGTTCCTTTTCTTTTTCAAATACCTTTGTAAAAGTTAATATTGTGGAAGCATAAGACATCCTTTGGGCATACCCCACCCCACACCTTGTACTTCCCTCCCTCCTTTGGAAGGACTTCCTGTGAGAAACCCTGGGGCTGAGATTCTCGCCACTCCCGAAGTTCCTTGAGTTACTGAGCCTTCGGGATCTTTCTGCTGGGTTTGGCTTACTTTGTTTTATTTAGAGACAATGTGTTCTTGATATATAGTTAAATCCGGGCCAGACTGGAACTTGAATTGTAGTCCAGGCTGACCTGGAGCTCTAGATTCTCCTTCGGCAGTCATGAGCCACCATGTGCAGTTTCTTTGTTGTGTGATTTTTGTACTGCGGAGGGTTGAATCACTATAAAGGGAGACCTTACTGGGAAGGAGACACTGGCAGACGGGAACAGAGCTGAACTTCTGCTGTGGAGCAGCCGCTCACTGAGCCAGCGTCTGCTGCTGTAGCAATGCACTCAAGAATATTTGCTCGCTGCTTTGTTTGTTTAAATAAGGCCTTGCTGTGTAGCCCCGGCTGACCTAGAACTTGCGGAAGCTCTCCTTCTTTGGCCTTATCCCAACCCATACCCCCGCCTTCCATAGGAGTGTGTGGCGTAATCCACTGGTTCACTGACTAAGTTGGATCTGAAATCAGTTGTTCATCGCTTTTTATTTTCTGGAGGCCACAGTTCATGCGAGGTCTTCTCTCCAAGGTTAGTGAGAAAGACGATCAGCTGCCCTTCCTATGGGCTTTCCTTTCTCTTCCTTGTGCTCAGTGCTGAAGACTGAGGAATGCAGAACTCACTGCTGAGAGAGTCGCTCCTTGCTTTGCTATTTAACACTTTTACACGATTTTAACACTATTACAAAGTGATCAGCCCACAGCCGCCTGAGCCTGGTGGGGACTTAGTGGATTCCTGGGATAACTAGGTTTTAGATTGAACTGCTTTTCCTGGTTGACAGTTTGAATCCACGAAGTGTTAGAAATCTAGACTAAATGAGCAAAATATGAAATAATAAGGCACTATTACACACTCATTCCAAGATTCTGCAACTTTTCTCCATAAGAATGAAAAGAGACAAGATCCAATACTTGAACTCTAATTATTAATTTGACCTCTAATCTTCTTTCTTTAATCAAGTGTAATCTTTATGCTTTGTGTCTGAGTTGAGTTTTAGAATTTTCTAGAATGAGTCTGAATTTGGTTCTAGGAGAAACCACCACCAGTATCATTCTTTCTATGCTTTCTCTGTGGGAATAAACAGCAGTGTCCCTGTCCTCCAGCACAGGCAGAAGGGTCTTCTTCAATTACCACCCCCACCCCATCCCCAGTTTAACAATGTGGCAGAGGGGTGGGACAGAGGCCAAATGCAGGCTTTCCTGGAGACCAAGGCCTTGTTGCAAGTCCTCTCCCTTCCTGCCACCAAGGCTTGCGTTCTTTCACAGTACCACAGCTGACCCTGATGCACACATTAATTTATTTTTTTTTTTCCTGAATCCAAATTGCCAAAATATTACAGGGTCAGGACCCTTGGTAATTCCAAGGCAACCTTTCCCCTTTGCATTCCCTAGGAGAACGTAATTCCTCTGGCTGGTTTCAAAGCAGCTGACTCAATAGAACCACAACTCTCTCTCTCTCTCTCTCTCTCTCTCTCTCTCTCTCTCTCTCTCTCTCTCTCTCTCTCTCTGTGTGTGTGTGTGTGTGTGTGTGTGTGTGTGTGTATACATGCGTGTGAGTGCTTGTGTGTTCGAGTGCTTATTCTGTGTGTGGTGTGGGGTACTTTGACATACAAGTGGAAGTCAGGGGATACAACTCTCTCTTTCTACCAGGTGGGTCTCCTGAATCCACTCAGATCCCCTTTCTTGGTGGCAAGTGCCCTCACCTGCTGAGCTGGCCTCACCTCCACGGCTTATAGAGTGTGGTTTGCTCAGCTGTTATGCAGTTTCAGAGTCTCCTTCATCCTTGTCTGTCCAGTGTCAGAGACTCACCCTTTCTGTCCCTGGGTGAGTTCCTTGGAATGAGTATAGCACAGTCTGGGGAGCCGCTGACCAGCTTCAGGAATCATTTCCAGCTTGGGGTGACCATGAGCCATGATATCATAAAAAGTCGTATACAAGTTTATTGTGTGAGCATAGGTTTTTAATTTCATAGGGGTGGACATTTGCCTGCCTCTGCCTCGCAAGTGCTGGGATTAAAGGCATGTGCCACCACAGCTAACTTTATTATTCACCTACTCATTTAGAGACAGAATCTCTCTGCACCTGCTGACCTGATTTAACTAGACTCAGTGGGTAATGAACCCCAGGAATCCTCCTATATCTGCCTCAGGGCTTGGAATACAGGTGCAGACTTCTGTGGTTTCTAGGAGATCAAATTCTGTGGATGTTTGTGAAGCAAGCACTTTACTGACTGAGCCATCTTCCTAACCCTTACTTGTTTGTTTGTTTGTTTGGTTGGTTGGTTGGTTTGGTTGGTTGGTTGAGACAGAATGGCATCAAACTTATTATAGCCACTGCTGTCCTTGAACTACTGACTGTATGGCCTTTATCTCCCGAGTGAGGGAGTCACAGGGGTGCTACCATAGGCAGGCTTTCTTACACACAACTGTATAGACTTTGAACTACTGGGAAATCTAGAATTTATTTGCTCTTAAACTTTCTAAAATTTCATTAAGTATTGTGTATGTGTGCATGACAGGGAGGCATGGTACAGTGCACATGTATAGTCAAAGCACACCTTTATGGAGTTGGTCCACTCCTCCCACCTACACCAGGAATCAGGCTGGATGGTCAGACTTAGGAAACTTAGTCTTGACTCACTAAGTCATCGCACAGGCCCTTACCTTAAGACACCTCCTAGGAGAAATCCTTTTGTTTTAGCTTTGTTTGTTGGACCTTTCATGGGAAGGATGGGGAGAGTTGAGGCAGAGTCTTTCACTCTATAGCCCAGGCTAGCCTCCAGGAGACCGTGATCCTGCCCAAGTCTCCTGAGTGTAGAGACTACAGCCTGAGCCACTGTACCTTGCTAGAAAAACCATTAGAGCTTTCTGCGTCGTATGAGACACAGGACATGGCTTACTTTGTACATTTTGGTCTCACTTTCCCCCTTTTCTCCCCAGTGTTGGGGATCAAATACAAAGTTTGAGACTTGCTTACAAGTTCTCTCCCACTGAGCTCCCTCCTTGGCCAAGTTTTCCTTCTGTAATTACAAAACTTATTTTTAAAATATCCAACTTGGGGCTGGAGAGATGGATCTACATTGAAGAGCACCAACTGCACTTGCAGAAAACCCAGGTTCAATTCCCAGCACCCACATAGTGGCTCATATCATGTTTGTGGTACACAGACATACACACAGGCAAAACGCCCACATGAATAAAATAAAATAAAAATTGTTTCGTAAAAACACACTAAATCTGTGTTACTAGTCTAGATTTTGTTCTCTTGTCTTTGGTCATTCTACATTTAGTCTACATTGTGTCTAGAGGGTCAAATTAACATATATGTTTATTGAACTATTTTCTGAATTCTAAACATTTCAGCGGACACATATCACAGTGTTATTTGTACTAACAGAAATGGGGGGAAACTAGTACATTCTGGAGAGAAATTAAACACATCACAGGACATCCTGCTACAGAAGATTGTTTACTTAGAACAAGAATGGATTCATTTGGTGCTGGAGAGATGGATCCGTAGTTAAAAGCGCATGCTGCTCGTATGGAGGTTGCTTTGGTGAATAAAACTGCTTAAAGCCAAGGCTGAGGACAAGAGTTCAATTCCTAGGCCCCTCATGGTGGAAGGAGAACTGGCTCCCGCAAGTTATCCTCTGGCTCCCAAGGTATACTGTGCACACACACACGCACACGCACGCACACAGACACACACACACACACACACACACACACACACACACACACACGCCAGACTTGATAACATACTCTGGCTTCTATATGCACAGGTGGCATCAGGTGTCCTTTAGTGGTTTTGAAGCAGGGTCTCTTCCTGGACCTGGGGCTGGAGACCATATCCCCAATGGTCCTCTTGCCTCTGTCCTTCTTGGGCAGAGGGACAACTAGCTTGTCATGTGTTACATGGGTGCTGAGATCCCAACTCTGATCCTTATGATAGGTAAGCAAATAATGATAAGTTGGAAAAAAGTTATGAATTTATAATCCCCAGGTGCTGTATTAATGGCAAATTGTGTGTGTGCACATGTGTGTGTACATGTATGTGTGTGTGAGTGCATGTGTGTGTGTGTGAGTGTGTGTGTGTGTGTGAGTGTGTGTGTGTGTGTGTGTGTGTGTGTGTGTGTGTGTGTGTGTGTAAGTGAATCTCATCTTCATTTGTTGCCAAGAAATCCAAATAGATATGAAATTTTATATCTGGATCCCTCATCTTCAGAGCAATTGAGAACAACTAAATCTATTGGATGTCAGGACAGCACCGCCTGCCGCAGGGTTCAGGCACTTCAGAGGTAAAGCAGGAAGATCCAAAAATAATCCTGCTGTACAATCACGCCTGGTTCTCTCTCTCTCTCTCTCTCTCTCTCTCTCTCTCTCTCTCTCTCTCTCTCTCTCTCTCTCCTCCCCCCCCTCTCCCTCTCCCTCCCTCTCTGTCTCTTCCTCCCCTCCCTCTTTTTCCCTCTCTCTCCAGCTTCTAAGGGCCACAGTCTGGGTGTCTAAGGAAAGTGCTTTTGCCCAGTGTTGCTTATTTTCAAGCATTTAAAGAATTCCTGAAGCAGAATTGCCTGGTGAAGATCAGTCCTAGAAAATGGCTCAGTAACAGAAGCTCTGTGGTGCCTGCACTGCTGCTCATTCCCTCTTGATGCTCACACAGAGGGACATGGGATGTGCATCTTGCCCTGAGATGTGGTACCAGAAAGAGCAGCGGTTGCCCTGTGAGGGATGAGTTCACAGGCACAAAAAAACAGACAAACTGCTCAACAGAGGAGCCATCCAAAGCAAAACTGAGACAGATGAGACAGACTGAGACAGACCAGGAACTCTGAGTAAACATGCGTGCAAGGAGACATGGACAAGTTGATACACACATAGGAGAAACACACAAGGAAACACACAAGGAGACACATACAAGGAGATGTACACAAGGAGATACATACACAAGGAGACACACATACGAGGACATGGTGAGTTCTGTCCAAAAAACAAAAAACAAAACATATATTAAAAATAACAGGAAAATGGTAAAGTAGGAAACATAAAATTGAAGTAAAGAATACAATAGATAGAAAATAATAAAAAGGGAAGTAGCAGAGTTGTGTGAAGAAACCATCGGTGGGAGCAGGGAATGAAGGTATCTGAAGAACTGAAGAGCAGGAAACACGTCAATGTCTAATGAGAGTACTAGTTCAAGGGAAAGGCTATCAGAAGAGCGAAAACAGTATATTGGTGATGGGGATGGAAAAGGAGACAACCACCAAAGATATATACATCTAACAATACAATGTCAGGATAAATACAGCAATAACTGACCAGGTGCTGAAGAAAGAGAGAAAAAGTAACAGTTACAGCTGGGAATTTTGACAGATTGTTTTCTGAAATACACGAAGCAGAAAATAAAATGTTACTCGGAACAATACAGATAACAATCTAAGTTATTGGAAATATATAAGACTCTGTTCACTAGACACAAGAACACATTCTTATGTTTGAGAATGTGTGAGACGTTCATAAAAACCATTATCTCAGACAATAAACTTCAATAAAGTCTGTCTCCAGTTATAATGTATCCAGAAACTAAAATTACCCTCTTTTTGCCCCATCTACTGCGAGATTGAAGACCATTCTCAGCAATCAGACTGTCGACATTCCAGAAAATGTCGACATCATTTTGAAGGGGTGCACAGTCGTTGTGAAGGGTCCTACGGGAACTCTGCAGAGGGACTTCAGTCACATCAATGTAGAGCTCAGTCTTCTTGGAAAGAAGAAGAAAAGGCTCCATGTTGACAAATGGTGGGGTAACAGGAAGGAACTGGCCACTGTCAGAAGCATGGGCACTCATGTTCAGAACAATGAACTTCTGTTATACTGGACTTCCGTTATAAGATGAGGTCTGTGTATGCTCACTTCCCTATCAACGTCGTTATTCAGGAGAATGGGTCTGTGGTTGAAATCCGAAATTTCTTGGGTAAAAAAATACATCTGCAGGGTTTGGATGAGGATAGGTGTTGCTTGTTCTGTCTCTCAAGCCCAGAAGGATGAATTAATCCTTGAAGGAAATGATACTGAACTTGTTTCAAATTCAGCAAGCCGCAAGAGTTAAAAACAGGGCTATCAGAAAGTTTGTGGATGGCATCTATGTGTCTGAGAAGGGAACCGTGTAGCAGGCTGACAAGTGAGACCTCATGTTCCTAGCTCCAGAAACAAGATTCTGATCACAATTACAATTTGGGCTCTTTGGGGACAATAAAAGACTTCTATATTGGAAAAAAAAAGGAAAGAAACTAAAATTAATTATTTAAAATATCTGAAAGCATATAACATAATATCAGAAAGCTAAATAATATTTTTAAGTAATTCTATTTAGGGATGGCAAGATGGCTCAGCAGGTAAAGGCACTTGTAACATAGCCTGAATCCCCAGAACTCATGTTGAAAGGAAAAACAGAGCCTTAAGAGTTGTCCTCTGGACCCGCGGATCCCAGCCTGCAGCAGCTCTCTGCTCCCAGAACCGGTGGGAGAGAGACCTCACCGCCTGGTCAGGTGGGCACTCCTGAAGCTGCAGAGCGGAAGAGACCACCAACACTGCCCACCCCTGCCCACATCCCTGGCCCAAGAGGAAACTGTATAAGGCCTCTGGGCTCCCGTGGGAGAGGGCCCAGGAGCGGCAGGACCCCTGCCTGAGACACCGCCGGAACCTGAAGGAAACAGACCGGATAAACAGTTCTCTGCACCCAAATCCCGTGGGAGGGAGAGCTAAACCTTCAGAGAGGCAGACACGCCTGCGAAACCAGAAGAGACTGCTCTCTGCACACTTTACTGATTCCAGAGGAAAACACCAAAACCCATCTGGAACCCTGGTGCACGGAGGCTCCCGGAAGGGGCGGGGCAGATCTTCCTGGTTGCTGCCACTGCAGAGAGCCCGTGGGCAGCACCCCTTGAGCGAACTTGAGCCTCGGCACCACAGGTAAGACCAACTTTTCTGCTGCAAGAAAGCGGCCTGGTGATCTCGGGACACACGGAGGCAGAATTCCTCTAGGACCGGGCACGTCCTGTGTTTACCGGAAGTCCCACACCCGAGGATCCCGGCCTGCAGCAGCTCTCTGCTCCCAGAACCCGTGGGAGAGAGACCTCACCGCCTGGTCAGGTGGGCACTCCTGAGGCTGCAGAGCAGAAGAGACCACCAACACTGCCCACCCCTGCCCATATCCCTGGCCCAAGAGGAAACTGTATAAGGCCTCTGGGCTCCCGTGGGAGAGGGCCCAGTGAAAGACCCCCCTCCCAGAAAGGGAATTGTACAAGCCCAAGGCCCTCAACTATAGAAATAAAAAGTAAGTTTTTAGATACACAGAGTCAGAACTAAAATAAGCCTGGGAAAGTTCAGATGTGTCCATGCTTTGTGGGACAAGCTGACCCATCATTTAGACGAAACAGACCATAAAAGAAAACAAAATGCAGAAACCAGACTAAAATATGGGCATTGCTCCATGGGCCACCTGGCAGGGAAAAAGAAACAGTCCCTGACCCCTCGGGAGACCCGACCATCATGTACTTTTTGCTAACTCACTGTTATGATTATAGCCAAAATAGGTAATGTACACGTATGCCTCATTTACTCCACCAATCACATCCCTGTAACCATGCATCTGCTTCTGTAAGCCTGCTTCTGCTCCCCAAAACACTATAAAAACCCATCCCTGGTTCTGCTAGGCGCGCCAGTCTTCTAAATTGACTGGGACGCCCACAGATATCTGTGCTTCCTGATCAATAAAAATCTTCTTGCAGATTGCAGCCTGTGGACTCGGTCTGGTCATTGGGCTTGAGGATCTCCATCCTGAGGAAAGATTCTCTCTGAGAGTCTTACACCAGGAGCGGCAGGACCCCTGCCTGAGACACCGCCGGAACCTGAAGGAAACAGACCGGATAAACAGTTCTCTGCACCCAAATCCCGTGGGAGGGAGAGCTAAACCTTCAGAGAGGCAGACACGCCTGCGAAACCAGAAGAGACTGCTCTCTGCACACATTACTGATTCCAGAGGAAAACACCAAAACCCATCTGGAACCCTGGTGCACGGAGGCTCCCAGTGACCTGCCTGGTGAACTCAAGACACAGGACCACAGGAACAGCTGAAGACCTATAGAGGGGAAAAACTACACGCACGAAAGCAGAACACTCTGTCCCCATAACTGGCTGAAAGAAAACAGTAAAACAGGTCTACAGCACTCCTGACACACAGGCTTATAGGACAGTCTAGCCACTGTCAGAAATAGCAGAACAAAGTAACACTAGAGAAAATCTGATGGCGAGAGGCAAGCGCAGGAACCCAAGCAACAGAAACCAAGACTACATGACATCATCAGAGCCCAATTCTCCCACCAAAACAAACATGGAATATCCAAACACACCAGAAAAGCAAGATCTAGTTTCAAAGTCATATTTGACCATGATGCTGGAGGACTTCAAGAAAGACGTGAAGAACTCCCTTAGAGAACAAGTAGAAGCCTACAGAGAGGAATCGCAAAAATGCCTGAAAGAATTCCAGGAAAACATAAATAAACAAGTAGAAGCCCATAGAGAGGAGACACAAAAATCCCTGAAAGAATTCCAGGAAAACATAAATAAACAAGTAGAAGCCCATAGAGAGGAGACACAAAAATCCCTGAAAGAATTCCAGGAAAACACAATCAAACAGTTGAAGGAATTAAAATGGAAATAGAAGCAATCAAGAAAGAACACATGGAAACAACCCTGGATATAGAAAACCAAAAGAAGAGACAAGGAGCTGTAGATACAAGCTTCACCAACAGAATACAAGAGATGGAAGAGAGAATCTCAGGAGCAGAAGATTCCATAGAAATCATTGACTCAACTGTCAAAGATAATGTAAAGCTGAAAAAAATACTGGTCCAAAACATACAGGAAATCCAGGACTCAATGAGAAGATCAAACCTAAGGATAATAGGTATAGAAGAGAGTGAAGACTCCCAGCTCAAAGGACCAGTAAATATCTTCAACAAAATCATAGAAGAAAAACTTCCCTAACCTAAAAAGAGATACCCATAGGCATACAAGAAGCCTACAGAACTCCAAACAGATTGGACCAGAAAAGAAACACCTCCCGTCACATAATAGTCAAAACACCAAACGCCCAAAATAAAGAAAAGAATATTAAAAAGCAGTAAGGGGGAAAAGGTCAAGTAACATATAAAGGCAGACCTATCAGAATCACACCAGACTTTTTCGCCAGAAACTATGAAGGCCAGAAGATCCTGGACTGATGTCATACAGACCCTAAGAGAACACAAATGCCAGCCCAGGCTACTGTATCCTGCAAAACTCTCAATTAATATAGATGGAGAAACCAAGATATTCCATGACAAAACCAAATTTACACAATATCTTTCTACAAGTCCAGCACTACAAAGGATAATAAATGGTAAAGCCCAACATAAGGAGGCAAGCTATACCCTAGAAGAGGCAAGAAACTAATCGTCTTGGCAACAAAACAAAGAGAAGAAAAGCACACAAACATAACCTCACACCCAAATATGAATATAACAGGAAGCAATAATCACTATTCCTTAATATCTCTCAACATCAATGGCCTCAACTCCCCAATAAAAAGACATAGATTAACAAACTGATACATAACGAGGACCCTGCATTCTGCTGCCTACAGGAAACACACCTCCAAGAAAAAGACAGACACTACCTCAGAGTGAAAGGCTGGGAAACAACTTTCCAAGCAAATGGTCGGAAGAAGCAAGCTGGAGTAGCCATTCTAATATCAAATAAAATCAATTTTCAACTAAAAGTCATCAAAAAAGATAAGGAAGGACACTTCATATTCATCAAAGGAAAAATCCACCAAGATGAACTCTCAATCCTAAATATCTATGCCCCAAATACAAGGGCACCTACATACGAAAAAAAACCTTACTAAAGCTCAAAACACACATTGCACCTCACACAATAATAGTAGGAGATTTCAACACCCCACTCTCATCAATGGACAGATCATGGAAACAGAAATTAAACAGAGACGTAGACAGACTAAGAGAAGTCATGAGCCAAATGGACTTAACGGATATTTATAGAACGTTCTACCCCTAAAGCAAAAGGATATACCTTCTTCTCAGCTCCTCATGGTACTTTCTCCAAAATTGACCATATAATTGGTCAAAAAACGGGCCTCAACAGGTACAGAAAGATAGAAATAATCCCATGCGTGCTATCTGACCACCACGGCCTAAAACTGGTCTTCAATAACAATAAGGGAAGAATGCTCACATATACGTGGAAATTGAACAATGCTCTACTCAATGATAACCTGGTCAAGGAAGAAATAAAGAAAGAAATTAAAAACTTTTTAGAATTTAATGAAAATGAAGGTACAACATACCCAAACTTATGGGACACAATGAAAGCTGTGCTAAGAGGAAAACTCATAGCGCTGATTGCCTGCAGAAAGAAACAGGAAAGAGCATATGTCAGCAGCTTGACAGCACACCTAAAAGCTCTAGAACAAAAGGAAGTAAATACACCCAGGAGGAGTAGAAGGCAGGAAATAATCAAACTCAGAGCTGAAATCAACCAAGTAGAAACAAAAGGACAATAGAAAGAATCAACAGAACCAAAAGTTGGTTCTTTGAGAAAATCAACAAGATAGATAAACCCTTAGCCAGACTAACGAGAGGACACAGAGAGCGTGTCCAAATTAACAAAATCAGAAATGAAAAGGGAGACATAACTACAGATTCAGAGGAAATTCAAAAAATCATCAGATCTTACTATAAAAGCCTATATTCAACAAAACTTGAAAATCTACAGGAAATGGACAATTTCCTAGACAGATACCAGGTACCGAAGTTAAATCAGGAACAGATAAAACCAGTTAAACAACCCCATAACTCCTAAGGAAATAGAAGCAGTCATTAAAGGTCTCCCAAACAAAAAGAGCCCAGGGCCAGACGGGTTTAGTGCAGAATTCTATCAGACCTTCATAGAAGACCTCATACCAATATTATCCAAACTATTCCACAAAATTGAAACAGATGGAGCACTACCGAACTCCTTCTATGAAGCCACAATTACTCTTATACCTAAACCACACAAAGACCCAACAAAGAAAGAGAACTTCAGACCAATTTCCCTTATGAACATCGACGCAAAAATACTCAACAAAAATTCTGGCAAACCAATCCAAGAGCACATCAAAACAATCATCCACCATGATCAAGTAGGCTTCATCCCAGGCATGCAGGGATGGTTTAATATACGGAAAACCATCAACGTGATCCATTATATAAACAAACTGAAAGAACAAAACCACATGATCATTTCATTAGATGCTGAGAAAGCATTTGACAAAATTCAACACCCCTTCATGATAAAAGTCCTGGAAAGAATAGGAATTCAAGGCCCATACCTAAACATAGTAAAAGCCATATACAGCAAACCAGTGGCTAACATTAAACTAAATGGAGAGAAACTTGGAAAACAATCCCACTAAAATCAGGGACTAGACAAGGCTGCCCACTCTCCCTACTTATTCAATATAGTTCTTGGAAGTTCTAGCCAGAGCAATCAGACAACAAAAAGGAGGCTCAAGGATACAGATTGGAAAAGAAGAAGTCAAAATATCACTATTTGCAGATGATATGATAGTACATTTAAGTGATCCCAAAAGTTCCACCAGAGAACTACTAAAGCTGATAAACAACTTCAGCAAAGTGGCTGGGTATAAAATTAACTCAAATAAATCAGGAGCCTTCCTCTACACAAAAGAGAAACAAGCCAAGAAAGAAATTAGGGAAACAACACCCTTCATAATAGACCCAAATAATATAAAGTACCTCGTGTGACTTTAACCAAGCAAGTAAAAAAGATCTGTACAATAAGAACTTCAAGACACTGAAGAAAGAAATTGAAGAAGACCTCAGAAGGTGGAAAGATCTCCCATGCTCATGGATTGGCAGGATTAATATAGTAAAAATGGCCATTTTACCAAAAGCGATCTACAGATTCAATGCAATCCCATCAAAATACCAATCCAATTCTTCAAAGAGTTAGACAGAACAATTTGCAAATTCATCTGAATAACAAAAACCCAGGATAGCTAAAACTATCCTCAACAATAAAAGGATTCAGGGGAATCACTATCCTGAACTCAAGCAGTATTACAGAGCAATAGTGATAAAACTGCATAGTATTGGTACAGAGACAGACAGATAGACCAATGGAACAGAATTGAAGACCCAGAAATGAACCCACACACCTATGGTCACTTGATTTTTGACAAAGGAGCCAAATCCATCCAATGGAAAAAGATAGCATTTTCAGCAAATGGTGCTGGTTCAACTGGAGGTCAACATGTAGAAGAATGCAGATCGATCCATGCTTATCACCCTGTACAAAGCTTAAGTCCAAGTGGATCAAGGACCTCCACATCAAACCAGACACACTCAAACTAATAGAAGAAAAACTAGGAAGCATCTGGAACACACATGGGCACTGGAAAAAATTTCCTGAACAAAACACCAATGGCTTATGCTCTAAGATCAAGAATCGAAAGCAAATGGGATCTCATAAAACTGCAAAGCTTCTGTAAGGCAAAGGACACTGTGGTTAGGACAAAAACAACCAACAGATTGGGAAAAGATCTTTACCAATCCTACAACAGATAGAGGCCTTATATCCAAAATATACAAAAGAACTCAAGAAGTTAGACCAAGAGGGAAACAAATAACCCTATTAAAAATGGGGTTCAGAGCTAAACAAAGAATTCACAGCTGAGGAATGCCAATGGTTGAGAAACACCCAAAAGAAATGTTCAACATCTTTAGTCATCAGGAAATGCAAAATCAAAAAACAACCCTGAGATTTCACCTCACACCAGTGAGAATGGCTAAGATCAAAAACTCAGGTGACAGCAAATGCTGGCGAGGATCTGGGAGAAAGAGGAACACTCCTCCATTGTTGGTGGGGTTGCAGACTGGTACAACCATTCTGGAAATCAGTCTGGAGGTTCCTCAGAAAATTGGACATTGAACTGCCTGAGGATCCAGCTATACCTCTCTTGGGCATATACCCAAAAGATGCCCCAACATATAAAAAAGACACATGCTCTACTATGTTCATCGAAGCCTTATTTATAATAGCCAGAAGCTGGAAAGAACCCAGATGCCCTTCAACCGAGAATGGATACAGAAAATGTGGTACATCTACACAATGGAATATTACTCAGCTATCAAAACAACGACTTTTATGAAATTCAGAGGCAAATGGTTGAACTGGAAAATATCATCCTGAGTGAGCTAACCCAATCACAGAAAGACATACATGGTATGCACTCATTGATAAGTGGCTATTAGCCCAAATGCTTGAATTACCCTAGATGCCTAGAACAAATGAAACTCAAGACGGATGATCAAAATGTGAATGCTTCCCCTTCTTTAAAAGGGGAATAAGAATACCCTTGGCAGGGAAAAGAGAGGCAAAGATTAAAACAGAGACTGAAGGGACACCCATTCAGAGCCTGCCCCACATGTGGCCCATATATATACAGCCACCCAATTAGACAAGATGGATGAAGCAAAGAAGTGCAGAAGTGTAGATCGCTCCTGAGAGACACAGCCAGAATACAGCAAATACAGAGGCGAATGCCAGCAGCAATCCACTGAACTGAGAATAGGACCCCATTGAAGGAATCAGAGAAAGAACTGGAAGAGCTTGAAGGAGCTCAGACCCCATATGTACAACAATGCCAAGCAACCAGAGCTTCCAGGGACTAAGCCACTACCTAAAGACTATACATGGACTGACCCTGACTCTGACCTCATAGGTAGCAATGAATATCCTAGTAAGAGCACCAGTGGAAGGGAAGCCCTGGGTCCTGCTAAGACTGAACCCCCAGTGAACTAGACTGTTGGGGGGGGGGGAGGAAGGGGGGGGGGGTTGGGAGGGGACACCCATAAGGAAGGGGAGGGGGGAGGGGGATGTTTGCCCGGAAACCAGGAAAGGGAATAACACTCGAAATGTATATAAGAAATATTCAAGTTAATAAAAAAAAAGAGTTGTCCTCTGACTCCACACATGAGGGGAACCGACTCTCAAACATCATTCTCTAGCTGCACATGTACCTCTTGACACACACATGCACACCCACATGCATACCACACACACAGTAACAATAGTAATAACACTATATTCTACTTGGGCTCAGTGGTTAAGAGCATTGACTGCTCCTCCAGAGGTCCTGAGTTCAATTTCCAACAACCCCATGGTGGTTCATAACCAACTGTAATGGGATCCAACACCCTCTTCTGGTGTGTCTGAAGACAGCTATAGTGTACTTATATACATGAAATAAATAAAATCTTTAAAAAAAACCCAATATGTTCTACAAAGAAAACTATCAGATATTTAAGACGAGCTGCTCTGTGTTCAAACTAATGTATCATTTAAGAATGTTAGAAGGATATTCATATTTTCAAGGAGAGGGAAAGGGAGAAATTAATGATGCAGAGCTCAAAAGTGAGAGGACCTTACAGAAACTAAAGAGTAATTTCTTCTTTTTCAAGGTCTGTTTGATCATTTGTGCCTCTTAAAGACTTACTTTTGCCTGGACGTAGGCTTGGAGGTATAGGCTCTCAGTGAGGACAGCTGGTGACTCCTGGCGATCTCTTCCCTGGGTTCTTTGTCTTCTTCACTCTCTTGACGAACAGCTTGTCCTATCCTCCATGTTTGTGTCAGTGAACTGTTCCTTCAGAGCGCTTGTGTTCGGAACACATGGGATGACGAATCTTAACTGCTTTGGCCCTGGGCTTCTGACCTTCTTTGCTTAGGGCTTTCATATTGGTAGACATGATATTCCTCAGAGATTTCAGATTCTGTGAGCTCTTTGGGGCCCCAACCACCAAGGCGCAGCACTGTCCAGCAATGTCTGTTTCTCCTGTTTATAATAACCACATTGAAAACACTGAGGTCCGCACCCACAATGCATCTGTGAAGACTTCATCTCTCCTGTTCTCCTCAGTCTATAATAAGAATGTCTCTGACTCATCCAAAAGCACACTTTGCTATGAGTCAGGACTTCTACCTTGCCTCATGGGAAGACCTTATTTGTGGTTTCTGCCACTGATTCAGCCCACACAACCTTTCCACTCTTCGCAGCTACTTCTGTGGCCATGTACTTCTCAGAGAAAGTGTGGAAGTCTGTGACCATCATCCATTTCAGTGAGTGTCTGACAGCTGATAGCTGAAATGGAAATATTCGGCTGCATCTGTGTCGGACCCTCCTAGGATCCCTCAGTGTTTACCCCCTGCTGAGCCTTGCTGATGCATGTGAAAGCCTTTGTTCTTTAGAAAGGTACTTCCTGGCCTTGCTGTTTGGCCATGGGCGGTAATACCTGGGCGCCAACACCTTTGATGTCAGTTCTTAGTTTTGGTTTCTGTTTTCCTGCTGAGAACGTAAACTCATTTTTCCGTTGTGCTTCCTGGAAGTTCACTCTTGGGTAGACTTGGGATATATATTCCATGAACCTTAGTAAAGCTTTTGCATTCTCATAACACGAATGACCCGAGTATGTGTTCTTTTTGTTTTTTGGTTTTTGTTTTTGGTTTGTTTTTTTTTTTTTTCTTAAATCCCGCAGGCCTATGCCCAGTTCTTCGTACTGTGACAGCGCAGGCACTGTCAAATGGAGGTCCCACCAAAATCAGGGAAGAAAGGTTTCCCTGACGGGATCGTTACAGAAGCCAGCTAGCAAAGTGAAAGGAATGTATTGGGTGAATAGGCCACAAAGTTGGAGCCCCCGTAAGCGGGATACCGTGAAGACACCACTGAAATTGAAAGCACATGCAGAGGAAAGTACAGATTTGGGCTAGTGGTAAGTAAACCTTGTAAAAAGGGACAAGGTAATAATGATAAAATGTTTTTGTGTATGTGTTCTTTTAGAGTTATATTAAAATCTAGAGAAGTGAAGTCAATTCTCATAGATGCTTTTAATCTTTGGATCCTGAGTAGAGATTTATAGCCTAGACATGAGAGAGAATGGGTTTGAGAAAAACAGTGCCCCCTTATGCACCTCCCCCCTAATTCTCCAGGGAGGCTTTGTCGAAAGAGAAGGAAAATGAGTGTAAGCTTTTTCAGAGCTCTCCTAGGGACAAAAGAAAGTCAGAGACATCCTGCCTCCTTGCTGGCTCCTATTGGAGAAGTGCTTATTTCTGGTTCTGAGTTCTTTAGGTATGATATCTGGGTCCCCTTGGTGGGATATCATATAGTTTTCTCTCTCTATGTCTATTGTCTGTTCTTGGTGCACCAAGATGTCCATGTCTGTCAATTTATGTCTGTGGTTTTTGTTTCTCATTGTTTGAATGTTTTGTGTTTCCTGATTAAAAGAAAAAAATGGTTAAAACTTTAAGTGCTGGTCGTTCACCCCTTGATTTAGTTTTAACTCATTTCAAAAAAAAGAATAAATAAAAAGCAGTTTCAATTGGCCTTTGGAGCCCTGCATCCGTATCTAGGAGCCTAGGTCAACTTGAGAAGCTCCCCAGGGACTGAGTGTCTGCACAAGCTGATCTTAAAGGCGCCAGCAGCTTCTCAGCTTCTATGGCTGTTTCTCTTAGAAACATTTCTGACTGTGATTATTGTATTTAGCAGGTGGCAAGGTGCTTCTCTTAAAATTATAGCTAGAAAAGTAAGAATTGTGTTTGGTCTAAATATTAAAGATATGTGTAGCCACTTCACATATCTTTTTTGTTCCTGATTGGTTTTAAATATATAAATATGCTCTACATGTCTTGGTTATAGGTTACTGGCTTTAAAGTTGATGGATATGGTTAAAAAAATTGTAACATTGGTAACAGAAAGTTGGCTTAAAACTGGTAATTCGGATGGAGTCACTCTAGACAACATGTGGCATGAGCCGACCCAGGGAAACAGGTCTCTAAAGATACCTCAGACTTGGGTAATATTTTGTGTAGTTCTTATCCTAGAAACAAAACTTATAAAAGATAAGATTTAGGGAAGCATCTCTTTGAGGTAATGGAGGCAGCTCATCGATTAGCACAGGATATTGTTCCTTCTACTTCCTCTTGAAATACACCCATTTTTGTGATTAAAAAAAAAAGGTCTAGAACGTAGAGATTATTACAAGATTTAAGACAAATTAACAAAACTATGATGCCTCTGAGACCTACTCAGCCTGGTCTCCCTTCTCCTATAGCTATATCAAAAAATTGGCATATGATAGTCATTGACTTAAAGGATTCTTTCTTTACTATTCCACTAGATCCTAAAGTTTGTGAGAGATTTTCTTTTAGCATTCCTTCAATAAGTTTTCAGGAGCCTTCTCCTTGCTATCATTGGGTTGTGTTACCTCAGGGGATGGCCAACAGTCCTACTATGTGTCAGGTGTATAGAGCCTGTGCCCTAAAGCCTTTGAGGTGGAAGTACCCACAGTTATATATGAGACTGATGGTTCTTCCAATAGATAAACAGTACTGCCTATGATAAAGCTTTATAGATGCATAGAAAAGTTCATCTTAGTGCTAATTCTTTGAGGTTTCACAATAGGGTAATTAAAGAACAAGCAGCCCAAATAGTCAGTCAGTGTCCCCAGTGTGCCCCATTTATTTCCTCTCCCAATTTGGGAGTTAACCCAAGGGGGTTACAGCCTAAT
Source organism: Rattus rattus (assembly GCF_011064425.1). Lineage (NCBI taxonomy): Eukaryota > Metazoa > Chordata > Mammalia > Rodentia > Muridae > Rattus > Rattus rattus. The sequence continues at coordinate 33,238,073 of NC_046168.1, forward strand.
GATATTTGACAAACAGATGTTACCCATATTATTGAGATTCCTTATAATTCTCAAGGACTAGACATTGTAAAACAGGTATTATAAATCTTTAAAACTATATCTTAATAAATAAAAAAGGGGGAAGTTATATCCCTGTATGACATACAATTATTTAAATAATGCTCTTTTATTTTAAATTTTAAAATTTGAATGCCTAGGAACTCTCTGAGTGTTTACTTTTGCCTAGGTGAATTGGAAGGATCCACATATTGGCATATGGCATGATCCTGTTCCGGTATTTTATATGGGGAAGAGGGCATGCTTGTGTTCTTTCTGCCGGATGCTGCAGGAGTGTGCTAGCTGCCAGGGTGGCTGGTGAGACATGCTGATGCTGGGACAAAGAAGGATGTTGACCTGTGAGCTTGCTGAGTGCCCTGACAATGGTGACAGGAAAGCTGTTTTGGACATATGTTCCCAACCCATCTTTACTTGCTTATATCCCAGATTGGACAAGCTGCCTTGCTTCAAGCTTTTAGACCTTGTGGGAGAGAGAACATGGAGACTGTGGAAACTGCCTTCAGAAAATCAAAGAGATGTTATGACCCTTCTCTTTCCTTTTATATGAGAAGTTATTCTGATTCAATCATAAACTGGTCAATCCAATATTGGAAATAGCAGTTTTCATTTGGAAGACTGGTTCTGGACACTTTCAGAGACATTTAAAAATTCACAATTATCTTGGATGAAATTTCATTTGCAGTGGATAAAATTGATAAAGGGTCTAAATTTTAAAAATGTTAGTGCATGTGCTAAAATTCCTAATCTTTTATTATTTGGTTACATTAAAATTACTTTTGTTCTACAGTATTTAATGTAAGTTATATTGATTGTACACTTTCTAATATTGTTACTGTACTGAAATCTGGCATATACCAGCTTTTGTTTTATTGCTTGTGACTATTATAGGACCTTGATATTTTGAAAAAGGCTTGCAAATACTGGAAGAAGTGAGTCAGGCTTTAAGCAGAAGCTATAGGATAATGGATTTGATTATTTCTGGTATAATGGTATAGCTATTTAATTAATAGCACTATTGCTTTGACCCAAGAAGTTAAGTCAGTTACTTTTGTTAATCATTTAACAAAAATGTTAGTGTTTTGAGTATTCAAGCATTTGGAACAATGGATTGATGATCTTTGTGTTACCCAAATGGTGCTATGCTGGAGATAGTGTTGACTATTCTTTTCAGGAATGCCATCTATGTGAAGCTGCAGGGGACCAGGGAACGCTGCCCTGGTTGTGTGGAACTCAGACATAGTTCCATTGCCTGTCCGTCATTCGGGAGAGGGTCAGCTGATCCTAAACTGTCTTGGGAGAGACTTGACATCATCGCTGCTATTGTAGCAGCCATTGCCACTGCGGCCACTGTGGCTACACTGTCTGGGATTACCCTCTCCCAATCTGTTGTTAAGGCAAGCACAGTGGATAAACTCTCAGGAAAAGTTGCTGACAATTAGGAATTCTAAATTTAAATCAATAGTCAATGCTTTTACAGGAACAGTTTGATCTCTTATTTTCACACGTTTGGGTGAAACCTTACAGTGGCCCTCGGTGTTATGGCTCTCGGTGCAGCAGTAGTTGGCCTTTTGCTTCTTATCACACGCGCAGACAGCACTCCCAGTCCCGGGCAGTGACTAAGCAGGTGCTGCTCTCCTTGGCAGGAGACAATTCCTCTGCCCAAATCTGACTCAGCTTTTACAAGAAGTTGTTAGCCATAGACGGGCAACTCTTTGGGACCAATGCCCACCTAAAACAGGGGCTCTACCATTTCTCACAACAAGATCTCATGTGAATTCTTGAGTTACAATAAAAAAGACAAACACATTCAATTTGGTGAGATGATCTCTTCATCCAAAAAGTCTCCAGGGCAAGTTTCATCAAATAGGAGAATGTGAAAGCAAAGCATGATTCAAGGAAACCATGTGATCTTCTGCCCAGAAAACGATGAAGCCTTTCTGCCTTGGTCAGAATTGATTTGCTCTGTTCTCTTGAGGTAAAAGTGAGACTGAGGGAACCAGAGATCTCATTTTAAAGTGTGTGGATCCAGATGTTTGTATTTTCTTGATATATTGGATTTGAGTGAAATAAAATTCTCCATTTGCTAAAAAATTAGCATCCTAGGATGATCTTATTTTTGTATTATTTTATATTCAGAAATAATTTCTGTCTGTTGATACAATAAGAAATCTACTCTCGTGTGATGACAACAAAACCAACCCTAGCTGTAAACTATTAAGACTCACTTTCTTCCTCATATGTAGAGTTTCATGCTGTGATCTTTCCAATCTGTCATGCCAGTTCTGAAACCTGTTCCTTCTTGAGCTCTCATACCTCAGCAATTCATTTATAATTATTGACTTTATTCACCTTTCCATATTGAAAAGTGATAAGAAAATCATGGAACTATTTGGTATTATGTTTTACAACTAAGAATTAACAAACATTAATTTTTGTATGAAAAAAGTGTTTTACTTTAAATTTTTCTAACCATATTCATTGTAAAATTAAAGGCTATTGTTATGAATGGAACAAGTTGAACTTTGTAAATTAGTACTTTGAGAAGGGAGTTAGTATCTAGAATAAATAAAGAACTAAAACAAGCTAAACACCAAAGTTCTCTATGGGAATAGAATTGATAGAATTAATATATATTAAAAGATATTTATTAGACTGCCTTAGAAGATATGATCTTGATCCAACAATGTCTCTCTCTATTGTGGAAAGGCTCACCGGGCACTAGCTATTCAATAAAGGTGACTGTATACATCACAAACCCCAATTGAATGGCCATAATATACATTGGTAGACCAAAGACACTGTTTTGATGTTAGTGAATGATGGCAGGATCAGGAGAAATAAAAGAATAGGTCCTTTATTCTCTCACCTTTGATGATTTTTTTCCTATTCATATGAGATTTTGTTACTATATTGACATGGGTTGTGACATTTCCATGAGTTATTGTAAGTGTTATCCCATAGAGATCATTCCTGTTATTTCTTTTTTATCTAACTAAAATTGGTAGATCGATTGAGATCATTCCTGTTATTTCTTTTTTATCTAACTAAAATTGGTAGATCGATTTTACTGATTAAAAACTAGCTTAAATTCATTGATCTAATAAATTTTGCATTTAACTTATTTTTGATCAGAATTTACTGTCATTTTTTCCTCCAAATTATCACTGACAGATGTCATTAAGTCAAATGATTTAAAAAAACAACAACAACAAAAAAAAATGGGCTCTAAGATTGGCAGAAATTCCCAAAGGTGGGGAAGGGGATTGGTTTTCCCGAAGTGTCCTAAGGCAGGTGCTACTTTTAAAAAAATAAAAAAGGGGGACTTGTCAGACCTTTCTGGGTTCCCTCAGTGTTTACCCCCTGCTGAGCCTTGCTGATGCATGCGAAAGCCTTTGTTCTTTAGAAATGTACTTCCTGGCCTTGCTGTTTGGCCACGGGTGACATCTTTGACGTCAGTTCTTGGTTTCAGTTTCTGTTTTCCTGCTGAGAATGTAAACTCGTTTTTCCATTGTGCTTCCTATCAGTGGACTTGGGGTATATATTTTGTGAACCTCAGTAAAGCTTTGGCATTCTCATAACATGAATGACCCGAGTATGTGTTTTTTTTTCTTAAATCCCATAGGCCTATGCCCAGTTCTTGGTACCATGATGGCACGGGTGCCATTACATCTGGACATGTGGATGGGGCGGTATGCAGCCCCATCTGGGGGTATTTTCTTTTAAGAGTTATGTGTTTCTTGCATGATTGATGAATGAAAAAAGGGAAATACTAGAGTGAATGAAAATATAAATCTTAAAGTAATAAAAATATAGATAAATAGATTAGAAAATACTAATCAGTTCCTTAATGACTAAACTTTAACATATATCATGGACAAAATGAAATGGATAACTTTCTAAAAAATTAGGAAATTGGTACAGGTAAAAATGTGAAAATTTGACTAAGCCAATAAACATTAAAGAGATTTTTAAAAAATAAATCATCAAAAGTTTGACTAAAAAGACTTAACTCTGGTTGATTTATAGATTGAGTCAACCAAATTTCAAAAGAATAGTTGTTTTCATAATTAAAATCTTATAGTTTTCCCAGTTAATAGAAAAGTGGAGGTCCACACTGGAATCCCAGCAGGGTGGGATGAGTGATTTCAAGGCTGGCTTGAGCTATATAGGAAAAGCATGAAAGGCAGAATTTCAGAGAAAAAGCTTCCAGCTCCAGAATGAGACCTGTGTAATTTTGATTTGACATCAGATAAGAACACGATAAAAAAACAAAAAACAAAACTACAGGCCACGTTCACTCATGAATGTAGATATAAAAATCTCAAGACAATAACTGAATCCTGATCAAATAAGATTTATCTCAGTTCAATATGTGATCATTAGACCAATACATTCAGCTCACTACTAGGTTATAAGATTACATCACCTCAAATGATGGAAAAAAAAAAAACATTTTTCTCCAAAATTCTTAGCAAATAATAGAAGGAAAAGTCGTAACTTTGCAAAACTAATACAGCAGAACCTTTAAATCTATGATGCTTCAAAAAACAAAAAAAAACTTCAAGCTAGGCGTGGCCCATACCTATATTCCCTGGGGAGTCAAAGATAAGAGTATCTTGAATTTAAGGCCAGCCTGAGCTACACAGCTAGTTTAGGCCAGCATCAGACTCACAAAGGTAGGAAAGAATTGACTCCACAAAGGTGGCTTCTGACTTTCTCATACATACTGCAATGCATGTGCCTCCATATATACAACATATATACATATATACATATACATACATACATACATACATACATACGTACATACGTGATAATAAAAATGGAAGAAAGGTAAGAATTGAAGGTGAAGACATAACAAGTGTATTAGTTGCAGACAAAATTAATCATCTTTGTAGAAAAAGCAGCAAAATCAAGCAACACACACACACACACACACACACACAAACTACTCTGTGAAGTGATAGAAGACAGGAACACCTTATAAAATTAATCCGGTTTTCATAGGAGGAATACAGAAATAGAGCCTTGAGCCAAGTCTTAAGTTATGTTTTCATAAGCTCCACCAACTGAATGTCTTTGACCTTTATTAAGGGGTTGAAAAGGAAGACTGGTGGGAGGAAGATAAGGAAGGAAGAGAGGGAAGGTGAGGAAGAGAGAGGAAAGACAAGAGGGAACAGAAGGAAGAGGAAACTTCCAGGGTTCCAGGTTTAAGGTGTTCAGTCTGGCCCCGCATAGGAAAAGAGTGTGACTATCCCTGCTCCAAACCAGCAATAACCATCTAGAAAACATAACTTTAAAGAGAGGGTACTCTTCACATTAGAAACAAAAGTACAAAACGTCGAAGAAGTAGTTAAATGAACACTTCACCAGTTCAAAGGATGTCCTCAGCGAAATTCAAGTTCAGTAAGACTTTTTCCAATTAATTCGATGAGTTTATTTCAAAATTTATGTGCAAAACAGAAGCAGCTAATTGACTTTATAAAGGACCGAGAAGGGAGACTCACCTTAGCACCATATACTGAGGTATATGTAAAAACAAGAACAATAAAAATGCCATGTAGTGTACCTACAGACAGACAAACTGACATTGGGACTGAAAGGGACTTCTGCGTTAGACAGAAGGTGTAAGAAACAGAACCGAGACATAATGAACTTCCTTTATTTCTGTCTTTCTTCCTAAGATTTGTTTATTCCATTTGAGTACTCTCTCTGCATGTACGCCTGCATGCCAGAAGAGGCCACTGGATCGCATTATTAGGTGGTCGTGGGATACCACATGGTTACTGGGAATTGAACTCAGGACCTCTGGAAGGGCAGTCAGTGCTCTTAACCATTGAGCCATCTCTCCAGCCAAACCAAATGCAATTTAATTACATTGAAATTAGCAACTCTCATGGATGACTTTTTAATGTCAAGTATCAGTGTGCATGGGTCAGCAGGTGATCCTCATCAAAAATGTTAGTGATGTGGAGCTGGAGAGGCGGCTCGGTGATCAAGAACATGTACTACTCTCCCACAGGACCCAAGTTTGGGTTCTAGCGTCTATTTTCAGCAGCTCACAGCCATCTGTAACCCCACCTCGAGGGTATCTGGTGCCCTCTTCTGGACTCTCCAGGCACTTACACTCACATGCACACGCCACATAGAGACAGGCATAAATACTAAAACTCTAAAAAGATAAAAATAAATCTCTCTGTCACGCCAATCAATTGTGCTGCTCATGCTGGTCTTGAACACCTGAGTTGTGGTCCTAGGCCTCTCAAGGCTGGAACTACAGATGTGTACCCCTCGGAATCTCAGCCCTGGTAACCTAGTTGTACCTCCATCCCAGTGTCAGAATCTGGGGAGAGACACCTAGAGGGTGAATGCATCTTACCCAGGGGCAGTAGGGCTGGCAATATCTGCCCTCCCCTCTGTGAAGCTCTCTTCCATGGGGCCTGTTCCCCCTTCTCATCTCACCACCTGTCTTCCCTACTAGTTGTCCCCCTTCCCTTCTAGGCTGGATGGAATGAAGAGCAATTATCTACACTGAGCCTGACCCCATGTGGTGGAGACAAGATGTGTTCGCACAGTAAAAGAAAGCCATTACTGCAACTACATTGTATTAAATGAACAGGTAATTTGATTTCCTAAAATTTAAAATTGATGATCAAGGACATCAGAGATAGCCAGATGTCTCACCATACTGAAAGTGGACGTGTAGCCCCCTGGCAATGCAGATCCCTCAACGGGCCAAGTAGCATCATCAAAAGGTAGGAAAGAGCTGTGAAGCCATGGGGCCTTTTGAACTTAAAGTTGGGAGAAAACCTTGTAAGACTATGTAGAGATTAGGTCCAGTTCTTCCTCCTGGGCCCATACTCCCAGAAATAAAACTCAGATTCATAATATATTACGAATACCCTGTCCATTGTGGTGGTTTGAATATGCTTGGCTCAGGGAGTAGCACTACTTGGAGGTGTTGCCTTGTTGGAGGAAGTGTGTGCTGGAAGTCAGTCTTCTCCTAGCAGCCTTCAGATGAAGATGTTGACCTCTCACTTCTGCCTGCGCCATGCCTGCCTGGATGCTGCCATGCTCCCACCTTGATGATACTGGACTGAACTTCTGAACCCATAAGCCAGCCCTAATTAAATGTTGTCCGTATAAGACTTGCCTTGGTCATGGTGTCTGTTCACAGCAGTAAAACCCTAAGACAGCCATATAGTTAGGCTCTTCTCTGACTAGAGTCATAACTTAAGATAACCCATTTATTTTTATCTACATTCTGCCACATGGCTAGTACCATGTTCCTGTGCTCAGGTACAATGTGTCCCTCTCATCACCTCTTCCTGACGAGTCTTCTTCACCTCCCAGAAATCTCAGAATTCCTTTTCCTCCCAGATGTCCTACCTTCTGCCCATGCCTTAGCCATAGGCCATAGGTGATGCATCTATATAATACACAAGATATTCTTTCTACAACACGACAGGCTTCTTGCCCTGTGTTCTGCAACTGAGCCTTAGTTTAATAAACTAAGTGGTGAACAGCCACCGAGACACTTTACTGATGTGGCCTAGCACAGACACATGGCTGCTTACAGGACACAAAAGCCCCCCAGCCCAGAGCCTTGAACCTTGCATTAGATCCCTGACTACCTTTGCTGCAGTTCTAGCCATGTACTCACAAATACAGTTCCATAAAGGAAAGAAACACTGGATTGTGTCCTCATTGAAGAGATGCATAGAAAGAGGAAACACACCAAGCGTGTTTAGTTAGAAGACTTATTAAAATCAAAGAGGAAAGCAAACATTTTTTTTGTCACAATGATTTGATAACATAAAAGGACGCAAACATGTTTTTGTCACAATGATTTGATGACATAAAAGGACACAAAATTAAAAGCACACAGTAGCTTATTACTTCACCTAAGCGGAGGACAGCGATGGCCTGAATTATTAAACAAGCAATTGTGATAAGTCTCGATGTTGAAGATAGAGTTGTGTTGCTAGTGGGGCCAAAGGTCTAATGCCTTGTCCTCGGAATCACCCAGGAGGACAGTCTTAGGCCATGCTGTACCATAAACGGACTTCATGTGCCATGGCTGACAAAAAATAACAATAAGTGTTTATTCCAAAATGTTCCATTTACAACAAACTGGAAACAAACAGGTTGCATTTTATCCCACCAGGGAATAGAGAGCGTCAGTGAACACATGAAGCTCTAGGTGACATCTTTATCAGCCCTCATAAACCTTGATTGAATACACAGTGATAAGACCTGTTTAAACTGTCCTCCTACTGATAAGCCTCGGAGGCTGTGCCAGCCCTAGCAACGGACTGGAAAAGAGGCCTCTTCAAACCTCAGAGTGCTATACTGGGAGGTGAGGGTGGGAACCCAAGTAGTGCGGGACATACAGGCTCTTCCCCTGGCTTCCTAGGGGCCTCTGGGAACACTCAGGACCTCTGGGGGAACCTGGGTTGAGTGAACGGCTAGAGAGAAAAAGTGCTTTAAACACAGCCAGGGTCCTTTTTAGCTTGTACTTCTCCAAGTATAGAGAACTCCAGAGAAGTCCTTGTAAAAGATTTGGGAATTGTGAGCTCTAATTTTCTTTCAGCCCTCATCATAAAGACTCTCCATAGAAGAGAGAGACACTGGATTTCTCCAGTCAGCTCAAGAGAGATTCCTCTGGTCACTTTGCTTTTGGGCCTTAGCGCTAGAGCACACTGCTTCCCGTCACCACTGGCTACTTCAGATCCTTTGGGCAAGCTGCACCTGGGTGACCGAGAGCCCACAATGCTCTGCTCCTCGAGGCCTGCAGGAGCCAGGGCAGTGGCAGAGAAATCCTCCTGTCTCTCTCTCAAGCCAGGCAGGTCCCAGCAACGCAGCACCTTGGAGATCATGGCTTCTGGCCCTAGTTCTATCCTTCTCCTACTGTCTACAACTCTTCAAATGAAAAAGGAGATAAGATTTGATGGGTCTTTCAAGTTTTAAAAGTGGTTTAGGGGACTCGTTTTGTTTTGGCGGTGTTTTTTGTTGTTGTTGTTGTTGTTGTTTATTCATTGTCTGCGTGTATATATGATAATGATCTAAGTGTGTATGATGTACATGTAAGTGTGAGTGTGTATATGTGTGTGCGTGCCACAGAATGTTCAGAGGGCTAAGTTGAGGACTCCATTCTCTCGTCCATCTTGGGTTCCAGAGATGGGATGCAGATGGCCAGGTTCAGCACTATTTTTTAGGACTGTGTCATCTTGTTATCTTGCCAGCCCCGATTTTTGCTTTTGTGGTTTTTTGTTTGTTTGTTATTGTTTTTATGGTTTGGTTTTTGGTTGTTTTTCTTTGGGCTTTTTGAGTCGAGATCGTGTTATGTGTCCCTGACAAGGATAGTGCTATATAGCTCAAGCTGGCCTTAAACTTGAAGCAATCCTGTCTGAGCCTCCTGAAGACTGGAGTCACATTTGACTATTAAATGGCGCTTTAAAAAGAAAATGTTTAAGATGATGTATTAGCTGACTTGGTCATAGTGACCTTGGAAACTATAAACATGTACATCAAAACACCTTGTGTAAACTTAAAATGTATACAACATTTTAACATTTCCATTAATTCAAATGACTCCATGGAAAAGCATTCTCCATATGTCCTAAAGGTCCTTGTGCCCCCAATATTTTTAAATAAAACTTTATTTGCAGGATGGGCTATCAGAACTAGAAACACAGTGTGTCATTTCCTACCTGAATAAAATGTAGGTTTCCAAAGTCACCTCTGACAAGAAGATGACAACAAACTTCCCCACTGTGCCCTCCCCTCTGTACATGCAGTGAGGACAGAATCTGAACCTGGAGATGCCCTCACAGAGCATCCCTCCAGCTTTGGCAGAACAATAATGGAGGGAAATTCCATCGGGAGGGAAACACCTGGCCTCAGAGATGTTGACTGGTGACTGTACTCTCAGACAAGTTTGCAAATGAACTCAGCTCTTTTAACCCAAGAGGTTAATAGCAAAGCAAGGTTACCTCTAGGAAAATGAGTCTGTTTTTCTTCCTTTTCTTTTCTTTTCCTTTTCTTTCTTCCTTTAACATTTTCTCTTTTTAAATGTGTCCGGGTGAATGTACAGCACTGTGTACAGTTATTAGCATTTCCTCTAGGCCCTGCCCACCTAGCAATGGCCAGGTACAAGCCAGAAGCCAGGCATAAAAGGACTGGTTTGCGTCTGTCTCTGTCTCTCTCTCCTCTCTCTCCTCCCTCTCCTCTCTCCCTCTCCTCTCTCTCCTCCCTCTCCTCTCCTCCCTCTCCTCCCTCTCCTCTCCTCTTCTCTCTCTCTCTCTCTTTCTTTCCTCTCTCCTCTCTCTCTCTCTTCCTTCTCTGTCTCCTTTCTTTCTCTTCCTCCACTCCCTTCTCCAGACCCCCTTCCCAGGTCCCAAATAAACTCTCTTTTATGCTAAGCCTGTTGTATGGCTTAGTATATCAGGGAGATGCCTCAGCATGGGCCAAATACCTTGTTTTCTTAAACATATCAGTTATGGTGGTTGTAGCCCCTAATGTGGGTCTGGGAACTGAACTTGGTTCTTCTGGAGGAGCAGTAAGAAGTCTTAACCCTGAGCCATCACTCCAGCCTCCAAGAATACTAATCTATAAGATGGCTCCATTTTTAACCTGTAAGTTGTTCTCTAACTTACATGTGCATGTGCATTCTGACACACATGCTTACAAGATAAATTGTACAAATAGTTTCTCAGTGTATTTATATGTAACTGAGGTTGTAGCTCAGTTGGTAGAGGGCTTGTCTAGCATGCGTGAGGTTCTGAGCTTGACTCCTAACACCTCATGCCGTGCTCCATGCCACACTGCATATGAATAACACGTGGAACGGTCCCATCACTTTACTACATACCCATATCTCTGCACCAACATCAGGTTTAATGTTATTTGCTTTTTATTTTGGTTCAGTTTTGTTTTTTAAGACATGGCTCAGTGGAGCCTTGAATGTGCTCTGCAGCTGAGGATCTTTAACTGCTGATTCCCCTGCTTCTGTCTCCAAAGATCACCATCTACTATGCAAGCTTTGCTTCTCCTCACCCTCCATAGAGAAGGGATTTTGTAAACCCAGCCTTTGGGAGACAAAGAGAAGAGAATCACTATCATGTAGAGGGCAGCCTGGTCTACTTAGTAGCTCTACTCAGCCAAGGCTATATAGTAAGAGCCTATGCCAAGGAAGAAGTGGGGGGGGGTGTCACATGCATAAAACAGACCAATTGATAAAATCAAACCACTGAAGTAAGGCTCTGGGTTTGAGATGTGACCACCTTATACGTGGCAATAAACTGTGCAATTTCAAAAGCCAAACCAGTACTCCAGATTTCACAACTGTCATGAGCTCTTTCAAAAATGTGATGAAGCACCTCTGAACCGTCAACCGCCGTGGCAAGCTCACCTGTGGCGGTGTGAATGAGAAGTGTCCCTTGTGAGCTCGTGTCTTTGAATGCTTAGTCTGCAGCTAGCGTACCGTTGAGGAAGGTTGGAACTATTAGGAGATGCTGAAGAAGTACTTCATTGTGGGTGGGCTTTGCAGGTTTATAACTTCACACCACTGTCTGTTCTCTCTTTCAGCTTCCTGTTCCTGCCCCCATGCTGCGCCTTCCTGCCCTGAAGGATTCCAAGTCCCCCCACCCACAGCCATAAGTTAATGTAAACTTTTCTTTCCTTAACTTGCTTTTGTCTGAGTGTTCTAACATAGCAAATGAAAAGTAACTAATAGACCAGCACACCCGTAAGAATTCTTGGGAAGCTCCACCAAGAGAGAAGAATCCTGAAACTCTTTTTATGGAGCAGGTCAGAGACCACCTCCTCACGTAGTCTTACCCATCAGAGTAGCTGTACGTCATCCAGAGAAAGACGAGGTCCCCTGGGGAGTGCCAGCTTATCAATCTCAATTCTCTGTGCTTCCTGCTATACTCAGAGAGCCGGCCTCCTCCACATGAGCTCACACCAGGTGACACACAGACTATATTAACAAAACACAGCACGTGACAAAAGGATTCTTTATAATCAACAGCCCATGTTCCATACAACTCAACCTGGGTCCTTTCTTGAGATTGGCATCTTTCCTAGGGAAGTTCAGTATGTCTAAGTCTGAGCAGTTCCAGTTTGATTCGTTCTTTCCTTCTTTAGCAGTTTATTGAGCACCTACTATAGCAAGCACTGTTATCTAAAGGCTCCTTCAAGAACCTGGCAGTGAGTACCAAGATCTACAGGATGAAATTGATTCTTACTTCACCCAGGCACGGTGGTGCGCATCTGCAATCCCAACAATGGGGAGGTAGAGGGAGGAAGATTGTGAGTTTGAAGCCAGTCTGGGATACAAAGCAAGTTCTAGACCAGCATGGGATTAAGAAGGAATTCTAGTTTCTAGTGATGACGTATGAAACGATTTGGAATGTAAAAGTGCTTGGCACAGAGGAAATGCTGGGCCAGGCATGCTTACACCTAAATCCCAGCACTAGGGAGGCAGAGGTAGGGCAAGGTCAGCCTGGTCTACAGAATGAGTTCTAGAACAGGCAGGGCTACACAGAGAAACTGTGTCTTGAAAAACCAGAATGAACAAAGTCAAATCTCTGTATTTATCTGTTTATCTACTGTGGAGCTGGGAATTAAACCCAAGGCTGTGTACATGCTAGGACGGCAGTCTCCAGTGGAGCTATACGGCCTGGCCCACAAATTTACTTTAAAAAGTAAGGCAAGTTTTTATCATATGTGTGGTATTCCTGTCCTCTGGAACTGGGCAGTATTCTGAGAGGTTGTCTTAGTTTAAGCTGCAAAACGTACAGTTTTCCAGGCAGGAACAAGCAAGACAGGCTGCACACTCACAGCATAGGCTTTAGGCAATGGCCCCACTTATGAAACCAGTACTGGTTTTCAGAGGAGGTCTGAAAGGTCACTTGGGAATCTTTGTTTTGGGGAAAAACAAGCATAAAAAGAGCCCTCTCTCTCTCTCTCTCTCTCTCTCTCTCTCTCTCTCTCTCTCTCTCTCTCTCTCTCATCTTGCTCTGTGTGTGTGTGTGTGTGTGTGTGTGTGTGTGTGTGTGTGTGTGTGTGAGAGAGAGATTCTCATGGAGACGTCCTACCATCCTCCAGACTTCCAGTGTGTAACGTCTTACAGATCTCAGGACCGGCCTCTGACAACTCTGACATATCTGAGCTGAGGCCAACCTCAGCAAGTTTCTTGAAAAACCTGATAAGATCCCCTGCCTGTCAAGGCCCACCACTGAGATTTTCTCCCTGTCTTCAGTGGGGCAACAGCAGAACTGTCTTCTTCAGGTGGCTGGCATCATTTCTTTGGTAGACTGCTCTATTACTCCATCTTGTAAAGCAACAGCAGAAAGCACAGCCAGACACCCGGCTCTGGCAGGCTCGAGTGTGAGAGCCTAAACTAAATCCCCAGAAACGTGAACAAGCTGGGTGTGATGGAGCACACTCGTGTCCCGGCACTGGGAAGACAGAGATGGGGGTCCCTGGAACTCCCTGGCCTACTTGGTGAGTCCTAGGTCAGTGAGAGACTCTGTATTCAAAACAGAACAAAACAACGAAAAAAGTAGACAGTGCCTGAGGGATGGAACCCAGGGCTTTCCAGTTTATGATGGTTTAGAAGCTAGAGCTACACTTGGGCCTCTGAGGTTTTTTGTTTTTGTTTTTGTTTTTTTTAATTTGTGTGTGTGTGTGTGTGTGTGTGTGTGTGTGTCTGTGTGTGTGTGAGTGTGTGTGTGTGTGTGTGTGTGTGTGTGTGTGTGTGTGTGTGTGTGTGTGTGTCTGCCACAGTATGCACATGGTAGTGAGAAGACAACTTCAGGAATAGGTTCTCTTCTTCCATTGTGGATTCTAGGCATCAAACTCTTGGCTTCAGGGTTGGGGACAAGTTCTTTGACTCCGTGAGTCACCTATCCTGAGCTTCAGCTGTCATCGTTCCAGTCAGATCCTCTCTCTAGACCCCAGACAGCAGAGGCTGGCTCACTGTCAGCCTGTGCTCCAGGGAGACGGCAATCACCCTGCAATGTCTGTGGCTGAGTGGAGTAGTCAAGGTGTTTCTACCCACAGTATTTCTAAATTACAGTTGTCTTACTTACACTTTTCTGGTTTGGTTTTTTGCCTGTTTTTGGAGACAGAGCTCATGGAAGCCCGAGTGACCTTTAGGATAACTGAGGATAACCTTGAACTAACGTATCCACTGCCCAAATGCTGAGATTGCTGGCCTAGGCATTACAGCCAATTTTGTGTGGTGCTGGGGATTGAAACAGGGCCTCACTGATGTCGGACAAACACTGTACCCACTGAGACACATTCTGGCTCAGGCATGGCTTTACAATGAGAACAAAACATCATTAAACAACAAAATCCAAGCACTGTCTATATTCTCAACTGAAAATTAAAACAGGATGTTCAAAGAGCCCTCAGCCCCCCCCCCAACCCCCTACTCCTGTCCTTCTCTTGCCCATCAGCCTCCCTGCTTTCTCAGCTGTACGGTCTGTGTCCTGTCAGACCATAATGTGGCCCCTCACTCACACGGCTGTATAACATTTGACTTTTATATATACAATTTTTTACTTAAGGCATTTAACCTAAGCCCCTTAAATATTAATTTCAAAATCTCAGGATAAGAATTGCAACTCAGCAGTTGGCTTAAACCCTTTACATAGTAGAAGCTGCCCTGCTGTGATTACTGAAGAAAGGAGAGCCACAGTTAGCCCTAAACAATGTGGGCTTCGTTTTCTAGTCTGCCCTTTCCTGTGATTCTGTTTCTTTGTTTGGCTTTCTTGTATTTTTTTTCCGAGACAGAATAGGCTGGCTTCGAACTAAGTATGTAACCAAGGGTGACTTTGGGGCCTCTAGCTCATGAGTACTGGGACTATGGAACTATAGGCATGCTGGGTGCTGGAGCTGGATTCCATGGTTCTCTGTGAACTGGGCACTAGGCAAGCACTGAGCTGAACTGCAGCCCCAGCCTCCTCTCCTGCTTTCTGTTTGTTTGTTTGTTTGTTTTGTTTAGCTCTATGTGTGCACTTACACTCTCATATTAGCACCTCACCTAGAAAACACAGTTGAGGCCCAGAGAAGAATTGCTATTGGCAGTCCCCATGTTCTGTGCATCAGAAAGTGGAAAATATGAAGGCGTTGTTTCCTCTGGTATCGAAGAGAAAATTTGAGCGTCTGCAAATTCCACTTACACCCAGCCCCCTGCACCCCTTCCTCCACTGCCCACAAACACAGACCATTAGGATTTGGCTCCACCGGAGATTTATAGGGGAACATATCTGGATTTCTCTCCTCATCGTGGTCTGTTAATGTCCAGTTGGCTGAGGCTCAGGGCAAGATGCCAGGCGTAGATTTGGGGGTGGGGGAAGGATCATCCAGAGAGATACGGGCGGATGTGATTTGGCGGTTGTGTGCGATCTGGCACTGGGTTTTACGTGCTGTGGTGTTCTGTCTCTTACGCTCCATGCAGGCACTGAGAAGACCGTTCATCATCCTGAAGCATCAAGGCAGCACCTACTTGGCACTAGAAGCACCCGAAGGTCTTTGGAAAGGAGCACGTGAGCGAGAGGCCTCGGAACCACAGCGGAATGGCACCGCATGGTACTAAGAGGTCATGCTGATACTGGCATTTCACGGGAAATTATGCTATCTTCCTGTTTCTGACAATCAGAAAGATCACTGGAGAGGCAGCACATTTTCTGTCTGTTTTCACTGGAGAAGTGAAAACAATAGCAAGCGCATATTTTGAAGTGAGGCTGTATTTCACAGACAAATTGAAGGGAAAAGTGGTTATGGAAACTTTTTACTCTTTTTGCCTTTCTTGATTTCTTATAATTCATAAATAAAAAGAAAGAAAATTCTATCATACCCCTCGAAACAAAGCTGCCTCCTCCCTCCTCTTGCCAGTCCTTTCAAAAATATTTCCACCGCAGACCAGGGATTTCTGATTTGTGATATTGGGACCTGCAGCAGGTTTTTGGAAGAGGTGTCCCAGCATTGGGTGGTGGGAGTCAGCGCTTGGTGCGAGCAAGTGTGCTATATCTCACTGCCGTCAGGACACTAACATGCTTGCTTTTAAGACTCTAATAAAATACCTAGAGTTAGCACTGCAGGAAGTCAGCAAAAAAGTGTGTGAGCATAAGTTACCAGGCACAGTGAAGCCAGCCTGGGCTACATAGTTCCAGGCTAGCCTCAGCTACAGTGTGGGACCCTGTTTCATAAACAAATAAGCAAATATAACCATACGTCCCTTAAAAATAATCAAATTGTGTACAAAGGTGGATGCACAAAGAAAAGCAGGCTCGGCAGCCAGGGCTGCTACTCAGGAGACTAAGATTATTTCAAAAACGAAAACACACAAGTTTGAGACCAGTCTGGGCAACAGAGCAGAACTCCATCTTCAAATCAAGGAAGGGGGTGGCAGGGGGTGGGGGGTGGGGGTGGGGAAGAAGTAAAGGAAGCTGGGAAGAGGGGGAGGAGGAGTGGGAGAGAGGAAACCATCTTACATGTGAAGGCCTTGTTGAAAGCTGTTGAAGAATCAGGAGGCCTTATTATCCCAAAGGCCTTTCAGAGTTTTAGGAATTCTCAGACGGACAGAGCAACTTTCCCTAAGCAGGGGAGTTACTAGAAAACCAGGAAGGAGCCACATGGGACAGGATGAGAGGCCAGAACACTTTGAGTGACTCATTCACTTGCACCCTGACAGGCAGGAGGTTTGGGGAGAGACAGCAAGACAGGCCTTGGGCTTGTGGTTGTTGTTGTTGTTGTTGTTGTTGTTGTTGTTGCTGCTGCTGCTGCCGCTACTGCTGCTGTTTGTTGACATTTTACAGCGCAGACACTCCAGGTATGGCTCCGCTGGGCTGGTTTAACTGGGAGATAGCTACTCTTTTTCATCAGCACCTCCCTCAGCTCCTCTTCAACACTAAATGTAAAAGTCACTAATATGAGATGAAGACAGTTCCCAGCACCTGTCATTCTTGCCAGTAGGACTCAATGAAGATAATCCAGAAAAGCTGGCCACAGCAAAAACAAGAAAATCACAGTTAAAAGAAAAAAGAAATATCAGCCCCCCTCAGTGGGCATGAGTAAATAGCTCACCTGTGTGCCTCCTTTAATATCTGAAGAGGTTTGTTTGTTTGTTTGGTATTTGGTTTTTCAAGACACAGAGGATTTCTCTGTGTAGCCCTGAATATCCTGGAACTCACTCTGTAGACTAAGCTGTCCTCAAACTCAGAGATCTACCTGCCACTGCTTCCTGAATGCTGGGATTAAGGGTGGGTGCCACCACCACTGGCTTTTGAAGGATATTTCTACATCTCTCCTGTGTTTATGTTTGCTCCAGTCCTCCAACACACATTTAATTAACACAACGACAGGAGACGGTTTCGAGCACAACAATGAGCAGGAGACACAACACGTATCTCAAAAGGAAACTGAGTAAGAAAATATGATGCGGGTTGGGGCTGGGGTCTGGAGGAAGGGAAGCCTTAAGTGGAGTGGTTTGGTAGCTGCGATGGTTTGAATAGGAATGGCCCTCATTGAATCAAGTGTTTGAATGCTTGGACCATGGGGAGTGGCACTATTAGGAGGTGAGTATGGCCTTGGAGGAAGTGTGTCTTTTCGGGGACGAGCTTTAAGGTCTCCTATGCTCCAGCTATGCCCAGTGTAGCACACAGTCTCCTTCTACTGCCTGTGGACCAAGATGTAGGACTCTCAGCTCCTCCTCCAGCACTGTGTCTGCCTGCATGCTGCCATGCTTACTGCCATGATGATAATGAACAAAACCTCTGAAACTGCAAAAGCTGCTGGGGTTACAGTGTCTCTTCATGGCAATAAAATCCAAATTAAGACAGTAGCATTTGAGCAAATACTTGAAAGAAACAAAGGAATGGGCCCTGTGAATACCTGTAGGAAGGGACAAGAGGTAGGAAGGCCTGAAGTAGGAACATACTAGACATGCACAAGAAAGGGCAGGGAGGGCTGGTCAGATGCCTCAGCAAGTAAAGCACTTGCCAAGAAAGCCTGGCCACTTGAGGTAACCCTCTGGAAGCCACAAAACATGGAAAAAAAGAACCAACTTCACAAATTTGTCCTCTGATCTCCACACATGCCTTGGCACATGTACAGCCCCCACCTCTTGCTGCCGTACAAATAGATAAGAACACTGGGGGTGGGGGGATGGCTGAGCAGCGGGGCTCAGCTTGAGGCAGAGAGGATGCTGTGAGGCTATACAGCTGTACCGCTTCATGCAAGGAGAGGAGAGATGTTGTCTGACTTACGAGCATGGTGCCTTGCAGAGCAATGCCAAGATCCAGGCAGAAAGGTGGCTCCCTCCCAGATCTTAGCGGAAGTTGTGTTTCTAGATCCATCTTGAGGGCAGATTTGATAAGTCCCACTGGTAAGTTAGGTTGAGAGGAGAAGGAAAAAAAATGAAGAAGAAAATGCCAATTGGATGGGGGTGGGGTGTGGGGTGGGAAAGGAGAAGTTGCCACTTAGTGACACGAGGAGACATTTCTTAGACTGCCCTCCAGACAAGTGTCACTAATGTCTCCATTTGACAGACACAGAACAGGTTGCCTTGCTAGCCCCAGAGAAAAAGACCCGCAGTGCCTTAAGACACCAGTAAGGGTCCAATGGATCCCCCCACCTCCAATCTAAGAGCCATGCCTCAGACACAGTCCTTACACTAAATAAGCATAAAAATTAGTGAAAAAAAATGTGAAGTTTCAAAAAATCAGATAATGCAACTTTTGTCCAAATATGACTTGCTGTTCAATTCCAGGGATGAGGAAAAGTTCCTGACGGGCCACGCCCCTCCAGTTCCCCCAGGACCACTCCTTCCAAAACAGACTGTAACTGTCACAGCATCCCAGTCCTGGCTCCTGAGGCCCCGTGGTTGTGAGGGCAGAGATTACAGAACTCTGTCTGGGGCAGAGGACACAAATATGCCTGCATTTATTGCCCAGGTTTACTGGGAAGATGAAAACTACAGCAAAAGAAGGAATGTACCCAAACAGACCAGTTCCCACTGTCTTACAGAGTTCTAATCCCACAACTACCAAAGTGATGTTTCCAAAGGACAAGGTGATATGGAGGACAAGGCCAGCCTGGCGTCCAGTGGAAGGACAAACCAAGTCCTCTCTTCTCCCTGTTCCTCACATGGCTTCAGGACAGCAGAAGGCCAGAGGAGGCACATAACATGCCCAGTTGCATTATGGGATTCTTTGATCTGGCTTAAACAATTAGTAATTCCCTAAGTAGTGACCTTGGGTGGGAATGAGGCTAGTGGCTGCACTCAGCCTGTTAATAACCACAGTAGATGGGTTGGAGCTTAATTGTAGCTCACTTGCCTGGAGTATATAAACCTATGGGTTCTATTCCTAAAGCTCCAAGAAAGAGTTCTGAGGGTGTGGCGATGGCTCAGTAGGTAAAGTGCTAGCCACACAGACATGAGGGGCTGAGTTGGCATCTTGTCAGACTTGCTGGCATTGCTTGTCGTTCCAGTGCGGGGGGCTCACTGACAAGCTAGTCTACCCAAATCAGTGAATTCCAAATTCCATGAGAAACCATGTCTCAAAAAATAAGTTAGAGAGCAATTCATGAATCATCTAATGATGACCTCTGGCTACACATATATGAACACAAACATTAATGAGCACACACACATGAACACACATAATGTTTAAAGAATAAAAGAAAAAATCAAGATGTCTAATCAATTTACTGAGGAAAGGAAAATCACTTTAACTATGAGAGGCTGGCCATGAGTCATGAGCCATGACCAAGGTTTGGGGAACTCCATGAGCATCTGCACAGGAGACAACCACACCATCTGCACCTAGCCAGGGCCTCATCAGCCTGCCTAAGAGGAAGCTGCCAAGAGGTTTGCTCCTCTGAGAGAATCAGTGCTGTACCTACCAACATGCATTTTTTTTCTGTGCTGACACACCCAGAACTGCAATAGGCCAGTGAGAAGTTCTGGTCCCAGTCACCAATTTGTTTATCAACAGAGATGTACTGGCAGAAAATGCTTTGTGAGCAACTTGCTATGCCCAATTTAACTGCAGGCTAGTCTGGGGTGCGTCTTTAGTGTATTTTGTTGCAGAAATGGTTTTTGCAATTGTGTCATTCAGATAGAAGATCTGTGGGCCTTAGACTTGCAGGAAGACTCCTGGCTGAGGGCCAGCATGTGGACTCTGTGCTAGACAGGGAAGGGAAAATCAGCTCAGCTTTGATCACCCCCTGGGAGGAAAGTCTGCACACAGCATTCATCCACACAGGGGTTAACACCTAGAGCATACAAGGAACCCAAATAAGTCAACAGAAAAATGAGTAAGAATAATCCAATGAAAAAATGATCTGAACAGACATTTCTCAGAAGATACACAAATGGACAAATGCATGGAAAGTCCTTCTGTGTCACAGGTGGTGAGCGAATATACAAGACATCTTACTTGGCTGTTTTCAAAAGATAAACAACTGCTGCCGTGTAGAGAACAAAAAGCTTTCACTCAGGGATGTAACCATGGGCAACAGTATGGAGGTCACTCAAAAACTTCTCGGAACAGCAAAAAACAGTAGCTCGTTCCTATACTCAGACCTTAGGAGTCTGAGGCAGGAGGCCACCCTGTACCTCAGAGTAAGGTCCTGTCTCAAAAGAATTGAAGAGACGCCATGGCAGTTGAGAGAACTTGCTTTTGCAGAGGACCTGGATTTGGTCCCCAGCAGCCACCCAGGCAGCTTACAGCCATCTGGAACTCCAGTGAGGGCTCTTACTCCTCCCCTTCCTGGCATCCAAGGGACCCTGCACACAAGTGGCACACATAAATTCACACAAGCTCACACATGTGCAAACAGATGAAGAGTAAATCCCGAAACCCAAATGGTATCACACGACTGTCTTGACTCCAGTTCCAGAGGACCCAGTGTCCTCTTCTCGCCTCTTCAGACACCAGGAATGCACACGGTGTACAGGAATACATGCAGACAAAACACCCATACATATAAAATAAATAAAAATCTAAAAGGAAAAGAAAATCATCCACAGCCTTGTTCACAAGCCAACCTGCTCTTTGAGGCTCTTTTTAGTTCTAGATTATTGCACGTTGAGGATTTAAACCTCTCTGCTCTTGTGCTGCCACAGCTGGTTCTGAGTGTCTGGGAACAGAACCCAGGGCTTCGTGCATGAATACTGAGCAAGCATTCTACAAACTGAGCAGCACCCCTCATTCTGTTTTGCCCTTTTTTCACCACTCTTTCTGCCAGCTGGAGAGAGACCACCTATGGGAATTTCTGAGCTGAGCCAGATAAAGGTGTGTCAAGGACACGTTGATTTGGGATTTAATTAGATGTGCTAATGCAGTCCACAGATATTTCTGTGTGAACCTAAGTTATTTTTAAAATACCTTGGTCTAGAAACTTAGGACCACGCTGTCTAGTTTTGGGATGTAGTCACCACCATGCTGTGTCCTAGGGGTTTGTCAGAACTGTGCAGACTGAGGAGGACAAAGAAAATTCAAAACAAGTGTTATCAGGGAAATGGTGGGGTTGAAAAGCGGTTATTAGAGGCTGCACTCACACCAGGCCAAAATGGAGATGTCCTGCTGAAAAACCCAACATCTAGAGTTAGTAATACATTCTTCCTCCTCTTCTTTTCCCACTCCCTCTTTCTTTTTCTCCTCTTTTCATTTGAAACAGGGTCTTACTCTGTTGGCTGGCCTCAAACTTACAGCAGTCCTCCTTCCTTATCCTCCCAGATGCTCAAATTATAGGCATGCACCATATTTTCTTTCTTCTTCATTTATCCATCCATCCATCCATCCATCCATCCATCCATCCATCCATCCATCCACTTACTTCTCTCAGACTTTATGTCCTGACCATAGTTTCCCCTTCCTTCACTCCTCCAAGCACCCCACCTCCATCTTCCTTCCCTCTTCCCCTGATCCACTCTACTGTTTCTTCAGAAAAAAGCAGCCCTCTCAGGGATATCAACCGAACACAGCACAAAAGTTACAATAAGACCAGGCACAAACTCTCATATTAAGGCTGGGCAAGGCAACCTAGGAGGAAAAGGGTCCCAAGAACAGACAAAAAGAGTCATAGACACCCCCCACTCTCACAGCACCACCAAGCTATACAACCAAAACATGTATGCAGAGGAGGACCTAGCTCAGAACTATAAAAGGTCCATGATTTTTGCTTCCTTCAGTCTCTGCGAGCCCCTATGAGCCCAGCTAAGTTGATTCTGTTCTCTGGTGTCCTCTGCCCTCTGGATCCTACAATCCTTCCTCCCCACTTCCATGGGGTTTCCTGAGCTCTGCTTATTGTTTGGCTATGAGTCTCTCATCTGCTCTCATCGGTTGCTAGATGAAGACTCTCTGATTAGGCTAGGCTCTGATCTATGAACATCAGAATATCATTGGGAATTATTTCACTGATGTTTTTTCCAGTCATGTTTGGTTCTGTCCTAGGTCTCTAGGCTATCCATTCTCTGGTTCTTCACCATTCAGACAATATCAGGCATGGGCTTCCACTCATATCAGGCATGGTGTGGGACTCTAGTTGGGCCAGTCATTGGTTGGCTGCCCCACAAGTTCTGCACCCACCATTACCCCAGCACATCTTGCAGGCATCTATTTCCCCTTCCCAGGGAGATCCATGTGCCCCAACACCCCCTGAGCTCTCCTTGTTATTTAGCTTCTGGGTCTGTAAATTATAGCATGATTATTTACTTTACAGCTATTATCTATTTAAAATAAATACATACCATACTTGTCTTTCTGGGTTATCTCATCTGGGAATTTTTTTTTCTAGAGTCACCCATTTGTCTACAAATTTCATGATGTCATCTGAGTAATACTCCATTGTATAAATCACATTTTATTTACCTATTCTTTAGTTGAGGTACATAAAGGTGATTTCCAGTTTGGGGCTATTATAAATAAAGCCTATTATGAACATAGTAGAGCATGTGTCCTTGTGGTAGAATGGAACATCCTTTGGGTATATATGCTCAAGAGTCGTATACCTGGGTCTTGAGGTGAATCCATTCCCTAATTTCTGAGGAACCATCATAATGATTTCCAAAGTGGCTGTACAAGTTTGCACTGCCACCAGCAATGGAGGAGTGTTCCCTTGCTCCACATCCTTGCCAGCATGTGCTGTCATTTGTATTTTTGATCTTAGCCATTCTGACTGGTATAAAGTGGAATCTCAAAGTAGTTTTGATTTGTATTTTTCCCTAAATGGTTAAGGATGTTGAACATTTGAGATTCCTCTGAATTCCTAAGTTGAGAATTCTCCACCTTGATCTGTACCCCATTTTAAAATTTTAAATTTTTTAAAGTAGGGACATTTTGGGGGGGCAATGTGGAAATCTAGTACAGTGACAATCTCCTTGGAATCTCCTAAGTTCCTTATATATTTTAGATATTAGCCCTCGGTAGGATGTGAAGTTGGTGAAAATATTTTCCCATTCTGTAGGCTGCCATTTTGTCCTACTGACAATGTCCTTTGCCTCACAGAAGCTTTTCAGTTTTGTGAGGTCCCATTTATTAATTGTCCATCTTAGTGCCTGAGCTATTAGTGTTCTGTCTGAGAAGTTGTCTCTTGTGCCAATGTGTTCAAGGCAGTTTCCTTATTACATGTTATCACATGTCTGGTTTTACATTGAGGCCTTTGACCTACATGCACTTGAGTTTTGTCCAGGGTGATAGATGTGGTTCTATTTACATTCTTCTACATGCAGACATCCAGTTAGACCAGCAATATTTGATGATCATTTTTCTTTTTAAAGGGGTACACAAAATGTAACTTTTGGAGCTGAATATTGCTGCTAGTTTGAGACCAACCTAGGACACACAAGTTCCAGGCCAGACTGAGCTACAGTGTAAAACCCTATCTTGAAGAACATATATATGCACACACACACACACACACACACACACACACACACACACATACACACAGTGTACATAGTGTATGTGTATATATATATATACATATAGATATAGATACGTGTGTATATATATGGGGATTTCCATACTTATAGAAGATTAAACTGTACTAGGCTCATAAATAATGAGATACATCTTTATATGAAACCCCAATTATCAACAATCATTTTTAAGAAGTCATGCTAGGAGCTAGGGATTGTAATTTAGTAAGTAGAGGGTTTGTCTAGAATAAATGAGACCCTGTATTAGATCAATCTCCCATAAATATGTGATGGCACAGGCATGTGATTCTAGAACTCAAGTGATAGAGGCAGAAGGATCAGAAATTCAAGGTCATCTTCAGGTATACAGCCAGATGGAGGGCAGTCTGGGCTACAAGAGACTCATATGTCAAAAAAAGAAAGAAAGACAAAGAAGAAAGGGAAGAGAGGAATAGAGGTGGGAGAAGGAAGGAAGAAGGGGGATAGAAGGGACCATGCTAAAGGACCATGCTATATTATCTTTCTGCTTTGTCTATTAATACAATTGCAGACACACTGAAAGATCAGGAGTTTAAACTAAGAATGAGGAAGAAAGATATCAGGGAGCTGAGTGTTTATAAATCCTCTTTTTAGCAGGGCATGATGGTGCATGCCTTTAACACCAGCACTCAGGAGGCAGAGACAGGCAGATGTCTGTGAGTTAGAAACTACCGTGGTCTACAAATTGAGTTCCAGGACAGCCAGGGAAACAGAGAAACCCTGTCTCCAAAAAGAACAACAAAATCCTGGTTTTGGAACACTGGGAATATGTGCCATCTTTGTTCTAACTGTAATTTGATGTGACTTCTTGTAAATAAAGCCTACTTTCACATCTGCATTTATATTTGTTAATTTGTTTTTGTCTGAATATAGAATTCTCATTGTGTGAGTTCCTGGCCCCACAGTCTTGACTTTGTCACCTGATCATACCCATCAGTACATAGAATGGGGAAGTGGCCCTGCTGGGAATATGGAGGATGTGGAGTTGTCTCTGGAAGAGACAACTTATCATGTGGCTCCCAGGCAGAGATTGCAGTCAAGCCTGAACCATGGCACCTGCCACTTACACCACTCACCAAGCCCACTTATTACTGTTGCCTTAGACGTATTACCTTCTGTTCAAAACCCTTAGACACAATACTTGTGAGATAGTGTGTTTTTACATTTTCAATTACGGTGTGTTTGAGAGAGAGAGAGAGAGAGAGAGAGAGAGAGAGAGAGAGAGAGAGAGAGAGAGAGAGAGAGAGTTGCATGTCAGAGGACAACTTGATAATATCAGTTCTCTCTTTCCACCATATGGAGCCAGAGATCAAACTCGGGTCATCCGGCTTTGTGATAAGCTCCTTTACCCGTTGAGCCACACCACCAACCCAAGATTGTTTTGTTTTGTTTTAAATTGGTTGTTACCATACTTTATTACTTTATGTGCAACAAGTTTTAACTAAAACATCATTTACTGAGAAATAAAGACTGACCAGTGCTCCCTCTGCCTGTTTCCCACCACAGGGCTGTGTGAGGACAGAGGAAGGCAGGGACAGACAAATGCAGGTAGGATAATTCAACTTTAGCCTAGGCCCAGGTCCCTTAACTTAGCAGCCTCGACTTGATTCTTACTGCCCCCTTGTGGTATAAAAATGACACAGCGAATGGACTCCAGAGACCGTTTTCCTGGCTCTTCATCTGAAAACGTCAAAGAAAATCGAGGTAAGCTATAAATCCCTCTAGTTCTCCCATTCAATTCAAAGCTCTTTTAAAGTTACTTCTTAGATTACTGTCTTTCCGGACACAATTCAGCGCTGCCATCACAGGGAGGCTGTTTTATCAGAAATGGGAGCTTTGAAACAACAGAGAAAAGGAAGAGTGGGGAGTAGGGGGTGGAGAATGGGCAAGAAATAGGGGCATAAGGAGGGGGAGAGGGAGGAGGAACAAGGGAGGAAAGAAAGAGAAACAGTAGTCTGGAAGTCAGGCATGGTGTACCATCCTGGAACCCACTCAGGACATGGAGTAGGCAGTTAGAAGTCAAGGTCATGGTCAGCTTGAGCAACTTCAAGGCCACCTCCCCAATGAAGGAAGGTAAAGAAAATGAGGTGGACTTTAAGTTCAGCTACTAATGAGCTGGAGAGATGGCTCAGTGGTTAAGAGCACTCACTGCCCTTCCAGTCAGGCCATGAGTTCAATTCCCAGAAACCACATGGTGGCTCACAACCATCTATAATGAGATTTGATGCCATCTTCTGATGTGTCTGAAGACAGCTAGAGCGTATTCATATACATAAATCTTCTTTTTTTTTTAAGTACAGCTACTAACAACCGAAAAACTACATAATTTCACTTGAGCTTCCTTGCCCTCATAGATCATTGAGTCTTGTAGTACTGACCAATCAGTTGCATATGAAGCTCTGTGTGGCACAGGTGCCAAGAAGGTTGCTCTCTATGTTGTTGTCATTAAACATGATGGTATCATATTACTAGACTCCATGATGCTAGGCACTGAGAGATAAACAAGTAAAGGAGCATATTTCACAGGGAGTCCAGATGACTGTATCTGCAAACACAGACAGGTGGACACACTTCTTATGTGGGAAGTATGGTGTCCCTTTTGAGGGGCTAAATCTTAGAGGATAGGACCAGTGCACCACCCTCTCCTCGGTAGTCAGAGGGCAACCCTCAGCTCCACTGTGTTCAGAGAGTACAGAGAAAATTCAAAGATCCTCACATTCAAGGTCCCCATCCTGTAAGTGTACTTTTGGGGACTACTTTATTGGGTTCTCTGATCTACCACCCTTCCAACCCCCCAAAGCTAGATAAGAAAGGTTAGAAAGGAAAGGGGGTGTAGACATCTTTAGACTACTTTCTGTTGACTAGGGGCATCAAGTTCCTTAGGGGAAATCCAATCTCCAACCAGCAATTCAGCAAAACAGCAATACAGCAACAGCAAATGCAGCAGCAGGGGAGCAGCAGCCAATACGGGCCATCTTAGGGCTCTGGGCTCCAGCATTTATACCCTCTTAAATGTGCCCAGAATTCCAAACATAAACCATCTGCAGCTGGCAAAAATCACTCCTCTCCTGGAGCACGAGACAGTCATAAGCAGTGGTGGATAACCTGAAGCAGCTCAGTAGTATCCCATACCTGGGATTAAGACAAAACCATATTTACATCTATAACAAGGTTGTTAAAGAAACCAAAATTCTCACTACACCATTACTGTCAAAACTCTGAAAGAGGTGTGAGGTGAATATCCAAAGAAAACTTGCTGCACCTGACTGATGACTGAAGACAGGGTGGCACCTCTTTCCTCCAAAAGGGAAGATGTGAGCTGAACAGTAATGGATACCGAGCTAAACTTGAAGAAACTGGGTCCCCCACCCTTTTTTTTTTTTTTTTTAAATTGCCTGGCCTGACCTCAGGGATGATGATCATAACTTCCTGGTTTCCCCTGACTTTGCTTTTTCTTTTTTTTAATTTTTTTATTGGACACTTTTATTTACATTTCAAATGTTATCTCCTTTCCCAATTTTCCATCCATATCCCATTCCCCCTCCCTCTTCTTCTATGAGGCTGTTCCCCCACACATCCACCCACCCCTTCCTGCCTCCCTGCCCTGACATTCCCCTACACTGGGGAAGTGGGGAAGGGTCAAGCCTTGGCAGGACAAAGGGCTTCTCCTCCCATTGATGCCCAACAAGGCCATCCTCTGCTACATATGCAGCTGGAGCCAGGGGTCTATCCATGTGTCCAAAGAGTTTTGGATGGTGGTTTAGTCTCTGGGAGCTCTGGTTGGTTAGTATTGTTCTTATAGGGTTGCAAACCACTTCAGCTCCTTCAATCCTTTCTCTAACTCCTCCAACAGGGACCAAGTTCTCAGTTCAATGGTTGGCTGCGAGTGTCCGCCTCTGTATTTGTCATGTTCTGGCAGAGCCTCTCGGGAGACAGCTATATCAGACTCCTGTCAGGATGCACTTCTTAGCATCAGCAACACTGTCTGGGTTTGGTGGCTGTATGTATATGGCCTGGATCCCCAGGTGGAGCAGTCTCTGGATGGCCTTTTCTTCAGTCTCTGCTCCAAACTTTGTCTCCATATCTCCTCCTATGAATATTTTTGTTCCCCCTTCTAAGGAATGAAGCATTCACACTTCGGTTGTCCTTCTTGACCTTCTGGGGTCTGGGGATTGTATCTTGGGTAATCCAAGCTTTTGGGATAGTATCCACTTATCAGTGACTGCATACCATGTGTGTGGGTTGTGTGTGTGTGTGTGTGTGTGGGGAGATTGGGTTACCTCACTCAGGATATTCTCTAGTCCCATCCATTTGCCTAAGAATTTCATCAAGTCATTGTTTTTGATAGCTGAGTAGTACTCCATTGTGTAGATGAGCCACATTTTCTGTATCCATTCCTCTGTTGAGGGATGTATGGGTTCTTTCCAGCTACTGGCCATTATAAATAATGCTGCTATGAACATAGTGGAGTATATGTCCTTGTTACATGTTGGAGCATCTTTTGGGTATATGCCCAGGAGTGGAATAGCTGGGTCCTCAGGTAGTATTATGTCCAATTTTCTGAGGAACCTCCAGACTGATTTCCAGAGTAGTTGTACCAGTTTGCAATCCCACCAACAATGGAAGATTGTTCCTCTTACTCCACATCCTCACCAGCATCTCTTGTAACCCAAGCTTTTAATCTTAAGCCATTCTGACTGGGTGGAATCTGAAGGTTGTTTTGATTTGCATTTCCCTGATGACTAAGGATGTTGAACACTTCTTTATGTGCTTCTCAGACATTCAGTATTCCTGAGTTGAGAATTCTTTAGCTCAGTATCCCATTTTTAAATAGGGTTATTTGATTCTCTGGAGTCTAATTTCTTAAGAGTTTTTTAATATATTGGATATTAACCCTCTATCAGATGTAGAATTGGTTAAGATCTTTTCCCAATCTGTTGCTTGGTGTTTTGTCCTAATAACAGTGTCCTTTGCTTTCCAGGAGCTTTGCAATTTTATGAGGTCTCATTTGTGAACTCTTGATCTTAGAGCATAAGCTACTGGTGTTCTGTTCAGGAAATTTTCCCCAGTGCCTATGTGTTTGAGGCTCTTCCCCACTTTTTTGTCTATCAGTTTGAGTGCATCTGGTTTTATGTGGAGGTCCTTGATCTACTTGGACTTGAGTTTTGTAGGAGATAAGAATGGATCAATTTGCATTCTTCTACATGCTGACCTCCAGTTGAACCAGCACCATTAATTGAATATGCTATCTTTTGTCCACTCGATGGTTTTAGCTCCTTGTCAAGGATCAAGCAACCATAGGTGTGCAGGTTCATTTCTGGATCTTCAATTCTATTCCATTGATCTACCTGTCTGTCTCTGTAGCAATGCCATACAGTTTTTAATCACGACTGCTCTGTAATATTGTTTGAGGTCAGGGATGGTGATTCCCCCAGAAGTTCTTTTATTGTTGAGGACAGTTTTCACTATCCTGGAATTTTTGTTATTCCAAATGAATTTGCAAATTGCTCTTTCTAACTCTATGAAGAATTGAGTTGGAATTTTTATAGGTATTGCAATGAATCTATAGATTGCTTTTGGCAAGATGACCATTTTTACAATATTAATCCTGCCAATCCATGAGCATGGGAGATCTTTCCATCTTCTGACATCTTCAATTTCTTTCTTTAGAGACTTGAAGTTCTTGTCATACAGATTTTTCACTTGCTTGGTTAGAGTCACACCAAGGTATTTTATATTATTTGTGACTACTATGAAGGATGTCGTTTCCCTAATTTCTTTCCCAGCCTGTTTATCCTTTGAGTAGAGGAAGGCTACTGATTTAATTTTAATTTTATATGCAGTCACTTTGCTGAAGTTATTAATTAGGTTTAGGAGTTCTCTGGTGGAATTTTTGGGTTCACTTAAGTATACTATCATATCATCTGCAAATAGTGGTATTTTAACTTCTTCCCAATTTGTATCCCTTTGACCTCCCTTTGTTGTCTGATTGCTCTGGCTAGGAGTAAAATGCTGGATCCTTTTTACATATCCAGTCTTAGTCTATGTCTTTTTATTGGGGAATTGAGTCCATTGATGTTGAGAGATATTAGGGACCAATGATTGTTGTTTCCTGTTATTTTTGTTGTTAGAGGTGGAATTATGTTTGTGTAGCTATCTTCTTTTGGGTTAGTTGAAAGATTACTTTCTTGCTTTTTCTAAGGTGTAGTTTCCCTCCTGGCGTTGGAGATTTCCATCTATTATCCTTTGTAGGGCTGGATTTCTGGAAAGATATTGTGTAAATTTTGCTTTGTCATGGAATATCTTTGTTTCTCCACCTATGGTAATTGAGAGCTTTGCTGGATATAGTAGCCTGGGCTGGCATTTGTGTTCTCTTAGGTTCTGTATGAAATCTGCCCAGGGTCTTCTGGCTTTCAGTCTTTGGTGAGAAGTCTGGGGTAATTCTGATAGGTCTGCCTTATGTGTTGACACCACCCCCCCCATACTGCTTTTAATACTTTACTTTGTGCATTTGGTGTTTTGACTATTGTGTGACACCAATCTGTTTGTACCTTCTTGTATGTTCATGGGCATCTCTTTCTTTAGGTTAGGGAAGTTTTCTTCTATAATTTTGTTGAAGATATTTACTCACTCTTAAGGTTCTCTTCTATACTTATTATCCTTAGGTTTGATCTTCTCATTGGGTCCTAGATTTCCTGGATGTTTTGGATTAGGAGCTTTTTGCAGTTTACATTTTCTTTGACAGTTGTGTCAGTTTCCTATGGTATCTTCTGCCCCTGAAATTCTCTTTTCTGTCTTGCATTCTGTAGCTTGAGTCCTGATCTAGGTTTTTCCTAGGTTTTCTATCTCCAGGGTTGTCTTCCTTTGTGATTTGTTTCTATTTCCACTTTTAGATCCTGGATGGTTTTGTTCAATTCCTTTACCTGTTTGGTTGTGTTTTCTTGTAATTCTTTATGGGTGGTTTTTTTTTTTTGTTTTGTTTTTTTTTGCTTCCTCTTTAAAGGTTTCTGTTTATCTATGTTGTCCTGTATTTCTTAAAGAGAATTATTTATGTCCTTCTTAAAGTTCTCTATCATCATCATGAGTTGTGGTTTTAAATCAAAATAATGCTTTTCCAGTTTTGGTTATCCAGGGCTTGCTGTGGGGGGGGGGGGCTTGGTTTCTGTTACTTAGATTCTTACCCTTACCTCTTCCATCTGCCTATCTTTGGTGTTAGCTAGTCTTGCTGTCTCTAACAGTGGCTTGATACTCCTGTAAGCCTGTGTGTCAGCAATCTTGGAGACGGGCTTTCTCAATTGGGATCTGGGTACAGACAACTGTGGCACAAAGACAGCTCCAGGAGCAGGTGGAAACCAGAAGGATCCTGTCCCAGACTGCTCCTTGGTTCCTGTGTCCACGGGGCTCCAGTCAGGTTCCTCTTGGGCCAGGAATGTGACCAGAGAAGTGGTGGTCTCATCTGTGCTCTCAGGATTATTTGGAAAGCTCTCTCCCCAAGTGATCAGGGTACAGAGAGGTGTGGCACCAGGTCAGCTAAAGGTGCAGGAGGAAGTCAGAAGCTCCAGACTTTTCAATTCATCAATCCAGTGCAGGCAAGATTGTTAACTTCCTAGGTCTCATTCCCAAGAAAAGGTTGAGGCTGTGTCAAATGTAGTCCAGGCTGGCCTCAAAATGCCAAACTCTGAGGGGAAATTTCCTTTTTTCTTTCTTACTCAGCTATTACAGAAGCAAAATTCCTGAGTTAAACTGCATAAGGAGAGGCCATGGTGCTCTTCCTTTCAATTAATGTGTCCAGCATTGTTTTGCTGTCTTCATTTTAATGGTTACCCAAATGTGTGCATTTCTAAATTCTTAATGTCTTAGTTTAATTTCTTTGAATAACTACACATTTAGAAATGTAATGTTCTATCTGCCTTCTATATTGGTTCCTTTTCATTACTATAGCAAAGTAATCAAGACATGTTAATTCCTAAAATGGAAGTGGATTTTGCTCTTGGTCCTGCAGATGTGAGATCTGGGGCTTTTCCTCATGTCCTTCTTGGTGGCAGCATTCCACAGTGGCATAAAGCATCAAAGAGCTAGAGAGGCAGGCACATTGTCTGGTTTCTCTTATTCTTAAGAGGCCAACAGGATTCAATCCTGGAGTCCCACCAAAGTAACCTCATGTAGTCTAACCACCTCCCAAAGGCCCCACCTCTAAGGCATCAGAATAGAATTCAGCCTTTATCTTATTCCACAGTCAGTATTGAACATCAACACTCAAAGTTTTGAGGAAATAGTCAAATCATCAAACCCCAGCACCCTCTCTCACCTTTTACATTCTTGTTCTTAACCACCTTAGTTCTTCATAGGATTTATAACTACACACTGGCCAGGCCTGGTGGAACTGCCTTTAATCTTTGCTCTTTAAAGGCAGACGCAGGCAGATCTTGAGTTCAAGGGCTGCTTGGTCTACAGTGAGTTATAGGCCAGCGAGAGACTACATAGTGAGACTACCTCAAAAATAATAAAACAAAATAACAAAAACCCACCACATATAGGCACAATAAGCATTTATATTTGGCCACATATTTACTTCTCTAGTGCATGCCATTAATTTTGCAATTTTACATTTTCAATAGTAAACTCTAGGCCTAATGAGAGGCCTTATCTGTAAAAAAAATAAATAAATAAAAAGGTAAAAGGGGGCTCAGTGATTAAAAGCACTTGCTATTTCAGAGTACCTAGGTTTGGTTCTCAGTACCCATATGAAGGCTCATAAGTGTCTGTAATTCCAACTCCAGGATTTGACTAGTTATTTCTTTTTCTGAGACAAGATCTCACTATGTAGCCCTGGCTGTCCTGGAGCTTACCTGCCTCAAATGGGCCCCTGACTCCAAGGTGCTGGGGCAAAAGGTGTGCACGCCCATGCACAGCTTCATACCTTGTTTTATGAAAGGAAACAGACATTATTAAAATTACTCTTGGATTTTTAAAAAAGATTTTTAGAACAGTTCTAGGTTTACCAACTTATTGAGCAAACAGCAGTTGCCATACACTGCCGCACATGTAGCTTTTGCTATTAGTAATACCTTGCAATTGTGTGGTATATTTGGAACTTTTGAAGAGTCAAAATTAATATACCAGGGGCCAGTGAGATGGCTAAGTGTGTGTCTTAGGGTTTTACTTTGCTGTAAAGAGACACCATGACTAATGCAACTCTCACAAAGGACATTTAACTGGGACTGGCTTACTGGTTCTGAGGTTCAGTTTATTATTATCATGGTGGGAAGCCTGGCAACATTCAGGAAGGTATGGTGCTGGAGGAACAGAGAGTTCTACATCTTGTTTCAAAGGCAAACAGGAGAAGATTTCCAGGCAGCTAGGGGGAGGGTCTCAAAGCCTACCCACACAGTGACACACTTCCTCTAATAAGGCCACACCTCCTCATAGTGCCACTCCCTGGGTCAAGCACATTCAAATACACTTTTACACAAGCCTGACTACCTGAGTTCGATTCCCATGTAAAGGTGGAAGGAGAGAACTATCTCCACTAAGCTATCCTCTGGCCCCAACAGGCTCAAATATAGACACAATAACAATCAATCAATTAATCAATCAATCAATCAAATAACTGATAATCTCTTGTGCATAGTGCAAAGGTTGTCTTTGTATTATTCAAATGCTGATTTCCATATCAGCAGAGTTGAGTGCAGGTCGACTTTGTTATTGATATTTTTATGAAGCATCACCTGTCCCAGTGTTTGGTAAACAAATTCTCTATCACTTCTTATTGGTTTAATAAGGAGCTGATGGCTTATAGCAGGGCAGGAGAGGAAAGGCAGAACTTCTAGGCAGAGACAGGAACTGTGAGCAAGAGTCAGAGGAGGGAAACTAACTGTATGACAGAACTTGGATTAGAATAAATGAGTAAGTTATACAAGCTGGTTGAGAAATAGACTAAGCGATAAGGTCTAAGCTTTCATAAATATAGTGTCTGTGTTATTATTTCGGAGCTGGTGGGTTGAGACAGTCCGGTGATATAAGATGTAAAATACTAATAAACTACTATTAGTGGAAGTCTACAGTATGAAGTAGGGTTCATTCTTTTTTTTTTTTTTTTTTTTTTTCGGAGCTGGGGACCGAACCTAGGGCCTTGCAATTGCTAGGCAAGCGCTCTACCACTGAGCTAAATCCCCAACCCAGTAGGGTTCATTCTTGAGAGCTATGTGGAAGTTCTGACAGGAGAGCGCAGCTACTCATACCCTTAATTGGAATGGTCCTCTCATGTCAGGGCTGTCTGTCTTCATCTATCAGGTACGAACCTTTAAGGACTCATGAAACAATGAGGGAAGGGGACGCCCGCCTACCTAGCCAAGTCAGCCAAATCACTGTCAATCAGTGTGGTGAGATGTCACAGCCAGGCCTTCAGATCCAAGAGGACACTCTTTGCTTTATGGTTCTATATAATATACAAGTCATTACAATATCAGTACTAAATAACTTCTCTGTCATATAAATATTTTTGTATTCTGCTTACCCATCCAGGTCATGACCCAAAATGTGGCAACCATGGATATTTTACTGTCTCTATAGCCAGACTTTTTCCTGTGAGTCAGAAAGCTGGAACCGTGCAGTGTCTCACTTTTTAACATCTTTCATTTGATGTGTCCTTTATACTTTTTATGTCCAGATAGCTCACTTCATTTTATTTCTGATTATAACACTGTATATACACTTACTGACTTGTTAAACCTATTGACAACCATCACTTGTATGTTTAATTTTTGACAATTATAACTAAATATTCATATGCTGTTTTTTTTTTAAGCACATTCAGACAAATTTCCATTTGAGACAAGGTGCCTTCTTTTTTAAAGATTTAATTTTTTTTAAATGTATGAGTACACTGTCACTGTCCTTAGACACACCAGAAGAGGGCATCAGATCCCATTATAGATGGTTGTGAGCACCATGTGGTTGCTGGGCATCCTTCAGGTCCCCTGGAAGAGAAGCCAGTGTTCTTAACTGCTGAGCCATCTCTCCGGCCCTTGTTTATAGATTTTTAAAATTTTGTTTCATTTTGTCTTTTAAGACAAGGTTTTCTGTGTAGCTCTGTCTGAACTCACTTTGTAGACCAGGCTGGCCAAACCATCTTCTAGAGTACCATTTTGTACTCCTGTCAGGAAGCAGTGGGCATTCTTGGTTGTTTTGGTTTTTGTTGTTGTTGTTGGCACTTGGTATTGTTGGGTTTTTACATGTTAGCAACTCTATTACTGAGTTTGTATATCCATCACTTTCCTGATTACTCTGAGAGAATACCTGGCAAAAGCAACTCGAGAAAGGAGAGATTGCTTGGGTTAACAGTGAAGGTACAGTCAAATCATAGCTGGAACGTCCTGAAGGCAGAGGCTTGAAGCGGCTGTCACGCGCATCTGGTCAGGAGGTGGACAGAGTGAGTGCTCAGTCAACTGCCTTCTCCTTCTCGTTTCATCCAGGATCCTGGTACATGGAGTAGCGCCACCCAGTTAAGATAGACTCTCCTACTTGTACCCTTGTCAGAGCATGTTCACAAGCATAGCCAGAGGATAAAACCTCTAAAACCCCTCACGGAAGTCTCCTAGAGGAGTCTGGACCCTGTTAAGTTGACCACATTAACATCACATCACAACATTTATCTAAATCTATCACTGAATATGATGATCTCTAAGTTCTAACCAATTTTTTGTCAGATGACATTTCATTCTTTACAGCCAGACTGTACATATACCAAATTTCTTCATCCATTCATCTGCTAGTTAGCATGTGGCCGATTATGGAACTTCAGCTGTATACAGAGTATTAATCCTCAAACTTTCTTTTTCCATATAAACTTTAATGTCACTTTGTCAAAATCCACAGAATACATTTTGGTGGTATTTTTACTGATAGAATTCATAGATGAAATTAAAAAGAAACCTAAGGCATATTGTCTTTTTACTTATAAGCCTGGAATCTCTCTTAGGAAAGCATTCATCTGTTTCTATCTTCCTCAGAGACGGTACATAACCGGCATAATTTCTTCTATAAACATCCCATGAAATTCAGCATGAAATCATCTTTTCACATTGCTTTATTTTTAAAGGCTAATTATTTTAAAGGCAATGTTTTTGATAGCTATCCAGAGTCCCCAGTTTTCTTTGACGGGAACACCTTTCAGGGAATTAAATCATTTAGGTGGTAAAATAAATAAATAAGATAAACATAAAAGACTCAGGGATAGAACTGTTGGTCATACTGTGTTTTCCTTTTTAAACTAGGCCTCATGTGGTTCGGTGGGCTTGAACTCACTTGCTTCATCATTAGTATTAGTTTGCGGGTCTGGATTGCACTCACTCACTCCAGTTATCATTATTATTAGTTCTCACGAAAGAAAAGTGAGCTCATCAACTATCATTTTGGTTGTAAATGGGGAAACAATCAGCCGAGGCTCAGGCTACAGCAATTACTTTGGCATTCCACTTCTCTCATGCGTCCCTGCAGCTTCTGAACATCTCCTCTTGCTCTAAAAAGCATTACCAAAGGTTTGAGATATGCTGTGCCATAACATATTAGTGAAATCTAATCTATGTGAAGGGTAACTGTCAATGATAAAAATATAAAGCATATTTTCTAAAATGTCTTTTATTATTAAACCTGTAGTTTCAATTTAGTAAAAAATATGGACCATGAGATATCTACTTATACAGTAATAGAAATAAACACAAAATACAATTAATTAGAGGTTATCCAAAATAAATTCAGGTTAAAAGCTAGAACACATGTGCTTTTATCAATTAAACAAAAGATTTAGTTTTCAATTGATTTTCTTTTAGACATTTGACATATCTTTTAAACTAGAATTAGAAAAACCTCTCAAACCTTTACAAACAAGTACATCTCACAACTTTAAAAATAAAATACCCCCAAACTATTCAATGACCGAGTAGTCACAAAACACTGAAAAGGAGAGATACATCATTGCTGGAAAGTATCTACTTTCTAAAAATGTTATATATACACACGCAGACACAAATATATTTGTCTTCTGAAGAGAAATAAGCTTTTTAAAAATATGTTATCTATATAGAGAGAAAAGCTGAGTCCTTCCTGTCTGGCTTTCTCTGATCAAGTCTGTTCTATTCAGGTTACTTTCCAAATACACCTTAATCCTGTAAGAGTAGGTGCTAAAACATGCAAGCTTCTTTGACCTTTGGACAGGCTCCTGACATGTGAGCACTCACAAGGAGAGCCTTCTAGATGGGGATGCTTACTTCTTACAGTGAGTTGGAGAGATGTCCTTGTTTCTCAAAGATATGGTAATTTTCTTTCCAATAACAGAATTTTTTGATGTACTGAGATTTGCTTTCAAATGCCTTAAAAATAAAAATTCATTTATATTATTATAAAGACTAGATTCCAAAAAGTCAGAGAAAAACATATTACACCACAGATTTTATTAATGGTAAATGTTTGCATTTATTTTTAAAAGCTTAGTTTTTACTAAGCTTTTTTCTTAAACAAAAGCTAATAAGCAAGAATTACTTTTCCATACAGAAACTTTATCCATAAACAAGACTTAAATTTATTCCAACATTGAAAGCTAAAAAAGAACTGGAAAAATTACAAAGCAAAACATTTGAGTCAGCCTTTTTTCTACCATTTGAAAATACTGTACTCAGAATGGCAGACACATACTGAAGGAGACAGAAAAACATGCATTTAGTCTACAGATCAGCATTAAGAGTGACATGCAATTCATGATTTCCTTTCAATTAATTATTTAACTGAACCACTTAAACAAAGGGTTTGGTTTGGTTTCCACTTGAGAGGAAGATGATCTGTTTTCTGAACTGATCTTCTTTTCCTATTAGATACAAAGTGTGTGAGCTCTGTCTTCTCTTCAACAGCTGTTTAAGGTGACTTGCATATAGACAGCAAACACCATTTTTCTGGTAACAGTGCCATGGCCTTGAATAATCAGTTTGTAAAAAACAGAATCAAAAAAAAAAAAAACAAGTATCAAGTGCAAATGTAGAATACTTCCCTTAAAGAATTCTGCAAACCCAGCACAAGCAGGTGGCTCCTGCACATGCTTAGCAGTATGACTTGGAACATGCGTGTCATGGCTGGTGCACTGAAGGTTGCCTAATACAAAGTTTTTAAGTGTTGCCAAGTTAATCAAGGCACTGAAGAATTATGCAGATGGAATTTCCAAAATATAGTAACAATTGCTTTAACTGTTAAAAAGCCCTGAGTCAGAACTTTCAATAGCTTCCTGAAACTATACTCAGACAAAATGGCATATTTCATAAAAAATTAGAAAACAACTTTGCTTTTGAAAGAAAGAAGTCATGTTTCTAAAATAAAATCAAGAGAACTATACAGGACAGTCCAAATACTCAGCACTACTCTCCTTCTTAGACAGTTGTAGATATCAATTCAAACCTTACATTTAGGCACCAAATTCATGTGACAGGTCACTTTTCCTTTACCTATTGCTTAAATTCTCAGAAAAAGAAAATCTAACTTTAACTTCAGGTTGTTTCCTTTTCTCCCACAAATAAGACAAGATGCTAGACGGGGGAAAGAAAAGCAGTATTCTGGTAGAAAAGGAGGTAGAAAATGCCAAGGTAGCAACTTAACTTTATTAACTAGCCACTCCTATTTTTACACTGTAATTTTACCCACTGCTAGCCACTTATCAGCCACTGAAGCTCGGTGCGAAGGATTTCTTTCTCCCTCACTGCAGTAATGCAACACACACCCACAAGACAACATTAAAAAGCTTCCTCATGTTTAGTGTTTAAAGACATACAACTGTAACTATCAATACTGCTATTGAATGTGTGTGTGTGTGTGTGTGTGTGTGTGTGTGTGTGTGTGTAAGTCAAAAGGATATACATGATTATCAAGTAGTATCAGTAAGCATTCCTATTGTAATATTCAAGCAAGCTAAATTAGGTTGCCATTTTGAAAGAAAAATGTATTCTGTGACTTTGACAGGTAGACTCAATGACAACTGACATCTATAACAAGGCACAAATTACTTGTGAAAATCTATTACCTTCCCAATACAGTACAAAACCAAAGCTAACTCATTTCTCATATTTAAAATGTATTTTCCCCCTCTGGCTCACACAAAATAATAAACACGTTCAATTAGCATACATGTAAAAAAATAACAGTTATAACAGGGGAAAGATGCCCTTCCTCAATTCTCGGGAACCTGCTGTTTACTTAGGTTTGGATCTTGCAAACACAAATGACTCTACTCAGTAATCTGAGTGTTTGTGTTATAAGTAGTCAGAATCCTATTGCACACTGGGAAGGAAGAAGAGAGCATTTGATGGGTGTAGGATAAAGTTCTACCCTTGTTTCCCAACGAGTTGAGTGGAAGTGACCCTTCTGAACTGCATGTTTAGAAGCAGTCAGGACAACAAACCTTCTCACTGCAATATGTGGTTATCACTGCAATTTAAACAATACCAAAAATGTATCCATGAGTACTTTTTTATATAAATTATTACTATAAACATTTCTGACACTCTGAAAGCAAGTCGTGTTAAAATCTGTAACTTACAAAATGATTGACAAGCCACATGAAGAACTGACCTTATAGACCCCTTTTTATGTTTTAGTTAAATACACCCTCTCCACTAATACCGTGGTAGGTCCTACATGATGCTCCTTTCCTCTGTGCTTAGTGTTTGTTTCCTGTTTATTGCAACCCCAATCCTCAAGCCAGCTCTGCTCCGTCCAGCCTTGTCCTAGTTGACAAGTTTAACTAGTCCTCATCCAAAAAGCGTCCAGAATTCAAAATAAACAAAAACCATCCATTAGGCAATACATAACTACCAGGATGTTCCCGTGTGTAAAAATGACCCAGCAAGGTTTCAGTTTTGAACTAGACAAATCTTAAGCAGCATGCATTTTCGACATTCTAAAATAAAATGTTCAGGCTAAAGTCATCAAAAATATAAATTTAAGGGGTTATTTCCAGTTAATTTTATGTTTCAGTAGCCTTCTGGTTAACTTGCCATTATTCAATTACAGATACCTTAAGCATAATTCAGGCAACTAAACTAAACATTTGCCTAGAATAATATTCTTACACTAATATAAAATTATATTCTCTTGAAAACCCTGCTCCCAATAAAATTCCCTATGTGTACAGCACAGGTAAGAATGTTAGACTATATGAACAAGAGCAGCTGTGACAGCACTGCCTGGTAAGTTGTGTGTGTGCTGAGTAAGAAAGCTGACAGTCTTAGTGAATATAGGAGAAGGGTACAGAAAGTGAATCCAATATTGCTCCTGGACAGCTCTCCTGAAACACCCGCTAGGAATGCTAACATGCCTCAGGATCCCATCCTTTTGTTCACAGATGGCTGCAAATACACAACTGCAGCATAAACTCTGAGTGCGCCAAGACACTGACCTTCTTCCCTGCCACCCCCCCATTTAGCCCCCAAAGTCCAATACTTTAAAAAATGAATGCATGTCATTGTAAAAATAATTCTAAAGAAAAGTAAGAATTCGTCTGAGGCACAGGAAAAAGAGGTTTGGGTAACAAGAAGGAAAGATGCCCAAGGGGCCGAGTGTTGTAAAGAGACTAAGAGGTAGTTTCAGAGAGTGCAGGAGGAAGTCACTGGCATGATTCATTCAGTTCTTAGTTTTACTGTCTCCTGTAAACCCAAAACAAATTTACACTAATTTAGATGCCTAAAGATCTGAACAGAAGTGCATCTGTTCATAATATGCATAACATGAACGGCCAAGTGACAAAGAGGAAGCTGTAAGTGCCCAGCATTACAGAGACTTGGAGGCTTCTCTCTCCTAATCTAGTGTGCTCTGCTCTGCACTGAAGAGATGATGGAGCTGGTCAGGAGGTCTATCCCTTGTCAGACATAATCTTTACAGGGTATAGGGATTAGCACTGCAGCTTGGGAGAGAGAAAGGAGTGAAGTGGGTGCAGCTGTGGTGCACAAGTTCTCGGGGCAGTGCACCGTGTAGCAGCCATCCCTCCTTGCCTGAGGACAAGTGGAAAGAGTTGGGCAGCCTATGGCAAGAGAGAAAAGATCCTCGTTTCTTCTCTTTCCAAGTCTGCAAGAAGATAGTTTGTCTCTTTTTTTGTAAACATCATATCAGATGTATCTTTAAAAAACAAAAAATCTTCGAATTATACTTAGAAAATAGCCTCATTGCTTCCTTACAATATTCCTAATTTGAAACCAATAAGGACTGTACCCTCCAAAATGATTAACAGTTGTTAAATATAGTGGGATCCCCTCCTATAATCCCACAATTGGAAGGCAGAGGCAGGAAGATCATGAGGTTGAGGCCAGCCTGAGCTACACAGTAAGTTCCAGGTCAGCTTGGAATACACAGTGAGACTCTATCTCAAAGACACAAAGGAGAAACAAAGCAGTTACTCAACTCAACACAGACACAGAACTGCTGAGTCTGCATGGCAGCCAGCAGCTCAGCTCACCGCGAGGCCTGGCCAAGGCACAAAGTACAGCCAGGCTGGACACTGCTCTCCCACGTTTAGTTGCTATAGCAAAAAAGAAGAAGAAAAAAAAAAAAAAGGAAAAAAAAAAAAAAAAAAAACAAAAAAACAACCCGATACAAGCTAGCCAGATTCAAACGCAGGGGAAGCTATCCTCAAAGAGCACTATCCTTAAGAGTACATGCTTATACACAGCAAATAATAGACACTATTGTAAATAACGGAGAGGTTTTTTACAATAAACACTTATGCGCATATACTTAGGCTAGATACAAAGATTACTCATTTAAAGGAGACAAAATGCTTAGCCCCCTAACCAAGTCAACATGTATTTCCCATGCTTTTCCACATGCCCTGGCACCCTTTTCTAAGTATCTGACACTAACTTTATAGTAAAGTTACTATCCAAGAGAACGGAAGTAAGTCTTCTGATGAAGGCAGAATCCCTAACACTGTCAGAATTAATAGACATACAGAATTAATAGACATACAGAAAAGACTGCTGCCTCTAACAATGCACCACCCAGCTGAAGAGACCTCAGAGGCACAGAAAGGATGGTGTGCACGCATTGATTAGATCAAGCCCAGGTCAACGGTCACAAGGAAAAATGAAAATTACTTTTCGCAGATCTTTTCCTATAAATGGCTGAAGCAAACAGTGAGAAGTTAATACAAGAAGTGCAGCTGTGACGACCAGGTAGAGGTGTGCTTGTGTCTTTCTGAGCTAGCCTGCAGTTCTCACTAGAATTTTGCTTAGCCTTTTCTTGTCTACTGGTGATTTTGAAATTATTCACTTATTTAAGTTAGTCATTTTTCCTGTTAAGTCTAAAAAATAAGGTAGTCATTATTCTCTCACCCTATATTTCTACTTATTTAAAGATTCAGAATCATTTGGATAATGTCTAATTATCTTGAAATACAATCTTTCCTTCAGACGCCTGACTCAGCCAGGAGGTATCTCTACCACACTTCTGTCACCGAGCACACATGACACAGTCACAGTGTGTCACCCAGCACACATGACACAGTCACAGTGTGTCACCGAGCACACATGACACGGTCTGATTTGCCCTGCACTCACCTTCCGCATGACTTTTTGGAACAGTGTGTCATTTCACCATGTGAAATCATGATAATCATGTGGAATACTGACCTTGTAAGCCAACATCTAAGGTTTAACAAATGTGTACATATTTAAAAAGAAAAATGCAATAGAAAAATGTAAAAGGAGGTCCTTAAAGGATATTCCTCTTCAAAGCCAAAAGCAAATTTTCTATGAGTTACCATGGATTTGATATTCCAAATTCAAGAGGAACACACATACACATACACACACATACACACACACACACACACACACACACACACACACACGCTCTCACACTCACTCGATCTGGCAATTTCAAACACTGTTATGTTTTCGTTGTAATGGTGGTCCACATATAGTCTAATTACATTCTAAGAAAGAAATTATGAAATTACCAATTAACCCACTAGATTAAACTCCCAACTAGCTTTAGAACTTACAAAGATCTCATGATCACATACTTTAGCTAACAAGACACTCTGTGTTTCTTAATCAGTACAAAAGAATCCTTCGTTCTATTGCCTTGCGACAAATCGGGCATTCACTCATTCGGTCTCCACAGAGCTGGCACGTTCCGTGG
This sequence comes from Rattus rattus, assembly GCF_011064425.1. NCBI lineage: Eukaryota > Metazoa > Chordata > Mammalia > Rodentia > Muridae > Rattus > Rattus rattus. The sequence continues at coordinate 33,281,286 of NC_046168.1, forward strand.
CCACAGAGGAAAATCATGTTCTTCAGGCGGTCCAAGCACACAGGGCACATTGTCTGAAACACAATGAGAGACTGAGTAAGTGGGAACCATTTTATACTTTAAGTGTAACATGACAAGTCTTTTCTATCATTAATTTTCTATCCTAGTTTTAGTTAATCTACTGCTTTTCAGAAATAAATTCTTCAGGATTTGAGACTAGGCCTTATTATATTGCCATAGCTAGTGAACTCAGTCTGTAGGCCAGGCTGGTCTGCCTGTCTCTGCCTCCCAAGTACTGGAAGTAAGGTGTGTGCTACAATGCACATCTTGAAAATAACTTAGTTATTTACAAGTTAGTTGTTCAAAAATAGTTATTATAATAAAATGTGATCCCTACAAAATAGACACCAGTTATCATTTCAAAAGCAGTATAGAGGTAGCACATAAAACAAATATTAGGGGGATGGAGATAACACCTCATAGGGTTACAAATGCTTACTGCTCTTGCAAAGGACCTGAGTTTGGTTCCCAGCACTCACATGCTGGCTCACAGTTCCAGGGTATCTCATCTCCACTGGCTTCTGCATATATGAAATACACTAAACTCTTGCAGCCAAACATATACAACATAAGTGATAATAAATCCTAAAAGTAACTATTACACAAAACAAAGAATGCAAATACAAAAAGAACTTGAGCAACAACAGACAAAGCAGCTCCACTGCACCTAAAGCAGACTTGCTACTGCAGGTACCCAGGTGCGTGTCACTGGCGTGGCGAGCAGTGTAGACACGCAGCTGACAGCCCTTGCTAGGACTACACTCCTAGACACAATACAGCCCCAGTCCACTTGAAAAACAAACTGGCTTACCATGGTTCAAAACATCAAGACATGTCAGCTTGGAACTTCTAGCCCCAGAGTTCTTGCTCTCAAAAACTGTGCAGTACTACTCTGTTATCAAGACTTGGGAAAACATTAGGTGCATGCTTTTAGCCACTCTAGTAGAAAATCATTATTTATTCATAAACATAGCTTACACTAATAAAAATCCATTTTACTCGGCCATGAGGTTGCTGGGAATTAAACTCAGGATCTCTGGAAAAGCTGCCAAGTGGCTCTTAACCATTGAGCATCTCCAAGCCCAAAACTGCTTTATTTTGTTAGAATAAGTCAAATATGTACCTATCTACATTAATAATCTTTAATAAATAACAAACTTTCTCTGAGCAAAAGAAGCTGTCAGCAAAGAGACAATCTACAGCCTGTCATGGTGACACATATGCTCCTAGCACTCTGGAAGCTGAAGCAAGAAGATCACATTCAGGATCAGCTCGGTCTACACAACGAATTCTAGGCCATCCATGGTTACAAAGGAACCATGTCTTGTCTAAAATATTAAACAAATTACAGCTAAGGAGCTGATCCACCAGAAAAGCGCTTCTTAGGACAAGCAGTGGACATGAATTCAGATCCCCAACACTTCACAAGGGGCAGCCTACGGCAGCTCATTTCAGTGCTAGGGTGGGGGGATAAATAAATAAATAAATAAAGTACCTGAAAATGACCACTGGCTTCCTCGTGTGCATTCACACATATATGCATACTCATGAACACACAGACTGCATAACTAATTAATCAGGAGATGACTTACACCAACTACATTATACAGGAAATTAATATGTAGAGAATACAAAACTCCAAACATTAAACAAATTATCCAACCAAAATGTGTTAATGAATCAAATAATTCTCAAAAGAAGAAATATATGGCCAAGAAATATCTGAAAAAGTTTTTCTCATCTGAGAAATGTAAATTAAAACTGTTCCCATCTCACTCAAGTGAGAATAGCTGTCAGAGTCAAGTGCTGGCAAGGCTGTAGGGAAAGAGACCCTGATGAGGGGACACAAACTGCTACCACCTCTACAGAAATTAGTATGAAGATTCTTAAAAACAAAACAAAAACAAGAAACAAAATTAAACAAGCTAAAACCAGAACTACTGTAAGATCCAGCTATCCCACACCTGGGACTCTACATCAGTATACCAGAGACTTGCACATCCATGTTCACTGTCACACTATTCATAATAAGTGGAACCAGCCTGGATGCCTATCAACAGATAGAAAATGTGGCACATAAAAATGAAATCAACCATAATGAAGAATGAAATCATGGTGCTGGCAGGAAACTGGAAGGAGCTGGAAATCACAGTACATGAAACAAGTCAGCCTTAGAAAGCCAAATATTCCCATATTTCTCATACACAGAGTCTGGATTTAAATGTCTACAAATGCCTGTGTGTGTTTATCCATACTGACAAAGCATAAAGAGGAATGTAAGAGGGGAGGGATATATGTGAAGGCAGGTAGCCAAGAGTGCAATGGAACACATGAGACACAAAAGCAGTAAGAAACCCTAAAGTAGGGGAGGGGATAAGGGACAACCAACAAAAGGAAGGTTGACTGGTAGGGATGTGGGGAGGGTTACAAATAAGAGCAAAGAATAACATGTATCTATAAAAATGTCATAATGAAACCCAAAAGTCTGTATGCTAACTTAAAAATTAAAGACAAACAAGGGTCAAAGAAATGATTCAATAGTTATGGTTCCCGAGCAAGTGAGGACCAGGGTTCAGAATCCCAGAACTCATGTGAAAATCCAGGTAAGCACACTGGCCCACTGGCAATGCTGGTGTGCAGGAGGCAGTTAGGGAGTCCCTGGAGCATGCTGGTAGCCACCCTAGCCAGAACAGTGATTTGCAGGTCCAGGAGAATAGCTGCCTCAACAAGGCAGGCAGAGAGCTACCAAGAAAAACATATGTCAACCTTGCACATGCACACATACAAACATGTTCAGACACCACACATGAAACACATGCAATAGGACAGGGGGGAGGGGAAGACAAACAAAGAGGAAAAAACACCTTTAAGTCCTTATTTATCTTTACTTAGTCACTATTTAACAATTATTGCTAGATGCTGATTCTATAGAAAAAATCCAACTCAATATAAAGTTTTCTCTCTTTAGATATGTGTTCAAAGGCTTAGTAAACACATGCATTCAGTTTTAAACTAGTTTTCCTATTTTCCTCTGGTCATGAATTATCTGCTGCTATTGCCATGGTTCTCAACCTGTGGGTCACGACCCCTCTGACGTATTAAAGTATATACAGATAGAAATGTACACAAGTCAGAGAAGTCCACAATATGACCACACTCTTGTACCAGGCCTTCTGCTTCCTCATAGCGGAGAAAATCACTGCCCAGCCTGTACACGCTGATGTCCACCAGGCCTGTAGCTGTAAGCAGCATCTTGTCTAGGTAACGACAATGACAGCGTCTAAGTGCACCGAGCAGGTCAGCCTCGGCAGCAGCCTCTCCTAGCAGCAGTGCAGGAAGGAGCACTGCTGCTGCCCACTCTGCTTCAACCTGTCCCAAGAGTCTTGCACAGCTGTCAAATGTTCAAAAGGTGCCTCACTGCGCTTCTCAGGGTTTGTCCAACCATGTCTGTTGCTATCTGGGTTCCATGTTTTGGAAAATGTCTGACTCCATCTCAAGGTCAGACACTAGTCATTGCTCCATTTGAACACTAAAAGTGACCTGCTATGGCAAACCGTGCCTAGAGACAAGGTCACTGGACCGACAGATGATCAACAAATGAGCGTCACTTGGGTGAGGAGGAGTCACTTGGGTGCTGGGATGCAATCATTACCTGCTCCTTAATGTCCTGAAGCTGCTGCTGCAGCTTCTGCACGTCTGCATTGACATTTGTGTTGTCTTTGTCCTTCTGCAGCACTGGGATATTCCCACTCGCTAGAATAGAATTTGAGAAAAACCTTCTTAGTTATTACTGTTTTAACATAATGCCATATTTCTAAACTTTTAATTATTAAAAAAACAAAAGATGATTGGTAGAATGCCTTCATGCCATGGGTTGTATAAACTTAACAACAGAAGAAAGGCATAGAAGAGGCTAACGTTTAGGGCCTTCTTCAAAACTGCATTCCATTCAGAGAGAAAAGAAACAGTAGTGACATCTACATAACCGTCACTTACATCTTAAAGAGAAAAAAGTTTGGGGGCTAGGGAGGGTTGCTTGGTGGCTGAATGTTCACAATGTTCTTATGGAGAGCCAGAGTTCAGCTCTCGGCAGCCAAGTCACAGGACTTACAATCAGCTCAGTAACTCCAGCTCCGGGGCCTTCAACGCCTCCCGAGTTAATAAGCACCTGTACATATGTTTCCACGCGTTTATAAGCACCTGAACATACGTTTCCGCACATATAATTTTTTAAAAAGAAATAGAGGAATCCAGACATGGTAATGAATGATTACAGCTGCACACTCACAAGACTGAAGACAAGAGTATTGCCATTAGGTCAAGGTCAGTCTGGACTACATAGAAAGACCTTATCTTCCCCCCCCCCACCCCCCAACAAAAAGGCAGAGGTAGGAAGAGAGAGAGGTTTGCAGCAAAAGAGAACTTCTAAGTTTTGAAGGGTTCTACTTGCTTCCTCTGGCAAGTTCAAAACATGCACTCCTTTTTCTCTGCTCATTGGCCACTAGAATCATAACAAAATAACTACTAAAGGAATGTTAATCTGTCTCCTGATAACTTTAAAAAAATGTATATTCCTTTCTAGACAAAGTTCACATTGTCCAGACTAGCCTTGAACACACGATGTAGCCCAGGCTGGCCATAAACTCCTGATCTTATTCTACCTCCAAAGTGTTCAGATTACAGGTAGCACCCACCATACTAGGATGGGGATGGGAATAATGATGATGACGTCAATGGTCATTCAGACAGGGTCTAACCCTAACCCTATGTAAATGACTGGCCTAAAACTCACTACACAGAATATGCTGGCCTTAAATTTAGAGATCTGCCTGCCTCTGTCTCTCAGGTGCTAGAAATAAAAGCATGTGACCCACAGTCAAACATTAAGCAAGGCTCAAGGAACCCCATACAAGAAGGGGAGGAAAAATTGTAGAAGCCAGAGGGATTGAGGACATCACAAGAACACTCACAGGATCAACTAAGCAGGGCTCATAGGGGCTCACAGAGACTGAAGTGACAATCACAGAGCCTGTATGGGTCTGAGATAGGCCCTCTGCATTTATGTTATGGTTGTGTAGCTCTGTGTTCTCACTGAATCCCAACAGTAGGAGTGGGCTGTATCTCTGACTCTTTGGCTAACCCTCGGGACCCTCTTCTTCCTACTGGGTTGCCTCATCCAGCCTTGATAGGAGGGTTTGTGCCTGGTCTTATTGCAGCTTGTTATGCCACATTTGGTTCATGTCCCTTGGAGGGCAACTCTTTTCTAAAAGGACATGGAGGAGTGGATGGAGGGAAAGGAGTATTCTCTACAGTGGGATGGCAGGCACAACCACTCAAGCCTGACCCTCCTTCCTTTATGCCAAGATTTCCTTATCGTTAAAAATCCGGTCTGAAAAGTTCAGAAAGCTGTAAATATGAGCGCTTTGATTTTATCTGCCCTGCTCTGAACATCCTTGACTTTTTATTCTAGCTAATACCCATGCCTCAGAATTGTATTCTTCTCTCTTTATGAAAAAGGCAAAAGGCAAGAGCTTTGGGCAGAGGTGTATGTAGCAATGTTCTTCCTCATCTATTTACCAAACATGTTTAAAAAACCAAGAATCCAATAAATCCTTAGGTACCTGTACCTAGGGACTGAATCGGGATGTCAGGCTCACATGGTGTGTTCTCTACCTGCTGAGCCAGCTCTCTCACTGTGGTGGCTTGAACAGGAATGGCTCCCATGGGCTCATGGGTTTGAGTGCTTGTCATCAGGGAGTGGCACTACCTGACAGGGAATAGGAGATGTGGCCTTGTTGGTAAAGAGTGTTCCTGGGGGTAGGCTTTGTGGTTCCAAAAGCCAAGCCAATCCCAGAGCTGCTTCCTGCTCCCTGTAAATCCAGACAGTGCTCTCCACTACTTCTTCAGCATCAAGCCTGCCTGCATGCAGCACGTCCCTACTATGATGATAATGAACTAACATGAAATTGTAAGCAAGCCCCAATTAAATGACTTCCTTTACAGGAGTTGTTGTGGTGATAGTGTCTCTTCACAGCAATATAACACTGCCTAAGACACTGACCCAAAAGGAAAAAAAATTTTTAAACATATTATAACTGAAAAAGTAGGAGGCAGGATTTAGGAATAAAAGCCAACAGGTTACTGCTTACTAAGCATGAGCAATGACTTGATTTTGCCAGCACAATGAAATAAAAGGAAACAATGTGAAAGTTAATTATTTTCATCTCTCTGATTGTCTGTGTTACAATTCAGCTTACTCTGTCCCTAATAATTACTATCCAAGGTAATACATGCAAATTAGATGATCTTGCAATCCTATGTAAAGGGACCAAGTTAATACATTTGTAAACTGAAAAAAAAAATTAAATTGGAATTCTGTGCCCCATTTCCAAATATACTAAATTCGTCTGGTACACAGCTCATTGGTATAATATATGCTGAATTAATCTGACTCCCAGAAATAGATGTATAAACACAACCACTAAATTTCATCTTTAAAACAAAAAGCAAATATTCTTTAAGTAAGAATATAATGTTCTTCATATTGCAAAGCCTCAGAAGTGTAATGTTAAGCTGGCAAGATTGGCTCAATGGTAAAAAAGCTTGGCTCTTGCCCCATAAACCTAGATCCCCAGAACCCAAGTTAAGGATGAGGGAGAGAACCAATTCCACAGAGTTGTACTCTGATTTCCATTTACACACACACACACACACACACACACACACTTTAAAAGTCTATAAGCATACTACAAACTAAATAAAAATTTAATTTTACATTTCTTATAACTAACAATAGCACCCAAAAAAATCATCCCTACTCCTCTTGTCAATAGACCTCACCACCTATCTTAGGTTGAACAAGGCCACAGCATAGATAATGGAAGGATATACCCAAAAAGAAAGCAAACTAAGAACCCCTCAACGAGGACACTCACAGATGTCATCAGAGGGCTCTTCCGAGCTCTTGCCACCGCAGCATGTGATGAAAGGCACCCTCCGCTCAACCACTGCCCGGCACTGCACACACTTTTTCATCAGGCTAGCACAGTCTGAAAATGAGAACACTTCTTTAGCTTCAGCTTAAGAACAGTTGCCTTTCTCCGCTGTATTTCTATAAATTAACCACATACTGAAGCAAACATTAAAGAAACATACAAGATCCTAGCAACAAGTTATAAAATAATATCCTACCTTAATATCATGTTATTAACCTAAGGATGGGAACTGTCCACTGGAACAAAGAACCTTTTAGGAAAACATTTCCTAATGAACTGAATAGTAAATTTTTTTTCAAATAAATATTTCCAAATCATAAAATTTAGCTGGCAATGGTGGTATACAAATTATAATCCTGTTTTAAGGTCCATAAAAAAAAAAACAATAAACAAGCAAAAGAAAAAAAAAGATCTTAGAAAAGGCTTAGACAATGGAGAGAAATACTGTTGACACATTCAGTTAACGTTGGACCTGTGAGTGCTATACGCAGATGTGCACATCTGAGAGGAGGAACCTACAGCAGTCACTGCACGCACTGTAAGCATGTGCACTTGCTATTTCCCATCAGTCTGAAGCTCTGGGGCTGTTGATATAGCCTTGCCCATTTAACATGACGTATTCACTTGGCTCTTCACTCTCTCAGGGATTCCTCTGCCTCCCTAAAATATGACGGCTGAATGTTAATTTCCTAGAAACATTTTCTATAATACATGGTTTATTCTTCCCTTCCCTGGGGTTCCCTTCTGTTACCTGAAGCACTGCTTCAGAGTAACTAGGAAAATGTTTCCATAAGACCTTCTTTTTCATGAGAAATTTTCAAAAACTGTAGTTTAGTAGCCTTTCTCACTATAGAAAAGAAACACTGCAGCTGGAGAGAGGGCTTAGGGGTGGTTAAGAACACTAGCTGCTCTTCCTGAAAATCCAGATTCAGTTCCCACAGGGCAGCTCATCAGCAATTCCAGTTGGGGCAAGCTAGCACCCCCTCCTGGCCTCCTAAGGCACTGCATGTACACAGGGCACAGACATAACATTCAGGCAAAACATACACATAGAATACAAATTTAAAAATCTCTTAAAGAAAGAAAAATATCACAATATTAGCACACTATACATTATTGAATATTCATATCATCTTACATTTGAACTTGTTAATTATAAAATAAGAAACAGTAAGTTAACATGTTCTTTTTTATCAGCATTTACCACGTAAGTATGTTTCATTTCAAACTTTATTAAGCCATGGAATCGTGGATGTGGACAGGGTGTTATATACATCTAATGACAACACACTGGGTAGAGAATTATTATCCAGTCTGACATCGAAACATGAACATAGACCAGTCCCACACTTGGTGATGCAATATGCAGTTACATGTAGCCCAGTCTAACCTTGGGCACTAACAAATCTAGTCTGAGATTTGTTTTCAGTCTGGGGGATTAATGTATTATATACTAAAAAAACAACATACCACCAAAATCACATGGACGTTCTGTAACTGTTTATATATTTCTAAACAATGGAATTTTCTAAATAAATAAATAATTAGCCTCTTCAAAAAGGTTGTAACACTCTTCCTTTGAATAGTCAAGGTACTTTATATTCTTCAAGACTCCAACGCTCTGCTAACATCACTGTGGCATTGGTTCTGAACTAAACACTTCAGCATATACTCATTATGAGAGGACTGTTTGCCTCAGCCATAAGTAAGTGGTCAATAGCATGCTTAGAAGCTGGGCAGTAGGGGGCACACAGGCAATTCCTGTACTTGGGAGGCAGAAGTGGAAAGATCAAAAGTTCAAGGTTAGCCTGGGCTACATGTAAGACCCTTTCCAAAAACCCAAACAAACGCAAACTTTCGGGCTGCGGATGTAGCTCTGCAGCATTACACTTACTCAACGTGCAAGAGACCACAGGAGTGGTCCCAAGAACCATAACTAAACAGGAAAACATGGAAAACTCACCTAACTATGATTGTGCTGAAGATTAAATTATGATACATTTAAGAAGAGAGTAAAATGTCTAGTTCAGAGTTAAAAGTTCAAAGTTAGCTAGTACACTACAAAGTGAGAATCTTGTAAAAGTTTTGGAAATCCTTGGGGAAAAATAAAATATTAAGGCTCAAGGGACTGTGTACTTAACTATCTTTCAAATCTCACACAGGCATTACTTGGTCTACAGTAGGAAGGAGTCAACAAGTCACTGCCCCAAAGCCTGTCCACGTGAATAAGCTTCTATTAAAACCCAGACAGTTACATCGCTCCTATGGTCACTTCCGGACTGCAGTGGCGATGCTGGGCAGTTGGGAGAGGTGAGTGACCACTGCAAAGTCATGTGGCCTACAAAGCCAAGGGACATTGTTTGTTCTCAGACAGAAAAATGTTTGCTAACCTCTGGTCTACAAAAGTTTGCTAAAGAGAGAGTATGTCTTTCATGTTGTTGTGACAGCTGATGACAGCCTTTACACCTACCTCAGTAAATAGAAACAATTACTTGAGTTAGACTGTCAACAGTACAAATCCTTAACCTAATATTTAGTTTTCTATCAGAATGAAAAAAAATTAAAACAAAAATAAAAACAAACCACCAGTATTCCTGGGACCTATAAGACAGCTCAATGGGTAAGACATTTGTGATCAAGTTTGACCATCTGAGTTTGAGCCCCAGAACCTACAGGGAAGAAGAGAGAACCAGCTCAGATTCCCCTACACACATGTTAGTTACAGACCCATAGGTACATGTATAACCCACAGACATACACAAAAATAAATATAAATTATATATAAATATAAATAAATATAAAATAAAATTTAACATTTAAAGGGCATCTCTACCAATAAGACAATGTAATTTGCATACTATTCTAGTTATATTAAAAACCAATACTTCCTGACTAACGTATTTTGTAATATGAAATACCATTTAAACAAAGTATTAAACTTTTTGAGATCTTTTACTGATAAGTAAAACAAAACAAACAAAAGCCAACAAAAGAAAGAGAATTTAAAATATTGTAAGATATTAGAGGGATATAAAAAGTCAAGGCCTTCAAAATAAATGTCCTTGGGCTGGACAGATGGCTCAGCAGTTAAGAGCACTGTTTTTTCAGAGATCTTGAGTTCAATTCCCAGCAACCACATGGTGGCTCACAACCATCTGTAATGGGATCTGATGCCCTCTTCTGGTGCGTCTGAAGACAGCAACAATGCACTTATATATAATAAATAAATAAAATCCTTTTTTTTTTTTTTTTTAAGGTAAATGTCCTTAAGGGAGACGTTAAAGCAGTTTCTCAACCTGTGGCTTGTGACCCCTTGGGGGTTGCACAACCCTTTCACAGGGTTACATCAGACATCCTGTACATCGTATTGTAATAAAAGTCACACTGTGATTCTTAACAACAGTAGATCACAGTTATGAAGAGGTAGCAAAAATAATTTTATGGTTGGGGTCATCACAACATGGGGAACTGTATTACAGGGTCACACAGCATTAGGAAATTTGAGGACCACTAATTTAAAGCATCTCAAAAGCTTCAATATTGTCTTCCCAAAGAAAAGACTTACTAAATTCCCTAACCTAATGTTAACATAACAAGATTAGAGCCGAGGAACTGGGCGGGACACAGGGACAGCAACATGGAGGTGAGGACATGGAGGTCTCTAGCACACACCAACCACTGCCACATGCAAAAGGAGGGACTCGATGCTGTAACTGCTGCGGAAGTCTCTACTGTGTGTGTCCGGGGGCTGGGGAGGAGATCCTTTTGTGGTAGCACAAAATAAATAACAATTCAAAAATAAATAAGTAAATAAGCACACACCAATAAAAGACAGAACATAGAATTTCAGTAGTCAAATTATTCAGTATACTCTGTTGCTCAAAAGTAAAGACCAAAAAGGTACTAAATGCTTGTCCAGCTTTTCTGCAGATGGGTTAGCCAATAAACAAACATCGGAGATGCAGTCCTTCACTGTTGTCGCTATGATAACACTGGGCAGGTTCCCAATAGGCTACTTACTCTCACAAGCACACATGTGCCCACAAGGTTGAAAGAGAACGGCTGCTTTCTTGTCAGAACACACCACACATTCTTCAATCTACAGAGAGAAAAGGCAGAGTGAACAACTGCAGAGAAATCATGTCACCCCAGCAGCTTACATGGCCGTGTCTCTCTCCACTCCAGAACCTGACATGAAGAGCTGTGTAGAGAGATGCCATTGCAGCTGAGGTCAGGGACAAGGAGCTAAATGTTAGTTTCCTTTTTTTCAAAAACTTTAAGGAAATTTTAATAAAATATTAAATATTAAATATTAAAGCAAATGGCTGTGAGGACACCAAACAACAAAATCCTACCCAGATGAGTCAAACTGCTGAGCTTAACTTTAACAGAGGGTGTCTGTGTTGCCTCCATCAAGGCAATTCTTCATAAAAACCCCTTCTAGGATCTGGCCAATCCCCATGCTTCCTAGAGCCCAAAGCATTAGGTCATCCCTCACCCATCCTGTCTCTAAGTCTATAAGTCTTCCACAACCGACTTACAATTTCGGTTTGACCTCATCTACAATGTGTACAATTTGTGTACTATAACAAACCCTTTTCCTTCTAGCTCATACCACTGCCTTAGATTCACGCTTGTTTTCCAAACAGCCTACCTTACTTCAGCACAGTCACACTTAACTACCTTTGATTTATTAGTACTGTTATCCAGAAATGACCATCTCACTATAACACCATCCAAGCACTGAAACACTGTGTTCTTGCTTGCTTTCATATACGTGTGCTCTCCCAGCCTATGACTCAGAATTGTACATGGAGTTTGCACACCTGGCAAACTAGTTTAGTAGAGTAAAACTGTGTTGGTCTCTGATATTCTTGAACTAAAAAACCACCACCAATACTAATAAATTACCTACTAATATTTGTAAGAGTTTGAAATAATAGAGCAAATTGATCTAATAATGACTTGTCTATCCTTCCTCCTATTTAAAAGAAAAGACTTTCTAAGCACAAATATTCCCCTTCTGGATTATTTTCTCAGGTTACACTCCCACCGTGGAACAACTGAATCAAAGCATTTTGTGACTATGAGCAGATGATGTCTTCCCAGCATGTAGTGACGTTACTTAACAAAGTGATCACTTCCCACTTTGATTGCTAGCACTTACAACGAACAAACAAACAAACTTTTACTTCCTAATTCAACAAAAAGTATATATTAATTTGTAATGTATTTAAACTAACCTAATTACTGAAAAATCCAAATGATTCCTCTTAAAAACACCCTTTCCACTAAATATGAGTTTTAGGATTTTTCTTCCATGAAACTGTTGATTCCCCTTTAAATACTTGGGGTCATTATTTCCTCATGGTCAAAAACAGCTAGTAACCCAGAAAATCTGTTGATTGCATAGACATGTCTGTTTTTTTTTTAAATTTCCACAGATTTTAAAACTTTGTAGTAATACAAAGCAGAATTCAATGTGTCTAAGTTGTAAAAGACTCTGAAAGAATGTATCTAAATCGTAAAAGGCTCTGAAAGAAAAACAGGTGACTAATTTTTAAGTACTATACTTTAGATATAAAAAGGAAATGTAAACTAAAAAGAAAGACTTAAAAACTATGTATGGCCTTTAAATTCTGATAACAAAGGTCACAAGGAACACTAGTAAGAATAGACTAGAAATCAATTCAGAAACTCTGAACTAATAATCTCTTTAAATATATAAATTATGTATTATGATATTTAACTTATTTGTAAGAGCACAGTAAAATACCTATCAGAGAGGAGAGCATTACGTCTTACAGAACTCCACAATACACCACAACAGCAAAATACTGGCCAGTTTATTACCTTTGTCCTGGACTGAACCTGTTCTTTACAAATGAGGCATTTCTTGACACGAGGAGAACACAAAGAACACGTCGCAATGTGTCCACATGGACCAAAAAGAGTATCTCTCTTCATGTCTGAGCACACCATACACTCCTCTAAGGTTTCAGAATCATTGCTAATCATAGAAGGACTCCGAGAACCCACTTGGCCACTAATAAAACAAAATATTTCAAATCATGTCCATCCAAATATTCTAAACAAATATGTTAATTTTTTAACATCCAGAGTGTTACCAGCACACATAAAACCAGATTATATTAAAAATCAAATGTCAACAACTTTATTTAAAACTTTTTCTATTTTTTAAATTTATAATTGCTTATTTCATCTTTATTGCTCAAAAGCATAGACCAAAAAGGTTCATTTTCCTATTTATAACCTCTCTGCACATTCACATTCTTCTGGTGCCAGTCAATCTCTAAATTAAGACTCAATGAAAAAGAGTGAACTTATAATAAAAAGCTAAAAACACTAGCAAAAGGTAATTTAATGAGCTGGTTGTAGGGGTACATGCTTTTAATCCCAGCATTCAAGAAGCAGAGACAGGTGGGTCTCTGTGAGTTCAAGAACAGCCTGGCCTACACAGTGAGTTTAATAAGTCAGAGCAACATAGTGAGTCTTTGTCTCAAAATAAACAAAAAAACAAATGTAAGTGAAATGTTCTATCTACACGACACAGCAGAAGCCGCCAGAGGAATGGAACAAAAATCTCAAGTAGCACTATATTACTATATTAATAATATATTAATAAATCACCAGGGACTGGAGAGATGGCTCAGTGGTTAAAAGCACTCACTGCTCTTCCAGAGGTCCTGAGTTCAATTTCCAGCAGCCACATTGTAGCTCACAACCATCTGTAATTGGGATCAGATGCCCTCTTCTGGGTGTCTGAAGACAGCAACAGTGTGCTTATACACATAGAATAAACAAACACCACCAGAGTTCAAAAAGGGTGAAAAACTGTAAAGAAGACACTTTAGCTGCTATTCTGACATTCCACTGAATGTGCTGTTCAGAAGGCTAAAATTATACTTCAGAAAGGTAGACTACAGTTTATAAATATGTAGAAGCAGGCAGGAAATACATGTGTGTATAACTAATATAGCTATGAAAAATTAATACAGGTTTTAGGAACTTATGAATGCACATAAAGGTTCTATAGTAATGCCCCACTGCTCAAAGTTATTATTGTAGTAATGAGAGTGTTTTGTATCTATTTATAAATATATTCTGTATTCCTATATCAGAATGTTAAGTTCCTTAAAAATATAATTATATATATATATATATATATACACACACACATATATATTTTTTTTAAATATATACATTAAAATACTTAAAGTTGGGGTAGCAAGCTAGCTTAGGTTCCCACTTAAGTTACTTATATTAAAAGAGAGATAAAAAGACATCTCAGTGGTTAAGAGAATGTACTGTGCTTCAGAGGACACAGCTCCAGGGGGATCTGAAACCTCCTGTCTTGACAGACACAAAATTAAAAATAACTAAAATGAATCTTTAAAATAAATCCTCAATATATTTTCTTTAACACACACATACTCCTCTGTCTTTTCATTATCAATATTCTCTCTCTCTCTCTCTCTCTCTCTCTCTCTCTCTCTCACACACACACACACACACACACACATACACACACTCTTTTCTGTCCTTTCATCTTACTTTTTTTTTTTTCCTTTTTCTTTTTTTCGGAGCTGGGGACTGAACCCAGGGCCTTGCGCTTGCTAGGCAAGCGCTCTACCACTGAGCTAAATCCCCAACCCCTTCATCTTACTTTTACCCATCACAAGTTCTGTTCATGAAATCCAAAGTAATGTCATTTCATCATTACATATACTTTGTTCTTGTTCTTGTTTATTTTTGTTTCTCTGTGTACTCCTGTGTGCCCTAAAACTCACTCTGTAGACCTGTCTGGCCTCTTTCTCAGAGACCCACCTGCCTCTGCCTCCAGATTGCTGGGATTAGGAGTGTGTGTCACCACTGTCCAGTGGTTACACATACATTTTAAAAGAAGTGAGAAAGGACTGGAGAGATGGCTCAGCAGTTAAGTGCACTGGCTGCTCTTCCAGAGGTCCCAAGTTCAGTTCCCAGCAACCACATGGTGGCTCACAACCACCTGTAAAGGGATCTGATGTGTGTTTAAAGATAGCAACAGTACTCACATATATAAAATATTTTTTAAAAAAGGAGTGACGGGGTTGGGGATTTGGCTCAGTGGTAAGCTGCCTAGTAACACTTAAGGCCCTGGGTTCAATCCCCAGCTCCAAAAAAAAAAAAAAAAAAAAAAAAAAAAAAAAAAAGGAGTGACATGATCTAAAAGAAAAGTTGAGAAAATACAAAAGTAAAGGGAAAGCTACCAATATTGTCGCTAATAAGAGATATAAAGGTCAAAAGAGATGTGTACTTTTTGTATGCCTACTCAGTTAAAAAAATGTATACCAGAAGTTTTCACTAAAATTACTGACATTTCACATAGGAATGTGTGAAGTGATCATCTTTAGGGAAAATGCCCAATCAACCTGGCAGCTCTTTTCTTCATTCTTTTAACCCTTTATTGCTAGTAACTGTCTTTAAGGTCTTGGTGCAAGGTGCTAAAAGTATTACAAATTTTCCATGATACTCACTATATTCATAGAGAGTAAACTATCTGTTGCAGAAAAATATTCTAACATTAGTCAGAGCTCCTTTTTTTAACTCGTAAGGCTTTTTCTTATAGTTCCCAGAGTATGCAGGCTCCCTAGAAGATCAAGCTAGTGTAGAGAAATCTCTTAGGCTTACCCATAGGGTAATATACATAAGTGGGACCTGTAACATGAAATGAGACATACTACATAGAGGAATGGTTTCCAAGGATGGAAGAGGACGCACAGAGGTCTAAGAACTTCAAGGATCAAGATTCCTGCTAGCCCCACGTCCTCCCCGAGGAAGTTACACAGCATCTCGGGGATAGAACAGTACAGTACAGGACAAAACTAAACAGCACCTCGGGGATAGAACAGTACAGTACAGGACAAAACTACAGACCTGACTTTTTCCTTATGACATTTTGCCAGAGCTTTGCAGAGACTTGGGTCAGGACAGAGATCCAGTGGTGACTGACCCTTCTTATTTCGAATGCTGAGGTCGGCACCATTGGCTGCCAAGAAACACGCAATAGATGCTGCACTCTTCTTCTCGGCCCCCTGAGTACCAAGTCCCATTATTAACTGAAATCAAATGAAAAGAATCATTATTTCCCCTTACAGAGATCTGCCATCAATCATTGCTACCAATATGTGCATGTATTAGACATGTAAGAGTTTCAGTCCTAATATAGACTCATCTCTTCCCAATCCCCATTTTCCTTGATTTTCCCACATTTGTGAACTTACCCTCCAGTGTACAAGTGGACCAAAAGTGGCTAAACTCAATTGGATGCCTACCTCCTACATGACTGATTCAGAAACTACACAGAACCAAAGTCAGGTCAATTAAGGCTAAGGAACTCAAGTACAGTTTCTGGTTAAGAAGAAATAGCATTTTTGTTCCTACTCAGTTTAGCTCTGAGGCTGCTACGAACTCAATGCTTCTGAATCAAGGCAAAACTTAAAGAATGAAAAGAACCAGGATATGATTACATCATCTGAGTTATGGACCCAAATATATCTGAAATTGTTAAAAGTATAATGATCAAGACTCAACGAGGACCCATAGAAGCCAGGTAGTGTTTTAAGTACTTCTATGATCTTATACAACAACCTGTGGAGAGAAGTATGCTCTTCTCAACTTTAAAATAAGAAAAAAGAAGATACAAAGAAGTTAAAAATATATACCCAGAGTCTTACAAACAACAACTCACAAACATTCCGGCCTCAGATACATTTATACTCTTTTTTTTTTTTTTTTTTTTTTTTTTTCGGAGCTGGGGACCGAACCCAGGGCCTTTAAACTTTGCTAGCAAGCACTCTACCACTGAGCTAAATCCCCAACCCATTTATACTCTTTATAATGATAATAAAATTCATTTGAAAGTGAAAAGGCTTAAAATAACCGATCATTTAAAATAAATTTGGAGGACTTCCATTGCCTGATTTCAATATATACAAATGCTGAATCACAAAGCTATAAGATACCTGAGTGGGTATCCCATAGCTAAGAAAGAACATGGACAAAAGGAACAAGATGCCGTATGTAAAAGGAAACCTCCAGATAAATAGCTTACTGATCTTGGATAAAGGCAGCAGAAAAAGATGCTACTCAACAAACAGTGTAGGGAGAGTTGGCCATCCACCAATGACAAATGAACTGCCACCTATAACATACACTATATAAAAGTTCCCTTGAACTTAAATGCAGTTACTCAGCCTCATAAGCTTCCATAGCAAGAAGTCTGAATGATCTTCATTTTGCCAAAGATTTCTTAGGACACATAAAGCATACCTAATAAAAAACTAATTATACTTTTTCAACATTAAGACTTTCTGTTCTTCTAAGAACATTGTCAAAAATTAAGCATGATGGCTTACACCATGATCCCAGCCATTCAAAGGTCAAGGCAGGAGGAACAAGAGGATAACTGGGGTAGACTGAGGCCTCATCACAAAACACCACTGTCAAAAGGGAAAGAAACGTGAATGTACAATACAACTCACTTCTTGCCATGCCAGGGCACTACTAACAAGGAAGACATCAACAGAATGATTTTAGACTTCTAGGCTTGTCTGAGTTTAGAGAAGCATCTTGGGGGAAACGCTAGATCAAGTGGAGATCCATCTCTTACAGCTTTCTAAGAAAAGTTTTCTAAGAAGGCAAAAAGGACCAAATATCCATTCTTGACTTTTTCTCCTCATGAAGACAGAAGGTACTGACACATCACACCAGTCATTATACACACAACTGGTATACCTGTACTTCTGACTATTCTCTACAGTGTCTGGAAACTATAGGATGTGTAATTTACAGGGACGCTTTTGTTGTTTTGTTTATTTGAGATAGAGACTCACTCTAGCCTAGGCTGGCTGAAAATTCACTATATACCACAATGTGATCACAAATCCTGCCTTAGCCTAAGTGAGGGATTACAGTCATGAGTTAGCATGTCTGTCTTTACATATATTAATTCTTGAAAGATATCACTGAGTGTTCCTGAGTAAGCTATCCTCTCCATACACGAACATTTCATACTAACTCACACTCGTTCCTAGGCAGCAGCACTGCACCATCAGTCATTACCTTCCACTATCACCCTGCAGAGAAGAGAAGGCAGTGGCTGCATCAGTAGCAACACAAGCCACAGACCAGCAAAAATAAGTGCACATCACATCCTTGCTGTGACCTTGTTTTCACATTAGATAAACAATTCTTGAAATAACTAGAAGAAATAAAAATACCTGGGAAGTGGGAGAGTGCTTGCCTAGTATGCATGAGGCCTAGGACTCAATCCGTAACACCTCAAAAATTAAAACCACAAGAAAACAAAGAATACTAAAATTCTAATGAAAAAGATTTGAGCAGGTAGTTTATCAAATACACATGGGATTGATCGAATGAAAAGCAAGTCAAAATGAACAGACATTAGGGATTTCAAATTAAAATCATAACAGATACTCCACTCCATTCATGCTGAAGTTATAAAGAACCAAACAACTTTTGATAAGATGCAGAACAAAGCGGCAGCTGGGCAGCTCTTGGTAAGAATTTCTCGCCAAACCTGAGCGGGCGAGCTGCGAGCCTGAGCCTGGGCGGCCGCCCAGCACCATATTGGTGAACACCAATGAGCTGCGGCACGACGTCATGATCAACCAGTTCGTGCTGGCCGTGGGTTGCGTGGCCGACCAGGCGCAGCAGCTGCTGCAAGCGGCCCACTGGCAGTTCCAGACCGCCCTAAGCACGTTCTTTCAAGAAAGCAACATTCCCAACAGCCACCACCACCCGCAGATGATGTGTACTCCCAGCAACACCCCTGCCACACCACCCAACTTCCCTGATGCGCTGGCCATGTTCTCCAAACTTCGAACCTCTGAGGGCCTGCAGAGCAGCAGCAGCCCCATGACAGCTGTGGCCTGCTCCCCTCCCCCTGCAAACTTAAGCCCCTTCTGGGCCGCATCCCCACCCAACACCAGGTGCCCTGGATCCCGCCCTCTTCCCCCAACATCTTCCATCTTCACTGCCCACACCCCACGTGGCCCCCGGAGCATCACAGGGGGGCGGCCCTCAGAAAGCCATGGCAGCCATGGATGGCCAGAGATGAGACTGGACCCCGCTGGGCTAGAGCAGGGGGCAGTCCAGGGTTGTGGGGACACGGAAGAGGGCAGGGAGGGGGGAAATACAAGAGGGCGGGGGCGGGGGAGTTCTTCAAGATCGCACTGGAAGATTTTATAAGAGAATTTTTGTGGGTTGGGGGGGACAGCAAACTCCTGAGCCACTTGGGTTCTTCAGGAGTTTCTCTCCAGGAAAGTTTTTTTTTTCCTCTTTTTAATAAATAACTATAATATATATGAATATAAATTTAGCCAATGTTTGTGAAAGAGTGGGGCCTATACACATGTTCCAGTCAAGAGGGCAAGGCTCACCTCTGCCCAGTTGTGGGGAACAAAGGGTGCTCGTAGATGGAGTGATCATGCAGCTGGATGGCCGTGCTGCTGGGAAGGAGAAGGCACACCAGCCATTGACAAGCTCCACCCCCAAAAGAGGTGGTCCCAGAAGGGTCCTCAGAATCATGAACTTTGTATCCCATTACTGGTAGACAATTTTCATCTCTGCTGGTGGTGGCCTCTTGTTGACTCTGAAACTTGTCACCCGATCACCAGCAAGGTGTGCAGAGCTGAAGACTTGGCTGCCCTCTGGTGAATGGATTATTTGATTGTCCCATCCCTTGCTGTTCTGACTATTCCACAGACCCCCAGTCTGTGTGTGTGTCCAGGGCCAGAGGGCCACCACTAAGGAGAAACTACCTTTGGATTGAGTTCCCAAATTAAAATCAATGCACCAGGGTGCAATTTTAATTAAAAAACTTAAAAGACTTTTCTAACTTCTAAAGAAAAAAGATGCAGAACAAATGTACTTCATAGTGACCAATAGTAGTATTAAAGTTTGATAAACCCAAAACCATCTCTGATAAAATGTTTTGTCCAATGCAAACCAGTAAATATAAAACATGCTTCCACTACAGGGAAAGGACATTATTTTTACTCACTGTGTTTTTTGAAGGTTCCCAGGCAGCATCTACCTTGCCCACATCTTGCATGTCTTGTAGCTGACGTAGTTGAGACAAAGTATGATGTCTCAAAGCTTCATGCAGAGGAGTATCTCCATCCTTATCCTGAATGTCTAGCTTAGCACCTGCACGGACCAAAAGCTGAGAGAAAGATGCCGCATTTGCAGAGTGTCCATAGCTTTAAGAAACTGCAGCCTATCAGGAGTGAGCATTCTAGACCTATCTGAAATTTTAAACAACAACAAATGCAAACAATGTTTGCTAAAACAGTAGCAAAATGAATTACTGATTGTCCTGACATGTTTCAACAATCCTTCTTAATCCTTTCTACAACTACCTAAGGCTAATCTCTGTACAGCCTTACCTGTCTTGGCAAATTGTACTTTTTGTCTTGTTTCGTCTCTTTTTTGTTCTAAAAAGTTATATAAAATATAATTCTAAGACTTATTTTTCAAACTTGTGGTTAATGTTTGTTGTCAACTTGTTTAGATTTGGAGCAACCGAGGAAACACACCTCTGGGTGGGTATGTCTTTGAGGAAGTTTCTAGAGGTTTAACAGAGGCAGACCCACACTGAATGTGAGTGGCCCTGTGTGATGGTCTGGTGTACCAGACTGAAAAGGAGAAGAAAGTGAGCCAAGGATCAGCATTCATTTGGGAGGCTAAAAGTGTTTATTCTAAGGTTGTCTTTCTAGAGAATTTAGAAAAGGTCATAATTTAACAGGGAGAATTAGCTAAAATTGATTTTACAGCCATAATCTCATTTGGTTAAAAAAAATATTTGTTGCTAAGCAAAAGTTATAACCTTTTACATTAGTACAGAATTTATTTGATAAAAGTTCAGATTTTCTTTGATACAAATTTCTTATCAATTTAAAATTAATATTGTTACTCTCATATAGAGGCATTGTGCCTATCAACGCAGTGAAGAATAAAAGCTTATTCCTTTACTGCTATTATAAAAGTAATCTGAGGTGATTAAACATGTGAGCTGAGGGCCATGTGAGTTCATGGATCCAAGTTTATTGTTAGAGTGCTTTCAAGATACTTTATTAAGATAATTAACAGACAACAGTCCAGATTACTTATATAGTTAGATGGTTTTCAAAAACGTCAGAAAATATGAAAATTTAATGTTATTTATCTTTTGTTGAGACATGTCTGCTCCTAATAGCTCCCCTTTGGTAGATTCAAAGAAGAAATTGAACATCTACCTCCAGGTGAGGTGATGTATTATGGCGAGACAGCCAGTAGGGCAGAAATCGCTTATTTCTCCTACAGACGAAATAAATGTCCAGAAAAGGACACATTGCAGAAGAGTTGACTGATAATTTCTACTGAGCCAGAATGATCAGCCCTTTGAAATTCTGCAATTCAAAAGTCTGTCAGGTGATCTAGGCCAGAAGGTTGAAGACTTGCTCTCATGTGTTGCTGACAGGGGACTGTGCAAGTAGACAATTGTCTCTTCAAACCTGTTTCAGTTCGGGAAGCCATGTTAGGCTCCCTATATTTTCAGATAATATTGGTCATTCTCAGATTTCTGACAGGTTGAAACTAGTTATAGTCTCATAACCTACCCAGGCTGTTTAACTTTGAGAATACATGTTTTATTAGATAGTATACAAGCTAGCCAGGATATAACATGGATTTTAAGCCTTTTTAAAGCTGGAATAGGTAAGGAAATGTTCTGTCTAACTGATAAAATATTGGACTGAGTGTTAAGATATTTTTTATACTTTATAAGTTACAAAAGAATAGCTGTGCTCAGCTTACATTTGAAAGAAAAGTTGTTTTTTATTAGACAGAAACGGTGAAGTGTAGATTGATGTTATTATGCAGGTGAAGGCAGACAAGAAAAACGAGGCCTGTCATTGGATGATCAAGGAAGGATGGACAGACATTTAATTTTAGAAGCAGGCGAGAGGGGGCAGAGAGAGAAGGAGCTGGGAGAACATGGCAGCAGATGTTAATATTCTTCTCTGCACATAGATACAGGTTGTTATGAATATTTTTAAGGGATAGGTGTGTACAGGATTTTGTGCTATCTAGATGGACAAATTATATCTTATTGATTGGATCAGAGGTTATTGTGTGGTGTGTTCTTTCATGCGGTGACTTAACTGAGTCCACAGTAAGAGAGCCGTGAGGCGGGCTAAAAGAAACCTTCTTTAATTTTTACCAATGCATTTCTCACTAATATTATGAGAAGTCTGAGAACATGGGCTGAAGACTTTGAACTAGGTATTAACTCCCTATCCCACAGACACAAATGAAATGCTCTAAATCTTAGCATGGTTAGAAAGCTTATTACAAGCTCATATTGACATGAATGAATACTTTACCCTGACAATCTGGGTGTGCTGCCGTTCAACAGCAAGGTGTAGGGCCGTCTGCTGGTTCACGTTCTGGATATCCAAGTTTGCATTTCCCTAACAATGAACAGATTTTAGATGGTTACATCTGAACAACAGAGAAGAACATGCAAACTGTTATTTACAAGGAATACATAGCTCTGTCCACCACTACATCTTCCTTGGAAGTTGCCCAGACACAGTTCTCATACAGAGAGTAAAAACTTGACAGACAGACAGACAACAAACCTACAGGTAGAACAGTTAATGTAAATATGAGTATTTCCTTTACAGCTCAGGGACAAAGTATTCTCTTTCACTATCCCCTGAAAGCAATTCTTATAAGCTGTAAGTACTTCTAAAAAGCATCTATGTCTCCATACAGGATTCAAAGTAAATTTTAGTGACCTGAAGTTCTGTTAAAACATAACTGCCTCTCCTACCTGATGCACCAACAGCTCAGCCACTTCCACATGATTATTCAGGGCAGCCAGGTGCAAGGCAGTATAACCATCATCTTTCTTCTCATCCACAATCCATGGTCTTGGTAATTTTGAGAGTAAAACACGCATTGCACTAAAAGACAAATTGACATTGTCTTTACATTTGCATAATATGATTTTTGTTTTCTTTAGAAAAATATTCAAAAGAAACCCTGTTATCAAATTAAGAAAGCCTTTAAAAAATAATGAAGAAAGAAAATTATGTTTCTATACACAGGCAGGAATTACTATCATAATTCTCCAATGTTTCCTTCTGTGATATTCTGAAAGCTAAACAAACTGTCAGCATTTGCAGAATGAAGTCAGCACAGACATTAGAGAGGAAAGCTGTGGTTGAAAGGGAAACCTCCCAGGAGGAACAGAGAGCAAACAGGGTGGCCTGAGGAAACCCATATTCACCTTCAGTAGTTTCTACCCATAAAAGAAGTAACAAACAACAGCAGGTAACAAGGGAGACGGTGGGAAACAGTGACCAGGCACACTCAGAGGCTTGTTAGGAATAGCAGAAGTAAAAGTCTGACTTAATCATAATTCAATATTTACACTTCTAAAATCGTTAATAATTTCAAAGAGCCAAAAAAGTCAAAGACACACTAAAGAACATAAAAGACTAAAATGTCCCAGACACCCAGAGAACCAAATTAAGAAATAAATGCTTCTTGGCAACTTTTCCTCACAAAAATATTTTCTATGAAAAATTCAGATTCTACACTGATATTAGGACCTCAGAGGACTCGGTTGCAAATGTTTTTGATGGCACAATTTTATGAATCCCATGTAGGAAGTGCCAAGAGTCTTAAGAATTGGCTTTGGTTCTGTTTGCACCTGGAGCCACAGCTCTCTGTATCAAGATTCCACTGGGACAGAGCTAGTCTCTGAAGAGTGCTGACACACCTGAGAACACAGATGAGACCAACACCCTGCTCCTCAGGACACAGGAGCCGAGGAGCAGTCTGGGACAGGATCCTTCCAGTTTCCATCTGCGCCCAGAGCTGACCTTGTGACATAGCTAGCTCTCTGTACCCAGATCCTGCTGGGAGAAAGTCGGTCTCTAGTAATGCTGCCATGTAAGCTTACAAGAGGGTCAAGCCACTGTCAGAGACAGCAAGACCAGCTAATACCAGAGATAACCAGATGGCAAGGGGCAAGGACAATACCTAAGCAACAGAAACCAAGGCCACCTGGCATCATCAGAATCTAGTTCTCCCACCACAGGAAGGCACGGATACCCCAACACACCAGAATAGCAAGATCCAGAATTAAAATCACATCTCATGATTACGATAGAGGACTTTAAGAAGGACATAAATAACTCCCTTAAAGAAATACAGAAGACACAGGCAAACAAGTGGAAGCCCTTAAAGAGAAAACACAAAAATCCCTTAAAGAGTTACAGGAAAACACAACCAAATAGGTGAAGGAATTGAACAAAACCATCCAGGATCTAAAAATGAAAATAGAAACAATAAAGAAATCACAAAGGGAGACAACCCTGGAGATAAAAAACCTAGGAAAGAGATTAGGAGTCATAGACACAAGCATCACAACAGAATTCAAGAGATAAACCAGAAACTCAGGGGCAGGAGATACCACAGAAAACATTGACATAATCATTAAAGAAAATACGAAACACAAAAAGCACCTAACCCAAATCATGCAGGAAATCCAGGACACAATGAGAAGATCAAACCTAAGGATAATAGGTATAGAAGAGAGTGAAGATTCCCAACTTAAAGGGTCAGTAAAATATCTTCAATAAAATTATAGAAGAAAACTTCCCTAAAGAAAGAGATGCCCATAAGCATAAAGAAGCCTACAGAATTTCAAATAGATTAGATCAGAAAACTCCTCCTGTCACAAAGTAGTCAAAACACCAATACACAAAACAAAGAAAGAATATTAAAAGCAGTAAGGGAAAAAAGTCACATAACATATAAAGGCAGACCTATCAGAATTACACTAGACTTCTCACCAGAGACTATGAAACAT
Source organism: Rattus rattus (assembly GCF_011064425.1). NCBI lineage: Eukaryota > Metazoa > Chordata > Mammalia > Rodentia > Muridae > Rattus > Rattus rattus. Next base: position 33,306,270 of record NC_046168.1, read on the forward strand.
AGAAGACCCTAGGCAGATTTCATACAGGCCCTAGGAGGACACAAATGCCAGCCCAGGCTACTATATCCAGCAAAGCTCTCAATTAACATAGATATTCCATGACAAAACAAAATTTATACAATATCTTTGCAGAAATCCAGCCCTACAAAGGATAATAGATGGAAAACTCCAACAACAGGAGGGAAACTACACAGCAGAAAAAGCAAGAAAGTAATCTTTCTACTAACCCAAAAGAAGATAGCTACACAAACATAATTCCACCTCTAACAACAAAAATAATAGGAAATAATAATCATTGGTCCATAATATCTTTCAACATCAATGAATTCAATTACCCAATAAAAAGAAATAGATTAACAAAATGGATACATGAATGGCCCAGCATTTTGCTGCATACAGGAAACACACCTCAGTGACAAAGACAGACACTTCCTCAGAGTAAAAAGCTGGGAAAATATTTTCCCAGCAAATGGTCCCAAGAAACAAGCTGGAGTAGCCATTCTAATATCGAATAAAATAGAGTTTCAACCCAAAGTTAACAAAAAAGATAAAGAAGGACACTTCATACACATCAAAGGAAAAATCCACCAATATGAACTCTCACTCCTGAATATCTACGCTCCAAAAGCAAGAGCACCCACATTCATAAAAGAAATTTTACTAAAGCTCAAAGCACACATTGCACCTCATACAGTAATAGTGGGAGACTTCAACACCCCACTCTCAACAATGGACAGATCATGGAAACAGAAACTAAACAGAGATACAGTGAAACTAATAAAAGTTATGAACCAAAATGGATTGAACGAATCTATAGAACATTTCATCCTAAAACAAAAGAATATACCATCTTCTCCAAAATTGACCATATAATTGGTCACAAAACAGGTCTCAACAGATGCAAGAAGACAGAAATAATCCCATGCATTCTATCAGATCACCATGGAGCAGAGACTGAAAAAAAGGCCATCCATAGACTGCCCCACCTGGGGATTCAGCCTATATACATACAGCCACCAAACCCAGACAATATTGCAGATGCCAAGAAGTGCATGCTGACAGGAGCCTGATATAGCTGTCTAAGAGGCTCTGCCAGAGCCTGACAAGTAGAGAGGAGGATGCTCACAGCCAACCATTGTACTGAGAACAGGGTCCCCAATGGAGTAACTAGCGGAAAAAAAACTGAAGGAGCTGAAGGGGTTTACAACCCCATAAGAAGAACGATATTAACTAACCAGGCCCTCCATAGCTCCCAGGAACTAAACCACCATCCCTAGAGTACATAGGGATGGACCTATGGCTCTAGCCGCATATGTATCAGAGGATGGCCTTGTCAGGAATCAGTGGGAGGAGAGGCCCTTGGTCCTGTCAAGGCTCGATGACCCAGTGTACGAGAATGTCAGGGCAGGGAGATGGGGAGGAAGAGGGTTAGTAGGTAGGGGAACACCCTCAGAGAAGCAGGGGAAGAGAGTGGGTTTCTGGAGGGGAAACTGGGAAAGGGGATAACGTCTGAAATGTAAATTTAAAAAATCTAATAAAAGAAAAAAAGAAAAAGAATTTAAGTCTAAACTAAAAAGAAAAAGAATTTAAGTCTAAACTAAAAAAAAAAAAGAATAGGCTTTGAAGGAGCATGTAAGATGGCTTAAGAGGTAAAAGTGCTGTGGCTGAGTCTGAGTTTGATTCCAGGGACTCATATGATGGACGGTGGAAGGAGAGAACCAACTCCTGTAAGTTGTGCTCTGACCTCAATATGTACATGTAATATCAATGCACATGTGTGAACACATGCTTACATAGATCCATAAGCTCATCACACAGATACATACATACATACACACATTCACGCACACAAAATAAAACCAGATAAATAACTGTTTTTTAAAATTAAGCTTTGGGAGGCTGAAGAGATTTTTTTTTCTTTTATTGGATATTTTTTTTTTTATTTATATTTCAAACATTATTCCCTTTCCTGGTTTCCCGGACATAAGACCCTATCCCATCAAGACCCCCCCCCGCCGCCCTTTTAGCTCCCCCCCACACATTCCCCTACACTGGAGGTCCAACCTTGGCAGGACCAAGGGCTTCTCCTTCCTTTGGTGCCCAACAAGGCCATTCTCTGCTACATATGTAGTTGGAGCCCAGGGTCAGTCCATGTATACTCTTTGGGGAGTGGCTTAGTCCCTGGGAGCTCTGGTTGGTTGGCACTGTTGTTCTTATGGGGTTGCAAGCCCCTTCGGCTCTTTCAATCCTATCTCTAACAACTCCAACGGGGGATTCCGTTCTCAGTTCAATAGTTTGCTGCTAGCATTCGCCTCTGTATGTGACATGCTCTGGCTGTGTCTCTCAGGATACATCTATATTTGGTTCCTGTCAGTATGCACTTCTTAGTTTCATCAATCTTATCTAGTTTTGGTGGCTGTATATATATGGGCCACATGTGAGGCAGGCTTTGAATGGCTGTTCCTTCAATCTCTGGGGCTGAAGAGATATTAAGAGCGGTTGTAAACACTGACTGCTCTTCTAGAGGTCCTGAGTTCAATTCCCAGCAACCACATGGTGGCTCACAACCATCTGTAATGGGACCCAATGCCCTCTTCTGGTGCATCTGAAGACAGCTACGGTGTACATAAAATACTTTTTAAGAATAAAAAAATAACTTTTAGATTATGTATGCCCATGTGAAATAATGTGATATTCCGATAATGTTTTTAGGTGAGTTTTCAATGAATGCCTCAAATATTTTTTCATTTTCATTCGAGATGGAGGAGTGTATGTCATAGCTCTCTGTTGCATACTGTCCCTACTCTTTCTATTCTAACATGTTGACAAGGCACTGTTCAGCCCACACTCAAGGGGTGCAAAAGCCATGTTCCCTGCCTGAGAGAAGCACGTATTTAGGCTAACAGGTGGGGAATTCACTTTTACTGTGATACACACACACACACACACACACACACACACACACACACACACACTATGCATACATATATGTATGTATACGTACACACACATAACATTCATATATACGGATATGAGTAAATTTTTTAATGATTCATTTATTTTTATATTATGTGCATTGGTGTTTTGCCTGCATGAGGATTTTCAATCTGCTGTAACTGGCAATTTAGAGTTGCCACTTGGGTGCTGGGAATTGAACCCAGACCCTCTACAACAGCCAGTGTCCTTAACAGTGGAGCCATCTCTCCTGCCCCATCTTCAGAGATGGTAATTAGAATCTTATCAACCCTGTTAAAAAATAAACAAAACAACACACTACCTTGAGAAGAGAAACCATTTTTCGGCCCAGCCTGCAAGGTAAGCTTTAAGAAAATAAAGGAAGAGACCCTTGTCCCCTCACCTCTGTACACTGGTAATAGATCAGAGCAGTCTTCTTTCTACAGCATGGGCAATTTTAGGAACACACCATAGAACCTGGGAGGGCAGCTACAGGTTCTTCTCTGCAGCCCCTCCAACTAGTCACTAGCAGAGCCTACTGCTATGCTGCAAGCACTGAGGGCTATGAAATTACAAGAAAGACACTATTGCTAGCTCAGTAAGTAAGTCAACTTCTTTTATTAAGCCACAGACTGTTAACTGCAGCCTCTAAGATTTGGTGTTATTTTTCCCAATAGGGACACACTCTTCCATTTATCAACTAGTTCTTTTCCAACAGGTTAACGACATGGATGTTTTAGAGATAAGATCTTACTACCAGTTAAGCAGGCATTTGTAAATAGTGCCAAAAAAGCATTAAGTTCCAGAACAACTAATAGTGGTGCCTAGCCTAATCCCTGGCACATGGCAGTGCTCAGACATTTGCTGAATGATGAACAAATGAGTTCCAAGAAGCAGAGGGGACAAGCAGCTGTCTACACTGGTATGCAGTGCTCAAATGGTACCAGGCCAATCTCTAGGGCCTGCCATGCTATTTGTAATGTCTTTCTTCAGCAAGAGGGAACATTTCCTTAAATCCAGCAGGTAAACTACAGAAGTCTTGCATATTAGTATCATTTAATGCTAAAAAGATGTTAGAACAGCATTTTACTGGGTGGTCAATAAACATTTGCTTAGTTAATTTAAGAATCCCTTAATAGTAGGTAAAGCAGATTAATACAGAGTCCATGAAGAAACTTAAGACAGTTAGCCCAAACACAAGTTCTTGGAGCCATGTCATACTAATATTATTATAGTTATATACAAAAGGAGATTCTCTGCACATGGAAACCAGAGCTCAAAGCTTTGCTGAGTAGAAAGAAGGAAGAGGCATAGGGCATGACATCACATCTGAGTACCCAGGCTGGGCTGGACTAGCAACACCAGATCGTTGGTGGAAGCTGAGCATAGGAGTTCTCTGACTCATTTCACTGTCACAGCCCAGCACAGGACCATGGCACAGTGTTCCATTGCACTTAGCAACAAGATTGGGTAGTTTAAGACCTGAAAATTTAACTCTTAAAATCTGACATGTATCCTCTCTTAATGTACATCAATTTTGAACATCTGGAAAAGGTAGTTTTCTAAAATTCGCCCACATTCACAAAAGCATTCCTTTAAAATCCTCACCCCAAGGAAGTTAACTGTGAAGACAAAAACTGTCAACTCCAGCTCCTCTGCCTGTGTAAAGTGATTTAGGTCTACTTGACTCTTAGCTCAATGGCTACTTAAAACAACATGTCTGAATTAAGAACAAGGTACACTTGGCTTCTCCTGTCCACTTTCTTAAGCTTTTAATATTTAAATTTTATCTTTTATAAATTAGCTTGGTTTGCTGTTTTAATACTACTCATTTTGGGTTAAAAATAAATATCTATTAAAATTGAACCTGAATAGCAATTAAAATTGAGAACGCTGAAGTAGTTCTTGTTTTTAAGACACATACCATATGGCAAAGTTATGCCAAATTCATGGCCATAATGTCTGTGGATAGGTCATACCTAAATGGTACTTAGAAAACTGGAGTCATGGCTTAAAGCAGAAGAGAGATCACTTTAGACTTGGTTTGGGAGTTTAATCCGCACTCAAAGGCATCTTTGGACTTGCACATGTCCATAGAGTCCAAACCACATCATTACCCATAGGCATCCCTACTGTACTCTCACTATGTGCTACAATCAGGCGACCGCAGTGGACACTGAACTAAGAAAGATTCTAAATATCCTTCCAAAGAATCCCTCATAGGAGTTTCTTCCTGATCTTACCTCACAGCCACTATATAGATTCTACTCACCATTTCTATTCTCCATTTAAGTACTATTTATTATTTTTTAAAATAATTTTTAAAAATAGAAATAGCTAACTCTAAATATAACTGTACAAAACCCCTATAGGCCAACAGCTGTGTAATACATTACTATGCAAAACATTTTTTAATTTCTTTTTTTATTGGATATTTTATGTATTTACATTTCAAATGTTATCCTTTACCCCCCCACCCCCTTCCCCTATAAAGATGTTTCCACTCCCACCCACCTACAACCATCAAAAAAGTCAGATTATGAAATATTTTGGTAGCAGAGGGATTTTTACATCCTGCAGATCTGCCTGAAGACTGTCTTGCTAAAAGCCAGGGCAAATTTGTAGTGCTCCCCGACCCCTGACCTTTTTCTCTGCAGTGCTTCTAAGTATAGTGACAAGCGCGTGAGGTTTTCCTAGTCTCAGCACAAGCTCAGGGAGAATCTGGGAAATGTGAGTGGAAACATGAGACTCGTCTTTATTTGGCAGTACTTAAAAAAAACCAGCAGGACAAATGGCAAAGCGGTGTTGGGACCATAGGAAGAACAATCAATAGGCAGAAAGAAGGATAGAAGCCTCCTCAGCTTTTAGATCGACAATCGACAGCTGAGAGACTATTTTTTGCTATGGCTGACTAAATATGGTCAGGGAAGAGAGAGGCACAAGAGAGCCTGTTTGCCCAGGAGTGCATGTTTCAAATGCTTAGCTGCCTATAAAGCTCTAACAGCCTAGGCTGTTTCGGGAAGTACATGAGTTGGCCTCTGTGGTGACTGTGGAAGTCCTGACCTCGCTTGCAGACTTGACCTCTGGATATGACAAGGTAGCTTCATTCCAGATCTACCACTAACCTTGGAAATTCAAACTCCTGTTCCTCCAAAAGAATCCCAAAGCATGGAAGATAAAGACGATTTCCTGGGGCACCGAGAAGAACCCAGTATATTCTGGTGGGCACAGGAACAGGGTGAATGTTTACAGCCACTTGGGGAGTGTGAGGTGTGTTTGGGGTTTTGCTCGCAGTTTTTTGTTTTTTTTTTTTAATCTTAGATTACAAAATTAACATCCACTGCAACTTTCCCCCTCTTGTGAATCATTTCATCTAACAAAAAACCTAGGTACATTCTCTTTGCCACTGTAGTAACCTCCCCATTACTGAACTTTCTCTATATATCTATACAATAATTGAAATATTACATTCCAAATTATATGACCAATGTTGATTCAATTTTAGAGAGAGAGAGAGAGTGTGTGTGTGTGTGTGTGTGTGTGTGTGTGTGTGTGTGTGTGTCTATGAGGAAAAGCAAGAGAGAAAGGTAAATCATGTAATTTTGTGTATATTTAACTTGTCTTTCAAATTTATCTTAAAAGGTAAGGGTCTGTGTTCATTTATGCATCTGCTTACTTCACCCAGCTCATAAGAGAAGTGCTGAGTCAGCAGCAGTGTGACAGAATAATCATGATGTGGTGACCGCTATGACTCTAGGTCACTGCATCTCTTCCCTGTGAGTGCTGCGGACATTAAGCTCCCAGGTAACCAAGTGGTGAAAACAGACCTGTAAGAATGCTTCTGGCTTTCTGCACGCTTATCTAGTATCCGGGCATAGGTTAATTTCAAAGCTCAAACTGATAATTTTGTTTTTAAAATGCCATTATGCAAATAGCATGTCAGATAACTTCAAAATGTACAAACTGCCACTGATATTAGATCTTTATTGTTTTGGATTAAACAACTGTGTCTCACTTCTCTAGTAAATCTGCATCTCTGCCTCCAGAGCGCAATAGCTTCTAATGGCTATTTCAAGATTTAGGTTATAAAATGTCTCCCCTTGTTTACTATTCAGGCCATAGAGATCTGCATGAAGGTGTATGGCAGTTTTCAGCTGCACCATGACTGAGGCCTGTGCTAGCACTAGCTTTCTTCATGGGCTGCAGAAACCCTTCCTATTCCCCCACTTACTCCTAGTATTCCCTTTTCTATACTTTACCAAATCTCAAAGCTTCTCAAGGTCTCTTTTTGAATTAACCTTCGAAATGTCAGAGTGACTATAGGCTATTCACAAATTATTTTTTTTCTTGTGCTAAATATTCAAGATAAAATCCAGAGATTCACAGATAAAGTGCTTCTGCTCTTTTATGGAGACTGGAAAAGTTATTTTAGTACTTTCCATTATATTAAAAGCCATTTTTTAAAAGTAATCACATACAAACCAAGCACATAACTATTTGAATTTGCATTCAATGCAAATAGAAACACAACAAAAATTTGCCAAGTGATAGTGAGTTTTTAATGTTACCTTGAAAATAAATTTCTATTTAAGAACATTAATTTATGGGGCTGGGGATTTAGCTCAGCGGTAGAGCGCTTACCTAGGAAGCGCAAGGCCCTGGGTTCGGTCCCCAGCTCCGAAAAAAAGAACCAAAAAAAAAAAAAGAACATTAATTTATCCACACAATGAAAGGACCTAATTTCCAAAGCCTGTGCTAACTGTAACTTGTTTCTTCCAATAAGTTTTAACTAGAAGTATCTGGTTTGTAAAAATAATTTAAGCTAAATTATCATCTGTCTATAAAGGATCTAGAAGCAAATTATGAAGACGAAAAGGGACATGTGACGGAGGGAGCGGCAAGCGCGCTAACATTTGTGAATATACCTAGGACTCTGCTGGCTCTGCATCTCCTGAAAAAGAAGGAAGCAGGGCAAAGCATGGCAGTGCTTAAAGAACAAAGAGCAGAGTGGCATTGATGGGACCAGGTAAATCTGTTGTAAAAGTCAGTCTCTAACAAGCTAATCTCTGCACATGGTCCATTACTGCTCCAGAAAAGAAGCCAGAATGTTCTACTAACAAATGGGAGGATGGGCTGCTTCATGTTTCCACAACGATCGGCACAATAGTGCCTACTCAGAGCACATACTTCTTTATGTACCCATATGAACATAGAATGCTATGGAATGTAAAGAAGTGTGTATTTTGGGTAGGTAATGTCCGCCAAGAAGAAGCTAAGCAGAAGATAAAGGAAACCCTTTCCAGGAGGGTGACCTTCATACTTTGGATTAACCTACTGTCAAGAAAATGGCCACTGACAATACTAACAGCCCTATTCCAAAAGTACCAGTCATTTACGGGTGCACACTGGTACCCTTTGTATTATACTTAAGGGAAAAGCTCCATGGAAGTGGATTTTAATTTTTACATTAAAACATACTACACTCTACACTGAATATTCACACAATTAAAATTTGACTACTGCAGAGGAAATAGTATTGCTAGCACAAAACATTGAGACATAAATCAACCATCATCAGTCTTCACAATTGGATATTAATTTTAGTGTATCACATCTATCAAATCAGGACCAATAAATCTAATAAGAAAAGTAAAGCAACAAAAAGCTGATTTTGCTCATATTTAAACAGGTACTCATCACATGTGGTAAAATGTATAACTTATTAAAATCAGAGGACTTTCTAAGCCAAAATTTTTTATTTTATTTTATTTTCTGACAGCTATTGAAACTATAATTTTTAAAGACTATCTTTTAAGTAAAATTATACTGTATACATGAAATCACTGGCCCTTGTCTTTCTCCAGTTTGTCAGTTCTTAACCCAATCTGTACTTGAAGTGCAGTTAATACTTAGAGCATGAAAGAAAATGATAAAAGTGACAAATGCTAGACCACAATGAAAACATAAACAGGATATACAGGATACACTATCAAAAATATAAGTATGTATTATTCTTGCTTATATCAAATGGTATTATTCTCCTCATAATGACTTATCAACAGCTATTATTAGCTTTTTCCACAAGTCTGAAAGGTTTTAATAATTCCATAAGAAACATTTTTGTAACTAAGAATTTGTTACAATCCTTAGAGAATACTAGCTACTCATTTATAATATAAAACTGAAAACTGATTCTGTTGCTTCCAAGTTCAGCTCATGTCTAGGAGTGTTTTAGATCACTCTGAAATGTCACACCAGCACTCAGATCAGCTGTCCCTTCTGAAGCGAGTACATGTTAAACTCCGAGCATCTGCTGACACTGCTCTAATTCAAACACTTCAACTGACAGGGATGACAGATGCTGACACTATCAGGCGTTGTACTATTTTTTCCCATGGCCTCTCCTTGTCCTGATATGGCCAGCACATGAAACTGAACTATCCAAAAGCACACTTGAGCAACTGGACTTGCTGAATGGCTGCCACGTAACTACTAAAAATAGAACCAGGCCAGTGTTATCTATCTTCAGCACTTACGTTCAGGCAATTGAATACCTGTCCCACTATTCGGAAAAAGGGATAGAAAGAATTGAAATTACATTAATTTCACCAGAAGCACAATGATTAACAACAGACATAGACTAGAATGTTAAACTATTTACATATTGTCCCAGATAGTGTTGTCCTTTTACCATATTAGTTAAAAAAATAAATTTATATGATATTTCACTCAGCATTCTCATTTTTACAAACTATAAGTTATCAGACTTTTATCGTATGAGTATGTGTCAGAAAACATACTCTTCAGACAGGAAATCTACAACAGAATCACATTAACAAGTGCTTAAATGCTGAGTTTAAAGTATCACATGGTAGGTTTTAGTATTCAAAATTCAGGGATTATAGTCAACTATCACATATCAATGTATCACTAACCTTATAATAAGAACTAAGTAATCTATACTCAAAACACTGTAGAGTCAAAAAAAATAGACCTTTAAGAAGGTTAATTTCTGAACTCAAGGTTAGTATGCCAACATAAACAAAAGCAAAGAATGACACTGAAGATGTGTGATGTAATAATAAATTAAAGGACAGTTATTTTCTTAAGGCCATTCATATCCTTCCCACTCCCTATCAGCAACTTGCTAAGTCTTCAACTATCACACTAAAATAGAAGCAGTACAAAAATATGTAGCTAATAGCTTTAATCCCAACACTTGAGAGACGGAGGCCGGCAGATCCCTGTTTGAAGCCAGCCTGGTCCACATAGTGAGTTCCAAGCTAGCCAGGGCTATACAGAGAGACCTGAATGGACAAATCAACCTGGTGATAATTTAGAAGCATTACTCTGAAACACATTATGATTTGTTTGTTCTTTAACATGTTGGTTTTGAAAAGCTACTGTGTGCATTTAAGTAAAGATGCACATTAATGTGAGCTGCAAGGATATATAGTAGGACAAATGCCTAAAAATGGGAGTGTCCTATTTACCAACTGGTACACTAGTGTGGGACCCTCTAATACTCGTCATGTCATATTTCTACAAATGAGCATAGAACCTGTTTGGATCCTAAACCAGCAGCGGCAATGCTTTGCTAAAGCTGGTAAAATGGAACCAAATCGCCTCTTCAATGGATTTGGTCCCCTTCAACCAGCTGTAGCTATGCATTGATTGCCACAGGACAGCCAGCGCTCTGTGAATGTGACTTACATCTCAACTGACTGCAACTCACTGAATCCATACAGACTGCAATCAAAAGCAAACAACTAACAACGGTCAGTTTTATGTGGAAGAACTAAACTGGTTAAAGATGTTTCTTGAAAGCTTTATGAAAATGTGTGATAAAAGAATTTCAAATAAAGTTATTTACTTGTGGTTGTGGTATTAACTTTTCATTTTAATTAATAAAATTTAAAAACTATTATAAAAGCACTTCATTTTGGAGGTCACATTGTTAAATTTCTTCTTGTGGAAGCGATAATAAAATGCCTACTGCACTCTAATGAAGATGACAGAAATATCTGAGAATTCATGAAAACTCACCTGAACACATGATAGGAATATCACAGCATTTCACGCGGTCACACATAATTTAAAAGGTTTTTTTTAAGTCTTAAAAAGTACTTGATGTGCATTTGTATGTGTCTGTATGTGGGCCTGTGGACATGAGTGCAGGTGCCCATGGAGGGAGATGCAGACAGGAGCAAGCTGCCTGCGGTAGGCGGCTGAGCCTGAACTGCATCCTCCAAGAGCAGCAGGACGTGTCTGTGACTGCTGAGCCAGCCTCCCAACACATGGCATGTGTGCTCTACGTCACAGGAAACTATAATCCTATTTAGTACTCCACAGGACTAAGCCTTTAATTTTGCCACTATTTAACTGAGTTTTATCAGAATAACAATAAACATCTAATTCTTCTGACCCCGACCCTGAAGCAAAGGCTCTGTGATGTTCAAAACAGAAAGAAAATGCTGACACATTCCTGCTGATTACTTATGACGGCTCTAACTCTCCTCACTGGCCAGCTGACAACCCTCACTAACATGCCACTGCTGTCTTTGTCCTTCATAGGAACTTTCCCCACAAGTCTCTAAACCAGACAAAACCAGAGACCAATAGCCACCCCGTTTTCTCAGTAACTACAAGAGAACTGCAGGTGGCTTCCACTGCTTACTAAGCACACATTTCAGCAATGGGATAGGCCCGCAAGCAAGAACCTGAATAACCTAGGCTGCATGCTCATCCAGATAAATGTGGCTTTCACTTTTTATCAGTATAAACAGTTTTTTTTTAAATCTTGATTTATAACTGAAATCTCCCCCAAAGGAGATAAAATAGTAGGACTAAACTCTAGGGGGAAACATCTCTATAAACATCAAATATCTGGTTGGAGATATAGCTCAAGAGTACTTCAAATATACACTGCTCTGGGCAAAATCTCTTGTACCCCCAATACATAAACAAAACCAAACATACCAAGTATCAGAAAAACATGACCAGTGCTATTCTGAGTTACAGTTCCTAACCTTACAGATCAGCTTTTAAATTTACAATGTTTTGATCTGCACCTTCAAGTCCAGGTCTCAAATAATATTTCCCATAAACATAAGGTAACAAGATTTATTTTCAAGTCCAGGATAATAAAAATTTTTCTTCAGAAAAGCACATCCAATGACTATCAGTAATACGATGCTGCTACTGCACTGCTGAAAAGTTTTGTTATTAACTAAACAGAACCAGAAGTGTAATCAGTTTCCACATACATACACACATACTTACACACAGACACAGACACAATCATACATACATACACATACATACACACACATACACACACATACATACATACATACATACATACATACATACAAACATACACATACACACATACTTAAACACAGACACACACATACATTCAAACAGACACACACATACATACAAACATACACACGCATACACACATACTTACACACACACACACATACACAGACACACATACAAGCATACATACACACAGACACACATACATACACACATGCATACATAAATACAAGTGTGTATACAAATTTTGGAAACTTCCTACATTTTCAATCATAAAGAGTGGAAATGATTTCAAGGAACTTGTCCTAAGACAAGCTTATACAATGTTGAAAACATTGGTGGGAGAAAAAGTGCAAATGTTAAAAAAAAGAAAAGAAAAGAAAGAAGGAAGGAAGGAAGGAAGGAAGGAAGGAAGGAAGGAAGGAAGGAAACTCTCAAAAACATCAGAGAATTATACTAACTAAAGAACTCTTACTAGTTACAAGTGGAATGGAAGTCCAGCATACAAGCACACCAAATAATTTCAGATTGTGGCAAAATAAGACCACAAAAACAGGTTGAAATGTCACAAGGTGGATGGCAGACACATTAACAAGACTAGAAAATAAATGCTCAAAAAAAGGGAAAATGTTAGCACATTTGTTAATATTTGATATTGTATCTTAAAAGAGGGAAAATTTTAGCACTTGGAAATAATAATGTGCCGTATCTGCTTTTTTAAAGTAAGAATAAAGGCCCAAAATCTAGAAACAGAGTTAACTTTAATAAAATATGAAAAAAACACTCAAAACACCCTAACATGCTATTATAATTGATACATATCTTTATATAAACATTTAGTGTTTTCAAATAAAATCTGTATATGGCATCCACAGTCATGGTTGAAAAAAGGATAAAGGAATCAGGTAGCTTTAACCAAAGCCATTTTGTTACATAAATTAAAACATTTTCCTTTCTTTTAAAAATATTTGCCTGTGTATGCATGTGAGTGGGTGGGTGTGTGTGCCATTGTAAACAGTAGAAGTCAGAGAACAACTTGCAAAAGTCACTTCTTTCCTTCTCTACCGGGGTCCTAGGGACTGAACTCGTCATCAGGTAACGAGCACCTTTACCTACACAGCCATCTTCTCCAGCCCCTTTCCTTACTTAAATGTCATCTGATACAAGTTAGCTGGTTGAAGACGCCTCTGTTAAAATGTTCTCAGAATTACACAAGAATTAATTCTGTAATTATACATTATGGTCTTGAAATCTTGTGTCTTTGCTGTAAGACTAATCTGAATGTCTGCTGTGTAAGTGTGGAGGACATGCACCTGAATGTGAACATCCCTAGTCCTCAGGGCAGGGAATATGGAAATGCACATAGGTAGCAGGCCACACTCGCAAGTAATGAACACAACAGAACTCCAGTGGAGAGGAGAAGGGGGCTGCAGGTGGAAAGAAGGGAAAGATGGCTACAATAATATGGTCGTGAAAGAAAACATTTAAGCACCGGAAGGAAGAGAGAAGACAGCCTACTTTAGACAGTAACACAACTGTCTAAGGCAGGCAGGAAGATTTTTAATTAGTGGGGGGAAAAGTCAAACAGAAGTAAGTGTTCTAGACACTGAGCCTATAACCCCAGCACTCAGAAGACTGAGGCAGAAGACGACAGACAGTTCCAGGGGACTTGAGCCACACCATGAAACAGTCTTGAAAAAGAAAAAGAATGCAACCCCAGGCGTATAAATAAAATGAGGCTATCACACCCAACCAAAAGCTGGTCAGAGAGCGGGGACCACAACTTGATGGCACAGTGCTTCCCTCAAAGCTGCCTAAACACAGTCACTAGTAGTGCAAGCAAAACATCGAATTAAGGCTTTTAAAACTTCAGCTTTTAAAAGAACTGAGACAATGTATGTGCTGTGCTTAGAAGAGGCTTATCATGTGGTAAGTGATGTTACCACTGTCCTCATCTATCTTACCAGTGGAGAAATAATAATTACTCTGTCCCTGTTACAATGCAAATGTATGAAGAGTTCAAATATTTGTAATCTGAAAACAATTCAATGTGTACTGGACAATACAGTCCCTCATTTCACCCCAAACAGCTGTCCCAGTAAAACCCTGCTGTCTTCTCTAACTACCCTTAAGTGGTCATCCTAAGAAGAAAAAACTGAAATGATATAAAATACATTAACGAGGGATGAACAAGTAAAAATATTCAAAGAATTAATAACAAAAACCCCACACACACATTAAGGAATTCCAAAGGATAAGAATTCACGATAAATAAAAATCACCAAACATCAAAGTGAACATTTTTCTTAGTCAATATATTACAGGGTTTTACTCAACTATAAGAAAACATAAGTTGTTTATGAAAAGCAGCCCTCTCAAATTTTAACCAGCAAACCCTTTTAATCTGGTAGAATACCCACTACTAGGACATAATTAAGGTTCCTAGGTATTACATATCTAAATAACCCAGTATTACAATGATCATGAATACTTAACATCATGTCAATGCTAAAATAGTGAGATCAGAAGACACTTTGAGAAGGATGTTGAAGAAGCAAACACTCTTAAAACACAGTTAATCAGAATCTTTAGATATTTTATATCTACATTCAATAGGCCACTTCACACTTACAGTGGAGCAGCATGTGCCTAAAGAAAGAAGGCGTGTTTTCCACAGAACTTTATCATTTGAGATGCTGAAATTAGCCAAATCTGCCCTCATCACATCAGGAAAAGGACTACACAACCAATAGGAAGCCATCTTTACATAGCACCTACAACGTTAAAAAGAGGGCCTTTACCTGGGATTCCCTCTCAGGGCAGCATGATGCAGAGCATTGAATCCATTATTGTTTGTGATGGTCACATCTGCTCCAGCTTCCAGAAGAACTGCCAGAATGTCATCCCGTTTCTTACTTATGGCATCATGGAGAGGGGTGTCACCTTCAGAATCCTTTTTTTTTTTTTTTTTTTTTTGGTTTAAAGAGACTTCTATTAGTTCTCCTTCCATTAAATACCACATCAACAGAAAAACTTACACAGAACTACTAAACAAAGAAGCAGGCTCTCTACCAAGCAAACAACTGTCAGTCAGCAATCATGCTCTAGGTTCTTGTTGGTCTGTGTAAGACATGGAGGTGATGGTGGTGGTGGTTCTGTTTGAGACACATTCTCACACTGTAGCCTGAGCTAACTTTTAACTTATTCTAACAGTTGAGGCTAGCTTTGAACTACTGATCCTCCTGCCTTTTCTTTCCAAGTGCTGGGATTACAGGCATGTATTGACACACCCATTGTCATACTCTATTAAATATAAAATGCAGGCAAAAATAGTAAGGGTGGAAATGGCTCAACCAGTAGAGTCCTTGCATACCATGCACAAAGCCTTGGGCTCTATCTCCAGTACCACAGGAAATGGGGCATGACAGTACATACCTAATAGGCCTAGCACTTGAGAGGCGAAGGTACAAAGATCAGAAGTTCAAGGTCATTATCATCTACTATGCCAGCCTGGGCTACAAGACACCTTGACTCAAATATTAAAACAACCAACCTACGGTGGCACTTGTAGGTCCCAATACAATGAGTTTAAGGCCAGTGTTTTCAGCCTGTATTACACAAGTATCAATAATTTATAGGTTTCCTATATATTAATGTAATATGCAGCCAGAGGTGAGAGTCAACAACTAATGTGTTTTTCAGAGGGTGGGAATGTGGCTACTTAGTTCAAAGGAGAAACAAATCCAATCAAAAATTCTAATTTCTGAATCCACTTTTTAAAAGCCTGTACTGTGTGTATGGGGGTACAGTGTGTGGGGCAAGCACAGGAGCGGGTGTGTGCACCCAGAGAAAGACAGCAGCCGCCTTCCTCTGCTCTTCTCACTCACTCCTGGAGGCAGGGTCTCTGACTACGTCGGCTGAGCAGCCGGCCAGTGAGTGGGCTTTGTACCCACCTGTCTGCAGCATTCCAACACTGGAGTTTCAGGCACGCTGTAGACAGGCCCAGGTTTTTGTGTGGGTGCTAAATATCTGAATTCACGTCCCCTTGCTTATGTAAGTGCTCTTACTCACTGAGCCACCTTTCACTCCTTCAATCTACCTTTTTTTTTGAAGGTATTTATCAATTAATCAATTTACTTAGCAATGAATTCTATTTCTAATTCTACCGATCATCTGCAAAAGTGAATTATTTAGAGCTTATGTACAATTTGTAGTTTTACAAAGTCATATACAGCATACCCTCTATTATATACCACAGTTGTCAGATCCAGTTTGCTACCTGTTTTTATAAAATAGATTTTACTGGAACACAGCCATACCCATTCACCTATGTATTAGCTATGATTACCTCATTCTATAATGGCAGAGATGTATGGTCTTGAAACAAAATACATGAAGACCTACAGTATCATCTGGCTTTGTTTAGGAAATGTTTCCCAATCAAAGGCACCTACCTACATAAGGTATTCCTAACCCGAATTCAATCCAATCACCTACTTTCTAATTGATGGCACTAAAAATGTGCAGCCTCTCACCTGAGGTGAGCTAATGTGGCCTGGAACACCTTTCCATGGGTCCCTGGTCTGTTTTGCTTCCTGGTCCCCACAACACCTATTCTAAAGCATGCTCTGTCTATCAAAATCCCTACACACAACTGTCTCCCACTTCAGACCGAAAGGTTAGTAGGTCTAAATTCCTTCTCCTTAACAGACCAACACTCTCAGTTCTTCCTCTGTTTCCTAGTTCTGCCTCCTACAGGCAGGATATAAAGCTACATCCTAGTTCAGAAGAATCACTCCTAGTAACAGCCAGCTACTCTCTTCTACCACTGCTGGGTTTCAGCCACTTCCTAAGATCTAGAATCATTCACACCACAAACTATTGAAGATCACAGTGCTTACTTCTGTTGTCTTCTAATTATTACTGTGTTTTCAATGTAAAGAAAGTAGTTTTAAAATTTGAATAGTGGGGCTGGAGAGATGGCTCAGCGGTTAAGAGCACTGACTGCTCTTCCAGAGGTCCTGAGTTCAATTCCCAGCAACCACATGGTGGCTCACAACCATCTGTAAAGGAATCTGATGCCCTCTTCTGGTGTGTCTGAGACAGCTACAGTGTACTGATGCATAAAATAAATGAATAAATCTTTAAAAAAAATTTGAATAGTGTTTCAAGAACATTTATTTAAAATAATACTCTATTAATATAAATTATTATAAAATATACTTAGAAATACTTTTATTTAAAAATATTTCAAGTCTATTTTGTTAAAGATGATCAAGATAGAGAAAAGGTTAAAATCAATTCCAACACTGACCTATTATGATTATGTGCTATTCTATTTTTCTATGAAATTAAGTATTGATTCCAAATTTATATCAGCCTGTATCTTGGATATTCTTCACAATAACAAATTTACTACAGAACATAGTATGCCACTTTAACCAGTCCTATCAATGCCTACTTAGTAGATTCCTCTCAAGTCTTACCTGGAGACTAGGATGACAACCAAAGTCCAACAAAGTCTTCACAACCTGAAGATGACCTTTATTGACAGCAATATGAAGAGGCGTCTGTCTACGCTTATTACGAGCATTCAGGTCAGCACTGCCTCGGTGCAGGACTTCTATGACAGCACCCTCATCTCCAAAGGCTGCATGGTGAACGGCTCGATCTCCATCTTTATCCTGAAGATCAGCATAAAATTCAATCAGGGAAGAGTTAAGAAAGAAAATCTAAAGCTATAAAAAAAACCACAAACCAAACTAAATACAGTAAAGTTGTGGAAAAATAAATATAAAAATGACAAATGTTAAAATTAAATTAGTTGCATTACACAATATTAAACTAAGCTAATATTAGGCTATTTTATTAAAACAGTAGTACTAAGGATCAAACCTAGGGTCTCATGGGTGAGGCACAAGCTCTACGGCTTATAACCAACGTTTTTTTAGACAGAATCTTAAGCCTCTTCATCCCTCCTGCCTCAGTATCCCAAGTCCTGGCATTTCCCAAATGCACAACTACACCCGGCTTGAGACAACTAGGTTACTGTCAATTGAGTAGTAACAAAACAGATACAGAACAATGAGGTCTAATGACCTCTAGCAAGAAATGGTCATTAGTCAATTACATCCAAACCAGATGTTACATTCTAAGTGAACATACCCACTTCTGAGTATCTGAAAACAGAAAATCTTCCTAATAATGCTTTTTTAAGATTTAAAAAATGAGCTGGGTGGTGGCGGCACAGTCCAGCACTCTGGAGGCTAGGACAGACAGATCTTTGTGAGTTTCAGGCCAGCTTGGTCTACAAAGCAGAATCTAGCACAGAAAAAGCTACACAGAGAAACCCTGTCTCAAAAAATCAAAACAAAAGAAACAAACAAAAAAAATCCAAAATTCTATAACTCTTTCAGAGAAATTAAACTATGTTTGCCATACTGTTTGTAATACTCATACTTCTAAAGAGATGAGAAATAAACTGTTTTTTTACATAAACGAAACTATAAAGGGGCAAATGCTTACACTGTACTATAAAGGTAACATATATTATTATATATTTTTAGACTTTAGATTTATAACATATATATTACATATAATTAGGCTCATTTCCTTTGCAGAGATACAGAGAAGGGTGCGATCATCCTCCTCCTATCTTCATGAGAATACCACACTGCAAACGTCAACACCATTGTGTTGAATGTGAGTCTAGTCTTCCTCCTAAACAGTGACTCCCAGCCTGTGTGTCGTCAGCACCCAGCAGATCCCCGGATCTTACAAGGGGGTGAAAACCCATTTGGTACCCACAATCACTAACAACTACTTCTCAAGGATCACACAAGTAAATACTTCTACAACAAATGAATAGATACAAAACAGGTACTGAATTCAAGATAGGTTTGATTTTTGTTTTGTTTTGTATTTGCCTGTTATCTTTCAAACAGGTATCAAGGGTAGCATTTATGTAGGAATTTTGTTCAGTAATATTTCTTGAAAAGGTAAAAATTTCTACCTTGTGGATATTTCTAGCTGAATCAAAACAGGAGTTGTAAAGAAAATCTCCTGTGTATTGTACATGTATTGCTTGTCAATAAGAAAACCTATGTCAATAAGAAAACCTAAGGGCAGAATATAAGATGGGATATTCGGTAGGCAGAAAGGATTCTGGGATAGAGCCAAATGAGGAAGATTTGGGCCCCAAACATAGAAGATGACGGCTGCACATAACTAAGGAGCAAGTAAGCAGCCATGTAGCAGAATAGAATAATGGGATAATTAAACTATAAACCAGTCTGGGAGCATACCTAGCTATATGGCCTATTTGTAAATATATTTGAGTCTCAGAGTCATTATTTCCAGGAGCTCGGGGGCGGAAAGAAAACATAAAACTCCCTTCTACAAGGAGGCTTTGTTACCTGTCAATACTGAGAAAGAAGGACTAGCAAGCAACCAGAGAAGATTCCATCCTCACACTTCTGAACTCAAGTATCACAAGCATATATGCCTATACACACATCCTGAGAGAGACAGAGAGAGAAAGACAGACGGACAACTGATCTTCCTAACCATCGATCTGGATTTATTTTTCCCTGTAATTTTTAAAAAATATTTTTCTCTTGCTCTGTGTGTGAGAAAGAGAGAGACAGGGGGCGGGGATAGGAAAGAGGAGAGACAGGAAGAAACAGTGTGAGTGTTATAGTTGTAGTTATATGCAAGTGAGTGCGGATTCCCTTGAATGCCAAAGGCATTTTTCAGTCCCTGAGTTAGAGATATGGTCTTGTGAGACATTCAATATGAGTGCTGGAAACAGAATTCAGATCCTACATGAGTAATATACACTCTTAACCAGAGCTACCTCTTCATTCCCTTTATCATCATTTTTTAAGACTACCCATTTACCTTTCCATTTAAAAAGGGAACATCAAAAAATAGGAATTATTTATGAATATGAATTTATTACACTTATGTTATTAGAAAACTATTAACTGAAGCCAGGCATGGTGCTACACACCTATAATCCCAGCACTAAAGAGCCTAAAGCAAGAGGACCAAATTTTAAGGCTATACTCATTATACTATATAATGAGTTCCAGTACAGTCTACGCTATACAGTGAGTGAGACTCTCTCTTTTAAAGACAGAAGCAGGAAGACAGATAGGCAGGGAGGAAGCAGAGAAAATAATGAAAAAAAATGGAAAACTAACAAGAAACCACCAATAGAAGCATGCTATGCAGGCCCTATCAAACTTTTTCATGTAAAAACAAATATTAAAAAAATTTTAAGCCCTGATACATGAAATTAAAGGGAGCAACAAAGATTATACATATCACAGTACCATAGTGTCAATTCTAAGTATTCCTGCTTTCTTCTGAATTACTGTCTGTGCAGGTGCACACAGGGCTCCAAGGAGACTAACCTAACGCTACCCCTCCTCCCCTGCCCCTCTCTCCTTTCAACCCTCTAAAACCTATGCCACTGCAGTTGCCCCATCTTGCCTTAATGAAACCATAGCCCACATGGTCAGCAAAAGCAGTTCCCTACAGGCCTGCATGCATCCACTTTCTCTCTGAGCACCTCCATGTGCTCTTCCGAGTCCACGGTTATTCCTCTTCTGCACCTGCCAGGACTGACTCATGCCCACAGCTCAAAAAAAAGTAACATAAGATCAAAAAGACATTTTAAAAGGATATATAAAAATAAAAATAAATTAAAAAAAAGAGGAAGTGCTAAATAGATACTCTGGTAACTGAAGCATTTTAAGTCCTCCCACAGAAGAGTTTAGAGGGCAAAACTACTACTCCATAGTCTGGGCTAAACTAGAATAAATACAGTCCTGACATCCTTTTTTTTCTACCTCATAGACCAGATGCCCCAGCTGAAACTCCAAGCTCAGTATTAACTGCCCTTCTATAGTATACACAGTTAAGCACGGGCCCATGCAGGGATAAAGACGCACTGCAGAAGTTCAAAAAATAATAAGTAGGCTAAGCAAATGATGATGAAATTGTAAGAAAAAAGATCTTAGTGTTAGGTAAGAAAGACGTTGATCCCAAGTGTATACATCCCCTATACGTTCCTAGTAGGGATCAGGGGTGAGCGCAGTAGGCCCCCAATTAGAAGGAAGCTATGTCTGAAATACTGAGGAATCATTAAAAAGAGAGAGGGAGTGATGAAGAGAAAAATAGAAGAAAGCTCTAAACTAACTTTTCTCAATTTTTCATTTTAATTTGGACAACATGGGATGAATATTAACTTTCAAGAATAAAATTCCATCTTATATAGATTTGTAGAAAAAGTTCACTCAATTTTGTTTTCAAGCTTAGCTTATATACCTCTGCTTCAACATCTACATTTTGCTTCAAAAGTAACTTCAAAATATCAACGTGTCCATTTTGACTAGCAGCTTGCATTGCTGTGTGGCCAGCGCACTGCCCATTCACCTGCGAAAGAAAGAAGAGACATTAACAAACTGCACAGGTCAGAAACAGCCAGTACATATGAACTTGTATGGTATAGCTTGTATAGCACAGGATGCTTTGAGAGCGATGTGTCATCACGAATATCATATCACAGACCATCAAGATTATTAGAATAAATAAAAGAGACAAAGTGTGTGTGCCTCTCTCTACACATGCCTATCTCCTCCCAGGCCCTCACTGTTTCCGTTTTGAAAAGTGTTTATTTATTCAACTTGAATAAATTAACTGGAAAAGATTTTACTTGTCTGCATTACTCAGAAAGCATGCAATAATCTAGAAAACGTTAGTCAATTAAGTCTTTGAAAAGCAAGTAACAGCAATTATGGATACATCACAAAAAATATAAAGTATAGTCTAAGTTTCCTAACATGTATTTTCTGCATGAACTCCAATGATTATGTTTAAAAGAGCTTTAGATCAAAAGTAGTAAAAAGAAGTAAGGAGTCTGAGATCACCCTGGACCACAGGACCAGTGGAAGAACAGTAGAGTGCATAGTAGGACCATGGTCAAAAAATCAAAGGCTAGCGATTCATCCTAATATTCAAATAGATCAAAAAGTAAAGAAAATACTTCAGCACAGTGTGCTGGATAGTTTTTTGTCAACTTGACACAAACTAAAGTCATCTGACACTAGGGAAACTCAATTAAGAACATCAGACTGAAGGCTAGCCTGGAAGGCATTTTCTCAGTGATAAATTGGGGAAGGCCCAGCCCGTTGTGGGTGTTGCTATCCCCGGGCTCGTGGTCCTGGATTCTATTAAAAAAAAGCAGACTAAGCAAACCATGAGCAACAAGCCAGTAAGAAGCACCCATCCATGGCCTCTGCATCAGCTCCTGCCTCCAGGTTCCTGCCCTGACTTTTTGCAGTGATCAATGGTGATACAGAAGTATAAGTCAACTCTTTCACTGTAGCAGTAGAAACCCTAACTAAAACACACAGTAATACAGGGTTTTAATGTTCCCCTTTCAGTAGCAGACAGAAAGATTATCCAGGCAAAAGTTAAAGGGAAAACCAATAAATCCTGTTCTAGATTACAGAGAACTAAAAAAAATCTATACATCCTATCCAACAACTACAAGATACATACCTTTCTTAACACCACACAGAACACTAAGACACATTACATGATTGGCGGCTGCAACACAAAATTCAACGGAGTCGGAAGAATTTAAATAATCTTGAGCTTATTTTTCTAACCAGAGTATGGTAGAAAATAGACTTGGAAACTATATGATGTTTGTGGAAATCAATTTACACATAAATATTGGATCAATAAAGCAAATTTAAAAGCTCTTGAAACGGGGTTGGGGATTTAGCTCAGTGGTAGAGCACTTGCCTAGGAAGCGCAAGGCCCTGGGTTGTTCGGTCCCCAGCTCTGAAAAAAAAGAACCCAAAAAAAAAAAAAAAAAGCTCTTGAAACAAAAATGTAATAACCAAAACTCTATGGACCAGGGCGAACTCACTTCTACAGCAAAGTTGGTACCTAGAGCCTACGCAGAAAGGCAGATGCTAGGCTTTGAACTCAGTGGCAAAATGAGCACTTGCCCAGCACATGTAAGGCTCTGGTTTCAATCTCCAGATCCATCAAAACAAAATGGCAGCAAAAGCCAAACACTGTGGCTCACGCTTATAATCCCTGTATTTAGGAAGGAGAGACAGAAGTACAAATCTGAGACCTCCTTGGGGTTACACAGAGTTCATGGTTAACCAGCCAGATCGATAAAATAAGATCCTGCCTCAAAAAGCCAAGACATACCCGCCCTAAGATACCACTCCCTCTGGCTATAGAACACAGAAAATCAAGCTCAAACTGACTAGAAGACATGCTGTACTGTCTACTTACATTGTGCAGGAATTTGCTATGTAGGCTACTGGGGAGAGAAGTTACCAATGGTCTCAGCAAGCACTGGACCAGCATAGGCACAACAGTGCTAAGACACTAATTTCCCTGTGCAAGCGGGGCATGACAGTGATGTCAGTAACCAACTGCTTTCTGATTAGGTATAAGGTCTGCTATACAAGAAGGATTTCATGCCTGGTATTGTTTAAAAAAAAAGGCTGTGACTGGATCACAGGCTTAAGGGGTAACCAATTGTTTTGCTCAAAGGTCATACTGTGAACTCTGCTTAATACTGTTTCTACCAATAGATTTACTGCTTCATTGGATGACGGTTAATGTAAAGATTCAAAACTGGTCAAAGTGCTGGTTATA
Source organism: Rattus rattus (assembly GCF_011064425.1). Classification (NCBI taxonomy): domain Eukaryota; kingdom Metazoa; phylum Chordata; class Mammalia; order Rodentia; family Muridae; genus Rattus; species Rattus rattus. Next base: position 33,330,243 of record NC_046168.1, read on the forward strand.
GTCTCACCTGTGGGTGGGTCATTTATACCAACCTCCCGCAATCCAAGATTCAAGAACATCACAGACGAGGAGATGGAAACAGTTACAGCTAAAGAATGGGGACGAGAGCATGAAATGCTGGCTCTGCATAGAACACAGCTGTTGCACATTATCAACCTGCAGCACTACAGCCACTCAGTGAAGATCTAGTCATCAGCATTCCAGCATGGAGCTGAGCAGTGGTAGAGCAAACCTTTAATCCAAACACTCAGGAGGCAGAGGCAGACAGATCTCTGATTTGAGGCCAGCCTGATCTACAGACAAAATTCCAGGACAGTCAAAACTAACAGTGACAGCCTGTCTCAAGAAAAAACAAACAAGCTTCCAGCATGGGTGGGGAGGAGCCCCTAAGAACCCACTCCTAGGGGAATTGATGGCTGCTGAAGGAGAGAAATCACTGTCCTTCAGGAACATGGCTGCTGGTAGATCGTCTATGCTGGAGGAGCACCCCACACCCATGCCATGCATATATGTGGGCAGCACTGCTTGACCTCAATGATATCAGCAATTTTCTTAAAGAAAACATGAAGATGAGACAGAAAAGACAGGGCAGAAGGAGGAGAGGAGGGAGAGTTGTGATTAAGACATACTGCACATGTGGATAAAGTTTCCACGAGTAAATAAAAATGCTGTTTAAAAGCCCTCAGGGGCTGAGGTTATAGTTAAGTGCTATAGCATTCGCCTCGGATGTGCAAAGTCCTGTGTCCCAATCCTCACAACAATGAACAAAGAGCTCAGATAAACGACTGGTAGTTAAGACTTTCTTGTTGTGACAAATACTTGAGAATAACAACTTAAAAAAGGAATGATTATTTTAATATATATTTTTGGGAGGGTTTGTCTTTAGACCATCATGGATGGGAAGGTGTGAGGTGGTGCAGAACAACACACATCATAATAGCCCAGGGAGAGAGGGAGGAAAGAAGGGACAGACAGGGGAGAGAAAGAGACAAAGAGAGGGAAAGAGGGGGAGGGAGAGAAAGAGTGACAGGGGGTGGAGGGAGAGGTGAGGGAGAGGGAGGGAAGGAGAGAAAGAATATGCCTGTACTAGGCTAGCTTCCCCTTTTTATCTTATTTGGACTCCCAGTCTATTGGATTGTGTTGCCCACATTCAAGAATACCCCTTATCTCCCCATCAATGCCTTAAGTTATTCTGAAATATTCTCTTCTTACACACACACAATTATTTTACCAGTGTCCTAGATGTTTCTCAATCCTATTAGGTAAATAATCCACACAACTTATCTTTGTGCTCCAAAAGATACAAAAATACAACTAAGTCCTAAATCTATAGAAGGAACAAAATCCTGGTAATCAGAGTGTATGCCAAAGAACAGGTAAGATGTGCAAGGCCATGGGTTTGAATATCAGAACTCAAGGACCAGAGCAGAAATAAATGAAGCAGAAAATTGAAAAGGAAATCAAGTAAAAAAGGAGCTCTGCTTTGACAAAATAAAACAAAATAGACAAATCCTTAGCACAACTAAAGAAAAAAAGGAATACTCAAAACTGGAGATGAAAAGCAAGCATTATAACCAACAGCATGGAAAACAGCAAAGGAGCACTGAGCACCCAGGGATCCTGAACACATTAGTAGATACATAAGGGCACATGCATCTGCCCTATCCTCTCAATACTGAATCTTCACAGCGTAGAAAGCTTGGACAGAAAGTAACATGCAAGACGGAGTCAGTAGCAACCTCCCAGACTTGCTTCACTCAGCCGCACCTCTCAAGGAAGAATGAACATCAATTCTCTCCGATTATTACTCCAAACTCTATCAGGCAAGCATTGTCACTGTATGAAAACTAGACAAGGACACACACAAAGCAATACTACAGAGAAATATCCCTCTTAAAAAGGTCATTCATCACCATCAGTGTAGTTCAGGCAAAGGAATGCAAAAGTACATCAAGATTCAAGATCAATAAACATGATTATACCACCTCAACAAATGAAGGACCAAGAAATTTCATGAGCATCTCAATAAATGCTAAAAAAAAAAAAAAAGTACTTAATAAAATCCAACATTTCTTTACGATGAAAACTGAACAAACTAAATATTGCTAGAATATATTTCAATATAATAAAGGTCATATACAAAAACAGCCCCTAACAGACTAAGTGATGACAAGTTTTCAGAGGTTAAGATGGTATGGTCACTTTGACTGTGTATTTATTCCACCTGGTCCTGGTAGTCACAGAGCAAACAAACAAAAGGAAAACACACACGTAACCATCACCACGACAAAGGGCATCTAACCTCGGAAGAGGTAATCAAACTGTCATTGTCTTTAGGGAACATAATTTCTATAAAGAAAATCAGAAAACCAGACAAGGCAGCATAGGTCTGCTATCCAACGCCTCACAGTCTGCGGTAGGAGACCATCCAGGGCTATACAACAAGATCCTGTCTGAAAAACCTACAGGAAGGAGAAGGAAAGGAACTTAAATACAGAAGGAAAAAAGAGAGAGAAAGACAGACAGACAGAAGACAACTGTGACAGCAGTACTGGCAGACCTCAGCAGCAAGCCATCTGGGACAGGAAGCTTTTCAATCCAGTCACAACCAGAATCCAGAAAGTAGCAATGAATAAAAGATTTCTATGATGGAATTCTGAACTACTAATGAAAAAACTGAAAAGGACATAAAAATACAGGAAGACACAAAAACATCACGTATTATAAGACAGTAAAAGAGCCAAAGCAGGCTACAATGCATCCCAGTGACAACTACTGACAGAACAAAGAAACTAAAAATAGAAAAAAGTCTAAAAGCTCTATGAAAACACATACATACATACATACATACATACATACATACATACATACATACATAGGAGAAAGGGGGGGAGGAAAGGAGGGAGGGGAAGGAGGAGGGAAGGAGGGAGGACAAGCAGGAAGAGCAGAGCAAAGAGCATTACACTACTCTGACTTCAAGATCTATTCAAAACTACAATAACTCAAACAGATAGGTGCTTACACAAAAACAGACACAAAGAACAACCAACCCCTCTATCAATACGCAGCTGATTTTTTGGCACTGCAAGAGGACACATACTAGAGAAAATACTAAAATCACTATCTCCATGAAGAATGAAAATAGGATCAAGGTTCCTACCAACTGCAAGAGTCAATTCTAAATGGCTTGAAGACTTCAGTCTTTTTTTTTTTTCTTTTCTTTTCTTTTCTTTTTTTCGGAGCTGGGGACTGAACCCAGGGCCTTGCACTTGCTAGGCAAGCGCTCTACCACTGAGCTAAATCCCCAACCCCGACTTCAGTCTTTATTAAATTATTAAACTACTATCTTTGCATATGCCTCAAAGTTGTTTTTGAAATGCTCACATCCACATCTGGTCTTTTTAGCAAATCTTCTACTTTAGCCACATCCCCATTGGCAGCAGCCTTAACCAACTCTTCATTGAGGTCACCAGATTCTTGGGTTTCAAATAATTTCTTCAGAAGCTGGGAGAGTCTTTCTGCAAGGCACAAAACAAGCTGTTAATAAAGGAACAGATGTTCTCCATGTTCTTAAACACTTTCTCTGTTTTAGTATTTCTAAATTAATGCTATTTCTACTATGTACAGACAGCAAGTAATAAGCATTAATAACAAGCTCCATTAAATTCATCCATAAATTTTTTAAGAGTCTTCAAATCATGTATTTCAAGTTGTAAATGCAGAAAAAGTAAAGTATTACAAATTAAAATAATTCCAGATTTAGTCATATACTAAATATACTCTAAACCCACTAGCATGGTGATCCCACAATGATATGCCTTTTAGAACTTAATTCTACACTACAGAGCACAGAACATTACACTCTGTAGTAAACCCAACAGAGCAGCAATTGTAACGCAGAAATAATGTACTGTCTAGAGTATCGGGCAAAACAGTTTTAGGGGGAAACCATTTCTAGCAGAAATGAGCATATAAATGGTAAGAGCATGCTGTCAAATGCCACAACTGCCTTTCCTAAACAGTATAACAAATTCCAGGCTTTTAATTTTTTGAATCAGTACTCAAAAGCAAAATAATCACAAAGTGGGGTAAAAGAAAAAGCAAAAGGAATGCCAAATCCAATTATTTGAGATTAGGTATTAATTACTCTTCACTTCTTAGTTTATGTGTAGTCAAGTTAACATGATGCATCTAGATCAAAATAGAAATCAACACGGCTTGACGTAAGTTATTACTATACTAGCAATTGCTCAGACTAGCCTCAAACTCAGATCCCCCTTGCCTCCACTTATCAAATATAACCACTGTACCTCTTAACCCAGTGGTCTGGTGTGCTTGGCCCAGAGAGTGGCACTGTTAGGTGGTTACCTGTGTTAGAGTAGGTGTAGCCCTGATGGAGGAAGCATGTCACTATGAGGGCAGGCTTTGAGGTCCTACATTTAAGGTCCACACAATGTGGAAGAGAAGCTTCCTCAGTGCCTTCGGATCAAGGTGTAGAACTCTCAGCTCCTCCTCCAGCCCCATGTCTACCTGGAAGTTGCCATTCTTCCTTCTATGATGATAATGGACTGAACCTCTGAACCTGTAAGCCAGCCCCAATTAAATGTTTTCCTTTGTAAGAATTGCCTTGTTTATGGTGTCTCTTCTCAGCAATGGAAACCCTACCTAAGACACCATGAGTTGTGAAGTTACATCTGTGACTGATGTAAAAATACATACATGAAGAAAAACAACTTCTAGTAATAATATCGGAAATAAAAGTAAGCTAAAAAAGATTTATTTTTAGCAAAAAAAAAAAATGCAATTTCTGATTGAGGTAAAGACTGAACTTCCTGTTTCTCTGGTACAGTGAAACTTTGATATGCCCAAGGAAGAACACGAACTCATGGAACATTTCCATAAGCACCTTAGCCAGAGTAATGGTTACTTGGTACACTAAGAAGAGGAAAACGGGGGTGGGGGGGGGATAGTAGTATGGGAAGGGGCAGAGAGGGGAGAAGAGGGTGTGAGAAAAGAAAAAGAAAAAAACTTTGTAAAAATTTACAAAGTACCTGGGCAGTAGTAAAACAAGCCTTTACTCCCAGCACTTAGAAGGCAGGGACAGGCAAATCTCTGAGTTCCAGGACAGGCAGGGCTACACAGAAAAACCCTGTCTAGAAAAACAAAACAATACAAACAAATTTAAAAAAAACGTTGAAGTATTTATTCAATGTTCAAGTGAGCCTATGCAATCTGGAAGAAACCTAAGTGCACAGACATGACCATCTGTGCAAGAGAACTGCTTTTCCTGTTTTTATTTTATTAGATATTTTCTTTATTTACATTTCAAATATCCCCTTTCCCAGTTTCCCGTCCAGCAATGCCCTATGCCATTCCCCCTCCCTCTTAAGTTCCTTCAATCCCTTCTCTAACTCTGACACTCCCATTCCCTGTACAATGGTTGGGCTGAGAGCATACACCTCTGTATTTGTCAGGCTCTGGCAGAGCCTCTCAGGAGACAGCTACATCAAGGTCCTATCAGCATATACTTCTTGGCATCAGCAATATTGTTTGGGTTTGGTGGCTGTGTGTATATGGGCTGGATCCCCAGGTGGGGCAGTTTCTGAATGGTCATTCCTTCAATCTCTGCTCCAAACTTTGTCTCCTTATTTCCTCCTTTAAGTATTTTCTTCCCCCTTCAAAGAAGGACTGAAGCATTCATACTTTGGTCTTCATTTTTTCCTGAGTTTCATATGGTCTGTAATTCTATCTTCGGTATTACAAGCTTTTGGGCTAATATCCACTTATTAGTGAGGGCATACCATGTGTGTTCTTTTGTGATTGGGTTACCTCACTCAGGATATGTCCTAGTTCCATCCTATGCCTATGAATTTCATAAAGTCATTGTCTTTAGTAGCTCACTCCATTGTGTAAATGTATCACATTTTCTGTATCCATTCCTCCATTGAAGAATATATGGGTTCTTTCAAGCTTTGGGATATTATAAATGAGGCTGCTATGAACATAGTGGAACATATGTCCTTGTTATATATGCTTTCAGCATGATGGCCATTTTTACAACATTAACCCTACCAATCCATGAGTATGGGAGATCTTTCTATCTTCTGAGAGCTTCTCAATTTCTTTCTTCAGAGTTGAAGTTCTCATACAGATCTTTCACTTGGTTGGTTAGAGTCACACCAAGGTATTTTATATTATTTGTGACTATTGTAAAGGGTGTTGTTTCCTAATTTCTTTCTCAGCCTATTTACCTTTGAGTAGAAGAAGGCTACTGATTTGTTTGAGTTAATTTTATATCCAGCCACTTTTTCTTAAGTTGTTTAGCAGGTATAGGAGTTCACTGGTGGAATTTTTGGGGTCACTCAAGTATACTATCCTAGCATCTGCAACTCGTGATATTCTGACTTCTTCCTTTCTAATTTGTATCCCTTTGACCTCCTTTTGTTGTTTACTTGCTCTGGCTAGGACTTCAAGTACTATATTGAATAGGCAGGGAGAGAATGGGCAGCCTTGTCTAGTCTCTGATTTTGGTAGGACTGCTTCAAGTTTCTCTCCATTTAGATTGATGTTGGCTACTAGTTTGCTGTATATTGCTTTTACTGTGCTTAGGTAGACAGAAAAAGTAGACAAAAAAGAACTATACAAAGAATAAACAAAAGCAGGAGCTGGTTCTTTGAGAAAGTCAACAAGATAGATAAACCCTTAGCCAGACAATCCAGAGGGCAAAGAGACAGTATCCAAATTAACAAAATCAGAAATGAAAAATTTTGTTTGTTTTTCAAAACAGGGTTTCTCTGTGTAGACCTGGCTAGCATGGAATTAGTTCTATAAATCAAGCTAGCTTTGAACTCAGAGATCTACTGGAGTGCTGGGATTAAAAATGTGTGCCAGTATGTCCAGCCTAAGATCTGGACATTAACTTTAAGGAAATAAGACAAACATACCACCAGATGCATTGCTAATGGTTGATCCTGCAGGTGCCACTTTGGAAACTGCTGCAGGGTTATATGTCCACGATGTTCCACAGACTTCCACCTTTAAATCACTGTCCGAATAAATCTGTTGTACTCTGCCCACTTTACCTAAAGTCTTAAAAAAGAAAAATTTATTATTAAATGCAATCACCACCTTCTGTTTTTTAAAGTGTTGGTTTTATTTAGTTACTAACTTTAAAAATTTTCAGATAAACCAATACTCAAATAGATTATCAGTCACCAACTTAATGGTATGTTTTTTAAAATATATGGATAATGGGGCTGGAGAGATTGTTTAACCATTAAGAGCATCCTGCAAGCAGGGGATATGCGTTCTGTTCCCAGCACTGACATGGTGGCTCACAACCAACACTAAATCTAGTTCCAGGAGATCAAACACCCTCATCTGACCTCTTCAAGCATCAACACACATGCGATGCACATACATGCATGCAGGCAAACAATGATAAACATAAAATATTAATTACCCTAAAATAAAAATTTAAAGCAACTGCCTTAAAAAAATAACATGTAGATTAAATCTAGTAGGAAGGTAAGCCATGTACACATATCAGTAGCAACACGAGTTCTCACCAGATGACAAACACTGTTCTAAGACCTTTACATTCATGGGTACACGTAATCCAGAAACAAGCATTTTTATTAGCCCCATTTTAAACTCAGCTACAAAAGCCAATCTCTTAAGCATTACAGAATGAGAAAACCTAAAAATTGGTGAGAACAGAATAGCTGACTGCTTCCTAAAGATAAGATCAGCCTTGTACACTGTGGGTCTGTTTGACTCTTCCAACTTCTTAAAACAAGTCCCGTCATTTCTACACGATGGTCTTGCCTTTTTGTCCATTCCTTCCCTCCTCCTCCCTCCCTCCCTCCTCCCTCCCTCCCTCCCTCCTCCTTCCCCCTTCTCCCTTATATAGATATGGGTATATATATGTACATACAAACATAAATATTTAATAAATACTATATAAAATGGTTTTGGTTTTTTTCATCTTCGCTTTAATGTTTTATTATGGAAAGCTGAAACGAAAGTAGCTAAGAGTTTACTGAATTTTCATGTACTTTCCAATAGCTAAAAATAATTATTATCTCATGGACAATCTTCATAGATTCCCGCACTCATTCTCCATTACAAGATTATATCAGCCTATACATACAAAAACATAAGACATTTACGATAAAGGCATGCTGAATTTTGTAAAATGCTTTCTCAACATAGAATGAGATGATCATGTGTTTTTTTCCTTTGAGTTTGTCTATATAGTGGATTAGATTGATGGATTTCCATATATTAAACCATCCCTGCATTTCTAGGATGAAGTTTGGATACTTTTAACAACAGCTTCTCCATTTTTAGGGGTTATGGGACTGTTTAGATGGTTTATCTGATCCTGATCTAAGTTTGATACCTGCTATCTGTTTAAAAAATTGTCCATTTCATCCAGATTTTCCAGTTTTGTTGAGTATAGGCTTTTGTACTAGGATCTGATGAATTTTTGGATTTCATCAGTTTCTATTGTTATGTCTCCCTTTTCATTTCTTATTTTGTTAATGTAGATATTGTCTCTGTGCTCTCTGCTTAGTCTTGTTAAGGGTTTATCTATCTTGTTGACTTTCTCAAAGAACCAGCTCCTGGTTTTATTGATTCTTTGTATAGTTCTTTTTCTGTCTACCTGGTTGATTTCAGCTCTGAGTTTGATTATTTCCTGCCATCTACTCCTCTTGGGTCAATTTCCTTGTTTTTGTTCTAGAGCTTTTAGGTACGCTGTCAAGTGTATGCTCTCTCCAATTTCTTTTTGGAAACACTCAAGAGTTTTCCTCTTAGCACTGCTTTCATTGTGTCCCATAAGTTTGGGTATATTGTGCCTTCATTTGTATTAAATTCTAAAAAGTCTTTAATTTCTTTATTTCTTCCTTGACCAAGTTTTCATTGAGTAGAGTGTTGTTCGGCTTCCGTGTGTGTGGGCTTTCTGTTGTTTTTGTTGTTAATGAAGACCAGCCTTAGTCCATGGTGATCGGATAGCATGCATGGGATTGTTTTATCTTCTTGTATCTGTTGAGGCCTGTTTTGTGACCAATTTATATGGTCAATTTTTGAGAAGGTACCATGAGGTGTTAAGTAGAAGGTATATTCTTTTGTTTTAGGATGAAATGTTCTCTAGATATCTGTTAAATCCATTTGGTTCGTAACTTCTGTTAGTTTCTCTATGTCTCTGTTTAGTTTCTGTTTCCATGATCTGCACATTGATAACACTGGGGAACTAAAGTCTTCTACTATTATTGTATGAGGTGCAATGTATGATTTGAGCTTTAGTAAGGTTTCTTTTATGAATGTGGGTACTCTTGCATTTAGAGCACAGGTGTTCAGAATTGATAGTTCATCTTGGTAGATTTTTTTCTTTAATGAGTATGAAGTGTCCTTCCTTATCTTTTTTGTTACCTTTTGGTTGAAAGTTGATTTTATTCAATATTAGAATGGCTACTCCACCTTGTTTATTGGGACCATTTGCTTAGAAAAAAATTTTGTAGCCTTTCACTATGAGATAATGTCTGTCTTTGTCACTGTTTCCTGTGTGCAGCAAAATGTTGTGTTTACATATCCAGTCAGTTAGTCTATGTCTTTTTATTGAGGAATCGAGTCAATTGATATTAAGATATTAAGGAAAAGTGACAGTTGATTCCTGTTTTTTGTTGTTGTTGTTGTTGTTGTTAGAGGTGGGATTAAGTTTGTGTGGCTATCTTCTTTTGGGTTGTTGAAAGATTACTTTCTTGCTTTTTGTAGAGTGTATATTTCCCTCCTGGTGTTGGAGTTTTCCATCTATTATCCTTTGTAGGGCTGGATTTCTAGATATTATGCACATTTAATTTTGTCATGGATTATCTTGGTTTATCCATCAATGCCAATTCAGAGCTTTGCTGGGTATAGTGGCCTGGGCTGGCATTTGTGCTCTTTTACGGTCTGTATGACATCTGCCCAGGATCTTCTGGCTTTCATAGTCTCTGGTGAGAAGTCTGGTGTAATTCAGATAGGTCTGCCTTCATATGTTACTCGACCTTTTCCCCTTACTGTTTTTAATATTCTTTCTTTGTTTTGTGCATTTGGTGTTTTGACTCTTATGTGATAAAAGGAGTTTCTTTTCTGGTTCAGTCTATTTGGAGTTCTGTAGGCCTCTTGTATGTTCATGGGCATCTCTTTCTTTAGGTTAGGGAGGTTTTCTTCTATAATTTTGTTGAAGACATTTACTGGCCCTTTAAGTTGGGAATCTTCACTCTCTTCTTTACCTATTATCGTCAGGTTTGATCTTCTCTTTGTGTCCTGGATTTCCTGTATGTTTTAGGTTAGGAGCTTTTGCATTTTGCATTTTCTTTGACTGTTTTTTTTTTTTCCTATGATATCTTCTGCACCTGTGATTCTCTCGTCAATCTTTTGTATTCTGTTGATGATGCTTGCGTCTATGACTCCTGATCTCTTTCCTAGGTTTTCTATCTCCAGGGTTGTCTCCCTTGTGATTTCTTTTCATATTTTCATATTTAGATCCTGGTTGGTTTAATTCAATTCCTTCATCTGTTTGGTTGTGTTTCCCTGTAACTCTTTCAGGGACTTTTGTGTTTTCTACTTAAGGGTATATACCTGTTTAGCGGTGTTATCCTGTATTTTATGTTATTTATGTCCTCCCTAAAGTCCTCTAACATTATCATGAGTTGTGATTTTAAATAGAAATCTTGCTTTTCCAGTGTGTTGGGGTATCCAGGACTTCCTGTAGTAGGAGAAGTGGGTTCTGATGATGTCAAGTAGCCTTGGTTTTTTTTTGGTGCTTATGTTCTTGCGTTGGCCTCTCGATGTCTTATTATCTCTAGTACTACCTTCCCTCAATGTCTCTGACTGGAGCCTGTTCCTCCTGTGATCCTGGTTGTGTCAGAACTCTTCAGAGTCCAGGTGTCTCTGGGATCCTGGGATCCTGAGATCCTGGGTGTGGCAGAGCTCCTGGGTTTGCTCAGGGCAGTGGTGCAAGCTGGAAGGAACCAATGTCTCTGGCTGGAGTTTGTGTTTACCTGGTTCCTATGGGGATCCCAGTTATGCTAGGTGTTGGCAGATGTTGTAGCCTCAACTGTGATCTTGAGTGTGTCAGAGTTCCAGTGTTCCTGGTTGTGTGTGATCTCCTAGAAGATATTGTGGCCTCTTCACCTGTGATCCTGAGCATGTTAGAGCACCTGGGAGTCGAGCTTCCTCTGGGTATTGTGGGACTGGGTGTGGAGCCAGCACCCAAGGTCTGCTCTAACTAATAATTTTATATAAATACAAATATGACCATACATCTCCTTACTTTTTCAAAAAAAGACTCATATACATGAATGTCTATTCTGTAGTATGAGCAATATTGAAGTTGGTCATTTGTGTGTTCTTCTTATATACCCATCCCCCTCCTTCTCCCTCCATCTTCACAAACACACTTTTAAAAAGTAGACTATAGCCTGGCAGTGATAGCACACTTTTAATCCTAGCATTCGATAAGCAAAGGCAGGTGGGATCTCTGAGTTCAAGGGCAGCCTAATCCACAGCGGAAGTTCCAGTACACCCAGGGCTACACAGAGAAAACCTGTCTCCAGAAACCAAATAAATAAAAAAATAAGCATGCAAACAAATGGATAAATAAATACATACATACATATATACATGCATACATAAATACATACATAAAGGCTAGATATAATATTTATTAATGAGCATGACTAGTGGAGTCACACAGTGGAAGCCTTCAGGAATGCAGGGCATTACCAGCTGTCCAGAAGACAGTACTGGGGGTATATTTGATCGTATGGGTATCTGGAACAAGCTACTTCTCAGCTACCATGTCTTCAAATTCATTAAATGTGGTGAAGTCCCACTTCTTTTACGTATGGATGGGCCAGGAACTTGACCTTGGCTCTCTACAGGTCACTAATCATGTTGCTTGTTCTTCTCAGTGCAGATAAGCATGACCTGGCCAATGTGCATCCTGGCCACTAATACCTTAGAACTTTTCAACGGTCCCTGGATCCCTGTCTAGCCTACCTACAAAGAGAACATCATTGGAATAAAAATACTGTCAAAGCTCCCTTAGGGTGACTCACACAAGCAACAGGCTGAGTACTCTACCACAAAGGCTGCTATTTGCAGACACTGCACACAGGGCTTTCAATAATTTTAAATAATAGTAATGTGATAGTTAACGCAGTTAAAAAGCAAACAAACGTTTAAACTCCTCGTTTCCATTTCTGACAGTTGCAGTTATGCTGTTAGAATAAATAATCACTGTATGTGTTCCCCTTTCAAATTAATTAACCAGCAAATCCCCTGGATTGTCTCAGTCTCATTCTTTAGTAGATTATCCAGAAGAGGATTATGAGTACAGGGCCTTTAAATTCTTACATACTCAAAGCAATTTACAATCCTTAGACTTATGTCAGTTTGGCTAAACATACATTTTCTTTCTTTAATTATATTATTACTGTTTTCTACATCAAACCCTGAGATATTTTTCGATACAAAATGTTCCTCTTCCTGTTATGACCAAAAACTTGACCTTTTTTCTTAGCATTTGGAAAAAATGTTCCTATCCTCAAAGACTCAGTAACTCTATCAGAGTAGGTTCCTGAGTATATGTCATGTGCCCGCCCTTTCAAGTTCAACCTCAAATATGTTTTCAATTTCAACAACATTTAGCTAGAATTACAAATGTTAGCTTAGTGGTAGACAGCAGGCTGGCATTCACAAGATGTTATTTAGACCAAAAACGAATTTTGTCTGTTTTAAACCTTTGCTTTTGTGGGACTTACATATGAATATATCACATACATGTCATTTTCTGTAGAATATACTTTTATCTTTTTCATATTTAAATTTTTCATGCTTTTGATGCTTCTATTGCTCCTAAGTAATTATCTGTTGTGTGTTCCTTCCACTTAACCATCACTTTTTTCCCTGGAACTTACTTTGTAGACTAGCCTAGCCTCGAACTCAGAGATCTGACTGCCTCTGCTTCCCAAATCCTGGGATTGAAGACGTGTTCTACCACCACCCAGCTTAATCATCACTTTTTAAAAGACTTTATTTGTGCATGTTTGTATATGTATATATATCTGTGTGTGGTACATAAGTTCATGAAGAGGTGTGCACACACACACACATACTCACATGGATGCCAAAAACCAGAGGTCTTTCACTATCACTCTCCACTTCAATTTTTAATTACACTTTTACTTATTGTGTGTGCAAAAAAGCAAGTGTGCATGTGTGCACATGTGGGTATGTGTGCACTCATGACATGATATGAGTGGAGATCAGAGGACAATTCTCTCCTCCTATCATGTGGGTCCTGAAGATGGAATTCAGATCATCCCTTACATGCTGAGCCCCTTCTCCCTAGCCTCTACCTTATCATCTCAGAAAGAGTCAATTTCTCTTCCTCTTCCTCCCTCCTCTCTCTCTCCCTCCCTCCCCCTACCAACTTGTGGACCCTGGTACTTACCCCCTTGTTGGCCTGGCAGGCCAGCAAGCTCTACTGATGTGCCGCTCCCTCTCTGCCACTCAATGTTGGAGTTACAGACGCATGGTTTTACATGGTTCTGGATGAAGGAAATCATGCTTGCTTGGTAGGTACTTAACAAAGGAGCCATCTCCTCAGCCAATCATTTTTTAAAAGAATTTTTTCTTCTTTTGAATTCTGTCTTATGTTCTAACAACTTGTTTCTGTTATTTCATTCTTCTGTATCTTGGCATATCCTTAATTTATTTTAGCTTATTTTGAATTTTTTGATTGTACCTTTTGTCAGTTTTCTGTGTACAGCCTTTCTTTGCAATTACATTCAGAGTTTTTTTTCTTTTTTTATGTAACTTTCAATTCCAATTGTTTCGAAAATTAATTTTCTTTAATTAATTAGCTAATTGATTTATTTTATAAGTATAATTTTTTTTCCCAAACTATTTATATATACTTACTGGAAGCATTGCTTCAGCCCATTCACCATGTCCTCTTTGGAGAAGTTTAATTCTTTCCAGATCATAACAAACTTGCACAAGATCACCCACTTGAAACTGTGAGGTGCCTCCTTCTGCACCCTGTGCAGCATCCCCACTTCGGACAATGTTTGCCTTAGTGAGAACAGCAGGATTGAAGGTCCATCTACAAAAGCAGAACCAAGCTCAGAACAAGTGAATTCACTCAATATATCTTTAAACACTGCAGGGAGAAAAACACTGCACTACTTCAAAATAATAAAGCAATCCTCTGCAATTACTCTGAATGGTTTCTTTTTATTTGACTGTTGATGTTTACCAGTACATATCATACATAAGAACAACACTACATGTACCTCATCATGCACAAAATTGGCTCCTTTGGAGCAGCTTAAGAAAGCTTCCTGGGGGTTGGGGATTTAGCTCAGTGGTAGAGCGCTTGCCTAGGAAGTGCAAGGCCCTGGGTTCGGTCCCCAGCTCCGAAAAAAAGGAAAAAAAAAAAAAAAAAAGCTTCCTGGTCACAAGTACATATTCACCATCTGTCTTAGCCAAACTCCTATCAAGTATATCCACCCCAATAACAGGGTTCTCAGCCTGTGGGTCACCACCACCCCTTTAAGGGTTGCATATCAGATATCCTGTACATATCTGATGTTTATATTATGAATCATAACAGTAGCAAAATCAGTTATGAAATAGTAACAGAACAATTTTATGGCTGGGAGTCACCATAACAGGAGGAACTGTATTAAAAGGATCCCAGCATTAAGAAAGCTTAAATCATTGCCTATGCCATCGCCAATCTCACAGGTATCTACTTTTAACTTGCCATGCATAAATGTTTTCCATAATTGTAACCCTTGTATCAAAAAAAAATCTTGTCTGGGACTCAGGAATAGTCATTGTCTGTGTTCAATTTCCCAGAAACACACACAAATCAAATTTATTGTTTTGTTTTGACAATATCTCATACAGCCCAGGCTAGCCTCAAATGTACTGAGAACAATCTTACTCTTCAGCCCTCCTGCCTCTGTATCTCAAATGCTTGGATCACAGACTTGTGCCATACATCAATTTATGCAGTGCTGGGAACTGCATTCGTGTCAGCTGAACACTCTACAATTGAGCTATGTCGCTAATCCTAAATGATGACTTCTTTGTTTTACATAAGCATTTCTCTGTGCCACTATCATCTTTCTGTCATTTTCCTGACTCTTCAAACAAATGTACAAAACATATACAACACACTCCACTTAGCTACACACTGAAATCCAGTGCAAAAAGAAAAGATACCTTATCAAAGAAATTCCTAAATTATTTGCATCTTATGCATTGTTCAGAATCCAAGTGCTTATCTGAAATAAGAGAATCTAAAAGACTAGACTAAAAAAAAAAAAACAACTATCCTAAGAACCATGCAAGTTGGGGCTGATTAAATGGCTCAGTGGTTAAGTCAGTGTTTCTCAACCTGTGAGTCACTATACTCTGGGATTGCATATCAGATATCCTGCATATCAGATATTTAAATTAGGACAGCAAAATTACAGTTGTGAAATAATTTTATGTTTGGGGACCAACCACAACATGAACAACTGTATTGAAGGGTCACAGCATTGTAAAACATCAGCAGTCTTACTTACGAGAGCGCCTAAACAGAGAAGTATGAATTAATTCTCTCCCTCTACATAGAGTGTCTCCTACTCCCTTACATTTGTCCTTTCATGTCTTTTTCTGAGCTAACTGATGTCTTCTAAAACATATCCATATCTACTGATATGATGTGTGCACCCTACAGATCTGATGTGGTGGTGGGACATGGCTGTAATTTCAGCATGGAGCAAGGGATGCAAGGCAGGAGGATTACTGAGTTTGTGAACAGTCAAGGCTACAGAGTGACTTCCAGGTAAGCCTAAGCTACATACCAGACCATGTCCCCAAAACACAAATCTAACACACACACACACACACACACACACACACACACACACACACACACACACACACACACACACACACACACGGATATTATCACAGAAGATTCCATACTTAGGCAAACAACAACGTGATGCAGTTTTCCTTACTGTAAATAAAATCCCTCTTATAAAAAAAAAAAAAAAATCAACAGACACTCACATTAGCTACTGCCTTTAACTATAGCTTTTAACAAGGCCCCCCAAAAAATAAAAGGTATATACTCAGCCTCCAAAAACTCAAAATAAAGATATAGAGTCAATAATAATTTTAACAGATAATAGAAAACTTGAAACCATGGAATGTAGAGGGAAAAAGTTGTCAAAGCTCATAAACTTGATATTTACCGATGTAAAGGAGTGAAATCTACTGACAAAGGACAAAAAGAAAAGAAAAGAAAAGAAAAGAAAAGAAAAGAAAAGAAAAGAAAAGAAAAGAAAAGAAAAGAAAAAGCTATTCACCACATGAGGGAGCTGTATAAAAACTGGTACAAAAGGGGGAGTGCACACAGGCCTACAACAGCACAGCTCTCAAACGCATGCTGACAAGACCACGAGTCTGAGGCGAGGAAAGCTGTGCTGCTGAGGCAGGGCCCAGAGATGTGAGCCAAAGGAAATGTCAGTGTCTCTGCTCTTCAGTCACAGTGACTGTCACAGTCTACCATGAGCAAAGAATACTAAACGAATTTTGAACCTAATGTCAAAACACAAAGAATTGCTTTTATTCAGGTTCTGTTCATGTGATAAAATACCAGAATGAAAAACAATTTATACAACACAGAGTATATTTTTGGGTTCCAGTTGCAGAGAAAATCCATGATTGTTGAGGAAGCACGGCAGCTGCAACAGGAAGCTGAGAGATCTCAACCTCAACCACACAATGGAAGCAGAGCAACTGGAAACGGGGAGGCTATGAACTCTGAGAGCCTGCTCTGCTCAAGTGCTTCTGCCAGCAAGGCTCCAGCTCCTAACATCACCACCAAATGGGGACCAAATGTTCAAATGCTGAGCCTGTGGAGGGCATTTCTTATTCAAACCATCACACTGGCTTTGATGTTGCAACAATCCTATTTTAATATCCTCAGTGCTGAGATTACAAGTGTAAGCTACCATGCCACAGCATTCTAAATGCAAACAATTTTTATCGTAAATATGAGAACACACACACACACACACACACACACACACACACCCCTCTCGCTGCCTTACCCATATCCTCTGAGTTTGTTATCAACGGCCTAAGAACTAACTTCAATAAACTCTGAGTTTCAGCATATTGCTTGCTTTCTTTAAAGCTCTTATCTCTGTATGTTAACTTTGTCATCGAAATCCAGAAAACAGTACCAACCTATTGCCACTTGGATACTGTACTACAATGTCATGATCTTCATCAATGCCACAGACAGTTCCAGTTGTAGTTAAAGTCTCAAACATGCCATCGGTCCATCCTCCATGACCGTGCTGCAAAGACTGGACAATTTCTAGGTCAAGGTCTATATTTACCAGGTCACCAATCTGCAATCCACCAGGATTCCTGTTACCATTCTGCTCACCTGTAATTTCAAACACAATGAATGAAAAAAGGCAGTCAGTGCAGTACACAACTGCATTCATGTCTGTGTGCTCACTACCTGGCTATCTGGACTGTTTAGAGGTTAGAGTTGATGGTTTTGTGAATCAACTTGACATAAGCTAGAGTCAACAGAGAAGGACCCTCAGTTGAGGAAATGCCTCCATGAGATCCAGCTGTAAGTAAGGCGCTTTGTCAATCAATGAGGGGTTGGGGTAGTGGCCCACTGTGGGTGGAGTCAACCCTAGGCTGGTGGTCCTAGGTTCTGTAAGAAAATAAGCTTAGCATCCATGGAAATCAAGCCAGTAAGCAGCACAGCTCCATGCTTCTGCATCAGCTCCTGCCTCAAGGTTTCTGTACTGTTTTCCTGACTCCCTTCAATGATGGACTACAATCTGAAAATGTAAGCTGAATTAACCCTTTCGTCCCCAACTTGCTTTATGGTCATGGTGTTTCATGACAGTAACAGAAACCCTAGCTAAGACAAGTCTATGTTATTTTTCCATTTATTTTTTTTATCTTCTTTAATTAATTAGTTGTAGTGTTTTTTTGTATAAGAGTCTGCTCTTTACACTTAGTTGACGTCTCATTTATTGACCTAGAGCTATTTATAATGTTCCCTTAGGAACGTTTTATCAAACAGTTTATTATTACATGACGTGATAATTGTCCATATTCATGGATACACTACGTTTTAATAGACATATACAAAGTATGATGAGCAAATAAGAACAGTAAGCATATATGCATTACCTCAAATATTAATCCTTTATGATAAAAGCATTGCAAATTCTCTTTTAGCTATTCTGAGAAGTAAAACAGACATTACTGTTAACTTGTCACTATGGAGTGCTACGAGACCCCAGAACTAACTGTAATCATGTGAGTGTAAGATTTTAGAATAGAGTTCTCTCAGAAAAGTAAACCAACATAACTCATACACTGCCAAGGTACATGGAACTGAGTGCTGCACCTCCTGTCAGGCAGATGGAAGGTATTGGGCTTGATCTGCAAAACCACAAACCAAGTACAAGAAATTTCTAACAATAAAAATTAAGTAGAAGCAAAATCTATCAAGACTACCAATCCTACATCAGAATTCAGAGTTCTGGGGGCTGGAGAGATGGCTCAGTGGTTAAGAAAATTAACAGCTCTTCCAGAGGTCCTGAGATCAATTCCCAGCAACCACACGGTGGCTCACAACCATCTGTAATGGGATCCAATGCCCTCTTCTGATGTGTCTGACGACAGCTACAGTGTACTCATATACATTAAATAAAAATAAATAGAGCACTCTGAAGGATAAAAGCACTCATAGTTTTGCACTGCACCAGAGCCATGGTAACCATAGTAACTAAATATAGAATCTAAAGGGGAAACCTAGATTTCCTCAAATGTGCTTAGTATTTTTAACAAACAAAATCTGCATTTTTATCTAAAGCCAACTAAAAATAAACATTCTGGGACAAAGATTTAAAATCATAAAACACTCCACTGAGGGATCAAAATGTTCAAGGTGAGTCCACACTTCTCATAAAGGCACAAAAGAAAGTAAGAAAATAAGAGCTAGCCCCGCCCCCCCAAAAGGGCATTTTCCTACACTCTCCTTTAAAAAGAAATAAAAGTATGTCAAAAGAAAATAGCTCTTGGGGGCTGGAGAAATGGCTCAGAGGTTAAGAGTACTGTCTGCTCTGCCAGAGATCCTGAGTTCAATTCCCAGCAACCACATGGTGGCTCACAACCATCTATAATCAGGTCTGGTGCCCTCTTCTGGCCTGCAGGCATACATGCAGGCAGAAAAGCTACATAATAAATAAATAAATGTTAAAAAAAAATCTTAAAACAAAAAAAAAAGAAAATAGCTCTTGACAAAAAAAGGCAAGTCAAATGAAAGCACACACACTACCAGGGAAGGGAGTGCTTGGAGACTGCAGATCTATCACAACACAGCAACAATAACCAATTTGTAAACAAAAGCAGATTTGGCTCCTTTACTCTTTAAAAACATTTATGCTACTTGGAATTATATTTACTATATTACCTTGATCTTGAAGCTGTTCTTTTACTAAGAAATTAGTTTTATAGTAAGTGTGAGGTATTTATAATCACGAAATTGTAATTCTTTCCTCGGTAGTATGGGAAATATAACACTGATATAACCTAATACAAAAAATTTCAATGGTGTAAGTTCAATTAAAAGGGTATTAAATACACATTATGACACAAACAGTACATCAATTCCCAAGACATAACAATTCATTCTAAGCCTAAATAAAACATAAAAAGGAATTATTGTTTTAAAACTAAAATGAAATTAAATATTTCTCTACATAACTTTAATGATAATCAATTTTTTTTCCTGTCCAGTTGAGACATTACACTAATTCTATGAACCTGACTCATTATTTGGAAATTTTCTTTATCTGCTGACTCACCTAACACAGGGCAATGATCTCTGTAGAAAGAACCTCCTTTGGCATCCTGGACACATTTCAGATCAGACTAAGAAGAAAGGAAACCAGAAAAGTGATCCATTAAAACTTGAAATAAGGCACAGTACAAAGCAAACAAGCTCCCCTTAGCACCCGGGGCACAGGCAGTAGAGAGCCAATGTCCACTCTATTTTCAGAACATCTGTGAGAGCAGAGACCTCTGTGCCTTCAGCTACCTAACTATGAAGTTCACAGTCAGCACTGGTCCGTCAACATTACAGTATTTGCAAAAGCACATGACACACACTAAACTCTCAGAAATATCCAATATCTGACGTGTGCACAACACCCTGAATTTTTAAAATAACTTTACCCAAACTAAACCAAAACTCTCACTCCATTTGATCCTTTCACATGTTTATCACAGACATAAGACAAATACAAGTAAGAAGGGAAATTATGTAAAGCCAAGCAGCCTGCAGAAGCAGAGAAGAATGGAACCAAACCCACCCTTTGATCCTTCACAGAAGTTCCCTATTTATTTGGTTAATTAAGTACCTTCCCGCTTATCTCTAGAAGAAAGCATATTCTTACTTAAGTACATGAATAAGAAGACACCCATGGTGAACATTAAGGCAATCTCCGGTGTTACTTATGAAAGTTTTGAAGTGAATTAAAGAAAAACAAACACAAGATGCAGTTAAAAAAAAAAAAGTCTACTAGAGCAGCTGGAGTAAACAGCAGGTGACTGACACACACAGACACATGCTCTGCTTTAATGTGACAGTTTAAACACACATGCAAGCATACTGCCTGCTACCCTGCTTGCAGCAATGGAGAGGAAAAGACAACCCTCAACAGACATCTCATTAAATAATGGTATTAACCACATAGGCCATCAACCTGTATATGTTCATTTAGCTGTCTGAACATACACAGCATATACATCTTCATAGTAAACAAAGTATTAGCCAGTTGGAATCCTAAAAAACAGGAAAAAAAACCTCACAATTTGAAAGCACAGAAAGGCATGAGAGTCATGAATATGCACTAAGAAAGGAAATTAACTGATCCTGTATCCAATGATAAAATTTAACATTAATAACGCATTTGGGAGTTGGGCAATGGTGATGCACACCTTTAATCCCAGCACTCCAGAGGCAGAGTCTATCGCTTTCTTCCTTTATCTCAGTATTTTATTTTTGAGACACTCTCATTATGTGCCCAAGCTGGCCTTGAACTTGAGATCCTCCTGCCTCCAGCTCTGGGATTGCATGTGTCACAAGAGAATCACACTTATACATCAACTCTATACTTAAAAAGAAAAAAAAAAAACTTCCTTAAAAATAGTTAAAATTTTTTATCAGCTACTACAGCATAAAACAACCTCATTTTAATACTAGCCTTCAGGTCTACTCCACAGAGTCCCCTATAGACAATTATTTTTTTTTTTTGTTAGATTTTAAGAGATAAATCCACACTTGTATTTCAAATGGATGTGTAAAATAACATATAGTAAGATGTCCAAACATTGACTATGACAAAAGCATGTTCACAACTAAGCAGTGTAGACACATAGCAGTGCTGTGAGGTGCGGGGTATGAGGATCCCCTGTCCTAGTGCATCCATCCCCAGGGCTCAGGTGTGTCTCCTCAGAGGACAGACAGCACTGCACACACAGAGGGGGCCCAGGACTCACAGGTGTGCTTCTTCATTACTCACCATGCCCTCAAAGCCAACCCTGTAAAGGTTCTTAGCACCGTTATCCCAGAGAACATATGCTGCACTGTGTGGACTGGATGCACTCCAGTCCTGGATTTCCGTTACCTAATAAAAATTTAGGGTGGGAAAAAAAAAACTTTAAAAAAATGGAAAGAGGTTAGAAGCTTTAATTACACTGAAAATTTAGAAATCTTTTCATCTCTCAACCTACATAACAAAATCAAGAAAAATTCTTATTTGCCTATCTGCTAAAAGTCACTTTTAGCATTATTGAATTATCAATAAAGTCCAATTTTTCCAGAATTTTAAGTATTGTTTTGTTAAGATAGAATATCCTGGGGCAGCCCACCCTGGCTTCAAACTCAAGATTTTCCTGCCTCAGCCTCCCAAGGGAAAGGACTGTAGGATGTGTACCACCCCATCTAACTTTCATAATTGTGTTGCTATTGTTTTTGGTGTTTTTCCCCCTTGTGAAATTTAGCCCTGGGCTTTTCTGTATGCTAGGCAAGCACTATACTACTGAGTTGTATTCCCAGCCTGGTGTTTTTGATGTTGTTTGTTTGGGGCAGGGTGGGGGTTGAGACAAGTTGTCAGAATGTAGCCCTGGGTGACCTCAAAGTTTGTGTCTGCATTACAGGTTTTTGTCATCATACCTGACTTTTACCTGAGAGTTATGAAGTGCATTTTAAAATCACTGTAATAAATTTTTAAGAAGCAGAGAAATTATATTAATAGAAAATGAATAATGCAAATTTTAAATTCCTTTCAGAGCATAGCATATTCTTTTTGGCCAATTATCCAAACATAATTTAAAATCTTTAACAATGATAAACCTGTTTTTTAGTTAGAACCCAAAGTCGAAAAGAATATTAGTGGCACTGAGCTGCTCAGCTATCAAGAAAGCAGGCTACTCCAGCTAGAACAACATGCTACAGTGGGCACGCAGACACAATAACCTACCCACTGATGCTTAAATTTAGCTGGTTAAACTCTAACTTGTTCTCTCTCTCCAGGTACTAGTTGCTTAAGGGTCTAGAGTCAAGTGCACAAACTGACACAGTGAACACCAAAGTCGGCACTCTAGCTAGGTCTGCCTACAAGTAAGAAAAGGGAGCTGCTTACACACAAGTCAAATGACTTTCTTCTCCATTCTAACTTTTTGCTGTTGTTGTTTTTTCTAGAAGGATCTCTCTGTGTAGTCCTGGCTGTCTTGGAACTCACTCTGTGGAACAAGGTGGCCTCAAACTCAGAGATCTGACTGCCTCTGCTTCCCAAGTGCTGGGATTAAAGGCGGGTGCCAGCCCTGTCTGGATTCCATTCTGTTCTAACTTGTATCATTCCTATTTCATAAACATAAAAGCAAACTAATATTACTTTAAAGAAAATACATATTAGACTTTCTTTTCTGCTCTGAACTAAAGAACAGTTTTGTGGGGTAGGAATTTGGCAGTGTGTTTTTAGAAATAAAAGGATTTCATTTTTTTAAGATTTAGTAAACCGTGAGAAATGCTTAAAATTACTATTAAGTCTATATACTCTTTTAAAATTTTATATGTATTGTAAATACATAATACAATATATGTATTGTAAATACAAAATGTGTGCTTTTAAAAATAAAAAAGAAATGATCACCCTTATAATTATTCCACTGTCTTAAAAAGTGAATGCCCAGGCTTCTCAAGTCCCCACTGCACCTCATCATCCTCCACTTGTCTCCGCAAAGGAGACAACTGTCTTTCTAAATTTAGTCTAACATTACTCCACTGTACATTAGGATTCTGCCCAACTGACCACTGTACAATCTCACCTAGCAAGTCTGTAAGGTGCTGAAATGAACATGCAGTAATCCATCCATCTGCTACTGCTATAGCCTTCCTTCAGAGTCTAATGTAATCAGTACTTGGTATTGTATATTTAGCACTACCTTAAGTAATTCTGATTTAGATTCAGAGAGAGAGAGAGAGGGAGAGAGAGAGTGTGTGTATACGCATGCACATACATGAGCACACCATGGGTACAAAATGGTTGTATTCATTTTTTTTCTCATTTTGTTCTTAAAATATAACTTGTGATAAACTACAACTAAAACTGCACAGTAATAATTCAAAGCTTCAGGAATGCCTACATTTCACTACTTTTTTAAAAAAGAATTATTTATTTTACATATATGGGTAGTGTACTGTAGCTATCTTCAGATACACCAGCAGGGGGCATCGGACCCCATTACAGATAGTTGTGAGCCACCATGTGGTTGCTGGGAATTGAACTCAAGACCTCTGGAAGAACAATCAGTGCTTTTAACCACTGAGTCATCTCTCCAGTCCAGGAATGCCTACTTTTATTTACGCTTTTTCCTCATTCTCCCAAAAGTGCTGACTGGTTAGTGTTCTGTTGTTTGTCAACTTGATACAAGCTAGAGTCACCTAGGAAGAGGGAACATTAATTGTGGGGTTGCCTCTATCAGACTGCCTGTAAGCAAGCCTGTGTGCTCCCTCACACACACCCCTTTTTTTCTTTTCACGGATTAATGATTTAAAAGTGGAAGGGCCTAGCCCACTAGGGGTGGTGCCACCCCTGAGCAGGTGGCCCTGGGTGGTATAAAAAAGCAAGCTGAACAGGTCATAGGAAACAAGGCAGTTAGCAGCACTCCTCCATGGCATCTACTTCAGTTCTGTCTTGGGCTCCTGTTCTTGCTTCCCTAGATGCTAGACCATAACCTATAACCTGTAGGAGGCAGTAACAGCATCACAAACCAAACTGGTTTTTGCCAGTGTTCTTATCACAGCAACAGAAAGCAAAATCCTGTAACATCCCGATTATGTGGCTTTGGAGTGCCTCACAGCAACTCTCTTAGAAGAACCTTTGCAAAAATTACTTCTAATCTTCTGCCTATATAACTGTGGGAAAGAACATAAAAATCATTTTCAGAATAAAAATATTAATTGTTTTCTTCTTATGAACTTTCTAAAGCTGTGATCTACCAAAAGGATAGAGTGTGTACAACACAATGGACAGAAAATGAGGGGGAGAGGCATCCAGGAAAGCAGCGGGTCATAAAAAGTAGGCTGCAAGATGGTGTAAGGCACCAGGGATATGGGGTGATCCATCCGTCCGTACCACAGCAGATGGGCTGAGCACGTTGTCATCAAGCTCTCCCTCTGCTGGAAGACAGTAGTGCACTCCTTTAACCCAGCACTCGGGAGGCAAAGGCGGGAAGATCTCTGTAAAGTTTGAGGCCAACCTGCTCTACAGAGCAAATTCCAGGATAGCCAAGGCTACCCTGTGTCACAAACACAAAAGAAAGATCTCCACTGCTGGTACAGTTTGCTGACCTTAGGACACACTGCCGTCTATCCCTGACCCACACATATCTCAAATAACACTAGCTAACATGTCTGTCTCTTTCTCCAACCATACACACAGGAGGGGGTATATTATGCTTTATTCTATTTATAAAACTATGGTGGGCGATGGGGAGCTTAGTAAACACTACACAGCAATACATCTTCTCTGACAATACTCCTGACCAGTATCTAGCCCTACTTCTGCCACTTGATATCCTGTACTGAGCTCTGTGTTCCCAGAACTCATTAATGGCTGTACCTACTGACAGAAGGACTGACAAATTTCAGATGCTGAAGAAAGACAAGCTACTATAGGCTACTCTTCCTACTACAGACTATTCTTCCTACTATAGGCTACTCTTCCTACTACAGGCTACTCTTCCTACTATAGGCTACTCTTCCTACTATAGGCTACTCTTCCTACTACAGGCTACTCTTCCTACTATAGGCTACTCTTCCTACTATAGGCTACTCTTCCTACTATAGGCTACTCTTCTTACTATAGGCTTTTTATATACTATTTTCTGACAGCCTTCATCTAAAAGGAACAATCTGCCCTGCCCTTACAACAGCTATGTCTGTGATTGCTACTTTACTTTTCAAAATGTAAATAGCCAACTGCTGTAGGGACAATACTACACAAAAGTAATAAAGGAAAAGAAGCAAGCTATGAAAACAAAATGAGGCTATTAGTTACTTTGGAGAGACAGGGACAGAGGCTTTTAATGAGAACCATTGCATAGAGATCCACCTGCCTCTGCCTCTCAAGTGCTGGAATTAAAGGCATGTGCTGCCATCACCCGGCTCATACATGTTTTATACAGTCTCTGGTATAGCTAATGCAGGGTGACTATGAATTCTATAGAGGATGTCCACATTCAGGGTACCTTGCTGATGAGTGGGGACTGGCAAGGAGTGATGTCTCTCAAATGTTAAGTGATTAATGTTAAGAGTTAAATGAGCCAGAAATCATCTTTAAATGAAGATACTGGTTTAGAAAGTCTGTCATGAATTGCATTTATTACTGCTCAGTTTTAATAACACCTCAGGTGACACCAATGTGGCTGTTCTGTACATCACATCACTCTCAAAAGAAGTCAGATTTCAATATTTTTCATTTATCTCTGTTAATTAAAAGATATACTTCCAGACAGTAAGAACTCATTTCTTAGCACCTTGAACATAATACATGCTAAATAAATTTCTTGAATTAAAAAAGGGAATAAGTTTATTTTCTTAATAAGCTATTCAGAAATATAGTAAACTATACTTGTCTGACTTTCATTTTGCTTTAATGCCCTATTATTTAAAATGAACTCAGTGGTTGGCCGTGATAACTCATCTTTCTCTTGGAGGAAAGCAGTACTCACAGCTGAACCTCGGGCTTTCTTTGCCTCTACTAACTCATTTGTCCTATTCCCCAAGTAAGCTTGTCAAAAGACAGTCATGGATCTGAGAGTGACTGACATGTATATTTCCAAATGCTACCCAACATCCAATATAACACAGAAGAGCATGGACAATAATGTTTGCTGACTAAATAAATCCATTAGTTATCAGCTAAAAGAACATGAAATCCAAAATAGATATAAGCAACATATCCAAAAACTAGCCCTAGACCACCTCCTTCTTATGCACAGGGCTTCAGTTTGAGCCTCAGAACCCCTCCCCGCCCCCCAAAAAAGTAGCTTTCTCAGTAACCGGCCTTTAAAAGAATAGAATATAAGCACGTGGATATATAATGTTTATACTTTTCAACGGCTCTGTGCATCAAATCCAGGACCATCTTAAGGCTCTCTCATTGAGCTACACCTTCAGTCCCTCGGCTAAAATTTTCCTAACAGGAAAATCAAGAACATGGCCCCAAAATGGAGTCTTCAGAAAGGCACATCTGAGCAACAGCAACATGAAATAAACCCACCTAACAGCCTTCTCAAAGAACAACAGCATTTGCAAGTAAGCAGGAACACTGCTTTCTTCCAAAAGGAAAAAAAAAATGAAGATTTTTAAAACTTGTTCCTGGCATGAAAATAAATGGGCACAGACACGTATTTACAGCAGCAATGGAAATGGAAATCTCCTCAACACATGATACTCAGCACGGAGGGTGAACCTTTGAAAGTGCACACCTTTCCTCTACGCCCATTGCCTCCATCTTGATCTTCCCACTGCCAGTCCACTCCTCGCACCACTCTGGCACCAGCAAAGATTCCTCTGGCTGTGATCTTCTTAGATTTTCTACGAGACTCTAACAGAACCCTAAAAATAAAAGTTTTGTTTTCACAATCTTATAAAACTAAGTAATAGGAATCTATACATAAAAGCATTCACATGGGTTTAAGTGTTAGTGCCTTAAAAGAGAGACAACATTACACTGCCCATTTTACAAAGGAGGAACTCGAGTGTAACAAAAAGATATTGCTCAGTTTCACAAGAGTTTACAGAACCATGGAATCCATCTAGGCACGTCAGGCTTTGACTTTAAGTGTCCTTGGTAAGGGCCTATTGCAGACAGCATCTCCGGTTGAGTGGCAAACCACACTTGCGTGCTCTGACTAGGAAGAATAGTTAGTGGCAGCACTTTGGTCTCCTCTAGAGCATGATCTATCTACAAAGAATAGTAGATCCTCTCCTCCTGCCAAATGCTGTAAAGAACCCAAAATTGGGTTCAGAGTGGGTTGGGGGGCTTTAAGAACCTGTGAAAGGTGAGCAATGACGTGAACACTCCGAGTACTGCATGAATGTCAGAAAATTTACTCTGAGGCACAGGCCTGACTACACTACACTGTCTCCAGAGTATTCCACACCTATGAGCATTACGAACATGAGAGAGATTTCACTTAATTATCCGAGTCAGCTGCTTTCTCCAAGGCCACCTGACCCTTTCTTGTCTATGTGATTTTTACTCAGAGATTTAAGACTTTAGTATGTTGAATGTTACCTTATTGTTATATCCATTAAAAAAAAAAACCTATTGTTCCTTAATTTTAATTGTAAGCAAAAATAACTGTTTGCAAAGTACTCAGTTTGAGTGGCCAGACCATAATTTGCAATGAGACAGTGTGACTCAGAACTCCTACCCTACTACTCCTAGCTGTGGCTCTCTAGCTGGCTGTATTTAAGTGCAGTATCCTGTCTACTAAGGAAAGACTCCACGACCTAAAACTCCAGACCCATTATCCCATTATGCCCTTTCCATTGCTCCTAAAAACTAAAACATTATCCTACCATAATCATTCATGATCCTTCATTCCTCTTAAATTATAACCTCCTTAAGAAAACCACCCTCAAGTCACAAATGCAGTAGCTACCATATGGTCTCTCTCTGGGTACACTCATGTATATATGCATCTGTGTGTGCAGGTGTGTGTGCACGTGTGGAGGCCAGAGGCCAAAGTTGGTTGTCTTTCTCAACCACCTTTCCGAAACCTTATTTTTTGGAGGTCTTTCCCAAATCTGGAGTTCGGAGTTCTGCTAGATGGGCTGCCAGAGTTCCGAGGACCATCCTGTGTCTGCCTCCCCAGTGCTGGGATTATGGAAATGTGCCACTGTGCCCAGCTTCTCGTGGGTGCTGGGGATTCAAACACAGGTCCCCATGCTTGTGTAGCAAGCACTTCAACTGAGCCATGTCTCCAGTCCCTATCCTTAGTAAATACCTGTTGACTCAAGCAGCAGGCCACACTGTTTACTGGGTAGAAATTCATAAAACAAAGAGTGTAACAAGAAAACATTACTCAGTTTTGGGCTGCCCATGCATTTCCAACTGATCAGCAATGCCAAGTCTCCATGCTAGAGAAAAAAATAACTAAAATTATCTATAAAGAAAGAATAATAGTCGGAGGTCAGCATGGTCTACATACGTATTGAGTTCAAGGCCAGCCAGAACTACTCAGTGAGACCATGTCTAGGATGGAAAGGAAAGCGAAGGGAAAAGGAAGGGGAGGAAACAGGAAAGGGGAAGGAAAGGAAGGCAGGCAGGCACATACAGTAAAATTCTACCTTCACGGAGTTTCACAAATCATCAAACCAGATCTATGTCTAGCCTGCTATTCATTTCCCCAACACTAAATCTAAAAGTGTCAAAAGGTACTTCCTAATCTACATTTAAAGCTGACAAGATGAAACAAAAAGTCCTGAAGGAAAACCTCTTTCCCTTACCGTTCACTTCCTGGTGTGGTGATCCTATAGAAGCGATGCCTTAAGTGGTGTTTATCTCCATGATAACAAACAGTGCACAGATCATAATTGGTGCACTCTGCACATTTCCATCGAATGCCAATGATTGGTTGTTGGCGGCAGGTGTCACACATAGTTCCATCATGCTTGATGCCTATGGAAACAACCACATGCTTAAGTCACTCTCAACACTTATTTGTGCACTGCTGTGTTGGGGAAAACACAACAGCATATTATAGGTTATTTTAACAAAGGGCAGGAAAAAACAAGACATCTAGTTTTGAGGTGACAGATCTAAAATACTTTGATCAATATAAATCATAACTAAACATGTTTCTTACTCTTATTTTATTAGTAAGACACAAACCAATAGTGTTACAGGATACTTGATTATTGTACATAGAAAACCTAATTGTTAGCAAAATATAAAAGATTAAATACATATTGCATTTGTCAGATATTGCAGTCAGGTGTGTCCCGAAGAGATACACCATTTGGGTGAGCCTCTGCAAGGCTCCATAGGCAGTGCTAAAAAATGGAAAGATCCTACCTAGTTTAAGACAAATTGCTTGAGAGAAGTGTGGACACAATGCAAGCTGGCTGGCTGGCTAGACCAGCCTATATCACTTGAGCTCTGGATTCACTTCAGAGATTCTGACCCAACAAATGGAGAACACACCAATGTCAATATTGGGCCTCCATATCCACATGTATATGCCTACATACCTGCAAACATGCATGATATAAACATGGACATATTTGTGAAGAAAATAACCCCTCAGGATTTTTTAGAGAACTGCAACATACTATTCATGTAAATATTCCAAAAGAAATGAACTTTTACTTAAGTACTTAGCAGTAAGTGTTTCCCCCATAAACATTAAAGTTTAGAAAATTGTTAGCTATGGGTGGATATGGTGGCATACACTATAATCCTAGCACTTAGGAAATGGAGGAAAGGGATAAGGAATCCAATGCCAACCTGAATCCTGAATAACTGATCAGCAACTTCCAACCACCCTGAGCTACATGAGGAGTCAGCCAGATACCTCAGCAACTAAGAATGCTTGCCACCAAGCTTGACAACCAGAGTCCCATCTTTAAGACCCATATAATGCACTCACTGATAAGTGGATATTAGCCCAAAAGTTCGAATCACCCAAGATACAATCCACAGACCACATGAAGCTCAAGAAGGATGACCAAAGTGAGAATGCTTCAGTCCTTCTTAAAAGGGGGAACAAAAATATTCATAGGAGGGGATACGGAGGCAAAGTTTGGAGCAGAGATTGAAGGAACAGCCACTCAGAGTCTGCCCAACATGTGGCCCATATACACACAGCCACCAAAACTAGACAATATTGATGAAGCCAAGAAGTGCATGCGGACAGGAGCCTGATATAGCTGTCTCCTGAGAGGCTCAGTCAGAGCACGGCAAATACAGAAGTGAATGCTAGCAGCAAACCATTGAACTGAGAACAGGGTCCTAGGTCGGAGGAGTTAGAGAAAGGATTGAAGGAGCTGAAGGGGCTTGCAACCCCATAAGAACAACAATACCAACCAACCAGAGCTCTCAGGGACTAAACCACTACCCAAAGACTATACATGGACTAACCCATGGCTCCAGCTGCATACGTAGCAGAGGATGGCCTTGTTGGGTACCAATGGGAGGAGAAGCCCTTGGTCCTGCCAAGGCTGGAACCCCAGTGTAAGGGAATGTGGGGAGGGGGGATGGATGGGGAAGTGAACACCCTTATAGATGAGAGGAAGGGGAAGGGGATAGGGGGCTTATGGACAGGAAAGTGGTTAATAGAATAACATTTGAAATGTAAATAAAAATATCCAATTAAAAAAAGATTAAATTAAAAAAAGAGAGACAACAAAAAAGGGAACTAACCATTATAGGTGCTAGGACAGAAGATAAAATACTGACTGAGTTTATCTATACAAATCTTCACGAATAACTTTATTATGGTTTTTAACTCTCAATGAACCTGTGGAGCTGTTACAGGTGATGAATGTTTAGCCAGATAATTACTTCTAATAGATATGCATGTAAACATTCATTGCTATGAACTTCTTATTCAATTCATGGTTTGAATGTGTGTAAACATGTGAACTTTTTACCATGTGATCATGTATTCTGAAAGCTGTGTAAGTGCTGAGGACTAAGAGAAGAGACAGAACTGAGCAAAGGAGAACTTTCTGGACAGAATATTTCTAAGAACAGAAGAATTTTCCTTTATCTCTCTTTTTCATTCTTTCTGTTTTTTCCCTTTTTTTTCTTAGGTTTCATAGAAAACTTTTTACAACTTAGTAATAAAAGCTAAAATCACTTTCAAAGTGTCCCTTTTTCTTCCTGTGACTTCTACTAACAGGCTGAAAAGCTAGAGCAGAGCAGTTCCTGCCGAAATAGAACAAAGGCCACATTACTTAATCCTCCGCTGTTAGGCCACAGGTGTCAATCACCTAAGCCAGCAGCTTTTTCCCCTCTGAAAGAGCAAGAAAGTTTTTAAAGGACTTTTTAGAAGTTATCATCAGCATTTCCGTATAGTTAAAGAGCTAGAGCATCTCTCAGTTTTTAAAGCTGCACCCAGTCCTACTCTGTGCCCAGTCTCAACCCTCTCCAGGCTGGGAGGCTCCCAACAATGGTCAGTTTTGATTTTTCATAAACAAGGTTTAAATGAACATCCTGATAAATAAAGGACAGGATTACAAAACAAACAGACGACCAATATAATGAAAAGAAAAACACAATTCCCACAAGTTCTTTTCCGACCTTCACATATTCTCTATGGCACATGTGAACCTATACCACAAACTAAATATTAAAAAACAAAACAAAACGGAAAGATTAGCAACTGGTGCTAAGAGTGGGCTCAGAGGTGGAGAAGAACAAAGTGTGTTTCAGAGAAGTTAGCTCTGATTCCCAGCACCTATGTCAGGCAGCTCCCAGCCATCTGTGACTCCATCTCCAGGGGACCCATCATGCTTTCCTGGACTCTGTGGTGCATCTGCACACACATGAACACACAATTAAAAATGCTTTAAAAAAATATTAGCAATCAAATTTCCCTATTAAGTGAAAAATACTTGTTACCAACTTATAACCTCCCTCAGACTGCTCACATAAGAGTGAAACAGACACTAAAAGAAACTACAACAAATTATTGAAAGTACCTTTAAGGCAGAGGGGGCCAGTCCTCCTTTATTACCTTGCAACACTACTATCATTGTTCAATACATTGAACCACAATTTAAGTGGTTTGTGACTTATGACACCAGGGTCACCACTTTACAAGACATCCTAGCAGGTGAACTCACTGTTGACTTAGTCATGCTTACCTTTGTGTTATTTAGAAAGTTGTTATTATTCAAGTATTTGCATATGAGATATTTATACACATTTAAAAATTAAAGGCAAGCAGAGAAGAAGGTGGGACTTAGATGAACTAAGATCAGTCATGCTAAAGATTCCCAGTGGGTAACATGGAAATCTCTTATTCTGTATTTTGTCTAACCTAGGAAGCTTTCCATAATTAAAGAAAAGGAAGTCTTTTTTACTCTGAAAATTTTAGTCGTCTTTGGAGAAGGCACAATGTTCTTTAGTGGTGAGGCAGTATGCACTAAAACTCTAGGAATGTGCTGTGCAGGCAAGAACTACAGGACAAAAATAGTATTATTATTAAGTTCTAAAAGAACTAGTAACTACTGCTTGCTACTCCCTAATAAGAAAGAAACTGTAATATTTATTTTCTATAACCAGATAACCAGATTCCAAACATGAAACTGAATTCCAGTACAAGCTTGTAACTGTGCTTGTAGAGCTGGGGGGAAGATGGAAGGTGGAAGGAGAAAACACGTACTAACAGTGAACAGAAGTGGCTACTGGACAATCCAAGAGTGTGACATTCCTTTGTCAAATATGTCTTATGAATAACCCCTCCCTCAGTATCCTACTTCACAAATGTTTGACCAAAAGGAAGAAGACGACAGTGGACATCAATGTCTACTAACTTTCAGAATTATTTTTTAACACATGTGTATGTGTATATGTGTGTGTGCATGCACAGACAGGGCAGAAGAAAAGTTCAGTGTCATCCTCAGGAGTATCATCCACTTCCTTTGAGACAGCGTTTCTCACTGGCCTAGAACTCACCAATTAGGCTAGACTGACGAGCCAGTAAGCCTCAGGTTACTCCTGGGATTACAAGCACTCTGCCTGCCATTTTAACATGGCTTCCAGATAGAATTCAGCACTCAAGCCTTACTGACTGTGGTGGTTTGAACGAGCCTACAGGCTCATAGGGAATAGCATTATTTGAAAGGTTCTGGACATGTGGCCTGTTGGAAGAAAAGTGTCATTAGTCACAATGGCTCACTCTCTCTGCTGCCAGCTGATCCAGATCCAGGCAGAACTCAGCTCCTTGTCCAGCACCACATCTGTCTGGACGCTGCCAGGCTTCCCACCATGACAAACTGCACTGAACCAGTGCGATTAAATGTTGTCCTTTGTAAAAGTGCCATGCTGTCATGTGTCTCTAGAGCAAGAGAAACCCTAAGGCACTGACTGAGGTAATGCCTCCCCTCTGTATTTTTCCCTCCTAGTGGAAGCAGGAAGGGGTTCAAATATCACTCTTTCTATAATGCCAAAAGGAGACCTTATCTCAGAGAAAAGGAAAAGAAGAAGAAGAGGAGGAAGAAAAGGAAGAGGAGGAAGAGGAGGAAGGGGAGGGAGGGAGGGAGAGAATATGAATATGGAGGGGAAGAAAGGGGAGAGGGAAATGGGGGAACTATCAACCAAAACCAGTAATAATTTTCTGGTTAGGGCTGAGGCTATACCAAGTAGCAGAGCATATAAGATCTATGTAGTCAACTGTCAGCATCAAAACAAATCAGGAGTAAGAGAAGAGCGCCACAGGAATGACAGACTCATAAGACTCTCAAAGAAAGGACATCACAGAAGGGCAAGCAGGAGAGACTTCATACTTCAACAGGACCATAAACAGAATCAGAACTTGACGATAAATTGCAGAGTTAGACTGGGAACTAACAAGTTCAGCCATGACTTCTGACCTGTATATTTGTAGTGTTACATTAAATGATAAAAACACAAGACCCTAATTCTATAATGTATTAGTTACACAGAATAGTCTAGACTATGTGAGATCTGAACTATACTAGTATCACCTAAAAACTGAGAAAACACTTCCGTTCAAATGGAGGCTAAAGCAATGCAGAGGTAAACACACTACTTAAGGCCCTTAATATGTATTCATTAAATCTGCTAGGTCTTCTACATGAACTTAGTGATCAAAATTACATATGCTACTAGTCAAATCCTACAGTCTTTAAACATAAGTGGTAGAATTTTTAAAGCCCAGTTCTTTAAAGGATACCTGATACTTAAAATCCCTAATTCCTCAGAGAATACTGGATCATTTATGTGTGAATTAAGCCCACTTTACCAAGTACTTCATCTTCTCAGTAGCCCCTATTGCTACTGCATCTCAAGACTTTCCCCAAAGTCTGTTCTGGTGATACAGATCTTTCTAGTGCCTTTCAGCTGTCCTCACTGTAGAACAGCCAGAGATAACAGCTTTCCAGGTTATTAGACAGCCCACCCACCCCTTCCCAGCAGCTAATCACAACACATGTATACCATGGCAAAATAAGTCTTGACTATATCAATCCTGAAAGTTATCATCAGCCACAGATCCCAAAGAAATCATACTCCCATCTAAGTGGGTGTAAACTCAAATTTAAAGTCACAGGAGCACAGCTACACAACTTAAATCCATCAGTATACACAGTATCGCAATGCTACAGTCACTGAGTTTACAACAAAGGGTCGAATGGCACTGTCATCTACTCCTCCCATGAGGACCATACAGCAAAGGCTTTTCCTTTATCATGGAATGATTCAGGGGGAGAAAAGTGCACAAATAATCCTCAAACCATACAAAATATTTGTAATCACCCCTTAGATTAGGAAGAATACATTATACTATACTATATACTATACTATATTTTAAGTCACCATATAGTCAAGGGCATCTGATGTTAATTTATAACAATTCTGTAATTACTTCTGTTGTCATTATTATCAAAAGTTTACAAAGTGAAAACATATTCACTCAAGTTTTATTAGTAAATTCTCAAGTTCATCAATGGATAAATAATGGTCATAATTATCTGGTACAAGACAATAAAAATGATAATTCAGTTTTCCTAAAATAGAAAATTTTCAAGAACTGCCAAAAATCACAGCATATGATTTTAAAAAAAATGCATGGTTTAGAAGTGCTTGCACTGCCTGAGGACATCACTGAGTCTATGGGCCTCACTTAGTGGAAAGAGAGAACCACCCCCATAAGTTGTCCTTTGGCTGCCACACACAAACACACACACACACACACACACACACACACACACACACACACACACACACTTTACAAAGAAAGAAAAACTCACATATTGCAATACTTCAATCAGTGCACTGTTACAAATAGACACTGTACTAGTTACATTACTACGGAGCTGCAGCAAAGTGTTTTTTAAAAAAGGTAATGCGACAACCTGCACTTCAAAAAAATGGCCACATTTGTCCAGATCCCATCCTACCTGCTCTTAGTAGCAGGCACTGACATTCCACTATGAACACTGTGTCACTTGTAATGTGAGATCACGAAAGCCTATGCAGAGGTCAGCTGCCCCTCCCTGACACGCCATGCTGGTTGCTCTCACTGACAGGAGTGCCGGAACTGAGCCTGAAGCTCAACCTTGGCTGCAGTGCATGGTGGAAAAAGCTTTAGAGAAATACCTAAGGATCCTGAACTGCAACCAGATGCCCAGCTAAAGCTTCAAACCATGAACACAAGACATTTCTTGTGCCACCTCCTAGTTTCTGACCTACTGGAGCCAGCACATAAATCACTCTTATATGGTTTCAGAATAATCTTGTTAGGTAATCATGGCAACTGTAACAAAGAAAGTTAAAAATATTTTGTATCTATTATAGTTCTCCTACAATACAATGTATCAAGAAAAAAGAGTTAATAGAGACAGTGCCCCACAAGTAAGAGCCAGTCAGGCACTGGGCGACTCTGTGTCTGGCGGAGGAAAATCAACTAAACATGGGCAAAGGAGATCCTAAGAAGCCGACAGGCAAAATGTCCTCATATGCATTCTTTGTGCAAACCTACCCGGAGGAGCACAAGAAAAAGCACCTGGATGCTTCCGTCAACTTCTCAGAGTTCTCCAAGAAGTTCTCGGAGAGGTGGAAGACCATGTCTGCTGAAGAAAAGGGGGAAATTTGAAGATATGGCAAAGGCTGAAAAGGCTAGTTATAAAACAGAAATGAAAACCTACATCACTCCAAAGGGAAGACCAAAAAGAAGTTCAAGGACCCCAATGCACCCAAGAGGCCTCCTTCAGCCTTCTTCTTGTTCTGTTCTGAGTACCGCCCAAAAATCAAAGGCAAGCATCCTGGCTTATCCATAGGTGATGTTAAAAAGAAACTAGGAGCTAGCTGGTGCCCGACCTCGCTGATCCCGTCCCATAGCTCCATGCTCCCAAACCCCGAGGGACAGAGAGGTCATCACCCAGATGTGTGGACAATCCTGAGACTACAGGGCAGAAGAGAAGTGGCGGTCTCTTCTGCCCACCTTTGACCACATCCCTGGCCCAAGAGGAAACTGTATAGGGCCTCTGGGAGCAGGAAGATAGGGGCAATCAAGCTGCAGGAACCCTGCGGTCCAGACTGCGCCTGGATCTGAACAGACCCGGTCGAACAGCTCCCTGTACCCAAATCACTTGGGAGGGAGAGCAAGACCTTCAGAGGGTCAGACACACCTGGGAAAACAGAGGATACTACTCTCTGCCCATATTTCTGACTCTAGAGGAAAACACCTAGCGGCATCAGGGCTCCCTTGTGCACAGGGACCCAGAAGTAGGGGCAGGCCCTTCTGGTTGCTGCCCTCAAGGAGAGCTAAAACCTAGCCCTGAGGAGTGACTTCAGGCCCAAGGCCAGAGGTAAGACCAACTTTTCTGCTCCAAGTGACCTGCCTGATGGACTCAGGACACACGCCTACAGGAAGAGCTGAAAGCAAATGGACAGGAAGGCCTACACACCTGAAAGCAGAACACTCTGTCCCCATAACTGGCTGAAAGAGAACAGGAAAACAGGTCTACAGCACTCCTGACACACAAGTCTATAGGACGGTCAAGCCACTGTCAGAAATAGCAGAACCTGAGACAACGTGATGGTGCGAGGCAAGCGCAGGAACCCAAGTAACAGAAACCAAGAATACATGGCATCATCAGAGCCCAATTCTCCCATCAAAGCAAACACTGAATATCCAAACACATCAGAGAAGCTTGATATAGATTTTAATTCACATTTCATCATGATGATGGAGGACTTTAAGAAAGACATAGAGAAATGCAGGAAAACACAAGCAAACAAGTAGAAGCCCTTAGAGAAGAAACACAAAAATTCCTGAAAGAATTACAGGAAAACACAATCAAACAGGTGAAGGAATTGAAAATGGAAATAGAAGCAAAAAAGAAAGCACAAAGGGAGACAACCCTGGATACAGAAAAACCAAAGGAAGAGGTAAGGAGCTGTAGAAACAAGCATCACCAACAAAAGAGATAGAAGAGAACATCTCAGGAGTAGAAGATTCCATAGAAATCATCCACACAAC
Source organism: Rattus rattus (assembly GCF_011064425.1). Taxonomy (NCBI): domain Eukaryota; kingdom Metazoa; phylum Chordata; class Mammalia; order Rodentia; family Muridae; genus Rattus; species Rattus rattus. Next base: position 33,368,157 of record NC_046168.1, read on the forward strand.
TGTCAAAGATAATGTAAAACGGAAAAAGCTACTGGCCCAAAATCCAGGACACAAAGAGAAGATCAAAACTAAGGATAATAGGTATAGAAGAGAGTGAAGACTCCCAGCTCAAAGGACCAGTAAATATCTTCCACAAAATCATAGAAGAAAACTTCCCTAACCTAAAGAAAGAGATGCCCATAAGCATACAAGACGCCTACAGAACTCCAAATAGATTGGACCAGAAAAGAAACTCCTCCTGTAACATAATAGTCAAAACACCAAATACACAAAACAAAGAAAGAATACTAAAAGCAGTAACGGAAAAAGGTCAACTAACATATGAAGGCAGACCTATGAGAATTACACCAGACTTCTCACCAGAAACTATGAAAGCCAGAAGATCCTGGACAGATGTCATACAGACCCTAAGAGAACACAAATGCCAGCCCAGGTCACTGTAACCAACAAAACTCTCAATTAACATAGATGGAGAAACCAAGATATTCCATGAGAAAATCAAATTTACACAATATCTTTCTACAAATCCAGCCCTACGAAGGATAATAAATGGTAAAGCCCAACTTAAGGAGGCAAGCTACACCCTAGAAAAAAGCAAGAAACTAATCGTTTTGCAACAAAACAAAGAGAAGAAAAGCACACAAACATAATCCCACCTCCAAATACGAAGATAACAGGAAGCAACAATCACTATTCCTTACCATCTCTCAACAACAATGGACTCAATTACCAAATAAAAAGAAACGGATTAACCAACTGGATAGGTAATGAGGACCCAGCATCTTTTTTTTTTTCCGGAGCTGGGGACCGAACCCAGGGCCTTGCGCTTGCTAGGCAAGCGTTCTACCACTGAGCCAAATCCCCAACCCCGAGGACCCAGCATTTTGCTGCCTATAAGAAACACACCTCAGAGACAAAGACAGACACTACCTCAGAGTAAAGGGCTGGAAAACAACTTTCCAAGCAAATGGTCTGAAGAAGCAAGCTGGAGTGGCCATTCTAATATTGAATAAAATCGATTTTCAACCAAAAGTCATCAAAAAAGATAAGGAAGGACACGAACTCTCCATCCTAAATATCTATGCTCCAAAGAAAGGGGCACGAACATATATAAAAGAAGCCGTACTAAAGCTCAAAGCACACATTGACATCACACAATAATAGTAGGAGATTTCAATACCCCACTCTCATCAATGAACAGATCATGGAAACAGAAATTAAACAGAGACATAGACAGACTAATAGAAGTCATGAACCAAATGGACTTAAGAGATATTTATAGAACATTCTATCCTAAATCAAAAGGATATACCCTCTTCTCACCACCACATGGTACTTTCTCCAAAACTGACCATTTAATCAGGCACAAAACAGGCCTCAACATATACAGAAACATAGAAATAATCCCATGCGTCCTATCAGACCACCATGGGCTAAAGACGCTCTTCAATAACAATAAGGAAAGAATGCCCACATATACATGGAAGTTGAACAATGCTCTACTCAATGATAACCTGGTCAAGGAAGAAATAAAGAAAGAAATTAAAGACTTTTTAGAATTTAATGAAAATGAAGGTACAACATACCCAAACCTATGGGACACAATGAAAGCTGTGCTAAGAGGAAAACTCATAGCTCTGAGTGCCTGCTAAAGAAACAGGAAAGAGCATATATCAGCAGCTTGACAGCACACCTAAAAGCTCTAGAACAAAAAGAAGCAAATACACCGAGGAAGAGTACAAGGCAGAAAATCATCAAACTCAGACCTGAAATGAACCAAGTAGAAACAAAACGGACTATACAAAGAATCAACAGAACCAAAAGTTGGTTCTTTGAGAAAATCAACAAGATAGATAAACCCTTAGCCAGACTAACCAGAGAGAGAGAGTGTGTCCAAATTAACAAAATCAGAAATGAAAAGGGAGACATAACAACAGAATCAGAGGAAATTCAAAAAATCATCAGATCCTACTACAAAAGCCTATATTCGACAAAACTTGGAAATCTGGAAGAAATGGACAATTTCGTACACAGATGCCAGGTACCAAAGGTAAATCAGGAACAGATAAAACATTTAAACAACCCCATAACTCCTAAAGAAATAGAAGCAGTATTAAAATCTCCCAACCAAAACAGCCCAGGTCCAGATGGGTTCAGTGCAGAATTCTATCAGACCTTCATAGAAGACCTCATACCAATACTATCCAAACTATTCCACAAAATTGAAACAGATGGAGCACTACCGAATTCCTTCTATGAAGCCACAATTACTTTTTACCTAAACCACACAAAGACCCAGCAAAGAAAGAGAACTTCAGACCAATTTCCCTTATGAACATCTACGCAAAAAAATACTCAATAAAATTCTTGCAAACCGAATCCAAGAGCACATCAAAACAATCGACCATCATGATCAAGTAGGCTTCATCCCAGGGATGCAGGGATGGTTTAATACATGGAAAACCATCAACGTAATCCACTATATAAACAAACTGAAGATAAAAACCACATGATCATTTCATTAGATGATGAGAAAGCATTTGACAAAATTCAACACCCCTTCATGATAAAAGTCCTGGAAAGAACAGAAATTCAAGGCCCATACCTAAACATAGTAAAAGCCATATACAGCAAACCAGTAGCTAACATTAAACTAAATGGAGAGAAACTTGAAGCAATCCCACTAAAATCAGGGACTAGACAAGGCTGCCCACTCTCTCCCTACTTATTCAATATAGTTCTCGAAGTCCTAGCCAGAGCAATCAGACAACAAAAGGAGATCAAAGGGATACAGATTGGAAAAGAAGAAGTCAAAATATCACTATTTGCAGATGATATGATAGTATATTTAAGTGATCCCAAAAGTTCCACCAGAGAACTACTAAACCTGATAAACACCTTCAGCAAAGTGGCTGGGTATAAAATTAACTCAAATAAATCAGTAGCCTTCCTCTACACAAAAGAGAAACAAGCTGAGAAAGAAATTAGGAAAATGACACCATTCATAATAGTCCCAAATAACCAAGCAAGTGAAAGATCTGTATGATAAGAACTTCAACCCTCTGAAGAAAGAAATTGAAGATCTTGGAAGATGGAAAGATCTCCCATGCTCATGGATTGGCAGGATTAATATAGTAAAAATGGCCATTTTACCAAAAGCGATCTACAGATTCAGTGCAATCCCCATCAAAATTCCAATCCAATTCTTCAGAGAGTTAGACAGAACAATTTGCAAATTCATCTGGAATAACAAAAAACCCAGGATAGCTAAAACTATCCTCAACAATAAAAGGACTTCAGGGGGAATCACTATCCCTGAACTCAAGCAGTATTACACAGCAATAGTGATAAAAACTGCATGGTATTGGCACAGAGACAGGCAGATAGACCAGTGGAATACTACTGAAGACCCAGAAACGAACCCACATACCTATGTTCACTTGATTTTTTAAAAAGGAGCCAAAACCATCCAATGGAAAAAAGATAGCATTTTCAGCAAATGGTGCTGGTTCAACTGGAGGTCAGCATGTAGAAGAATGCAGATTGATCCATGCTTATCACCCTGTACAAAGTTTAAGTCCAAGTGGATCAAGGACCTCTACATCAAACCAGATACACTCAAACTAATAGAAGAAAAAGTGGGAAAGAATCTCGAACACATGGGCACTGGAGAAAATTTCCTGAACAAAACACCAATTCTAAGATCAAGAATTGACAAATAGGATCTCATAAAACTACAAAGCTTCTGTAAGGCAAAGGACACTGTGGTTAGGACAAAACAGCAACCAACACATTGGGAAAAGATCTTTACCAATCCTACAACTGATAGAGGGCTTATATCCAAAATATACAAAGAATTCAAGAAGTTAGACTGCAGGGAGACAAATAATCCTATTAAAAAATGGGGTTCAGAGCTAAACAAAGAATTCACAGCTGAGGAATGTTGAATGGCTGAGAAACACTTAAAAAATTTTCAACATCTTTAGTCATAAGGGAAATGCAAATCAAAACAACCCTGAGATTCCACCTCACACCAGTGAGAATGGCTAAGATCAAAAACTCCAGCGACAGCAGATGCTGGCGAGGATGTGGAGAAAGAGGAACACTCCTCCATTGTTGGTGGGGTTACAGACTGGTACAACCATTCTGGAAATCAGTCTGGAGGTTCCTCAGAAAATTGGACATTGCACTACCTGAGGACACAGCTATACCTCTCTTGGGCATATACCCAAAAGATGCTCCAACAAATAACAAAGACACATGCTCCACTATGTTCATAGCAGCCTTATTTTTTTTTTGGTTCTTTTTGGAGCTGGGAACCAAACCCAGGGCTCCTTGCGCCCTAGGCAAGCGCCTACCACTGAGCTAAACCCCCAACCCCCAGCCTTATTTTTAATAGCCAGAAGCTGGAAGGAACCCAGATGCCCTTCAACAGAGGAATGGATACAGAAAATGTGGTACATCTACACAATGGAATATTACACAGCCATCAAAAACAATGACTTTATGAAATTCATAGGCAAATGGATGGAACTGGAAAATATCATCCTGAGTGAGGTAACCTAATCACAGAAAAACACACATGGTATACACTCATTGATAAGTGGATATTAACCCAAATGCTCGAATTTCCCTAGATGCATAGAATACATGGAACTCAAGAAGGATGACCAAAATGCGAATGCTTCACTCCTTCTTTTAAAGGGGAACAAGAATACCCTTGGGAGGGATTAGGGAGGCAAAGTTTTGAACAGAGGCTGAAGGAACGCCCATTCAGAGCCTGCCCCATATGTGGCCCATACATATACAGCCACCAAACTAGATAAGATGGATGAAGCAAAGAAGTGCAGGTTGACAGGGACCAGATGTAGATCTTTCCTGAGAGACACAGCCAGAATATGGCAAATACATAGGCGAATGCCAGCATCAAACCACTGAACTGAGAACAGGACCCCCATTGAAGGAATCAGAGAAAGAGCTTGAAAGGGCTTGAGACCCCATATGAACAACAATGCCAACCAACCAGAGCTTCCAGCGACCAAGCCATTACCCAAAAAGACTATACATGACTGACCCTGGCCCAACCTCATAGGTAGCAATGAATAGCCTAGTAAGGGCACCAGTGGAAGGGGGGAAGCCCTTGGTCCTGCTAACCGGACCCCAAGAACAGGGTTTTTGGGAGGAGGGCCATAATGGGGGGAGTTTTGGAGGAACACCCATAGAAGGGAGGAGGAGGGGTTAGGGGATGTTGGCCTGAAACCGAAAGGGAATAACATTTGAAATGTAAGTAAGAAATACCCAATTTAATAAAGATGAAAAAAAAAAGAAATACCCAATTTAATAAAGATGGGAAAAAAAAAAGAAAAGAAACTAGGAAAAACTAGCAGAGATGTGGAACAACACTGTCACGTATGACAAGCAGCCCTACGAGAAGAAGGCCACCAAGCTGAAGGAGAAGTAAAGGGATATTGCTGCCTGAAGAGCTAAAGGAAAATCTGATGCAGCAAAAAGGGGGTGTAGTCAAGGCTGAAACAGCAAGAAAAAGAAAGAAGAGGAAAACGATGGGGATAAGGAAGAGAATGAGGAAGAGGAGGAAGAGGAAGAAGATGAATAAGTTGTTTCTAGCGCAGTTTTCTTTTTCTTGTCTATAAAGCATTTAACCCCTCTATACACAACTCACTCCTTTTAAAGAAAAAATTGAAATGTAAGGCTGTGTAAGATTTGTTTTGAAACTGTCTAGTGTTTTTTTGTATAGTTAACACACTCCCCAATGTGTCTGTAGATGGCCCTGTCTTGGTAGTGTTTGGTACAGTCTGGAGGTTGTAAACTGGCATGGAAAGTAAAACAGGTTCTTGCTGGTGCACAGCACAAATTACTTATATATGGGGACAGTAGTTTGGGTTTTGGTTTTGTTTTTTTTTTCTTTTATTCTCTTTTGGTTTTATTTTTTGGTGTTTTTTCATCTTCAGTGGTCTCTGATGCAGCTTATAGGAAGATAACTGTTGTTCTGTTCAATGAATACCACTCTGTGATTGCAAAAAAAAAAAAGTGACCGCTTTGTTGATATTCGACTACTTTAAGTAAATACAATTTTTATTTAAAAAAAAATAAAGAGTTAAATATGATTTAAAAGGGGCAAAAGAAAATCATGAAAGTAGTAGTAAAGATTAGTAGAGAGCACTTGCCCATGACACTCCACAGGGTTGGATTCCCAGCAGCACAGGAACAAGAAAAATGAACAAAAGGTAACTGGCAGGGGTTGGGGATTTAGCTCAGTGGTAGAGCGCTTGCCTAGCAAGCACAAGGCCCTGGGTTCAGTCCCCAGCTCCTGAAAAAAAAAAAAAAAAAGCCACATGTGGACTGAACACACACACACACATTTGTGCACATGTATTGAAATTGGCTTCTCCAGCTTTTTCTATTGATGCTGAGAATCCAAACTCAGGTTCTCCTGTTTACATAGCAAAACACTTGACTCCCTGAGCCATCTCCCCAGTCCACACCTTCCATTATTTACATTTCTAAATTGCTTTAAACTTTTATTAGAAGCAAATTGCTGTTTATTTTCTAATTTGAGGGTAAAGAAAAACAATGAAGAGCAATTTTATTTCTGAAACTGGCATAGTTCAAAAGTAATATTCCAAAGTTGGGTGTGATACATACATCATAATCCCAGTACTCACCAGGCGGAGGTAGGAAGATTGCCGCAAGTTATGGACCAGCCAAGGCTACACTGTGAGACTCTTGTCTCAGAAGATCAAAAATAAAAATCCAAAGTAAAAATACTATTCCAGGCTTATCCAATGCTAATGAGAAAAAAAATACCCTAATATAACCTTCACTGAGGACATTTTCAAAATGTTTCAAATCATTTATATCTTTTAAAGACACGGATATACTCAACTATTGTATAAAGACAAAAACTTAACAGATGTAGAAAATATGGAACCACATGTATACAAACTATATTAACCCACAAAGGACATTTTATTCAGTTTTAAAACTCATAAAATGGGGGGAGGGGGGGCTAGGAGGATGTTGGCCTGGAAACCGGGAAAGGGAATAACATTTGAAATGTAAATAAGAAATACCTAATTTAATAAAGATGGGAAAAAACTCATAAAATGTTGCCATGGTAAAATATTTTACCTAGTTTGCAAATACCTACAATGAAACATTTTATTTTTAAAATTACATAATATACCCCCATAGGCAAACTAGAAAGAAAATTACCAAAACCTGTTAAGGAACTGCCCTTTGCAGCTTTCCAGAGAATCTACACTAAGTATGTGTTAATGTTAAGAGCACCTGGAAAACCAGGTCAGGTAAATGAAACTGTGAGATATTGGGTATCTCAAAATCTAAACTTCCCAACTAATTACATTAGTAAGTGGGCACACAGCTGCTGCTATTTTTAAGCCTTACATTGAGTTATGTCATACTTAAATGAAGACACTGCCATTCTCCCAGTACATTATCCATATCATATGCAGCAATCTGTCTCATTGTAGGAAAGCTGGCCAAAAATATCAGCATGCTGATACCAATAACAGCAGACATCCACAAAATGGCTGTTTCTGAACAGACAGAGTAGACCTCCAGGTAGTCTGCTATACCAAGAGTAAACTGCACTGACCCAGTCAATACCCACTACAGCTACTGTGCAGCTGCTGAAGCAGCTGAGCAAAGAGGATAGGAGAACTATCCTCACTCAACAGAAAAGCAGTTTGCAACTACTATCATAACTATATATATTTCATCCCTAAGTTAATTTTCTACAAAGTACAAAAATAACATTCATGAACTCATAAACTGCATACAGATTTTCTTTAAAGGAATTCATTTAAACACAATGACAACTGACATTGAAAAAGAAAAGAAGTAACCTTCTACAATTTACAATTCATGGTATGAAACAATACTTTAGGAAAACCACCAGTGCACACAAAAGCACATCTAAATCCTTTCTTGGTTCCCACAGTTCAAGCGCCAACAAAGCCACTGAACAGCTGTGAAACAGACTAGCACTGAGAATTTAAAAAAACAGAGTAAACAAAGCTGGGCACTGAGGGACTATAATGAGAACACAACGGACTTTAAAACAAAACCTGATGGCTAAATAAAACCTAAAGCAGAAGAAAGGGCACCAAACAAGGCCAATGCTTCACTTGATCTTTTAGGATGCTAAGATCCCCCAATTCATTCTCATCTAAAGAATGTTAGCTCCAGCAGAGTTATTTCTTGAGGTTTTCATTTCAACCCCCCACCCACCCTCACCCCACCCCACCCCCGTAATTCCCTAGCTAAACCCATTAGTGCTTTTTCTCCTTGCTGCTGCATGTTGTGGCATTACCCTTCGGAGTCAATGCTCTCTCCCCCCATGCTTTATGAAGACACCTGCCACCATTAAACCAACGGCCTGAGAAAAGCTTTGACTCATTCTACTAAAATTCAAATGACCATCTGTTCTCAGTTCAAAGTATCTCTCCTAAGTTCAACTACAAAGAATTTATATAGCTAACCATTTTTCTTGGAAATATTTAAACACGGTAAATAATAATAAAAAATAAAAAATAAGCTCTTAAGAGAACCATTAAAAAATAACTCAAACTCACAAATTATTAAGATAAAACATTAAACCTATAAAGAGAAGACAACAAACTTGAAGTTTCCCTACAGCAGTTCAATACATAAAGCACACTCAAAGTCAGATAAGAATATCAAATTGGGGGCTGGGATTTAGCTCAGTGGTAGAGCGCCTGCCTTAGGAAGCTAAGGCCCCAAGGTCTGGTCCCCATTCCGAAAAAAGAACCAAAAAAAAAAAAAAAAAAAAAAGAATATCTAAATTGGCACGGTAGTAGTCATAATAGTAGTAGTACTACTAGTAGTAGTAATAGTAGTTGTATTGATTATCTACTTAGATATCTTAAAGATTATGTAACAAATTCTCAGACTTTTTTGATATAAAAAACAAATATCTGCAGTAAACTAGCATGGCACCTGTGGCCCATGAAATTTTCTCCAAATTCAGAGATTTCTAACATCAAAGGGACATAATGTCACATGCCTTTCATCCAAGCACCCATGAGGCAGAGTGACTTTCAGAGCAGCCAGAGCTACTGAGAAAAGACCTGTCTCAAAACAACAAAAACAAAAAGATTTCTCACATCAAAAAAATAATTTAAAAGTCAATTCAAACGTAATTACTGAGGCATAAGTGGTTGCCACCACTCAAAGAGTTCTATGCCTTATACACCGATTAAACTTTAACTCTTTCATTTGTTACAGAAAGGATTAGCCACCTAGAGTCTATGAATGAAACTCCTGAAAAGAAACTATCTTCAGAGAATGGTTGATTAGAATTTCACTACCGTAGAGAGATCACAATGTTGCAGGGCCAAAGGCTAATTATATTCCTTGCCCACTTCTGTGTCAAAACTAAAGTCTTGTGACTAGTAGACACAAACCTTCTGGGGTCCTGGAACTGACACCACTGCTTCTACAACCTAAAAGCCAGAGAAAAACTCCATCCTACCACGATTGCTTCTCTGATGCACCCACCAATGTATTTTAAACCTGCCTTAACTAGGACTTTCTTGTTTTGTAAAAACTATGAAATTTCATGAAACTGCTTCCATGTTGGAATCTGAAGTTTACAGCAACCTAAATCTGTGTTCAGGCCATGATCACTAAAAATAGCTGCAGAGTAAACTATTTCACATTTTCTTTAAGATGAGAGCTCTTGGGCATTGTGTACTCAAGTCCAAACTATTTTAAAATCTTACCAAGGGCAAAGGTTTTATTATCTACCAACTGTCTGGTATATTCTTTAGTTCTTATTCTTGAGAAATGCTGAATTAATTAAAATGCCAGTTGTTATTAATAAAAGCCACTATTTTACCAAACTTGGTGCCCTACATACATTTTACTCAACTTTCCCAACAATCCTAAAAATATGTATTATTATCCCATTTTATTGATGAACAAATTGAGACGCAGAGAAGTGACTTGCCTAGAGTGACACCCTGAAGTCCAAATCCAGTCAGGACTGATCACAACAAGGCTCACCCTTGACAAGCAGTATTCTGAAAGCCTCCCCTTGCCCACTACGGGAATCTAGGGTATATTCCCACTGACCTGGTAGGTTCAAGATATGTCATTAAATTGCAATAGTAAAAGTAAATTCCAAGAGAAATAATTTTTAATATTTAAAAGATTGTAAAATCTGTTTCAATAGTATAGACACACACCATTTACTTCCAGCTAACTAGTGTTTCACATTAAGGAACTGTCTGGAAACATTTCAACCAAATCTGCAACCTAATCTTATCTTCTCTGCTGTATAAATTATTCCTTCCTGTTTTATTCTTTTTTCAAACACACCCAACAAATTATAACTATGCCACACAAAGGAAAAAGAAAAAATGTCGAATTAGCATGTAATCAGAAACTAGTAATTGTTATTTTTAGCATTTGTCATATAGAAGTAAAAAAAAATTATTAAAGTGAAATTAAGAATTGTATCCAGTTTAAAGTGGCACACATCTGTAATCCCAACACTGGGGAAGCAGAGGCAAGGGGGCTGTTGCAAAGTCAAAGCCAGCCCAGTTTACATTTCAAGCTCCAAGGCTGGAGAGGGGAATACATTAAAATAACTGTGCTAAAAAGCCAAAATTCATTATTTGATTTTTAGAAACCAAACACTTGTGCGTACATCCTGACCTATTCCAATTTTATTATGTACATAAAAAAATTAGAGCTTTCAGCCAAGGAGGTGAAGACTGACAAATTAGATTCGAATCTCCACATTTGTGACCTGTCTGTCAGCCCACTCAATTCATTTCATATAGCCTAGTTTGTCATCAACAAAATGAAGCCTACATTCTTAGGAGGATTAAGAAAAAGACCTTTACCAGTGCCTAACAGGCTGTAGCTTGGTTAATGTTAACACATCCGCCTAGTCAACCAGAGTCACTTATTAAAAACGGAAACAGCTTTTGCATTTTCCATTGCTCCCTAGAGACTGGGAGAGGGAAGCCTAAGGCACCATAAAACAAAATACTAGAGCTCCCAACTCTAATCATTTTCTATCACTAGTCCTGAAAAGTTCCCAGAGATCTAATGATTTCTCCTAAGTACAAAAAAAAAAAAAAGTTTCCACTCCACTTGTTTTTAAAAAACAAAATCACCATCAAGTTAGCCCTCAGATGCTGATGAAACAGCTCAAAGAGTAAACTAAGTGTGCTTACTGCCAAGTCTGATGGCTTGAATTCAATACCCAGGACCCAAGGGGCAGAAGGAAAGAACCAACTTCTCCTAGTTGCCCTCTTAAGTCTACTTGAGTGCTATGACACATACATAGGAACACACATAAACACACACACACAAAATAAATGAATGTAAAGAAAATTAAAAATAAACCTAGCTCTGGAATATCCCACGTGTGTTCTGATAATATAAATTAATTCTGAACAAAGTTAAGTACAAAGATAAAGACACTATAAAATGAGGATGAGGAGGAAGAGGAAGAGAAGGGACATCTGGACTTTGCTATTTGCAGTTATTTATGACATTATCTCCTCACTTATTTAAATCCCACCTTATGTGGTTATATCCCAGAAGTTTACTTACACACTAAACTAGAACTGGGTTCTGCAGAGAACTAGAACTCATTTCCCTGGGTGGTGGGGAGAGGGGAGTTTTAAAGGTAATACAAGAATATGACTATTTCACAAAACCTGTTTATTCCAAAATTACAATCTATAGAGTACGATGGTAAAAATGCTGCTGTGTTCCAGTTCCTCTAAAGACACAATTCAATCAGTGTAACCATGGAACAAGACAACAGTGTGGGGACACACTTAAGAACACGGGTAGAAGCAGCAAACCCCTGAACTGAGAACAGGACCCCCACTGAAGGAATCAGAGAAAGGACTGGAAGAGCTTGAAGGGGCTCGAGACCCCATATGAACAATGCCAACCAACCAGAGCTTTCAGGACTAAACCACCACCCAAAGACTACATGGACTGACCCTGGGCTCCAACTACATAGGTAGCAATGAATAGCCTAGTAAGAGCACCAGTGGAAGGCGAAGCCCTTGGTCCTGCCAAGACTGAACCCCCAGTGAAAGTGATTGTTGGAGGGAGGGCGGTAAAGAGGAGGATGGGAAGGGAACACCCATAGAGAAAGGGAAGAGGAGGGTTAGGGGAATGTTGGCCCAGAAACCGGGAAGGGGAATAACAATCGAAATGTAAATAAGAAATACTCAAGTTAATAAAGATGGGGGAAAAAAAGAACATGGGTAAAGACATGGTCTAAAACAGCAGTTCTCAATGTGGGTAAAGACCCCTCTGGGGGTTAAACGACCCCTTCACAGGGGTCACATATCAGATATCCTGCACATCAGATATTTACATTACAATTCATAACAGTAGAAAATTACAGTTTTGACGTAGGAATGAAAATAATTTTATGGTTGAGGTCACCACAACATGAGGAACTGTATTAAAAGGCTGTAGCATTAGAAAAGTTGAGAACCACTGCTCTAGGAGGACAAAGAACTGTCTCCAAAGGCACCTATAGTGCACAGTTCCTGCTTTTCAGTTTCAAAGTGAGAAGCATGACCCAGGTCAATCCTGCAAAATCCAGGGTAAGATGCCCACACTCTTTCCACCTTCAGAATGAGTTTTATAAGGAGAGTGAGCTTTACAACCATGGGAAGGTGCTCAATTGATTGACCTTTAAATGAGGAGAGCAAGCAGGAGAGACGTTATTAGCATCATGATGGGGCCTTGAATCTGAAGAGAGACTTCCCTGCACAACCCAGAGAGGCGCTTTGTTAGGAGAGGTGCCTCAAGAAGTCTGAGAGCATTGTGGAGAGGACTTGAGAGGACAGACAAACCAGTTTCTTATGTGTAATTCCAAACTCCAAACACTTTTTAAAAATATAGCGGCAAACTCACTCATGGAAACCCATGACCTAAGCTAACAAGAGGTTAAACAGACTAGGTAATAGCTGTTCCTCTGGGGATATAGATAATCTTCACTACAGAATTTTATGAAGATGTTACAGAATGCTCCTGTGAACCTCAAGGTGTTAAACGTTATGAGGCAAACAGACCATACAACTTGTTCTACAATCCAAAAGGGAGTAAATGAATCCCATCAGTGGTAGAAGTCCAATAAAACTTTTAAGCTGCACATGTAGCATGTGCCTATAACCCCAGCAATCAGGAAACTGATCAGCAAAATCAAAAGTTCATGGCAGACTGAATTCCATGAGGAGAGCTTGTCTCAAAACAAAACAACTCTCACTTTATATTTACTTCTTCTGACACCCCCCCAATCCAAGAGTAAAATAAGTTTTATTAATTATAAATTAGTCAGCTAACTCAGTCAGTCACAGTTGTCCCTGAGAGCATGAGGGCTTCCCAAGGGCCCTGCCAGCAGTGCACCTCTGGCACATGCTCTCACTTCTGGGTACCCTACTTAAGCAAATTTCCAAAATAATTGAGATAAATGACCAAAGAGCCAAAACTAAAGAGGAGTTCCATTTCTCATTTACAAAATAGACAGTATTCTAAAACTGCACACCTTTTCTGCAAAGAAGGATAGTCATTCCTGGGTCACCTAGATCTTCTTCAAGTACAACTATTTTAATCTAGCCCTCCTACGTACAGGAGAAGTCTGACAATAAATAAGAAAACACTGTCCCATCTTTAGAAAGCAGATGAAGGGGTTGGGGATTTAGCTCAGTGGTAGAGCTTGCTCAGGAAGCGCAAAGCCCTGGGTCTGGTCCCCAGCTCGAAAAAAAAAAAAAAAAAAAAAAGAACCAAAAAAAAAAAAAAAAAAAAGGCAGATGAAGCAATGTGAAACTGGTATTTAAGATGAGGGGAAGGACAAGCTTCACAGGTAGCTCAAACCAGTCTGGAGCTGACTATGGAGGTCAGGTTGGCCCCAACCTCACTGTCCTCCCATGTCATCAGATGCATGCCTCCACAACTGTCCATATATAGTTTGTAGTGCTGAAATGAACTATATCTGTATTCTAAATTAATTTTACTTTATTTTAGATTCAGGAGATTTTTTTAATTGAGTTGTTTAAAATTCAAGAACAAATACTTCAAATATTTTGTAAGAAATGACCAATAACATAGCTCAGTCAGCAAGAACCTGAATTTGATCTGACAGTGGTGGTGTACACTTTTAATCCCATCACTCAGGAGGCAGAGGCAATGGGAATCTCTTAGTTCAAGGCTAGCCTGGTCTACAGAGTGAATTCCAGGACAGCCAGGGCTACACAGAGAGAACCTAAAAAAGAAAGAAAATGGGGTCTAGAAAAGGGGCTGTGGTAGATAACCTAAATTTGATCCCAGAACTCACATTAACAAAAACATTAAGTAGTGCATATTTATAATCCAAGAACTACAAGTGGAGACAAGCAGAGCCCATGGAGCCCTGGACAGCCAGCTAGCCTACTTCACAAGTTCCAAGGCCGTAGAGAAAGCCTGGCTTTTTTTTTACTATGCCTGACGAGTCTGTGCTCTTTACCTACACTGAGTGCATAAGCATAAATATACACATGCACACACTAACTCCTCACTTAGCTGGTAAATAGGATAGAAACACAAAAAGTTTTCTTTAACTGCAGGTTACATCCACATCCCACAATGATCTTCATTGTTTCCCTCACCACACATAAAACTGTAAGTATTAACAGGACAGTTTTCTTCATAAAACAATAGAACATACTAATATTTGAGTAGATAAAACAATGTGACACTTTCAGCCAAAAAGCAGGCTTCAAGAAAGGGTAGGGTGTGGTTTAGTTTTCTTTCTGTCAGTTCTAGTTACTGTATTATCCACCACAGTGTTTTCTTAGGACTCTCTCTCTCTCTCTCTCTCTCTCTCTCTCTCTCTCTCTCTCTCTCTCTCTCTCACGCACACGCACACGCACACATCACTGTACATTTGCTTACATCAGGGTAAGAGACAAAGATTTAGTTTTGCTCTTTTATGTGTGGGTATCCACATGGCTGTAGCTGCACACACTCATTTCTCTATTCTCCACTGGTCAGTGTGTCTGCTTCTGTGCTAGCACCATGCTAGGTTTGCTGCTATGCTCTGGTAAGTTTGAGATCAGGTGCTATGATAACCTTTGGCACTGTATTTTCTATTTAGGATTGTTCTATTATAGAAGGTTCTTCATGCTTTTATATGAGTTCTAGTATTTTCTTTTCAATGAAGAATGCTTTTGGAATTTTGATGAAAATGTGTCTAATCTGTAGATTGGTTTTCATAGTAATTCTGCCAATCCACAAGCACCAGTGAGGTTAACTCTGCCAGTCCTGCAGCACTGAGAAATCTTTCGATCCTCCAGTATAACTGAGATTTTTAATTAATTTATCTAGAACACAGATAAATGTGTATGTATGCACACACAAGGAAGTCAGTAAGGCATAGCAGCGGTATTTCATCAAGCTAGTCAATAATCACACTATGCACTATGCACTATGTACTATGCCTACAGTAGCATTTCTCATCTTCAAAGTGAATGCTAGAAGTTAGTGGAAGACAGTTTTGAAAGGAAAGGGTTTGAAGAATTATCATTCAGGTTTATGAGTGGGCAGAATAAGGCAATAATATAAAGCAAGTTTTGAATCTGCAAGTATTCAAGCATTTATTCTTTCTTTTTAAAAGGGGAAAGAACTTTTCCAAAGAGGGGGTAAGGAGAGATATGAAATGTAAGACAATAAAACTTATAAGTACTAAAACTTCATTTTTGTTTATTTATGGAGATGATGTTGCCCCGTTGATCTCCAATCCCAAGGCTAAAATAAGTAAACCTCTTGCCTCAACCTCCAAAAGTAGCTGGGAGTACAGGCACATGCCACTAGACCCAGCTAATTACCAGTAACAGAACGGTGAAGTTCGACGCTTCTGTTCTTTGTTGAGGTTGTCTGTTTTGTTCTGTTGGTGCTAGAAGATAAAACCTGAACTTTACACATGATAAGCACACAATCTACCACTAAGCTATAACCCATACTTTAAGTTTAATGTAATCTTTTTTTTAAAGATTTATTTATTTTATGTATACATTGTCACTGTCTTCAGACACACCAGGCATCAGATCCCATTACAGATGGTTGTGAGCCACCATGTAGTTGCTGGGAATTGAACTCAGGACCTCTGGAAGAGCAGTCAGTGCTCTTAACCACTGAGCCATCTCTCCAGCCCAAGTTTAATGTAATCTTAAGTGCAATTTTAAGCATTAAAAGGATCATATTCAGGAAGCAGAGGCAGCCTAATCTATATAGTGCCTCCAGGCCAAGGTCTCACAGAAAGATCTTTTAAAAATTATTTATTTATGGGGAGGAAATTATTACCATAAAACCACAGCAATGGAGGGGGGGGACTGGCAATTTTCAGTCAGTTAAATGATAGCTATCAAAAAAATATAACGTAAGATGAAAAATAAAAATTTCCAACTCTTCAGAAAAATGAAACACAAAAAGAAGTACAATAGCAGTGACCAATGTCTACCTGCTAACCTAGAAAGATGTCTAAGACAAAGTACAGAAAAAAGAAAGCTAGAGACCAGGTGCATACCCTTTGTTTACAGGGGAGAGCCAAGCAACAGTGTTTCTCTACAAGTACACAAGCTTAATGCATCAAAAATAATCACTTTATTTACTATAGTAAACACACTAAATTATTTGCAACTCAAACAGAAAACACATATGATAGCAGAAAAAGTATTTAACAGTAGAGTCAACATGGATTCACAAATCCAACTGACCATGAATTAGAAATATCAGGAAAGATTATGAGTGGGACCCCATGTCCACTTCCCTCTCTCAGTGCTAGGACATCATCTGGCTTGAACTTTGTCCAAGCTGCCATTCTCTCTGAGTTCATATGAGTATCAGTGCTGTTCTGCCTGGAAGACCCTGTTTCCTTGGAGGAATGTATCACCTCTAATCTTTCTGTCTCCTCTTCCACATTGATTCCTGAGCCTTAAAGAGAGCGGTTTGACAAAGACATCCCATTTAGGATTGACTGAGTGCTCAAAAGTCTCTCACTCTCTGCATGCTGTCCAACTGGGGATTCTCTGTGTTAGTTTCTATTTACTACAAGAAGTTTCTCTGATGTGGACTGAGGCACTTATCAATGGGTACAGTAGTATGTTATCAGGAGTTAATCGCTATGTCCCTTTAACAAAATAGCAGTAGTAGGTCCCCATAGGCCTGTGGCCCACTCCACAGTGTCAGGTGTGAGTTCCACTGAAGCCAGCGAGCAGGCCTTAAATGGAGTCAGACAGTGGCTGGTTACTCCCACACTTTGTGCTGCTACTGCAGCAGTTTATCGTGCATGCAGCTGTCTGCAGTAGCCATGGGCTTTGCAGACGGATGAAACTGATGTCTACTTACCTCCTCCAGTAGGATTCACCGCACTTCTCTAGTTAGGTACCAGCTCAAATTTTCTATATCCAACGACCTAAGTAAGAGTTGTCTGCAGCAACAGGGCCTTACCATCAGGTTGTGGAGAGCAGCCAATACCCTTGGCAATGCCTTGTGATGTTTTGTGTGTTTAGGGGAAGAGATCCATGGAACCCTTGGCCAATGACAAGACACTATTTGCAACTGATACCCACTGGCAAAGGAAAAAAGAAACAATTTTCTCCAATGGAGTGTAACTGGCTCACCAATCATAGACCAAAACTCCATGGTTTTGTTTTGTGGACTTTTTGTTTTACTTTCTTTTGTTTGGGAATTTTTTGGTCTTCCTGGTTTTTTGCTTGTTTCAATTTTTGGTTTTGTGAAGGGTCTTTTGTATGTTTGTTTTAGTTTTGAAAGAGAAAGAAAGAACATAAAGTTTGGTGGGAAGAAAGGTGGGAAGGATCTGAGAAGAGCTTGAAAAGGAGGAAAACATGATAAAATATATATATATATTAAAAAAAGTGTCGGGCTGGAGAGATGGCTCAGTGGTTAAGAGCACTGGCTGCTCTTCCAGAGGTCCTGAGTTCAAGTCTCAGCAACCACATGGTGGCTCACAACCACCCGTAATGGGGTCCGATGCCCGAAGACAGCTACTGTGTACTTGCATACATAAAATAAATAAATCTAAAAAAAAAGTGTCTTAAATTTTTTTTTTCAGAAAAACATATTACCTCTCCGCTTCCTGAATGCAAATGTCATGGACCAGCCATGTCAGTCCTGCTACCACGATGGATGTGTGTTTTCAAACACTGAATGAGAATAAACCCTTGCTTAGAGAGATTTTCCTTTTTTATTTATACTATGTTGCCAGGCGGTGGTGGTGCACACCTTCAATCTCAGTTCTTGGGAGGCAAAGGCAGGCACATCTACAGGTTTGAGGCCAGCCTAGTCTACAGAGTTCAAGTCCTAGCATCCATACGGCAGTATACAACTATCTATAACATCAGTTTTGGGACGCCAACACCCTCTTCTGGCCACATGGGCACCAGGCATACAAGTGATACACAGACATACATGTAAGCAAAACACCTACATACACAAAATACAATTATTTTCAAAAGTTTTTTTTTTTTTACAAATACCAGGAAAGCTAAAATGCAAATGTGCTGAACATATTCCAATTTCTCCTTGCCACTATTCCCTAAGTAGCACAGCTTCACTACCATATACACAACTCTGCATTGTTAGTCATGGGTATTCAAGACATGACTTAAACAGGATATGCATGATTTATATGCAAATACTATGCCATTTTTATGAAGGGACTTGAGCACCCTTGGGTTCTGGAAACAGTAAGGATTCCTAGAACCAATCCTCTAAAGATATCAAGGGACAACTACCCAATAAAATCTCAAGCATAAAAAGTGCTAAAAGAGAAACTTTTTAACATAACAGTGCACCAAAGTAGCTTTCTCTGTGCAAGAGAATTATGTGTAGCTTTAAAAAAAATTACAAATGCTTGTTACAGAAATGAATTTTTAAATAACCAGCTAATTTCATTATAAAAGGAAATACAAATAAAAAACAACTGTGCTGGTCAATTTATGTTATACCACAAATTTTATTGCTAATTTCTTTAATCTTATGATCAATTTCCTCCCAGTGAAGGAACTAGGTG
Organism: Rattus rattus; assembly: GCF_011064425.1. NCBI lineage: Eukaryota > Metazoa > Chordata > Mammalia > Rodentia > Muridae > Rattus > Rattus rattus. The sequence goes on from NC_046168.1 coordinate 33,387,274, forward strand.
GTGATTATTTCTGAACTACTATACTATAAAGAGAGGAGGGGATAAGGGGAAATCAGTGATCTATCTGATTGCCATCTCTGCTATCTGTCACCCACAACACATGCACACACACAGAGAGGAAAGATAGATGCACACACACACAGAGAGAGGCAAGGGGCAAGGGAGAGAGAAGAGGAGAGGCTGACTCCTGTACAATCCGAGATGCTGAGTTGCAAACTGCATTCGAAAAGACCCCAGTGTGGTCCATATGCTCACTGCCATCTAGAAATACTAATATAGGTCTACTAAGTAGACTTAGGTCCTCAATCCAACTACGGCATAATCTAATCCAAGGACAGACACTGTGAGAGAACAGGTTTAGATTACTCAAGACTCTGGGCTCCATCCCTAGCCTCCCAATATCCTTGCCCCCGAAACTTGAGTGGACTTTCACTTAAAACACTGTTTTAGAAGACAGATATAATAAAGTCATGTTTTAAATAGTCAAAATCAACTTTCTTTGCAGATGTCACTATCACTAAGCAGCAATCTCAATGCCATTTCACCCTCCCCTGTCTGGCATCTTCTTCTCTATTCTTCCCTAACCCCTGTTTTCTCCTAAGGCTCTGCCCCCCTTGACAATATACTTTTTTACTACAGTAAAACCTAAAGATTTCTTTCTTTTAATCCTAGGTTAGTAGCTTTAAAACCCACACCTGATTACAAACACCTGTGGGGTTTTCCACATGGAACCTGAGAAACATTCTTAGCTAGGAGTAGAACAAGATACAAAGATCCACAAACACCCGAAACATCCTGGACCAACAATGACTGGAGGAGTTGGAATGCACCCGACTTTCCTGACCACCACCTTTTTTACACATACCAAGAATAAGAAAGGCAACTTTAGGAAATCCTAATTCATCTCTCCATGCTCCTTGGTAATAATACAGTACTGCACTCAAATGATGACAAGACAAATCCTGAGTAAAAATATACTTCTCTTCAAATCATCTAAAACCAGTACTTAAAAGATACAGAGTCAACTATACCTTCCGGACCATAAACTTCACAACCTCAAACTAATAACCCATGTATTTCTACAATCTTCTTGGTGACTTCAAATTAGCCAAATGTATCGCTAAGATCCAAGTTACATTATAGAAATTTCTACCAAATGTTCCTCTTCCTAAAGTTTGATCAGTCTAGAACATAAATTCTGCACACTGTAACACTGCAGGAAAAATGATAGATAAAGAAGCCTGATGATCTAATCCGAAGATTTGATTCCCAGAACCCACATAGTAGGAGAGAACCCACACACACACATGCACAATGTAATTTTAAAAATACTCTAATTCATAGTAGTATTTTACATTTTAACATCATCAGACGGCTTTTTTCCTTCAAGATGCACAAACCCAGGGCTTCTTCCCCTGAGGAACATCCTCAACTCCACCCAACATTTGAAAGCTCTGTCCCCTTTCTCTCTCTCCTGCACCATCAGTGGATGACTGTTCAAATACGGACGGCTCTCATTCATTACTATTACTAGTATTATGTACTCTATGTATATATTTTTAAAGTTGTTTTCTTTTGCTTTTACATGCAACCCACACTGCTGTGAACATTTTTATACAAAACTGTTCAGTAGCCAAGTCTCTTAGGAAAGTAACTCCTTCTTGAATAGCCCTAGGACAGACATCTTTGTAGGCATCGTATGGCCAAAGGTGGCATGATAACATGAAAAACATTATTCAAACCTTTCATGTTGACATTGCACTGATAATACAAAAGTCCTAGGAGGTGAAGAACTGCGCTAAGTTGACAGGAGCAAGACAATGGATCGTGAGTCTCCTGATGCAGGGACCATCTCCACCAGAGTGCTGCCACAAAACCTAACCCACATTTAATCACGAGGAAACATTAGACAGCGTGGTGTGAGGGGCAGTCTACGTGATTTGTGGCTGGTACCTCTGAAGACAAATGGGAACCTGGCTCAAAGTTAAAGGAGACCTCTAAATGAGAGAAGAGTGAAACCAAGAAAAATTTACTAGTTTACAATATTTTTGCAAGCCAAAATTACTTCAAGGTGAAAGCAGAATTTTGTCATATTCACTATTATGCATATAACTCTGAAGTACAGAATATAACAGGGTAAATCTTATGAAGTATAGTAAAATGTCAATGGACATCATTCTTCAATATTTTGAAGCAAAAACAAAAGCAGCATTATAAAGTTTAGAGATAAAACCAGAGCTAAGAGTTTATGTTTAATACTTCAGAAAATATTTAATAGATGAAAATTAAACCACAGAAACTAGGATACATCCCAACAAGTATCCCACATGAATGCTACTAACCTGCATGCAGAACTGTTTTCCAATGTTTAAGGGCTAGAACATAGCTGTTACAGAGCATAGGCCTTGAGCTCAATCCCCAGCACCAAAACAGTATTTTCAAAAGGAATCAATCAGACCACCAAGAGCTGCTTCCCATTAGATAATGTTACATCATCCTGAAGTAAACAAAGGCGCTGAAACTGACTCCTTAAAAGCACATGCTTTCATACTAGGTGTGCTAATACAATATACAGACTCCGTACTACAGGACATGGTCCTGAAAAACCGTGACAGAGGAGGGAGGAAATAAGTGCTGACTCTGATGCATGGGAGGGTATCGAAATGACATGTGCTGTAAACACAGATGTTAAAGAAGATGATAAATGTGTGGAGATAAAAATACCTCCACCCTAGAAAGACACTTAAATTTCTTCATAAACCTACAATTACTGATCCTAAAAATTCCTCCAAATAACTATACTATGGTCAGACTTCTGACTGAGCTAGCACAAAAACAGAACGTTACAGTGTGCATAAACAGACATGCAACTGCTGGGAGTATAAACTGGTCAAACATCTTTGCAGGCAATCAGTCAATATCTGTGAGAATACTAACTATGTACACACTTAGGTGCAGCAATTCCAATTCTGCAGTAGGAAGAATTGTAATTCTGTAGTACTTCATCATTGTAAGACCTAAGGTATAAACACCTGTCAATAAACCACTAGGAAAGTACATCTCTGCATCCATCACCTAAAGAATAAAGTAAACCCACACAGAAGTACCAACATGGAATGATCACCAGTATGAAGTACTAGATGAAGTAAGCAGAGTGAAGCAGAGGGCTGGGGCAATGGCTCAGCCTTGATGCCAAACTCAGTACCTGTGCTAAAAAATGCCAGGCAAGACTCCCATACGTGCCTGTTATCCCAGTGCTGGGGGTAAGAGAAAAGAAGACCCCCAGGGCTCAGTCAGTCAGTGAGCTCCAGCTTCTGTGAGTGAGCCTGTCGCAAAGCAAAGCAAAGCAAAGCAGACACCACACATCTGACCTCCACACACTTGCACACCCAGATGTACACCCACCCCATATGCACACAGATACACATGGGCAGGCACACATACAAGTATAGAAAACTAAATATAGTTTATTGCTATTTGTATTTAAGTGGAAAAAGAGATTGTAATTTCAGTATATTCACATCTGTGCTTGCAACTGTAAAAATACACAAGAATGCCCTTTTCAGTGCATTAAAAACTAGCTAAAGCACCATTTCCAGCTGGGTATGGTGACCCATGTCTGTAACCCAGCATTTGTGGAGTCTGTAGCGCAGAAGGATCAGGGGTGCAGAGCCAGCCTCAACATGTCATCCAAGACCAAGATGGTTACATTAGACCTCTTTAAAAATGAAACAAAATTTTATAAATTGCTAGTTCAAAACTGAGTTGGCTCATGTTAACTTTCTTTCTGCTGGTAGCAGTATCCATTTCAAGATTTAGGCTCTGCCAAATTGATTGTCTTAGTAGCACCTTATTTAAAATTCTGAAACGTAATATAAGTTCAATATGAACTTTCTAAATGAATAGTTATCAAGAGTAGATCTAATGAAAGTAGATTGAAATAAATGTGAGAACAACTCTTATGTTTGACATATAAAAATCATAGTGTCAAATAACATAGACACCTATAATGGAGTAGGCCAATATTTTCACTAACTCTCAGGATGAATATGTAAAATTTTAATATGTTATTGAGACAGGATTCTAACTAGAGAAAAATATGTCTATCCTCCTCTTGGAAAGTCACACACACGCGCGCGCGCACCACACACACACACACACACACACACACATACACACACGAGCACAAATAGCTCACAATTTTCCCTCCTCTATTACGTACGACAAAGATATATTAATTAAACAATTTCGATGAAAATGCATTTTCAAGTCCCAAATGGTATTTACCAACTAAACTCATAAGTCATTCTGTGTCACAGGCGGGAAGAGAACAGCTAGCTCAACAAAGCAAAGGCACCAAGAGACAGACCACCGAGCGACTCCACACCATATGGCAAGGCAAGCCTCCCATTAGACAGTTATCACTTGGTAGCTGATTAATGTCAATGCTTATTAGACAGCCTCTCGGGCCCCTGCCCTAGAAGAGGAGGGAATCTGTTGTCTGCAATGCTTTCATCTAGGAAACTTGAAAGCGTCCTGGAAATAAACAATCCGGGGGTTGGGAAGGATGTCCTACTCTGCAAGTTGTTTACCAGGTTTGGAAGCTCAAACTCCCGGTGAGTGGGCACTGTACTGCAGGGCAGCCGACGGCTGCCCTCGGCCCTCTCTCCCACGCGTGTAGTCCCCAGGCCCCGCTTACCGGTGGGCGCGCTGTCCAGGACGCGCAGGTCGTAGGCCCCGGAGCAGCGGTAGTTGGCGGCCGTGCCGTTGTCCCACACCACCACGACCTCCTCCGGGCTCTCGAAGCTCCGCACAGTGCCTACATGGCCCTCGCCGCCGTCCTGTTTGCCCCACTTCCAGTCCGGGCCGCGCACTACGCGGGCGCCGACCCCCTCCACCATCACTCGGTTGTTGCGGGAGTTACTCATTGGGGCCCGGACAGTGGGCGCCGCCGCCGGCGGGGGAGCCGTGAGGGAGCTGGGCCCGGGCCGCACTCTGGAAGTCGGCGGGGGCGGCAGCGAGCCCCGCGGGCCGTGGGGCCGATTCACCGGGGCGGCGGCGGCGCGGTCCCCGAGGAACCCTTCGCCCAGGCCGGGCCGTGGCCGTCGCGGCTCCCACACTGACTGGAGGTTCGCCCGAGGAGGCTCGCAGGCGGCGGCTTGCAGGCCAAGGGCGAGCGGCCGTGGGCGGGGGCTTTGCCGCTTGCCCCGGACTCCCCGGCCGGGCTACAGCGACGCCGCCAGCAAACCTCCGCCTCCCCGGCCGGGGAGCGCGGAGGGCCGGGGAGGTTTGCCCGGCGCGGCGGCGAGCGAGCGGTAGGCCAGGCGAGCTGCCGACCAGCGGCTCCCGGCCGCTCGCTCGGGCCTGACGCCTGGGAGCCGGCTCCGAGGATGGGCAGCGGCGCCAGCGGCCGGCGAGCGGCCGGCGCCGGGGCCCCAGGGCCCGCTTCCCTCAGCCCCCGCGCAGGCCGCCGCGCTCCGCCCCGCCACCGAGTCCCCGCCGGGCGAGAGCGGCTCCACATCCGGGTACCGCCGCGTCCAGGCCCGAGCGGCGCCTCGTGAGGGACTGCGAGGTGCTCCTCAGCGACAACAGGGTGGGAAAGGTTTGTGGGGGCCGCCCGATCCCGGAAAGAAAGAGAAGGAAACGGATCCCCTAAGCGTCCCCGGGACGCCAGCGAGTGCGCATGCGTGGTCCGGCCCACGGAGGAGAGCCCGCCTCCGTCGGGAAAGATGAAGGGCGGGTCCCTGGAGTGCCTCCGGATAGTTTGATGCTTCCCATTGGCTGGGAGGAAGAAGAGCTGGAAGTGGGGCTAAAGGGGGGGCGGGGGAGGAGGATGAGAGCAGGCTGGTTTTCTGCTAATGTCAGCATTATTGATCCCTGGTGTACTACGGAGTGTGAATTGAGGATTGCATACTGTTTTAGGCTTCTTTTCTAACGGGAGTAGGAATAGGCCATATGGCAGCACAGAGTAAAGGTGACTGTATTCCTTGTACAAATAACCAACATTTTAAACCAGAGAGGGTGACTGGTGGTGTGTTTTTAAGCCTTTTGAAAGATGTGCCTTGGCTTAGTGCGGTCAGGATAATAAGCAGACTCCACTCATCATATTATGCTTATATTTGCTATGACATATTTAAATTGGTTTTTAGAAGGGGATGATAGGGATGGAACCTAGGGTTACACTCCCAGACTCTGGAGTTGACTTTTAATTTACTTTTAATGCCATATCGTCGGGGATTTTGTTTGAAACAGAATTTCTCTATGTACTTCAGTCTGACGCTAACCTGGAGACTCGCTGCCTCGGTTCTCTGGTTGCACTGCCACACCCAGCTAACCACAGAACATTTTAATTCCAGCATTTTACACACCTGAAATTCAGCATTTGGGAAACTATAGCAAGCAGATGGTAAATCTGTGCGCAGCCTAGGCTACATGGTAAGACTATGTCTCAAAAAACAAGCAGATAAAACCCAAGGATTTTACTTTACCTTAAATGAATAGCCCCACTTTCTTAAACTGAAAGGGCATTTAAAAGGTAATCTTAGTGAGTTAGTGGGTGTCTTTGCAGGACAGTAGCTTTTTAAGACGTGATCTCATGGAGCCTAGGCTAGCCTCAAACTCCTTAAAAAGATGTTATATTCCACACTGTGCATGTTTCCCTATAAAATAGACATTATAAAATGATTTTTTAACTCTTTAAACAAGTTGCCATGCTCTCTTCTCTCAACTTAGGTCACTCCTACATCCCTGGGTGTTTACATCGGTACCTTCTAGAATCTATACGAGTCATCATGGAAGTTGCGGTATCATGTATGGGTCTGTCATGTTTACAACATATCTAAGTTTATCTTCCATTTTCTAAGGAAATATTGGGTGCCATTAAACTTAAGAGATTTCTTCTCTTCTGACCACAGGTCAGACAAACCCATCCTTGCTGGGCATAATTTTACTCCCTTTAATCAAAGAATTCTGTAAGCTGAAGCAGTTGGATGCTTTCCTCCACATGGTGATTCAGGGTTTCACGCTCTTCACCCACTGTCCCCTAAGACAGATAAGAGAGAGAGAGAGAGAGAGAGAGAGAGAGAGAGAGAGAGAGAGAGAGCTAGAGGACCAGAGCCTTAAGGTCCATACCCAAATGCTACAGTCCATCATCTAGAACTCAAGTCCACCTGCTTGAGAGAGGGAAAATGTAGTCTAGCTGAGTGCTTATTTTTCCCTTTTGAAAATTCAAATCATTCACAAGTAGTCAAATAGCAGAAATTTAAGATAGCGAATTGACTGCAAATAGTGTTGGAAGAGCTGCAGACGTGAAGAGGCAGCAATAAACTATAAAGTGCTACCCCTTGGTACTAGAGAAGCAAAAGAGGGTGTGGCGTAAGAACCACATGGCTACTGTTGAAACTGAGCAGCTTCTGCTGCTGTTGGAACTTTGACTATTTTGCAACCAGCCATGGTCCCTTATTCACAATAACATGGAGATAAGGAGTCCAATACCACCTACCCTGTGGGTCTCTCTTCTCCCTGGGGTCGTTGCTCATTGTGTCACAAGGACAAAGGGAACAGAATCAAACAGGATTTCTGACATCCAGTGAGTATGAATGCTAATAATGATTCACTGGGACCAGGTTTAGAGAGACAGGCCAACTTTACTTGGGATGAATCAAAGATTATATAGTTTTGGGGTTCAGGGTAGGAATATCCAGGGTAGGCAAAAGTCATTGATGAAGGCTTAGGGTCCTGAGATGCCTCAGTAGCATAGGGAAGCAATCCAGGAATCTCAGGTGCTAACTGGATGGGTTCTTATCTGAAGAAAGGAAGCTGAAGCTGTAACCTAACCAAGGCTATGTGACATTCCACAGGTGCGGCTATCCCGACAATGGTGAACTTTGACCTTAATTAGCAGGGAAATATACCCCTACCAGAGACAGGGCTGGTGAATACAGGACACACCCTGATCCTGGAGCTGCTGAAACTGGCTTGCCTGTGTAGGTACACAGAAACGGCCCAAATCTCCCTGTATTAGTTTTCTTTCTAATGCTGTAATCTCAATGACAAGGTAACTTACAGAAGAAAGGGCTTGTCTGGGCTTACAGGACAGCATGACAGCAGATGGGACCTGGAGACTAGAAACGGGCGGACATTGAGAGCTGAGGACTCGAATCTCAAACCAAAAGCAGGGAACAGAAACCAAATGTGAAGTGACACAAATCTTTAAACTTGCAAAGCCTACTTCCAGTGACATAACTCCTCCAACAAGGCCACAACTCCTAAGCCACCCCAAACACAGCCACCAACTGGAGCCCAAGCCTATAGAAGGGGAGCATGTGCAAACCACTACAGCTCCAGCAAAAGCAGGACGAAGCTTGGCTTCCCTCTCCTTCCTTTCCTTACAACTAGCAAGAGGAGCCTGCTGTGTCAGGTGTTCAGCAGTATTGTGACCATTCTACCAAACTTAAACTGCCGTATAACCAAAGTAACACCATGCATGTTCAATTTGAACATTCTTCCCAGTGAAGTCTTTCAAGAGTGTGGGAGCAGAGTCTGAGATTCCTGAACTCCGAGTTCCCTGCTGTTTACTTCCCATGCATACTACTTGGTGACTGTATTAGCTAGGACTCTCTAGAGGAATTGATAGAATGAAAAAAATGTATATATTTCATTCATATATACATTTCATGTATATATGGATAAAAGGGATTATTAGAATGGCTTACAGGCTATGGTCCAGCTAATCCCAATAATGGCTGCCTATGAGAGGGAAAAAATCCAATAATTGTTCAGTCCCACAAGGTTGGATATCTCAACTGGTCTTCAGTACACAACAGAATAATGAAGAAATAGTTGCAATGGCAATGACGGAATGGACTTGCTAACTATGAAGGTGAGAGCAAGCAGGCAAAGAGCAAAAGCTTCCTTTTCCATGTCCTAGATAAGCCTCCTGTAGAAGATGTGGTTCACATTAGAGATGGGTCCCCCCCACCCCCGTGCACAAAAGATCTGGATTAAAGGTGTATGTGTCTTCCTGCCTCAAGATCAGGATGAAAGGTGTGCCTTCTTACCTCAAAGATCTGGATTAGAAGTAGATCTTCCCAGTTCAAACTCCATTTCGGGGTTTTAGTTAATTCTAAATGTAGTCAAGTTGACAACTAAGAATGATGGGAAAGGAACAGAATGGCTCTTCAGGTGGCTCTAATAAAACTTCCGGCCTCTGGACCTGTAAGGCCCAATGTTCTGTTATTTTTTTTCTTTTTTTTTTGGGGGGGGGGTGTTGTGGACTGAACCCAGGGCCTTGCACCTGCTAGGCAAGCACTCTACCACTGAGCTAAATCCCCAACCCATGTTCTGTTATTTTAATCCCCTTTCAACACCCATCCCCAAAATTTATAAGGTAGTTATTTAGTAGTGCAGTGATGAAAAGAGCCAAAAACAAACAAATGAAAACAAAAACAAAACAAAGATTTGGTTCCTGAACCTACTGATTCTGATGATGGGAATAACATATTGGTCATGTAGTCAAAGCACCCACCCTGCTTGATCTAGAGCAGGCATTTGCCTCAACTACATACTACTTTTCAAAGGGAAACTATTACTCGTGTGGATACTTTGCCCCAAAGGCCTAGAGGTGTGGACTCCTTCTCTTCTTGCAGCACTTACCACAGAATCCACGGACGTGCTCCATCTGACGCTAGGTACTTCAACGCACTCCGCTGATTCACATGCCTCACGTGGGGAAAAGCTCGTTCTGCAACCTGGGCCTGTTGCAGAGACCATCACTTGCTTCAGGACTAACTCAAAACAAGTTTGGTTTTTCGATACAAATGTGGCATATTTATTTTGCTTATAAAATACAAATAAGTCCACATTTTTTTGCCTCTTCTTTAGCAACTAAGGTGAAAGGGATACCAACTTGCCATTTTGATGGGATATTCTCACATGTCCCTGGATTCCTACCAACTTCACCAAAATGACAAGACCTGGATTTTCTTAGAATGACTTCTCTATCTTCTGCGTCCTCCTGAAACATCTCCAGTTCTTGACACCTAGCCTCATCAAGGCAAATCTATTTGCTGCCATCCACATAATGAAGCCAAGTGAGGCCCTGTGGGTTGGAAAGACAAGCAAGTAATGACACAAAGTAGCAGAGTCCTCCTGACTCAGAGGGAAGAGCTAAAGCTGCAGTGCCGATGCTGCCACCAGGAGGACGCCATACGCTCATCCTTGTCAAGTGATTTGGAGAAAGAGCATCTTCAGGTCAATGCCTGTGCTAGCTGGAGCTGCGTAATAATGGGCTACAGTGACGGAGCCGCATTTAAAAAGCAGCTACAACTGACTCACCGTCTGAGTCAACCCAAAGTAATACACAAGCATCGTCCTGTTCAGTCTAAATGGGCAACTTAAACAGGAAGGTGGCAGGAACCATTATCCCCAGTGATTCACGTCTTTGACGACAGTATCTCTTTCACCTCTCCCAAGCATAGGATATCACTTGTGACTTGCTTCGGGGGAAGAAAGGATAGTTAAAAGACTCTTGATTTGAACTTTACTACTCACAAATCAAAAAGTCAGTATGTCAACTATTCTGATCCCCAAGTATGGCTATCCCAACTACGTATTCTTTCAGAAGCCAGGGAATTCTTTCAGAAGCTTGTAGCTCCAGGTAGTTGGGAAGCTGAGGCCTGAGGAGCTCTTGAGCGCAAGAACTCAAGGCCGGTCTGAGCAATGCAGTAAGATGCCTTGTGGTGGTTTGAATGAGAATGGTCCCCATAAGCTCGTGTGTTTGAATGCATGGTCCTCAGTAAGTGAAATTGTTTGAGAAGGATTAGGAGATGCAGCCTTGTTGAAGGAGGTGTGTCACTGGGAATGAGCTTTGAAGTTTGAAAAACCCATGCCAGGCCCAATCAATCTCTCTCTCCCTCTCTGCCTGCACCTTGTGGATTAGATGTGAGCCACTGGCTGTGACACTCTGCCATTTTTCCTGCTTACTGCCACACTCCCCACCATGATGATCGGGGGCTAACCCAATCAAATGCCTCCTTTTATAAGTTACCTTTGTCACAGTGTTTCACCATAGCAATAGAACAATAACTAAATACCCAGTCTTAAAATAAAACAAGCAGAACCTCTCAGAAAGTAAAGAAACAATTATAGTTGATTCCTCAGGATTACTGTATTGTACTGGAATCAAAACTAGGTTAATCATAACTTCCTAAGCTACCTCTGACCCATGGACATTAGTGTCTTCATTGCCAGTAGGTAGGCAGTCTTCTCCTTTCCTTTGTGCCCTTCTGAGGGGCAGGAGGCATTTTGGTCTCTTTTTTAGAGAAGAAGGAAGAGAATCACAAGATAGATACAACTATGTCACATGGTCCTTCTCTTGGGGAGCTCAGTTATGTCCAGAGACTAGCTGAAGGCCTCCCCATGTGTCACAAGTCAGAGTTGTGCTTACCAGAGTTGGAGTTTTCTGATTCCATAGATCAAAAATTACTTAAATAAGGTGCATATCTACTTCATTAACTGTGATTAACAGCCACAAGCAAATAACTCTGGGAGCTAAAATGTTCTGATTGCCATGTCAGTACTGTACTCACCTTGGTGTTGGAGGATACATGCTGTTTTCTGTGCTCTGTTAGTGTCGCTTTAATTCAAGGACCACAGTGGTGTAATCTACCGTCACCCCTATTCTGCAGGTATAGAAACTATGCCAATGGCCCTTCGAAAAATGCAAGCAGTACCTTCAGCAGTGTGTTTCTCCATAGCCTAGAAGAATGTCCTCCACAAACCTTTTCCCTGCTCCCAAAGTCTTTTCATTCCCCTTAAGAACTGTGCAAGTGGGGTTGGGGATTTAGTTCAGTGGTAGAGCGCTTGCCTAGGAAGCGCAAGGCCCTGGGTTCGGTCCCCAGCTCCGAAAAAAAGAACCAAAAGAAAAAAAAAAAGAACTGTGCAAGTGATGTAGCTGAATGGTAGAGAATTTTCCTACTGTGTGACAAGCTATGGGAAAGTTGTGGGTTTTCAACGTCCTACTGAAAGGAAGCCAACATTTCAGTCTGCGTTCCATATTATCTTAGGAAAATGTAGTAGATGCCCCCATGTTGCTCAGTTCATCTCAGTGGGGTTTCTGTTAGGTGCTGCTTCTTTGTGTGTAGCAAAATGTGTCACCTGACAGGAATATTCAGAAAATGCATTTGTAATGATGTGGAAACATCATAGACACACTTACGCAGAACTAGATGTCCCAACCTGCATGCATCTGGCTACGGCATAGCCTCCTTTGTATATTGTGTGTTACATAAGACGTTGTCATTGGAGGGAAATAGGTGAAGGGGAACCCAAGAATTCTGCACTATCTTGTAAACTTACCATGAGTTTAAAACTGTTTCAGAATAAGTTTGGAAAGAGAAAGCAGCAGAGGTACATGGAAGAAAGACAGGGAAAGGAGGGGAGGGAAGGGAGGGGAAGAGAGGAAAGGAAGAGAAAGGAAGGGAGATCTTAGAGGGACCTGTGAGTTCAGGTTTCTCAGATTTGTCACAGTTCACCCAAAACCTCACTCTAGGTCTTGGAGTTCCAACTTTACCCAGCCTATGCTCCAAGTTGTTTTTAATTGTTCCTCTTACGTGGATTCAAGCATTCTGCCTGCATGTATGCATGCACCTGTGTGCATACTTGATGCCTGCAGATGCCAGAAGAGGACATCGGATCCCCTGGAACTGGTGTTGACAATGATCATGAGCTGCCATGTGGTTGCTGGGAACGAAACCCAGGTCTTTGCAAGAGCAGCCAGTGTGCCTGACCACTGGTGGTCTCTCCTGCCTTACACTGGGTCTTTAGTAATGTCATTACACTGATTGTGTAATCGACCGTGGCACTTCCCCCACTCTTCTAAACTTTCGTATGACATAATTACCCTTTGATGTTTGGTTTTACTGTGCTTGTTCACAGTGCTGGACATGAAATCCAGGGCTCCACCTATCCGGACAGGTGCTCTACAAAAAGCTGCACATTTATCTCTGACAAGATGCTTTTACGGCTGATTTTAGACGTCATTCTGTCTTTTCGTTTGTTTCGTTTTGGGGGGTGACTTGTGTGGTCGGCTATTTGGCTTATGTTTTTTTTTTTTTTTTTTTTCGGAGCTGGGGACCGAACCCAGGGCCTTGCGGTTGCTAGGCAAGCGCTCTACCGCTGAGCCAAATCCCCAACCCCTTGGCTTATGTTTTGAGACAGGACCTTACTGCTAATCCCAGACTGACCTCTAGCTCATAATCCTCCTGTCTCAGCCTTCCACGTGCTGTGATTACTGATACCAGACCTGATTACATAGTCATTTTGTAACTTGAAACTGAATGTAATCCTAAACAATTCAGATTTTTTTTCTTGCCTTCTTTATTGTTTTATGTACATGGATGTTTTTTCTACACATATACCTGTGCACCACATGTGAGCCCAGAGTTTCTGGAGGCCAGAAGAGGACATTGGTTCACCTAGGACTAGTATGACAGAGTTGTGAGCTATGATGTGGATGCTGGGAATTTAAACCAGGTGTTTTAGAAGAGCAGCCAGTGCTCTTTATTAGTTGCTGAGCCATCTCTCCAGTCCCTGTTTCAAATTCTTAATATATTGTCATGTGTGTTAATATATTATTTCAGAAATTGATTCTTTGGTGATTTCCATTCTCTTCATCCCTAAAGTTATTTTATTTAAACAATAAAAATTGTTTTGTGTTCGTTGGAATTTTTATTTTAAAAGATAGAAAATTTTATTTTTATTGGCTTAAATGAAAGGACAATCCTTTGAATCATCTAACTAAAAAGAAAAAGAAAAACTCTCAGATGCTGGCCAGTGGTGGCACACGCCTTTAATCCTAGCACAGCCAGATCTGGGCCAGCCTGGTCTACAGAGAAAGTTCCAGGACAGCAGGGCTGCACAGAGGAACCCTGTCTTGAAAAACAAACAAACAAAACCTCTTGGAAATTCTGATGCATGAGTGTTGATTTAAGAGTCCAGGCTACATCTTTAGGATGAAGGCTCGCCCAGGCCTCACTTCTGCCTCTCCTTGTCTTGGCTTCCTGTGTGCACACACTCATTCTTACCAGTAGGCTCTCCAGGAAAGAAGGGAGGTTCTCCCCTGCAATCTCCCCAGAAGTATCCTTTAGACATGGTAAGTCTAAAGAGATCGTGTACACATGCTTTAGTCAAACTCTGGGGTCACAGCAAGGTTCTCCCCTGCAATCTCCCCAGAAGTATCCTTTAGACATGGTAAGTCTAAAGAGATTGTGTACACATGCTTTAGTCAAACTCTGGGGTCACAACAAGGTTCTCCCCTGCAATCTCCCCAGAAGTATCCTTTAGACATGGTAAGTCTAAAGAGATCGTGTACACATGCTTTAGTCAAACTCTGGGGTCACAACAAGCCTAGGTTTCACCTCTTCTTTAAGTTGGATGTGATGTTACCTCTACTCCCTAACACTTGGTCTAAGAGCAGACGATACAAGGAAAGCAAGCCAGTGTTCAAGAATGAACTATTGGAAGAAGAACAGTAACAATTAGTTCAGAACACGCCGTGCAATACAGAAGCTGGAATGGTTTGCATTCTCAAGCAGGTTGGCAGAACCATCTGAAGTTTTCCACAGTGTCAGCTGTTGGAGCAAAATGAGTGAAGGGAGCAATGGAGTCAGAAGACTTTGTTTCTAGTTTGGTGTTCCCTCTATATCCCTCAACAAATCACCTAACTTCCTGGTCTCCAACTACCTCCCATGCAAGACAGAGCAGTTAATACTATGTGTACATATAATGGTTTGGGGTTTGTGTCCTGTACATTCTAACATACTTATGTTGAGAAGCCTCAAACACGGGTGCTTGAGAAAGTCACAGTCAGGGCTGGAAAGATGGCTCAGCGGTTAAGAAAAAGTCACAGCCGTTTTTTATGTCCCAACTTGTGAGAAATGTAATCAGACTGGCTCTTAGGGTATTCTATTTAAAATAAACACAGTCTCCTTCCCCCTCCCTCCCCCCCCCCTCCCCCCTCTCTCCCCACACACACACCACACCAGCACACATACCTCTCTGCCTGTCTGTCTTGAGAACCATGGCATTTTTCTTCCTAATAGATTTATACCAACACCTCAGCTGTCAACCAGCCAATAGCAGTCCTTCCCCTTTCCTTCCTAAATTACACTTATTATGAGTGAGAATTTGAGTAGTATGAGGCTTATGAAATCTTAGATTTGTTTTGTTTTGTTTTCTGTGGTTTCCCAGGAGGACTTTACAAAACATGTTTTTCTTCCTCTCAGCATGCTATCAAATGCTCATTGTGCAAACCACAGCAATTCTTGAGGTTACTGAGTTCTTTTTTGTGTACCACAGGTAAAGATGTGAACTAGTCCAGATAGAATTGCTAGTACCATAAGGGTTGGTGATGTGTATCTATAGTCCCAGCTACATGGGAGGCTGAGGCAGGAGGATTGTTAGAGTCCAGAAGTTAGAGGCTAGCCTGTACAGCATACTGAGCTCCTTCTCAAAAATAAACGGAAGCATTGTACCAAACCGCACAAACCTTCTCTTCCCCTCTGTTGACTCTCCTTCCCCGGGATCTAATGAAACTATTCCACTTCGCTGCAGAGCCCTTCTTTTCAACCTTGACTCTGTGTTCTTCCCAGATTTCTCTGGATTTGGGCAGCAGGTGACATGAATAAGTAGACCTTATTCTGACAGTGAGGCCCACAACCATTCAGTCTCTCAGGAATCTTCTCTCAGCAGGTGATGAGAGGGACACTAGATTCTTCCTTCCCTCCTTGCAGACTGTATTTTCCAAGGAAACTGCATCTTTTAGGGATGGATTAGACAAACCTCGAATGGAGCTTCCAAAGATAGTCTTAAGGATTTTTCTCTCATGTAATCTGCCTAGATTTCCATTGGAAAGACATAACCTAGACCCTGCACTTCTCCCCCAAGCCACCACACCTCACCAGGCACCGGTGACTCTTATTCTGTTTGCAATTTGTCTAAGGAAACAGTCCATGCCATCATAACTCATGCCTGGTGGCTATCCTTCTTGAGTCATAAGCCCAGCAAGGCTGCATTGTTATAAAGAATGGACTTCAGGCTCAATTATACTAGATACTATACATCAATTAAACATTCCCGTCATTACAGCGCTAGATACCACCAGACAGGATAGTCTTCCTATAAGCTGACCATGCTCTGGGTATCATGCTCTCCCTCAAAAGAGAGGTAGTTCTAGGGAAGGAAATTGCTATTTCCTGAAATTTCATGGAACTAAAGAGGAGGAAATTATATATATTATATCAGGATGATAAAGTGACACCATATCTGTATCATTTTTGAAAATGCACCAAGACATGTAATACCATCCAACACTTCAAAGTGCCGGTGAGGCATCAATAGCATAGTTTGTGAAGAAGGCGGGCAGTAATACGTCTTGGAGTCCAGGAATGGTGGCTCATTCCTGTAATCCCAGCACTTGGGAGGTTGAGGTAAGTGGGGTACCATGAATTTGAGCCAAGCCTGAGTACCTGAGTTCTAGATCAACCTAGGCTACAGAGGTAGACTGTTCCAAAACAAACAAAGAGTGTATCTCAGGACCCTTGGCTGACCTATGGCTAAAGGGATAAGGGGAATGAGAGAGCTGACTCAAACTCCTTAAGAAAGAAGGGGGAGGAGTATTTCCCCCAACCTCAGGTCACATTATGAACTTTAAGATCTATTCATAGACCCCACAGTTTAGGGGACCCAGTGGATTGATGAGACTCACGTCTGAGATGTATACAGAGCAGGACACTGACTAAGCACCCCAAGGCCGCAGAGCAGTGCTGCAAGTACCTAGTATGCTTTCGTTGCAGTAGATCCATGTTCCCATGAGACAAACACAGGAGTGTATATGTCTATGCACTATGCAGGCTCCTTGTGCCCTCAGAGACTAGAAGAAGGCACAGGATACCCTAGAAATAGAGTTACAGAAGGCTATGAATGTCCATGTGGGTGCTGGGAATCAAACATGGTCCTCTGGAAGAGCACAGTGTTCTTTACCACTTAGCCATCTATCTGTCCAGCTTTTTGAGGAGGAAATCTTAAGTGATCTGGCAAAGATATGTGTTGACCTATATCAAATATAATAGTGGCAAAAGCAGGGAAGTCTTTTAAAAAAAGTTCTAGAAAGTTCTGGATGAAGCAGTCAGATTTAGGGCTGGGAGTATAGCTCAGTTAGGAAACTGATAGCCTAGTGTCTTAGTTTCTTTTCCTATTGCTGTGATGAAAGACTCTGACAAAAAAAGCCATTTAAAGGAGAAAAGCTTTATTCTGGCTCACAATTCAAGAACACAGGCCATCAGAGGAAGGAAGCCAAGGTGACAGGAGCAGGGCAGCTGTCACATCAGATTCACAATCAAGAAGCAGACAGCAGTTGGATGCCTACGCTATTCTGTTCCCTGCACTGTACAGTTCAGTGCCTCAACCAGACAACAGTGCTGCCCATCAGCAGCAGATCTTCCCACCTCAACTAATGTCATCAAGATGAGTCTCCCACAGGATCCCCCAGATTACTCCAGGAGATGGCCATGCAGCCATGACACCTCAAATGCAGAAAGCCCCGAGATCTATCCCTAGCATCACATGAACCAGGCACAGTGGCACAGTCCTATAACCTCAGCATTTGGTGACAGATCCAAGAGGATCAGAAGTTCAAAGTCAGCCTTGGCTACATGAGAGGCTGTCTCAGGAAAAAAAAAAAAAAAGGCCAGCCAAGACTACATGGTGAGACCCTGTCTCTAAAAGGAGAGAAAAGGGGGGAGAGAGACAGAGAGAGAGAGAGAGAGAGAGAGAGAGAGAGAGAGAGAGAGAGAGAGAGAGAGAGAATAACAGTACATAAAAGAAAGGGAGGGAAGAAAAGATTGGATCTTGGTAGACTTGAAACTAGAGCTCAACTGGAGCACTTGCCTAACATGTGCAAGGTCCTGAGTCTATCCCCAGCACTGAAAGTGCAGTACTGGAAGGAAATGAACCCAGTTAGATTTAGAATGAGGTCTTGCTCTCTTGTCTCTCCGTTTTCCACCCAGGAGGATTCAGAACTTGCCCAGCAAGTGCTGCATACGAAATAGAAACACTAAGTGGAGACGGAAGAAGCATCTTTTCCATTATGTGGTTCCAATTCAAAAGCTAAGCTAAAAGGAGAGAATAAATGTCACTTTAAACCAAATTTTAAATAAAAGACATTTATACTTGTCTGTAAATTGAAGAAAAAAGTGTGCTGGGAGCTGGCTGTTGCTCCGGCTGATCTTCAAGCCTAGGCTCAAATGATCCTCCTTCCAGACTGTGGGGGATTACAGGCGCATAGCACTGGATCCAGTTGCCAGTGTTTATTTTCAAAGCATGGATTTGAACCTTGGCCTAGAAACAGTGGAAAAAGGAAAAAAGATGACAACTGAAAGGTCTATATTATGTAAGAATAAAGAAGTCTCTGGGGGCCTGGAAGAGTAACTTCTGATGGCACAAACTAGACAACAGCAACAGTTTGAAGCGCAAACAGATTCACGGAAGCTCTGCAGACTGCTTTGGCTTAGGTGTGTAGTTCTTGACTCTGCATTAATTTCCCCCCTCTGTCTTGGTCTGTTTGGGTACCTTGAAGCCCAAGATCAAGGTTCCAGTGGGTTTGTTGTCTGGTAACAGGCATAGAACACATTCTAAGTGTCCGTGATGTGCTGCATGTCCCTGAAGTTTTCCTATCTTAAAATGTACAATCCTAATGTGATAACTTGACAAAGAAAAGAAGTAGAGAAAGCTTTGAGAAGAGGACTAGGTAAGAGGGGCCTAATCCGTTGTAAATGGAATTAGGTCCTTAAATAATTAGCTTGAACCAGATGTGGTGACAGACTTTTAATTCTCTCTCTCTCTCTCTCTCTCTCTCTCTCTCTCTCTCTCTCTCTCTCTGTGTGTGTGTGTGTGTGTGTGTGTGTGTGTGTGTGTGTGTGTGTGTGTGTGTGTGTGTTGTTCAAGAGTAGCCTGTTCTGCAGAGGGAGTGCTGGGCCAGTCAGAGTTACCTGTGAGCTGGAGGATGAGGAGTCTGTGAAATGCTGTCTTCTACACATACCATGACCACTGCAGTCATGAACTTACCACAGTAATGACTGCCTGGACAAGATGGAGCCAGGCAACACTCTAACATGGACAGAGAAAGGGGGTTCACAAGGCCCCACTTCTCCCTGAGCAGCTCCTGGCAGCCATTGGGTGGGGGGGAGCCATCTTTTGTCAGTGATAGAACCACTAGTGAGTTGCCCATGCTTCAGTAAATAACCCCACACCATGCTCCAGCAAGCATGGTCATTAAACTCATGGGTCATAGAAATAATATAGTGTGACAGGAAAGTTGGAAATGGGGTGGGACATAGGAGGGGATGAGGGGATAAGTGGGAGAATATAATAAAAATACCTTATATGTGTATAAAACTGTTAAAGAGGGGTTGGGGATTTAGCTCAGTGGTAGAGCGCTTGCCTAGCAAGCGCAAGGCCCTGGGTTTGGTCCCCAGCTCTGAAAAAAAGAAAAGAAAAAAAAAGCTGTTAAAGAATCATTTTGAAAAGAAGTTTTTATGCTGAATCTGTTACTGGTCTTTGAATGTTTATTATTTATGTATTTATTTTGGGAGACCATTTTTTTTATTTATCAGCGTGTTTGGTTAATCTTGGTTGTGAACTTGACAGAATCACCTATGAGACACACCATGTGATCATTTCCAAAGACTGTTAGCCTAGGTAAGAAGGCCCACTGAGAAAATGGGTTGTTTGGTATTTTCCCATTGGAACTTTCCAGATTTTCGGACTTATAGAGGTAGGCTACAGGTTTAGGGGTGGACTGCAGGGTTAGAGGTAGACTGCAGAGTTATTAATGGACTGCAGGGTTAGGGATGAACTGCAGGAATGGCACACTGGGAAATGAACATGAATCTTTAGGGGCCACAAGGGAAATGTCTAATTTTAAAACATTTGGGTGTCAGGTTGACAAGGGGAGACCTTATGGTCATTAATCTCAATTTGTTGACTACAAAATTTACAAAATTCCCAGGGGTTGTAACAGAGGTGGGAACCTATACCCTGAATATGGGCAGCCCCATTCCGTTGACTGGGGTCATAAACTGAACAGAGAGCGTAAACTGAATACCAGTCCCTTCCACCTCCCTCAACTCTCTTCTCTCTGTTCTGCTCTCTCCCACCCCTTTCCCCAAGTCCCCTCCATTCTCAGAATCCTGGCTTAGATACTGGCTTCCACAAGTGCCTGCCACCAACCCCACCCTTCCCATCAGGAACTGTGTTCCCACATTGTGAGCTGAAATAGATTCTTTTTTTCCTTAAGTTATCTTCTTAGGCATTTTGTCATAGCAATAAGAAAATGACTGCACCCTGACTAGCCTGGAACTTGCTGTGTAAACCAGACTGGCCTCAAACCTGTAGGTTTCCCTTGCTTCTGCCTCCCAAGTTGGGATTACAGAACTATATGCCACTATGCCTGATCACTGCTGGTATATTGATCTGGGACTTCACAGCTTCTAGTCCTAGAGAAATACATTTCTACTGCTAAAAATTTAGTCTAACTTAAAATATTTTTTCCATAGCAACACAAGTAGACTAAGCCACCATCTCCTTCACAAACAAAACCCCAATTTTCTTGAGACCTCATGTACCCTGTTGAGCCATGTGCCTGACTAAAAACAAACTTTCTCAAAATCTCACAGTGTGTCCATGTGACCCAGTTCTATACATAGCATTAGGTATAAGCAGATCATTGAGTGAGGCATGAGATCACTCCTTAGAGAGGTGACAGTTCCTTCTTTACCTGCCCTTTCTACCTGCCTGCAATGCAATTAAAAGGACTGGGGGAGTCATAAAAGAAATGACAAGACTGTATGTTAAACAATAGAAAATGGCACCTTAGAACACTGAAGACATTCTCTGAGTTGCTGCCAGCACCCCATATTACTTGCCTACACATGGAAGGAAAACAGAGCCCTATTTTGTTCAACCCCCCTGATGTAAGCTGTATGTAATGCCATACTATTCTTTCAAGACATCTAGGTATTATTTAGATAGACCAATAACTACATGGGGACACGCGATTAGGAATAGGTTTATAAGATTATGAAGACTTGAGCTTCTTTATCTGATAAGAAACATCCAGGGGAATGAGAAAGATGGATAGATGGAAGTACCATAGAATGGAAATGATTGATAAGGCTATGTTAATTGCTGCTTTATAAACCACACATACAGTGATCTCACATTTTACTGTCTCTCAGTCTCTGTGAATCAAGACTCCAGGTACGATTAGCTGGGCCCTCTGCTCAGAGTCCCATGAGGCTGTAGTCAAGCATGCTATTCATGGCTGTAGTCCAAAGTTTGAGGTCCTCTTCTAAGCTCACACAGTTGTTTACAAGATGCATTGGACTGCAGCTGTAGAGGTCATGGCAACTGCTTCTGAAGGCCAGCAGTCAAGCCTCTGACTTCTTCTACTCCTGGTCAGATCTCTTTGTAAAGGACTCTTAAATAGATCAGATCTGCCCAATAGTTATCTTTTGATAACTCAAAGTCAACTGACTAGAGACCTTCAATCACACCTACAAAATCCCTTTTATCTTTGTCATGTGAATACCAGAGTGATACTCTACCATAGTCATATATCGTGACCCCTCATCCAGGGGAGGGGATGAACCAGAACTGTGTGTGTCAGAGAATAAACCTTGTGGTCTTAAGATGAGAATGGCCCCCACTGGTTCATATGTTTGAATACGTAGTCCCCAGTTGGTGAAAATACTTGGGAAGAATTAGGAGATGTGGTCTTGTGGGAGGAGCTATATCACTGGCAGGGTGAGCAAAAGCCCATGTCGTTCCCCATGTGCCTCTTTATGTTCACTGTTTAAAGATCAGGATGTGAGCTCCCAGATGTCCCTTCCACTACACTTTGGCTCCATCACCGTGGACTACAACTCTAAATCAGTGTTCCCAACCTGTGGCCACAGTCCCTATGGGGGTTGCATATCAATATCCTTCATATCAAGTATTTGCAGTATGATTAATAACAGTAGCAAAATTTCAGTCATGACCTACCGAGAAAATAATTGTATGGTTGGGGGTCACCACAACATGAGGGAATGTACCAAAGGCTGTGTTAGGAAGGTTGAGAGCCACTAATCTAAACCCGAAGCTGAATTAGATGCTGGTTTTTCATAAGTTGTCTTGATCATGTTGTTTCGCCACAGCAATAGGAAAGTAAGACACTTTGCGAGGGCACAGTGGTTTTTTTTGAGGCAGAAAAGGACACTGCCTTCCCTTGGGCTGCAGTTCCTATTCTCCTTTTCCCTCGAGGACGACATCCTCTCAGTCATCTGGTGTGTGTACAACTAAACCTGGGGAAATCCAATTTAGAAGACTTGCCTTGCTTAAGAATGGTATGGCAGTGCATGCCTATTATTCCACAAGTCAGGAAGCAAAGACAAAAGCATTGCAACAAGTTCAAGGCCAGTCTGATCTACCTTCCAAATTCCAGGACAGTCAAGGCAGGCAGTCAGGTGGATAATAATATTTAAAAGAAAATTGCCTGAAGTGGAATGAGAGGAATTGAACTGTAGTTCTGATAAGATCTTTGTCTTAGTCTTTGAATTTATAATCTTTGTCTGCCTGTCTTCATTCCCCTTCTCCCTCTTTCCTTTTTACCTTTCTTCCCCATCTCATAAAAAGTATGTCCTTAGCTTTTTCCAGGGAAAGAGCGTCATTCTCTGCTTCTCTGTCTCTGTCCTTATCCCTGTTGGGTTATTAATCCTCTCCACACAAAGGTGTTCCCAAATGATGCCAGTCACCTTGGAGGAAGGAGGACTCATTTTTCTACCTATTATGAATACAGCTTGGCTATGAATCTAATAACCACTAATTAAGGTTGAGAGAAGCCATGCACACATTTCTACTTAAGACTCCAAAGATCAGTATGAATATACAGACTTGGGTGAAGTCCAAGGTCCCAGACTTAGCTGACCCTTGACCACCCTTCTTCCCTAAGCCTCCTGGGCTACATAGACATCTTTACTTTCCATATTTTAACTCCTCTCATCTTGGGGATTTTTCATCATCAGTTCTTAGAGTAGAATGAGCTTATATATGTTAGGCTATACTTGGTAGTGCATATCAATGATGAATAGTCTCTAGTTTATGTCTAAAGCTAGAAAGACTGAGGCAGGAGAACTACTCTGACTTCAAAGCCAGTAAGAGCTTCATAGTAAGACTATTTTTTTGGTTTTGTTTTTTAAGGATTTATTTATTTAATGTATTTATAATGTATTTAATGTTCTATCTGCATATACATCTGCATGCCAGAAGAGGGCATCAGATAGATGGTCATGGGCCACCATGTGGTTGCTAGGAATTGAACTCAGGACCTCTGGAAGAGCAGCCAGTGCTCTTAACTCCTGAGCCATCTCTTCAGCCCCAGTAAGACCTTTTTTGTAAAAAAAAAAAAAAAAAGGTAGTACTGTTAGAGCTCATGTTAGGGCTGTGATCATAACAATAAGATACAGAGCTAAAATTGGAGGTCACAGTATTTTACTAACAAAAAACATATTAATTTAATGACACTTGTCATTTCTTATAATAATTTGTATAAGATTATGTAGCATATTTTAAATTGAGTAAAACCTGAATTGTTTTCATTGTCTACATATGCTTCTCCATTCTGGAATTCTCTGTAAATACAAACCATAAGCTCTTCTTGACTGGATTTTGTTGCTGTCTTGTTACAGACCTGAGAAGAATAAGATAGAGAATGCACCCTATTGCAGATACAAAACCATTACTAAGAGATGTAACTCTTCCTCATAAACCCTCAGAGAACTCACATGAAAGTTCAGAAATTCATCTTTGGCTACTAAGTATATTCAGATGGATGCAGATAGAAACAATGTAGACATATGGATAGTACATATACTGCCGCTGAGCTCACAGTATCACTAAAGCCAGTGATACTCCAGTGACATTGGTTATAAAATTCTTGATTTTAAAAAAGGAAAGGATGAACCATGGCTCTTTAGAGAAGTAGCTAGCTTAAGGCTTTGGACAGGGGAATAACCAAGTAAACCTGTAACAGTTCTAGAAATAATCCCTTATGGGACTAGAGAGTAAGGAATTTCTTACTGTTTGTAGCCTAAGTGAAAGAGCTTCAGTGGCTAAAACCCAGTAACGGTGCCAAGATGCCAAATATGAACAGGAATTCAATCCCCAGGACCCACGGTGGAAGAAGAGAAGCTACTCCTGCAAGTTGTCTTCTGACCCCCACATGTGTACCTTTGCATGGGAGCAACCATCCACACACACACATACACACTCATACATACACAGACACACACAATCATCAATCAATCAATCAATCAATCAATGTAATAAAACTGTAACAAAATAAAATAATGTACTTGGGGACTGTACTCAACTATAAGTAAATATACTTGATTCTGTGTATATATATATATATATATATATGTATATATAATCAATACATATACACATACACACACATATATATAACATATTATATATATGTTGGGCATGGTGGCCTATACCTATTATTCCAGCAAGGAGTTCCAAGTCAGCCTTGACTACAGAGAGGAATCCTGTCTCAAAAACCAAGCAAAACAAAAACGTAAAAGTTAGGCTCTAAGCAAGCATTACCACCTGATTTGCATATTAGTATGTGTCTGGTTTTCTGCTCTTTTTCAGTTCTGGGCATTGAAACCTAGCTGTCTTGTATCCAGCCCCCTGCATCTTCATCATTGGTAAAGAGTGACACATATGTAGTTGCTTCTGAACAAAGAGACTCCTTGACAAGAACAAAGCTATGGAGATGAGCCAAGAAAGTCCGTTGGAAGACACTGAACAAGAGTCAGTCTATCAGAAACCATTCAATAGTGTGGCCTACATAGCTGTCTAGCCACAGGCGTGCCCTCTCATCTTTTCCCCATACTAAGCGAGGAATTCATTCATCTCATAAATAGTCAGCATGTGTATACCTATCACCAGAAAGGGTTTTAAAATAAATTCCCAGGTCAAGAATCTAAAGCCTCAATTCCCTCTCCCCACTCATTCTGTCTGTATGGCACAGAAAGAGGAAAAAACACCTAGAATGATGAGGTGGGTGTTTAGGCCAGGTTAAACATCATTTACTAAACCCAGAGAGCTGCATAGATCCCCTCAAGGCAAGAAGGGAAATGCTACCAACATTCTGTTACCCTGCGTGAGGTCACAAACGCATTCAAGCCTATGTCATCACTGTGAGCTTTGGGTATTTCTCCAGGGTTGGAGGCATAGCTCATCAATAAAATATATGCTTCCTGTGAAAAAAGACATTCAGTCCTCCACACCTGAAACTAAAACCAAAGCAAACATTCTCAGATCTCTAAAATATGAGACTTGATGAATTTCCTATGAAACCTAGGAATAATGCTTATAGACTATTAGCAAAGTGACATGGCACAGATTTGCCTCAGTCTTCCTTTTTACAATATATTCTGTAGGGGATCCACCCACACACCCTCACCTTCACAGATCTGACTAGACAGCAGAGACATTCCTCTAAAGTTCATAAGACAGGGTGCCTTCTGTGGATTAGCTTTTAACATTTAACTGTTAATATAATTCTTTGTCTTTTGTTGTTTTTTACATGTGATACCGAAACATGATACAAAATACACACAGGTGTTTAATGACAAATCAATTATGTTTTCCATATATAGCTGCCTATTTTCACTGTCTAGAATCATCCTTTTTTTGTATTTTTCTGGAATTACATATATGTATACAATATGTGCTATATATGATATATATAATATATGCTATATATCATATACACATATAATATAGGCTATATTATATATAATATAGGCCATATTTATATGCATGTATAATATATGCTATATTACATAGGCCATAATATGTAATAGGCTATATTATGTAATATATGCTATATGATATACTATAGCACATATGATATATTATGTATTATATATACTATATAAAATATAACATATATCAATGTATTAATAGCATATATTAATATATTATAAATATACAAATATACATAAATAACATATACTATATAATCAATAGCATATAATATATATGAAAATAATATATAGTATATATTAAACATTATATATTTTTTATATATTATTATATATTTAAAAATATCATATATTGTATATTTATATATTATTATATATATTATATATATATTTAAGGTAGATTTTCTGTATTTTCATATAGTAGACTTCAACTAGATATGGTATGGTATATTACACAAAGTTTGTGATGATTTTTTTTTTTTTGGTTCTTTTTTTTTTGGGCTGGGGAACCCAGGGCCTTGCTTTAGCTGTTGCTCTACCACTGAGCTAAATCCCCAACCCCATGATGATTTTGTTTTTATTTAAAACTTGCCTTCCGGTTGGGGATTTAGCTCAGTGATAGAGCGCTTTGCTAGCAAGCGCAAGGCCCTGATTCAGTCCCAGCTCCAAAAAAAAAAAAAAAAAAAAGAAAAAAAAAAAAAAACTTGCCTTCCATTAAATCTTGGAATGTTTTGACCTTGAGTCAGCATTCAGGAGGCAGACCCAGAACTGTTTCAAGATCTGGGCCAGTCAAATCTATATAGTAAGTTTCAGGTCATCCATGACTACTTAACAAGAAAGTGACAAAATAAATAAATAAAAGGTTTTGCAGCCTTCCTGTTAGTAATATGCCTTTTTGTGATAGATAGATAGATAGAGAGAGAGAGAGAGAGAGAGAGAGAGAGAGAGAGAGAGAGAGAGAGAGATATGAGTTTTAGGTGGTTCTTAAAACAACTTTTAACTGTTTAACAAATGTTCACTATGGCATTTAAGCAAAGTAAAGCATGGGTGTGGGGTGGCGTAGAAAATGCTTCAGGGATTAAGAGCACTTGCTGCTCTTGCAGAGGACTGGAATTCACTTCCCAGAACCCACAGGTGAGGTAGCTCACGACTGCTTTTAGCTCTAGCTCTAGATGCTTGAAGGACCTCAACATGCAAACAAAAAAACAACTTAAAAATTAAAAGTATAACAGAAAAACACTTTTTTTCTGGGTTCCTTACTATTGAATATTGATTGAAGAGTTGAAAGTTTTAACTTATTTAGAGATTTATTTTATGTGCTATGTTTGAATATGGTGTGATAACTTTGAAATCCAGGTCAAAAATTTGTCCCAAATGTAGCCAGTGAGTGAGGATTTGAAGAGGTAATGGGGTGGTCAAGAGGGCTCCTTCCTTTCTGAAAGGACTAAGTTAATACTTGAGGTAGTAAGTGCTTGGTTTCATGGGACTGGGTAGGTTCTAAAGAACAGATGTTGTAAGAGCACCTCTGTTCGCCTCTTCTGCACAGCCTGCTCTCTTTCTGATATTTATCATGTATGAGACCCTTGTCAGATGATGCTGGACTTCCAGTTTTCAGAAACACAAGCCTCTTTCCTCTGTAAGCCACTCTCTCTTTCACTTTTCAGAAATTCTTCTCCAGGTGCCTTTCCCAATAGACCGTAGCTGAAGTGAGAGCTGAGGAATAATGGTAGTAGAGCAATTTCAACATTGCATGGGGCTGTGGGCTCAATCCCTAGGAGCGGACAGGCGCATGCGCGCGGGCAGGCGGGGGGGGGGGCGCGCACGCGCGAACACACACACACACACACACACACACACACACACACACACACAGAGGAAAAACAATAAAAACAAGCTAAGACTGCATTTTTTTATTCTACTTACATCAGGCAAGTTAAGATAAGAGGCGGGGATCACTGGGAAGTGGCTCTTCCCACAAGCCCGGGGTAGAGATGATAACACCTTATTTCCAGAGGTAGCAGTGCCAGTGCCCAGAGCAGAACTTAAGGCCCAAACAAAAAGCAGGAGTCCAGCTTGGGACCAGCTCTGCAATACTAGGGAAGCGGGTGGCGTCTCCTGTAGCCCAGGCTGGTCTCCGACTACTTTCTTTCTTTCTTTCTTTTTTTTTTCTTTTTTCTTTTCAACCACTTTAAACTTTTTTTTTTTTTTAAGATTTGTTTATTTATTTCATGTGAATATGGTGTTGCTGTCTTCAGACACACCAGAAGAGGGCACCGGATCCCATTACAGATGGTTGTGAGCCACCATGTGGTTGCTGGGAATTGAACTCAGGACCTCTGGAAGAGCAGTCAGTGCTCTCAACCGCTGGGCCATCTCCCCAGCCCTAAACTTCTTTTTTATTGGATATTTTTCTATTTACATTTCTAATGTTATTCCCTTTCCTGGTTTCCCGGACATAAGCCCCCTATCCCATCCCCCTCCCCTTTTTCTATAAGAGTGTTCCCCTCCCCATCCACCCCCTCCAACTGCTTTTATTGCTACTTCATAACTATAACTTTGCTACTGTCATGAATCATAATGTAAATATCTGATATACAGGATATTGGATATGCCACCCCTGTGAAAGGGTTGTTCAACCCCCAAAGTGGTCAAGTCGCACTGGTTGAGAACTGCTGGTCTACAGAACAAAAACAAAGTGAGAAGGAGATACCAGAGAGCCTTAACTCAGTGAGGGTGAAGTTATTCTGGAAACCAGCCCCAGCAAGCTTCAATGACCAATGCGAAGCTCAGTAAATTGCTCACTCCCAACCATTCTCGTCTGCCTGTCAAGTGAGAGATCACCCACTTACAATCCTAACTTGTTGACAACACTTTATTATTTCAAAACTGTTATGATCCCAACGCAAAGAGGTGCTGACTATCTGCAGCAACAGACATGCTAGTCACCCTGAGTCAATCGATTAGACATGTATTGCCATCTCACACTGTAATCCACAAATACAAGTACCAAGAGCTGCTATTTAAAATAGTAGGGATGTAGTTCAGTTGGTGGAGTGCTTGCCTAGCAGGCACAAAGCTCTGGGTTCTATGCCCTGCAGGGTATAAACTTGAATTGGTGGCAAATCCAGTTTGGCTGATAATCTGAGCACTAGGAAGGTAGGTGAAAGCCGGAAAATCCTAAATTCTTAGCTACATAGTGAGTTCAAGTCCAGCCTGAGCTACATAAGACTTTGTCTTTAAAAAGAAAAAAAGCAATATATTCTAATAATTTAGAACTCTGACTTTTTTATAGTCTCAGCAGTCCTTACCTTCGCTGTTTCCCTGTTTAATCTTGCCACTTTTGTTTCAGATGTCTTTAACTAGTCTTAGACTTCTGTTATGTTGCCACAAACAAGCCTATGAGAGCCTACTTCACAAATGGTTTCCTGTGCACATCCTAGGTAGCCATACACCTGTGAGTTAATTAACCAGCCACATGATTGAGTCCTATTTCCGGTACCTGACCTTTTCTAGACCTAGTTCTCATTTAATAGCCCTTAGCTATTTAAAAGATTCACCGGGAGACTGAAAGTCCAGCATGAGTGTCTTGCAATTGATGGGATGCTTTTTTCTTTAAACAATCTCCCTAGGGACACAAGCTCCAATGGGACAGAGGATTCTCTCCCTATATCCTGCAAGCTCTCCTTCCCCATCTGCTTTGGAATCTGAAGCAAGTGCCGGTCTTCTGCAAACTGCTGCCTGGAGCTGGGCTGAGTCTACTAGTTCAAGGTCAAGTGGCGGCCCAGCCTGTTTTCATCTGGGCTCGCGCGCTCTCTCCTGGCTCTGCAGGGACACTGGGGGTCCACAGTCGAGAGGAGTTCCAGCGCGAGTCTGGAAGGTTCGCAGGTGGGGTGGGGCGGGCCGGGCTTGGTCACGCCTCCCGGGCCGCCGTTGGCTGAGGCCAAGCCATGCTCCACCCCTTAGGCGCCTCTTCCCCGCGTCGCCGGTCCCCCGCGCTCCCGCGAGCTGGCCTCCGCTGCAGCTGCGCCGGGCTCGCGCCATGCAGCGCCTGGCCATGGATCTGCGGGTGCTGTCCCGGGAGCTGGCGCTCTACCTGGAGCACCAGGTTCGCGTGGGCTTCTTCGGCTCGGGCGTGGGCTTGTCGCTGATCCTGGGCTTCAGCGTCGCCTATGCCTGCTACTACCTGAGCAGCATTGCCAAGGTGAGCCAGGGGCGGGGGCAGTGGAGCGTGGCGGGCCCCAGGGACCCGCCGGTGCACGGGCGCCACTAGCCTCCCGCTGAGGTCCGGGGTCCTGCTTCTAGGTCCTCCCGGCCTCGGTCCGGCCTGCACAGCTGCAGTACTTCGGGAAGGGCACCCAGACTCAGTTCGCCTTTTCTCCCGGGATGCGACTGAGCGCAGCTTGGGACTGTTGTGATTGTGAATTCTGTGCGTCAGTCTCCGGGGAGATGGAATCGGAGGGCTCGCGCGCGGCCTTCGGGTGGGGACACTGCTAAGTCCACTGGTTGCTGGTTTACGACCGCCGTAAACTTTGTTCTGGACCCCTTACCGATGCTGCTTCTCCCGGCAGAAACCCCAGTTAGTGATTGGAGGGGAGAGTTTCAGCCGCTTCCTACAGGACCACTGTCCGGTGGTGACAGAAACCTATTACCCGACGGTCTGGTGCTGGGAGAGCCGAGGACAGACACTGCTGAGACCCTTCATCACTGCCAAGCCCCGGGTGCAGTACAGGAAGTAAGTGAATGTCCATCTTGAGCTGTGTCTTCTGAATCACTGCTTTTAATTCAGGCTTCCAGTTCTTAGTTAATACACCTGTGCTTAACAAAAGAAACAATGTTAAAGAGAAAAGAAAATGGGAGGGATGCGGGGTCTACCCAGCTACCTCCATCTGCTGGAAAATGTTCAGGTATTGCTCCTCCCCACCTTTTTTGTTTTGTTTGTTTTGTTTTGTTTTTTTAATCTCCTTTACATCCTAATGTGAATGGACAGATGAACACCCTGGCTTATTTCTGGGATGTAAGAAGCGCTTTGCGGGCTTTTGTGTTACTGTTTTCCAATTTGTCGTTTCCGATTTGTCCTTGAGGACCTAGACACCTTGATGAGATGCATTAATGTATTCACGTGTTGAGGATCCTGGAATAGGGGTTAGACAGCTGTCAATAGCTTTAGGTTTTGTGCGTCTCCCCACAAAAGAACTCATAGTAATAAGTACATGGATTTTTGAGGCTAATGTCTTTTTTTTTTTCAATTATCTTTAATCCTTTTTTCCCCATCTTTTTTAAATTGGGTATTTCTTATTTACATTTCAAATGTTATTCCCTTTCCCGGTTTCCAGGCCAACATCCCCCTAACTCCTCCCCATCCCCTTCTATATGGGTGTTCCCCTCCCAAAACTCCTCCCATTAAGGCCCTCCTCCCAAGAATCCTGTTCACTGGGGGTTCAGTCTTGGCAGGGCCAAGGGCTTCCCCTTCCACTGGTGCTCTCACTAGGCTATTCATTGCTACCTATGCAGTTGGAGCCCAGGGTCAGTCCATGTATAGTCTTTAGGTAGTGGCTTAGTCCCTGGAAGCTCTGGTTGCTTGGCATTGTTGTTCATATGGGGTCTCGAGCCCCTTCAGCTCTTTGAGTCCTTTCTCTGATTCCTTCAACGGGGGTCCCGTTCTCAGTTCAGTGGTTTGCTGCTGGCATTCACCAATGTATTTGCCATATTCTGGCTGTGTCTCTCAGGAGAGATCTACATCCGGTTTCTGTTGGCCTACACTTCTTTGCTTCATCCATCTTATCTAGTTTGGTGGCTGTATATGTATGGGCCACATGTGGGGGAGGCTCTGAATGGGTGTTCCTTCAGCCTCTGTTCTACACTTTGCCTCCCTATCCCCTCCAAAGCGTATTCTTGTTCCCCTTTTAAAGAAGGAGTAAAGCATTCGAATTTTGGTCATCCTTCTTGAGTTTCATGTGTTCTATGCATCTAGGGTAATTCAAGCATTTGGGCTAATAGCCACTTATCAATGAGTGCATACCATGTGTGTTTTTCTGTGATTGGGTTACCTCACTCAGGATGATATTTTCCAGTTCCATCCATTTGCCTATGAATTTCATAAAGTCGTTGTTTTTGATAGCTGAGTGGTATTCCATTGTGTAGATGTACCACATTTTCTGTATCCATTCCTCTGTTGAATGGTATCTGGGTTCTTTCCAGCTTCTGGCTATTATAAATAAGGCTGCTATGAACATAGTGGAGCACGTGTCTTTTTTATATGTTGGGGCATCTTTTGGGTATATGCCCAAGAGAGGTATAGCTGGATCCTCAGGTAGTTCAATGTCCAATTTTCTGAGGAACCTCCAGACTGATTTCCAGAATGGTTGTACCAGTCTGCAATCCCACCAACAATGGAGGAGTGTTCCTTTTTCTCCACATCCTCACCAGCATCTGCTGTCGCCGGAGTTTTTGATCTTAGTCATTCTGACTGGTGTGAGGTGGAATCTCAGGGTTGTTTTGATTTGCATTTCCCTTATGACTAAAGATGTTGAACATTTCTTTAGGTGTTTCTCAGCCATTTAACATTCCTCAGCTGTGAATTCTTTGTTTAGCTCTGGACCCCATTTTTTTTTTCCGGAGCTGAGGACCAAACCCAGGGCCTTGCACTTACTAGGCAAGCACTCTACCACTGAACTAAATCCCCAACCCCCTGAACCCCATTTTTGATAGGGTTATTTGTCTCCCTGCAGTCTAACTTCGTGAGTTCTTTGTATATTTTGGATATAAGCCCTCTATCAGTTGTAGGATTGGTAAAGATCTTTTCCCAATCTGTTGGTTGCTGTTTTGTCCTAACAACAGTGTCCTTTGCCTTACAGAAGCTTTGCAGTTTTATGAGGTCCCATTTGTCGATTCTTGATCTTAGAGCATAAGCCATTGGTGTTTTGTTCAGGAAATTTTCTCCAGTGCCCATGTGTTTGAGACTCTTCCCCACTTTTTCTTCTATTAGTTTGAGTGTGTCTGGTTTGATGTGGAGGGGAAACTGTCTTTAAGGTGTTGCAGACATGAATGGGGACATATCTAACCAGGAGATTTAAATGGTGTCTGTTACTTATTTCCCTGAGTCATCTAGCCTTTCCAGAATTCCTTTTTTCCCTGCCAACTTGTAATATTGGACCCACAGATGCTATGTGAGAAGTTGTTCAAGAAACAGATTTTGTCAAAAGAGTAGTAGCATAGAACCAATCAGCCCCGGACTTCCTCATAATTCCCTGTTGGTATCTATATGACCTCAATCAAATAGTGGTTAAATGCTAGTCATTTGAGAGTAATGAGGAAATGATGAATGTAGATATATGAAGGGCTGTGCAAGTGTGTGTGTGTGTGTGTTACCGTGGATAAATCAAAAGCCTGTGCATGATAACCAGGAGCTCTACCACACTTCCACACACATATTTGAAATTCTTTGAAGCTTTTTTTTTAAATTAATTAAAATATTTTATTGATTCTTTGATAATTTTGTGCATGTATATAATTATTTTACCACATTCACACAGCCACCAATTACCCTGATATCCTCTTTTTTTACCTATTACCTTTTATTAAGGGTGCTGGAAATATAGCATTAATCTTCATAATATTTTTGTACTCAAAGGAGACATTTATAGAGATGTGGATATTTGTGAATGTAGGTAGGTTATTTTGAGATGACCAGATAATGTCATACTTATAGAATGAAAACACCAAGATGCAACTGAAAGGACTGCTCAGTGATGCCTTTGTAACTGTCATTTGCAGTGAACTCATTAAAACAGCAGACGGAGGACAGATCTCACTGGACTGGTTTGATAACAGTAACAGTGCATGCTATGTGGATGCCAGTACCAGACCTACTATCTTGCTCCTGCCTGGCCTCACTGGAACAAGCAAGGAATCCTACATCCTTCATATGATCCATCTCAGTGAAGAATTAGGATACAGGTAACTGTGAAAGATTGCTTCCTGTTTTTCACCTAATTCTTACAGATATGCTAATATTTCAGGTTGAATGATCATGATGGGGCACACCTGTAATCCCAGCAAGGGGAGACAGAGGCAGGTGGATTTCTGTGAGTTCTAGGCTCGCTTAGTCTTTGTAGGAAGCTCTAGGCTATTAGAGTACATAGAAACACGATCGAAACCCTGGTCCCACCACCACCACCACCATGCTGGTACATGCCTTTAAAACCCACCACTTGGGAGGCAGAGGCAAGTGGGTCTCTGTGAATTCACAGCCAGCTTTGTCTACAGAGTGAGTTCCAGGATAGGCAGGGTTACACAGAGAAACTCTATCTCAAAAAAACAAAGCAAAGGGTTTTTCCTCCCTTAGGTGTATACTTCCCTCCTCCTCCCTCCCCCCCCTCAGTCTCATGATCTCTCTCTCTCTCTCTCTCTCTCTCTCTCACACACACACACACACACACACACACCTCTTCATGAATAAATAAAGCAATCTCCTACTTATTACTTAGATCTGATTCTTTTGTTTCTCTTTCCTGACTCACAGGAAATGATTCTTGGCATATTAACCACACAGACCAAGGGCAAATCAGCCAATGAAATTAGAGCTACCTCCCCTGCAACATACAGCTGCAGCCCCCGATGGAGACAGTGCTATGCAGAACAGCAGCTCCAGGCTCCTGAGACAGTATACAGAGGCTCTCACACACACTTTGAGTTTGGACCTTAGATTTGCTGATCTTATCTGCCTAGCTTAGGTCCAAGTGTGAAAAATGTTCAGCATCAGCTTGTAGGTCATCCTTATTTTTCCACAGGCAATCAGTTCCTTTTTTCGTCCGCCTGAATTTGCAGGTGCTTGTGGCTGGTGGCCAGCTGATACCACAGCATTTTTGAAGCGACCATTATTCAACTTAGCCACCAGGTACAATTTTTCCATGTGACTTAGCAGCTTTACATTTCAGATTCAGCTCCAGAATCTTAAAGCAGGACAGTTATGAAAGATAGTGATGTGTGTGTGTGTGGGTGGGTGTGGGTGTGTGTGTCTGTATTAGTCTTCTTTAACTGATGGTAATATTGCAATGGTATAGTCCGTGACTTGTGTTTAGAGTCAACTCTTGCTAAACTGGAAACACTGTTTTGTATGAAAAACTGAGGTTGAATTTATGTGAATAAAAACATTTTCATGTAAAGAGGGAAATGGGCATAGTAGAAAATTATATTTTAACAAATTAACTTTGTTGTTACACAGGCAAAGCCTCTTCTGTCCGTAAAAGAGCATTCTCTCAGAAGCTCCGATACAATATTGTGCAACATGGTTGCTAGGAAGTAGCAAGAATCTGTGATTATTTCATTTTTAAACAACATCCAGTTAACAAGCTTGTTTCTAATTTACATCTCAAACTTGGTCATACTAAAAACCTGGGGGATCTACAAAGTTACTCCCTACTCCAATTTTGAGACTGGATCTCATGAAGTTCAGGCCAACCTCAAAGTTACAATGTAGCTAAAATGTAAGGAAGACACAAATAATCAGAAACCTTGTATTTTTCTCTGGGACCTTGTGAGAAAGATGCCTGGTCCAGTTCCTTGTCATCAGCTTGACCGAATAGTCAAGAATGACCTTGAACTTCTGTTCCTCCTGCTCCAGCCTCAGAGTGTTGTGACTTCGAATTCATGCGTCCCTACTCTGGGTTCAGGGGGTTGTGCAGACCTAACCCAGGATTTCATGTGCACTAGGTGCACACCAGTCCGAAAGTGAGGAGTTCTGTGTTGAATCAGACTAGCCTTTGCCTGAAAAAGGAGGAAAGAACAAACTTTTATCAGTAAGCTCATCATGACCTTGGGGCCTAGTAACCATTTCTTTTAGTTGCCAAGAGTCTCCTATCTGGCTGAGGAAATGGCTCAATCAGACAGTTTCT
Organism: Rattus rattus; assembly: GCF_011064425.1. Lineage (NCBI taxonomy): Eukaryota > Metazoa > Chordata > Mammalia > Rodentia > Muridae > Rattus > Rattus rattus. The sequence goes on from NC_046168.1 coordinate 33,423,041, forward strand.
GCACAGTAAACATGAGAACAAGGACTGGAGAGGTAAAGCAGCAGTTAAGAGCACTAGTGCTCTTGCAGAGGACCAGGTTTAGTTCCCAGCACCCACATGGCAGCTTATAGCTGCCTGTAAATTTAATTATACAGATTCTTCTGAGCTCTGTGGGCACCAGGCATGTAACATGGTACACATACATATGAGTGTGCTAACAAACACTCATACACATGAAATAGAAATAAATCTTTAAAAAAAAAAAAAAGGCTGGACACACTAATGTGTTCCTGTAACCAAAGCACCAGGGAGATGGAAATCAAGCCCCTGAAACTCATTAGACCAGCCAGGCTACTCAGGTTGGTGAGCTTCAGATTTACTCAGAGACCCTTGAAAAACTAATCGCAGATAGTGATTGAGGAAAGGCAGCCTGCATTAACTACTTTCTTCCACACACATGTACCCACATGTATATACTCATACTAGTAAGTATGTGCAACACACACATACATACTCTCAAAGTTTCTGGGTTCTACAAATAAAGCCTTGACCTAAAAAAATGTCAAGTTTCTGCTCTAAGTTGGAGTGGCTGTATCAGTTAGCTTTGCCATTTAACAAACCCTCCCAGCATTTAGTTGTTTAAAACAACTGCTCTGCTCAGTCCCAGGGGTGGGCAATTTAGGCTAAGGTCACTGAAGGTATCTTGGGGTCTTGGCCAAGATCATCTGTGCATATGTCATCAGCTGTCAAGACAGCTAGAGGCTGGGGGAACCTCAGCTCATCTGTCCTGGTGCTTCATCTGCATGCAGGCTCACCCTGAACCGTTCTCTTGGTAGAAGAAGGTTTACTGAACAAGCACAGAAGCTGTCACAGCCTCTGAGGCCCAGCTGAGAACTCCCACACTATTCCTTCTGCAATGTTCCACCAGTCAGACCAGGGCAAATCAGATAGTCATCTCAGAGTCAATGAGCAGGGATTGTGAATTACAAAATGTTTTTTAGTTTTACCACAGAGTACAAGGAGGTTTAGAGACTACTGAAGGGAAACGTAAATCGGAAAACTTGAAAGAAGGCTGTGCTGCGTCCTAAGGAGGCAAAAGGGAGCTCAGTTATTGGGGGTGTGGCTGGGGATTCAGCAGCTGACGAGGCTTGTGGAAAGCTTTGTAGTATGATGGAACCTAGATGGGCTTAGAGGTAAACCTGAACTCACATGTCAGGACCACTGCTTACAGAGTATTCCAAGAGCTAGCCAAATCATCCTATCACAGATCCCTTTCCTACTTTGGAGAACTTAGGTGGAGTGTATACAGTACGTGTTTGTGCAAAGTGTGTCTGTAGAAAAGTTTGTCTTTTTTTCTGTCATCTTCTGGCCTTTCTTCAGAGCAGCACATTTTATAATTTAGAAGCACAAGACAGCATGGATATCCATATAAGGTCTCCTAATACAGAGTTTTGTAGTCAAAGATAACTTCCATGTGATGCAAGGGTCTAGCTCTGCTCGTTACCTTATGTAAAAAAGGGAACTTGGGAGGGGCATGAGTTCTGCCAGGTCAGCAGGGAACTGCAGATGCTGTCTGTTAGATACTGAGACAGTAGAGAGATATCTAACTCCCAGTCTATGAATGAATGAAACTGAAGGGTTTATAGTCCATGTAAACACATTTTCCAGTCACTCAAAATCAATGGTTGATGGGAAGGAAACTAGGCCAAAGTGTATATAAGATTAATTAGGAGCAAAGGTGTTCCTAACTAGGTCAAAGGAAAAATAGACTTAGAAGAAGATTTGACTTGGCTACTCTGACCATTTTAACAGCACCATGATTGCGGAACGTCCAGTTGGAGGAGACTGTGGTTGAGTCAGATAAATTCTTGGCAGTTTTATCAATCTGATGGGACATCCATTTCCTAGAGAACACGTGAAATAAAGGTCAGGGCCACAAGAAAAACAGCCCATGGAAACCAGAGGGCTAGGAAGTGGTTAGTTTCCTCTAATAATAGAAAGTCTTACTTCTTTGACTTGTGTTTGAGACCCCTGGGACCCATGTTTAAAAACAAAACAACAACAAAAGCAGACAGACACCACACAGCATGGGTGTCAATAATCCTCCTCCTCTTCTTCCTCTTCTTCCTCTTCTTCCCCTTCCCCTTCCTCCTCCTCCTCCTCCTCCTCCTCCTCCTCCAGGGAAAGAGTAAAGGCAGGAGAATCCCAGGCGATCATAGGCTGGCTAGCCTGGCATATGAAGCACACAGTAATTACAGAGACCCTGTTTCAAACAAAGTATAATTTGCACACTGACACCAGAGGTTGTCCTTTTTGCCTCCATATGCACACTATAGCAATACACAAATGTGTGCATGGGTATACACACACACACACACACACACACACACACACACACACACACAGAGAATCTTTCTTTGTGGTGCAATACTTATAGTCTACTCAGGAGACTGAGGCAGGAGGATCACTTGAACCCCGGAATTTGGGGTCCAGCCTAAGTAACATAGAGAAACACTTATCAAGAAAATGAAATTTAACACCAGTGGAAGGGGAAGCCCTTGGTCCTGCCAAGACTGAACCCCCAGTGAACGTGATTGTTGGGGGGAGGGCGGTAATGGGGGGAGGATGTGGAGGGGAACACCCATATAGAGGGGGAGGGGAGGGGTTAGGGATGTTGGCCTGAAACCGGGAAAGGAATAACAATTGAAATGTAAATAAGAAATACTCAAGTTAATAAATATGGAAAAAAAAAGTATTGACTAAAGTAAATCAAGGCTGTCTCCTCAAACCAGCACTCTTATTCCTTAAATAAAAAAAAGAAAGAAAGAAAATGAAATTTAAAAAAATAAAAGAAACCTACATGCAGTAGTAACTTATGTACCAGAACAATACTAAGTTTTCTTGTACCCTCTTTTAATTCTCTGAACTGGTTCCCTGGAGCAAAACAGAAACAAGGGGAGAAAAGTAAATTTGACTGTATCTGGACCAGCTGTTACCTTGGCCTTTAAAAAAAAAAAACTCATTTATCATTATGTTCTGCCCCCAGCTAATCTTAAAGAGTGACCCATCCAGAATTATGTAATAACAAGCTCACTGAAATCTAGGCCAGTAATGCATTAAGTATTTGGTACTGTACAGTGAAGGAGCTTATATTCCCCAGGAGCATATAGTCTGGTTGAAGTCACAGTATATGCAGAACCGGAGAAGTGTGCATTCTGCTGAGACAGAATTGGCTTCAAGGGACGGGAAACGCAAACTAACAGTGCCCCCAATAAGATTCAAGTTGGACTGAGTGTTAGGACACTTGCTTAGCACGCATGAGGCCCTGGGATGTGTCCTCCAGCACCCAGGTGGGGTAGAGTCAAGGAACAGATATCTTTCTTTCCCATGGAAGTCCAGGATGGGACACAGTTTGTCTGGTACACATCAGTGCCAGAACCCAGGCACTCTGATTTTGTATATTCATGTAGAAGCCAGAGGACAACTCTGGGTATTGCGCCTCAGATACTGTCCCTGGATTTTACTTTTATGAGGCAGGGTATCTCACTGGCCTAGAGCTTGGCAAACAGACAAGTCTGGCTGACCAGTGATGCCCAAGAAGCTGCCTGTCTCTACCTCTTTAACGCTGGGATTACAGATGTGCACCACCACACCCATGTCTTGCTTTTTTAAAATTTATTTATTTTTATGTGTATATGTTTTTGCTTACATTTGTCTGTGTGACACATACATGCCTGCTAGCTGTGGAGGCCAGAGAGGGTGTCTGATCCTCAGGGATTAGAGTTACAGTCATGAGCTGCAACATGGGTACTGGGAATTGAACCCACATCCTTTGGAAGAATAGCTAGTGCTCTTCACCATGTCCAACCCTGCCAGCAGTTTATAGGTTCTGGGGACCAGACTCAGGTTTTTACTGTACAGACCGAGCCATTTCCACAGTCCAGGTTTTTTTGTTGTTTAAGGTTTGGTTTTGTTGTTTAATATGGTTTTTTCCGAGGAGCCATTGAGTACTTTAACTCTAGCATGTATGTGATGTACATATGTGTGGCATGTGTGTGATGTACATATGGGTGGCATGTGTGTGATGTACATATGGGTGGCATGTGTGTGATGTACATATGGGTGGCATGTGTGTGATGTACATATGGGTGGCATGTGTGTGATGTACATATGAGTGGGATGTGGGTGATGTACATATGGGTGGCATGTGGGTGATGTACATATGTGTGGTGTGTATATGATTTACATATGTGTGGTGTGCATGTGATGTACATATGTGTAGATAGGAAGGAGCTCACCCATGTGAGCAGCTGGATGTTCTCTGTCACTCTCCCTCCCTTTGCCTTTCCTTCTCTCTCTTTCCTTGGGAGTGGGGCAAGGTCTCTCACTGAACTATTTTACGTAAGCAAGCCTCTTAGCCACACCTGTCTCTCTCTGTGTTGCACTGCCCAAAGCGTGCACAACTCTCACACTTGCTCACACAGAAACATGTGCAGGCATGCACATACACATGCACACTCTGGGTTTACTTTTTTCTGCCATGCCTGGCTTTTACATGAGTGCTGGGACTCTGAACTCAGGTCCTCATGCTTGCATGGTAAAAACACTACCCACTGGGCCATCGCTCCAGCCCCATCAGTTCAGCTCTAGCTATTATATATGAATCCCAATACCCAAGAAGGAATAAAAGAGGGGTAGAAAGCCCCTCTCATTCTTTAAAGATGCACACCTAAGGGGCCGAGAGCTCAGCTTAGGGCTAGAGCCCAGCTTATTGCTACAGTGCATGCCTAGCACGTGGGAGGCCCTGGATTCAACTCCCAGGAACTTAGCCAAAATGGATTGTTTTCATCTCCTTAGGTGTCCCCAGGAGACCAGCAGAGAAGCTGAGCATACACTTGATAAGTCTGATAGGAAAAAGAGAGAGATTGGGAAGCTGAGTTAGAAGAAAGGGGAGAGGGTCTTTATTTCCTTTTTTTTTTAAATTTTGTTGAGAAATTTTCAACATTAAGATGTGTTTTGAAGCATGCCTCACTACTTTTTTTTCCTACTTAGAGAAAGCACTATTTTTGTTCTGTGCTCTGAAGGACAGTGCCCCTTTGATTCACTGCAGAGCCCACTTATTGGCAAGGGGAGAAAGATAGTTTAAGGTTAAAGTTTGACTGCCTTCAAGTGTATCTCTCCTTTCAGCTTGTGGTTGTATTTAGGGGTGTAGTAACGATGATGTCTGGATTTCAGTGATCAGTAGCATTTCCAGCATTTCGAGTGGTACCTTGGGGTAATGTGAAGACCCCCTCAGGGGAGGAAGGATGAGGGAGGATGAGGGTACCACACCGAGGAAACAGCTGTTGCAACAACAGACTGAGTTCTGACTACTTCTCCCGGTCTAGATTAGAAATTATTTTAAGTTAACTTTCTGTCTTAGTAACTCACTTTCTGTAAAAATAACATTTTTTAAGAGTGAGAAATGAATAATTGCCACTCATTGTTCTTGAGACTAGCTAGGTAAGCATATTAGAAAACACTGATGAAAGGTTTAGATTATGTAATGGTAGTCTAGGAAATAATTATGGTTGATACTGACGGGGGGTGCCACTGTTAGGTAGTCCACTGTGAGATCCACCTCAGAGATGAAGATGTATCTTAGTAGCCAAGCGCTTGCCTAGCATGCCCAAGGCTTTGTTTTCATCCTTCGTACACATATCTACAAGCGAGCACAAAAATGACCTCTAACCTTTTGCAATCAGAGCTCTTTTTATCAGAGTTGGCATCCCCAGAAGATGTACTCTGTGTTCAGAACACCCATCCTCCTTGGGAAGACATGAATGTCACTAACTTACAAGGACAAATGGAGGTGGGTGAGGGGATCTTTGAGTCAGGTTGAGTTCAGGTCCCAAGGTTACATACTCCATGTACTTCCAGAAACATCTTATTCTGATCTCTCTACTCTTCCATTTTCTTCTTCGCAGAAATTCCTTCCACCTCCTAGACTTACTGAGGCTCCCATGCAGTCTATATAAAGAACATTGACTGGTTGATCCCTCACTGAGAACAAAAATTTTGAAAGTATTGTTCTTGGAGTCCACAGGAGTAAATGAGGGCCACTCTCTCACATAAGGAAGAGCCTTGATGGAAGGCCAGATGGAAGCAAGGTGCAGTGGGTAGCCTATACCCCAAAGAGACCATTCTAAGAAAGCCCAGGGTAGCACGCCTGGTCAGTCAGTGGGCAATGCAAAGGCAGGGCAGGCCTTGTTGAGACAGACAGGCTGCTGCCATCTTGGTTAACCTCCAGTCCCTGTGTCGTGCCTTGTGACACTCCCGTTACCTATGAGCACTCAAATATGTAAAAAAAAAAAGTTAGAGACCTGGACTGGATTCAGATGAATAAGATAAACTATGAGAGCATTAGAAAGCTGCTGAATAAATTTCAAGTCAGAGGCAATAGGACTGAAAGGAGGATTTCAATAAAATGATGTAAGAGATGACACTTGAAAGAGTAGTCTTTTTGTTTGTTTGTTTGTTTGTTTTGTTTTCTCCCGGAGCTGAGGACGAAAGCGTAGTCTTGATGCCAGCTATGTCTGAGGTTTTCTCGTTCCTCACATACAGGAAGTGTTTGACACTTATGGCCACACAGCCACTAGTTTTAGAAATATCATGACTAAAAATTTAACCACAATCATAAAATATTAACTGGCTATTCCACAGAGCCACAGAGCCACTAAGGTTTAGGTCTTATCAAAGATAACCCAAATTGATGCTTTGGCTTGTGGCAATTAGAGTAGCCTTTGAGAGGAGGGGACAGAGAAGTGGTGAGCCGAGGAAAAGCTGTTTGAAATGTCACTAGTTCTTGAGGAGCCTTAACAACTTAATATTTTGATACAGGGTGTTATGTAGCCCAGGCTGACCTTGAATTCTCTTTATAGCTGACATTGACCTTGGATTCCTGATGCTCCTTGCTTCCTGTTCATATTCTAGATTATAGGTATGCACCAGCACACAAAGGTCCTTGGACAGCTTTTACACCCTTGGATGTATAGGTGCTCAGCTCATAAGCAACTCTATAAAAATGCAATAAATATTGTCTACCAAGATAATGGCGGGCTGTGGGGATGGCTTGGGCATGAGTTCAGAGTGAATGCGGCTCTTTCAGAGATGCCCAGTTCAGTTCTGAGCGGCTCTTCCAGAGATGCCCAGTTCAGTTCTGAGCACCGATGTCAGGCAGCTCATGGGCCTGTAGGTGTTTAACTAGGGATGAACCAAGAGGCAGCATAGTCTCAGGCATAAGGAACTTGCTGTTGCCTGGTTTTTATTTCACCTATAGTCAGGGAGTCCTTTCACTCAGCCTGGGTTTTCGCTCCTTGAACCTCTTCTGCTCCTCTTTTTGTTTCTGCTTGGAAACCTTGTGTTCATCCTCCATCTCCTTGGCCAGCTTCTTAAACCATCGCAAGGGGTTTTACCTTTGTAATCTGACAGGACTTGTTGTCCCTTCTCTGAGCCTAAGGCAGAAACTTGATAGGTCGTTTTTAATTTCATGTCACAAAGTATATAATTAACTAATATTATTATGACTACTCTTGGCTTCTTTTGTTTACTGTTTACATGATAACCTTTTTCATTGTTTAACTTTCAAAGTGTCTCAATTTTTTAATGTAATAGCAGATATAGTAGTCTGTAATTCCATTATTTGGAAGGGAGAAGTAGGAGGTCCAGGAGTTCAAGATCATCCTCAGCTACAAAGTGATTTCAATTCCAGCTTACAAAAGACTAAAAAAACCGAAAAGCCAAGCCAGGCAGGGTGGTGCACACCTTAGTTGTATCACTTTGGAGGTAAAATAGACAAATCTCTGTGAGTTCAAGGACAGCCTAGTCTCATAGTGAGTTCCAGGACAGACACAGAACTATATATAGAACCCCTGAAATGAAAATCAAAACAAACAAAACTCCACAAGCTATGTGTGTGTATACCTGCATGGATATGTTTATATATTGGACCATTTTTATCTAGTCTGACACTTTCTACTTTTCTTCCTTTTTTTTACTTTAAATTTTATTTTTCTTGGATATTTTATGTATTTAAATTTGAAATATTATCCCCTTTCCCCCTCCCCAAAGTCCTTCCTCCCTTCCCCTGCTTCTATGAGGATGCTCCCACTCCCACCCACCCACTCCCACCTCAACGCCCTGGCATTCCCCTACACTGGGGAAATGAGCCTTCACAGGACCAAGGGCTTCTCCTCCTATTGATGCTGGACAATGACATCCTCTGCTACATATGTGGCTGAAGTCATGGGTCCCTCCATGTGTACTCATTAGTTAGTGGTTTAGTCCCCGGGAGCTCTGGTAGGCTCTGGTTGATATAATTGTTTTTCCTATAGGGTTATAAACTCCTTCAGCTCCCTCAGTCTTTTCTCTAACTCCTCCACTGGGGTCCCTTTGTTCAGTCCAATGGTTAGCTGCAACCATCCTCATCTGTATCAGTAGGGCTCTGGTAGGGCCTCTCAGGAGACACCCATATCTGGCTCCTGTCAGTAAGCACTTCCTGGCATCAGCAATAGTGTCTGGGTTTGGTGACTGCATATGAGAAGGATCTCCATATGGTGGGGCAGTCTCTGGATGGCCTTTTCTTCAGTCCCTGCTGCACTCTTTGTCCCTGTAGTTCTTCCTGTGAGTATTTTGCTCTCCCTTCTAAGAAGGAATGAAGTACCCACATTTTGGTCTTTTTTTTTTTTTTTCCATATGATCTGTGAATTTTATCGTAGGTATTCCAAGCTTTAGGGCTAATATTCACTTATAAGTGAGTGCATTCCATGTGTGTTCTTCTGTGACTGGGTGACCTCACTCAGGATATTTTCTAGTTCCATCCATTTGCCTAAGAATTTCATGTAGTCATTGTTTTTAATAGCTTAGTAGTACTCCATTGTGTAAATGAACCATGTTTTCTGTATCCATTCCTCTGCTGAAGGGCATCTGGGTTCTTTCCAGCTTCTGGCTATTATAAATAAAGATGCAATGAACATAGTAGAGCATGTGTCTTTGTTGTATGTTGGGGCATCTTTTGGGCATATGCCCAGGAGTGGTATAGCTGGGTCCTCAGGTAGTTCAATGTCCAATTTTCTGTGGAACCTCCAGACTGATTTCCAAAGTGGTTGTAGCAGCTTGCAATCCCACCAACAATGAAGGAGTGTGCTTTTCTCCACATCCTCTCCAGCATCTGCTGTCACCTGAGTTTTTGACCTTAGTTATTCTGACTGGTGTGAGGTGGTATCTCAGGGTTGCTTTGATTTGCATTTCCCTGATTATTAAGGATGTTGGACATTACTTTAGGTGCCTCTCAGCTATTCAGTATTCTTCAGTTGAGAATTCTTTGTTTAACTGTGCACCACATTTTTTTTAAAATTTATTATATATAAGTATACTGTAGCTGTCTTCAGACACACCAGAAGAGGGCATCAGATCTCATTACAGATGGTTGTGAGCCACCATGTGGTTGCTGGGATTTGAACTCAGGGTCTCTGGAAGAGCAGTCAGTGCTCTTAACCACTGAGCCATCTCTCCAACCCTGCACCACATTTTTTAATAGAATTACTTGATTCTCTGGAGTCTTCTTGATTATTTGATTCTTCTGGAACTTCTTGAGTTCTTTGTATATATTAGATATTAGCCCTGTACCAGATGTGGGATTGGTAAAGACCTTTTCCCAATCTGTTGGTTGCTGTTTTGTCCTATTGACAGTGCCCTTTTCCTTACAGAAGCTTTGCAGTTTTATGAGGTCCCATTTGCTGATTCTTGATCTTAGAGCATAAGCCATTGGTGTTCTTCTGTTCAGGAAATTTACCCCTGTGCCTATGTGTTTAAGGTTCTTTCCCACTTTCTCTTCTATTAGTTTCAGTGTATCTTGTTTTATGTGGAGAACTTTGATCCACTTGGACTTGAGCTTTGTATAGGGTGATAAGAATGGATCCATTTGCATTCTTCTACATGCTGACCTCCAGCACCATTTGTTGAAAATGCTGTCTTTTTTCCACTGGATGATTTTAGCTTCTTTGTCAAAGATCAAGTGACCATAGGTGTGTGGGTTCATTTCTGGGTCTTCAATTCTATTCCATTGATCTACCTGCCTGTCTTTGTACCAATATCATACAGTTTTTTATCATGATTGCTCTATAATAAAGCTTGAGGTCAAGGATGGTGATTCCTCCAGATGTTCTTTTATTGTTGAGGATAGTTTTCACTATCCTATTTTTTTCTTTTCCAAATGAATTTGCAAATTGCTCTAAGCCTATGAAGAGTTAAGGTGGAATTTTCATGGAGATTGCATTGAATTTGTAGATTGCTGTCAGCAAGATGGCCGTATTTACGACATTAATCCTGCCAATCCATGAGCATGGGAGATCTTTCCATCTTCTGAGTTCTTCTTCCGTTTCCTTCTTCAGAGACTTGTAATTCTTGTCATACAGATCTTTCACTTGCTTGCTTAGAGTCACATAGGGTATTTTATATTACTTGTAGCTATTGTGAAGGGTGTCATTTCCCCTAATTTCTTTCTCAGTCTGTTTATCCTTTGAGTAGAGGAAGGCTACTGATTTGAGTTAATTTTATTTCCTGCCACTTTGCTGAAGTTGTTTATTAGCTGTAGGAGTTCTCTGGTGGAATTTTTGGGGTCACTTAAGTATACTATTATATCATCTGCAAATAGTGATACTTTTGACTTCTTCCTTTCTAATTTGTATTCCTTTGACCTCTTTTTGTTGTCTAATTGCTCTGGCAAGTACTATATTAAATAGGTATTGAGAGAGTGGGTAGCCTTATCTAGTCCCTGATTTTAGTGGGATTGCTTCAAGTTTCTCTCCATTTAGTGTGATGTTGGCTACTGTTTTGCTGTATGTTTCTTTTATATGTTTAGGTATGGGCTTTGAATTCCTGATCTTTCCGAGTCATTTATCATAAAAGGATGTTGAATTTTGTCAAATGCATTCTCAGCATCTAATTAAATGATCTTTTTTTCCCCTTGAGTTTGTTCATATAGTGGATTGAGTTGATAGATTTCTATATATTGAACCATCTTTGCATCCCTGGGATGAAGCCTACTCAATCATGTTGAATGATCGTTTCAATGTGTTCTTGGATTTGTTTGCAAGAATTTCATTGAGTATTTTTGCATCAATATTCATACAGGAAATTGGTCTGAAGTTCTCTTTCTTTGTAGGGAGGGTCTTTGTGTGGTTTTGGTATAAGTGTAATTGTGGCTTTAAGGAATGAATTGGGTAGTATTCCTATTTTGTGGAATAGTTTGAAGAGTATTGGTATTAGGCTTTCTTTTGAAGGTCTGATAGAATTCTGCACTAAACCTATCTGGTCCTGGTTTTTTTTTTAGGGGGGGGGGGTTGGGAGAGTTTTAATGACTGCTTTATTTCTTTAATGACTGTTTGGATGGTTACCTGATCCTGAATTAACTTTGGTACCTACTGGTATCTGTCTAAAAAGTTGTCTATTTCATCCAGATTTTCCAGTTTTGTTGAGTATGGTCTTTCGTAGTAGGATTTGATAATTCTTTGAATTTCCTCAGTTTCTGTTGTTATGTCTCCCTTTTCATTTCTGATTTTGTTAATTTGAATACACTCTCTGCCCTCTGGTTACTCTGGCTAAGGCTTTATCTATCTTGTTAATTTTCTCAAAGGACCACCTCTTGGTCTTGTTGATTCTTTGTATAGTTCTTTTTGTTTCTACTTGGTTGATTTCAAATCTGAGTTCGATTATTTCCTGCCATCTACTCCTTTTGGGTGAATTTCCTTCCTTTTGTTCTAGAGCTTTCAGATGTGCTATCAAGCTGTTACTATATGCTCTCTCCAATTTCTTTCTGCAGGCACTCAGAGCTATGAGTTTTCCTCTTAGCACTGCTTTCATTGTATCCCATAAGTTTGTGTGTGTTGTGCCTTCATTTTCATTAAATTCTAAAAAGTCTTTAATTTCTTTCTTTATTTCTTCCTTGACTGAGTTATCCTTGAGTAGTGTGTTCATTTTCTATTTGTATGTGGCCTGTCTGTTGTTTTTGTTGTTATTGAAGACCATGGTAATCTGATAGGATGCAAGGGATTATTTCAATCTCCTTGTATCTATTGAGGCCTGTTTTGTGACCAATTATGTGGTCTGTTTTTGAGAAGGTGTCATGAGGTACTGAGAAGAAGGTTTATTCTTTTTTTGTTTTAGGATGAAATATTCTACAGATATCTGTTAAATCCATTTGGTTCACAACTCCTGTTAGTTTCACTATGTCTCTGTTTCTGTTTCCATGATCTGCATATTGATAAGAGTGATGTGTCAAAGTCTCCCACTATTATTGTGTGTGGTGTAATGTGTGCTTTGAGCTTTAGTAAGGTTTCTTTATGAATGTGGGTACCCTTGCATTTGGAGCATAGATGTTGAGAATTGATAGTTCATCTTGGTAGATTTTTCCTTTGTGAGTATGAAGTGTCCATCTGTATCTTTTTTGATAACTTTTGGTTGAAAGTCGATTTTATTTGATATTAGAATAACTACTCCCGCTTGTTTCTTGGTACAATTTGCTTTAAAAAAATTTTCTCAGCCTTTTACCCTTAGGTAGTATCTGTCTTTGTCACTGAGGTGCGTTTCCTTTATGTAGCAAAATACTGGGTCCTATTTATGTATCTAGTCTGTTAGTCTGTGTCTTTTTTTGGGGGAATTGAGTCCATTGATGTTAAGAAATATTAAGAAATAGTGATTGTTTCCTGTTATTTTTGTTGTTAGAGGTGGAATTATTTTTGTTTGGCTCTCTTTTTTGTTTGTTTGTTTGTTGCAAGAAGATTACTTTCTTGCTTTTTCTAGGGTGTAGTTTTCCTCCTTGTGTTGGAAGCTTTTTTTTATCTGTTATCTTTTATAGGGCTGGATTTGTGGAAAGATATTTTGTAAATTTCATTTTGTCATGGAATATCTTGGTTTCTTCATCCATGGTAATTGAGAATTTTGCTGGGTATATTAGCCTAGGCTGGCATTTGTTCTCTTAGGGTCTGTATGACTTCTACCCAGGATCTTCTGGCTTTCATAGTCTCTGGTGAAAACTCTGGTGTAATTCTGATAGCTTTGCCTTTATATGTTACTTGACCTTTCCCCCTTACTGCTTTTAATATTCTTTCTTTGTTTTGTGTTTTGGGTCTTTTGACTATTATGTGAAAGGAGGAATTTCTTTTCTGGTTCATCTGTTTGTAGTTCTGAGGCTTCTTGTGTGTTCATGAACATCTCTTTCTTTAGGTTAGTGAAGTTTTCTTCTATAATTTTGTTGAAGATATCTACTGGCCCTTTAAGTTGGAATCTTCATTCTCTTCTATACCTATTATTGTTAGGTTTGGTCTTCTCATTGTGTCCTGGATTTCCTGGATGTTTTGGGTTAGGATCTTTTTGTTTTTTTGTATTTTCCTTTACTGTTTGTCAATGGTATCTTTGTGCCCCCAGGATTCTCTCTTCTGTCTCTTGTACTCTTGTATTCTGTTAGTGATGCCTGCATCCATGACTCCTGATCTTTTTCCTAGGTTTTCTATGTCCGGGATTGTCTCCCTTTGTGATTTCTTTCTTGTTTTTTTTTTCTTTCCATTTTTAGATCCTTTATGGTTTTGTTCAATTCTTCATCTGTTTGGTTGTGTTTTACTTTACTTCTTTAATGGATTTTTGTGTTTCCTCTTTAAGGGCTTCTATCTGTTTACCTGTGTTGTCCTGTATTTCTTTAAGGGAGTTAATTATGTCCTTCTTAAAGTCCTCTGTCTTCATCATGAGATATGATTTTAAATCTAAATCTGGCTCTGGGCACAGATGGAGACCGAAGAGTCTCCTAGGCCACCTTGCAGCTCCAATGCCACATGCACTCCCGGCAGGTCTCTCCTTGGATAGTCAGTGTCGAGAGAGTGGTGTCCCACCTGCAGGTTGTGGCTTAGGAGAGAGAGTGCTCCTGGCAGACCAGCTCTCTGCAGGCAGGTTTTGTGTCTGAGGACTGTGGAACAGCCCCAGCTCTGGGCACAATTGGAGACCCAGTTTCTACTTTTTAATTGGGATTTTTATTCCTTTTATATTTAATGTAATCAATATGGTAGATTTAAGGCATATCATTTATAATTCAGTTTAGGTTTTTAAAATTTCTATCATTTCCCCCTTTTTCTTTGAATCTATTAGTTTAGATAATTTTTATATCAAATCTGGAAAGTTTGGGTGTTTTAGGTTTTATATTTCTTTTTCTTCATTCTTCTTTTCTTTCTGGAATCTCAATTACATGTATAGCAGGTATTTTGATATTGAGGTATTTTGTTTATTTGTAGACAAGATCTCACTGTGTAGCCCAGGCTGGCCTGGAAATTGCTATGTGGGCAAGGATAACCTAACCTTAAACTCACAAAGATATGGCAGCCCTGCTTCCTGAGTGCTAAGGCATGTATCTACCTACCTGCCTCTTTTTGTATTATTAAACAAACAATGCAGGGTCTATTTATTATGATGTTAGGGAAAGGAACTCTGCCTTGTGCATGCTAAGTACTCTGTGATTTAGCTATATCCTCATCTTTCTGGAATTTCCATTTTTTAAAGATTCATTCATCTTTATTTTGTGTGTGTGTATGTGTGTGTGTGTGTGTGTGTGTGTGTGTGTGTGTGTGTGCTTTGCCTGAATATATGTCCATACACTATGTGTAAGGAAGCCAGAAGGTGACTTTATACATCTCAGAACTATAGTTACAGACGGTTGTGATCACCACGTGGGTGGTAGGAACTGAACCCATGTCCTCTCGAGGAGCCAGCAGTGCTCCTAACTGCTGAGCCATCTCTCCACTCAGGAATTTCCATGGTTAGTGGGTGCTATTCCTCAACTGGGATTTTCTTTTATAATTCTTCATATGCACAACACCTGAGTATTCTACATTCTCTTTGATTCTACTGTCTGGACACCAAATGTGGGTTTTGTTTTCCCATTTCTTCATGGTTCACTAATTTTCAGCTGTTCTATGGATAAACTCTTTTTAAAACCTTGGATTCTTGGGCTGGAAGAATGGCTCAGCCATTAAAGACCAGACTTAACCAAATATTCTAGATTCTGAGCCGGGCAGTAGTGGTGCACATCTTTAATCCCAGCATTTGGGAGGCAGAGGCAGGTGAATCTTTGTGAATTCAAGACCAGCTTGGTTCACAGAGTGAGTGCCAGGACATCCGGGACTACACAAGGAAACCTAGTCTCAAAACAAAATCTGGATTTTACTATATTTTCCTGGATAGTGCTGATTTTTCTTTTTTCTTTTTTTATCACACAGATAAGTTTGGTAAAACTCAAACCTCAAGCTCTGTTTTGTCTGTGATAAGCAGTCATTAGAATCTCTTCATAGCCTTAAAGATGCTGCCTATAACCGCTGGGCAGAGGTGGCAAACATGGAAGCTATGGAGAGATTAAGCCCCACTTTTCATTTAGAATTTAGAGTCTTCCTTTGTCTTCTCTATTTCTCAACTGCAGTAGTTCTCCCAAACTTCATATTCTTCAAGCCTATAAGACCAAGTGTTTCTATTGGACTTTCGTCCAATTACCAACTACTCCCGTCTTCACCGAGATAAGCAGGTGTAGCAGTGAGTTTTCATTACTCTGCCTTTTGCTCCCATCTGGTTTCATGCAAACACCCGCCCAGGAGCTGTCTCAGATCCACGAATGGAAAACACACACGCACGAGCACTCACACACATACCACACACACACACATGCACGCGCACTCACACACCACACTTACGCACACTCACACACACACCACACACACATACCACACACACACACCACACACACACATGCACGCACACACATGCAAGCACACACACACACATACACACACGCACTCACACACACACACACACACACACACACATACACACATACACACACACACACACACATGCACTCGCACTCACACACACACACACACACACACACACACACATGCATGCATCACACACACACACACACACCACACACACCCAGTTAGTTTTAAAATGTCTTGGCTACCTCAACGGCTGAATACTCCTAAACCTTCCCTTGCTACTCCAGGCCTAGGCGGGGAAGTCTCACACGGTTGGGTGGCTTTACCTCCTACTGCTACTACATCCCTTGTCCCACTCTTCTTCCCTAAGTTCAGGTGTTTCTGCTGTTCCTCTCTGTGTCCTACCTGTGCAACTCTCAATGTTCTGCCCTGCACTCAGCTATTGGCCATCAGCATCTTTATTTATAGATCAAAATCCAAGTGTAGACCAGGACCTTCAGTGTCTGGACATACAGATTCAAAGTGTTAGCGCCAGTCTCCAACATTTCACCTTTGCTGTTCAATTAAAAAAAAAAAAAAACCCTCAGAAATAAATTGAGTAAAACCACAATAATTATATAACTCATAGAGTATGATATGCAGTTAACATCCAGTCTATCATACTTGTCAATTAGATAAAGTACTTTACCATCATTCCTAACTTTAAAGTTTATAATTCTATACTGAAAACTATGTTTTGGGCTGGAAAGATGACTCAGTGCTCTTCCAGAGGTCCTGAGTTCAATTCCCAGCAACCACATGGTGGCTCACAACCATCCGTAATGGAATCTGATGCACTCTTCTCGTGTGTCTGAAGACAGCATACTCACATAAAATAAATAAATCTAAAAAAAAAAAAAAAAGAAAAAGAAAATTATGTTTTGATTGTAGCCTATAGCACCATCTGAAAACCATGTTTTTAATTCTATATAATATGTTTAATGTTAAACAACTTGTTTGCTTATGGGACTATAATTAATCTTCAACCCCGTTAGAAATCCAAGAACTAATTTAATATTTCCTGGGTATATAGGAAGCACCAAACGCAGCTTCTCAAACTTACACAATTGTAGAGACAGCTGACTACCTGGATAGTCCTCTAGCCGTCTGGCAGATTCAAAATGCAGTAGGAAAATTGAGGACTAGCTTACCCTGTCTTGGCATTGATTATTAGTTGACTATCTCACTTGTTTGTCCTTTTTGGACAGTATTTTGTCTGCAGATGAAATAGGCAATGTCTGCCCCATAGCTACCTTGCCAGGATAAGCAACCTACCTGGAGGTAAAACCGCTCAGTTCTTCTTTGAAGGAGAATGGGGAAGCTGTCAGGAGCAGACGTGTTTCATTGCCAAATGATCCTTAATAATGGAATAACGCTAATGCCATGGCCTGTGGGCTTCTGATGTTTTCGAAGGCTGCCTATGGAAATAAATGGGTTAATTCCTGATGCATTTACCGTCTGGCCTCTGCCTCTCATCTTAAGCTCTTTGTATCAGTTTTGAACAGTGGGAAGAAATCCCCACATGGCTCAGACAAACTCTCTGTATTCCCTTAAAAACAATTAAATCAGATTATAAATCTCGATCCTTTATTCGTCTGGTGGCTGGAGGCAGGCAGCCTGCTTCTTGCTGTCTCCTCCTAGCAGGTGGATAGGTAAATCCCTGCTAGTGGCTGTGTTCCTTTGTCCCAGTTTCCAGCACCTGCTGAGGAACCAGTTTTCCTCCCTCCTAGACTTATACCATTTGCGTGTGTGCGTGCGTGTGTGTGCGCGTGTGTGCGTGTGTGTCCTCACCCACCATGATGTATATCATGTGTAGCTGTGAGTTTTCCCCTATTACTCTCTGTGCTGCTGGTCACTGGTCCTCGGTCCACAAATGAAAACACACACATGCACACATGCACGCACACACACGTGCGTGTACATCACTTAATTTTTAAATACCTTGTCTCCCTCAAAGGCTGAGCACTCCTAAACCTTCCCGTTACCCCAGACCCAATAGGGGAAGAGGCCAGTGGCCTCTTACTGGAAGTCTCACTTGGCTGAGTGGTTTCTCTCCTGCCACTACGGTGTCCATTCCTCTTCCCCTAGTACAGGAGATTCTGCCATTCTTCTCTGTGTCCTACCAATGCAGATTTCAGTATCCCACACTGTGCCAGCTATTGGCTGTTGGCATCTTTATTGATAGAACAAAAACCAGTTGGGGACCAGGACCTTCAGTGTCTGAACATGCAGATTCAAAGCGTTAGCACCGATCTCCAACAAGCAGGGAGTCTTCCCGATGCTCTTCTCTTCTCTGTCAGCTTAGCTTTCTGTTCCTGCCTGCCTTGGTGCTGTTCTCTACCTACATTGTGAAAGATTATGGTTACTACTCTGTAGAGTGGTTGACCTCATAAGCTCTGCCCTGACACTTCTGGAACTAGACCCCCCTTGTCACCATCTCCAACCCTGCATTCGGGTTCTGTACCGAGGGTTGGAGAGATAGCTCGGCAGTTGAGAATGCTTGCTGCTGTTGCAGAAGACCTGAGTCCAGTTTAATATGCCTATATCAGGTAGCTCACAATAACTCCTAACTCCAGCTCTGAGCAATCTGATGTCCTCTTCTGGCCTCCTTTATACAGACAGACCTGTATACACACAGACACCGACACATACATGCACATTCATTATCCTTTAGATAGCTGTCTTAGTTACTATTCAGTTGCTATGAGAAGATGCAAATGACCTTTTATATGGCAACTTATAAAAGAAAGCATTTAATTGGGGGTCTACATACAGTTTCAGACGGTTGGCTTATGATCATTCTAGTGGAGAGCATGGCAGCAGGGAGGCAGGCATGGCACTGCAGCAGCAGCTAAGAGCTCGCATCTGATCACAAGCGGGAGGCAGAGACAGCTAGACTGGGCCTGGTGTAAAATTTTGAACCCTCAAAGGCCACCTTCAGTGACACACTTCCTCCCAGAAGGCCACCCCTCTTAATCCTTCCCAAACAGTTCTAGCAGCTGAGAACCAAACATTCAAATATATAAGCCTATGGGGCCCACTCTCAATTCAAACCCCCATAGCTGCTTACCTTGTATCTTTGTTATGTTGTGTCAGCCTGAGATTTATCTGCCTTTTCCATGAAATCTTCCTTAATTAACTCTGCCGTGCTGAACCCTGGGAGTTTTGCTTTCTGTGCCACTCACTGGATATTGGATGCCCCTGTGGCAGGTCATAGTGCTCCTGTCAGCTAAGAATATGGCCCATGGCTCTCCACTCTAACTGAAGACATTCCTCAAAGAACCGTACTGCTGTTTTGTTTCTCTCTTATCTCTTATAGACTTTGATCTGCTTAGTTCAGTAGATTCTGTTTAATAAGTGTTTTTGAATGAATGACTCATTCTAATATTAGTGGCCCTGTGGAGTGTCTAAGACATGTGCCAAGGTGCCAAGCTGGTAGACAGTGACAGCGTGAGCTGTGCGTTGGGGGAGGGAGGCGCACATGCCCAGCCTGCATTTTGGAGGATGGCCCCAGGTGGACAGAGTGATTTTGCATGCGTCTGCAAATCATCTTGTCCTTTCCCTCCTCTGGCTTTGTGGCCTGTCACAGTGGCAGGCATAGGACGTCTTGCCCCAGAAGCCATTTGAATCTCTCCTTTTTGTTTGCTCTCTAAAGCAGTTCTTATCTGACTAGGAACTTCAGCCTAAAGGCCACATGCATTGCTTAGGTGCTTATGCAAGTGAATCTCTGTGGCCAGCATACATTTTATTTATATCTAGTCTGTCTCGCCATTCTTTTTAGAGGAGAAAAAAAGATAAAGTCAGGAATAGTGGAATGTGGGAAGCTGAGGCAGTGGAACTTGAACCTGAGTTTAGGACCAGCCTGGGCAATGTAGGATATCCCATGTCTTAGAATAAAGGGAGAACAATACGATGGAGAAAGTCTCACTGTGCAGCCCTGGATGCCTGCAGTTCGCAGTGTAGACCAGGCTGGCCTCAAACTCAGAGATCCACCTGTGTCTGCCTCCTGAGTGTTGGGATTAAAGGCACTCACCACTATACTCTGCTAATATTAATTTTTTAAAAATTTCTGATTACCATGTTTGCTGAACCTTGAAAAATTCGAGTTGGTGTCTAGTGTATGGATAATGCCTCAAATACAATGTAAAGAAGACATTTGAACCAAAAATGTATGTTTGACGTAAAATTGTTTTAGAAATGCTTATCACACACAGATGTATATATGTATATAAAAGGTTTTTAAAGTATACACTTTTGGGCAGAAAAAGGTAACATGAGACCAATATGTAACTTTCTAGTTACACCCACATACAGAATTTCTTAACTCTTTAGTTCTGGTAATATAGGTCAGAAGTAAGAGTGATTTGCTGGCAAACATGAGGCCCTGGGTTTAATCTCTAGTAAAAGCCAAAAAGTAAGGGTTTGTAATCATTTAGAAAGAGTTATTAATTAGAGAGAGTAGCACCAATATGCTACTGCTTGGTAAATATGACATTAAAATATGACATTATTACAGGCATTTTACTATACATACACGCAAAACAGGAGTACACCATTGTGCTTGTGTGGGGATAAGAGAACAACTTGGAAGATTCAGTTCTCTCTTTGAATCTTGTGGGTCATGGGATGGAACTCAAGTCAGGCTTGGCAGCAAGTGCTGTTACCAGCTAAGCCATCTCAAAAGTCACACAGATTTTGTTTGACAGATGTTTGGGGCAGGGTCTCCATCTGTCCTGACCTAGTCTCAAACTCAGTACTGGTACCTGGGTTAAAAGCACCTATATCTCTGAACCCACCCCCACCCCCGCATCTCCCTCTGCATGTGCTGGCATCCAGGGCTTTATGCTTGCTAGGCTAGCACTTTACCAACTGAGCCACAGCCCTGGTCCAACATCGTTACTATTTTAATGCTGCAGGATGCTGTAAGATCAGTAAGATAATCTCAATAGTACATCATTAGGAAGAACTGTGTAGAGAAATAACAGAGTTCTTTCCTCATTTTTAGGTGTGTGGTTTTTAATAACAGAGGAGTAGCAGGAGAGAGTCTCTTGGTAAGTACTTTGACATGACAAGTCTCCGTTTGAAAAGAAATTTGAAAAAGAATCATCAGGTTTACAATGAAAAGTATATTCTTTTTACTGAAACTACTTTTGCAATTAATATCAGTTCATAGTAGGAAAATCTCTCCAGTCCAAATTAGTATGCTTTTCAATAGTTTTGTTTATGTGTAGCTGTGTGTGCATCAGATACCTTGGAGCTAGAATGACAGTTGTATGTTGCGGTAAAAAAATAAATAAATAAATAAAAAGCAGAGTGACCGGTTCTTGGGCGTATCTCTCCATGCTTTTCCCCTGGGCTCGCTCTCTGACCCAGGAGGCTGCGCTGTAGAAACTAGAACTAATTTATCTCAGCGGTTCCACACTGGCCCCCGAGGTACTCTAACCTGGGAGGTTGGAGAGCCATTTCAGCGTGGACCTTGCCATGAGGCTTTGCTTTCACTCACAGTTCCCTTGGCGGGAGGCACACACATCCCAATTCCATGGCGGGCTTGGTGCATCCTGCCACTACTGCACCTTCTCCTGAACTCAACTAAGTCTCCACATGAGAGAACACACCACACAATAACCTCTCATCCAATCAATAAGATATAATTTGCCCATCTAGACAGC
This sequence comes from Rattus rattus, assembly GCF_011064425.1. Taxonomy (NCBI): domain Eukaryota; kingdom Metazoa; phylum Chordata; class Mammalia; order Rodentia; family Muridae; genus Rattus; species Rattus rattus. The sequence goes on from NC_046168.1 coordinate 33,444,516, forward strand.
ACAAAATCCTGTACACACCCATCCCTTAAAAATAGTCATAACAACCTGTATCTATGTGCAGAGAAGAATCTTAACATCTGCTGCCATGTTCTCCCAGCTCCTCTCTCACTCCGACTCCTCTCTTCTTTCTAAAACGTTCCTCCCACCCATCCTTCCTGCTCATCCAATGACAGGCCTCGTTCTATCCTGTACCTGCCTTCCTGCAGAAAGACATCAACCTACAGTTGTGAGTCATTTTGTGTTGAGTTCTGAGAACGGAACCTAGGTCCTCTAGAAGAACAGGAACTGCTTTTGACCATCGAGCTAAGGCATCTCTCAATCACCAGCATTCCATTTTATAGCAACTTTTATATTTACTACATTTTAACATCAATAGATATTAAAGTGTATCTTTATTGTTTGGTTTTTTGTTGTTGTTGTTGTTGTTTGTTTTTTTCAAGTCAGATATTCTCTGTGTAGCCTTGATTGTCCTGAAACTTGCTCTGTAGACCAGGCTGGCCTCAATCTCAGAGATCTGCCTGCGTTTGCCTCCCAAGAGCTAGGGTTAAAGGGTATGACCCAAGTATGGTTATCATTTTTAATAAAAAATACATTTTTCTTTAAAAATTAGCCAAAATAGTCTGGAGATGCAGCTAAGTGATTAGCATTCTTGCCTAGTGTTTGTGAAGTCCTAGGATTAATCCCAGAACCACACCAGAAACAAACAAAAATCTTAGTTCCTGTTCCATTGCTGTGAAGAAACATGACCAAGGTGACTTATATAAAAAACAAAAAAAAAAAAAAAAAAAAAACAAAGCATTTAATTGGGGCTCTGCTAACAATTTCAGAGGTGAGCACTTGACCATCAGGGTGGGAACATGCAGCAGGCAGGCAGCAAGATCTCTGAGAGCTCATACTGGATCCATGGGTAACAGGCAGAGAGGGTGAGACTGTGCCTGGTGTGAAGCCCAAGCAGGTTTACATAGACGCAATATTATTTAAATCATTTAAAATTTAAGTCATGTCTTTCCCTCCAACTCCTAGTTAGTTTTTCCTAGAAAATCTTCCACATCACTACTGCATTTGATGGCTAAATCTGTTAGGTGAACCAGGCATGGTTCTTCATAGCTACTTGGGAGAATAAAGTAGGAGGATCTGTAGAAGTCAGGAATTTAAGGCCAGCTTGGGCAAAACAGTGAGATCTCATACTCAAAACAGCAACCCAAAACAAAAATCTGTGAACTATGTTGTAAGATATGATTTTTACACTTACTTTACTTACTGCAAATGTTAATCTTGATTGTCAATTTGATGTGATGGGAAATGACTGAAATTAGTAATGCCCAATTCTAAGTGTATCTGTGAGAGCAGTTCTAGAAAATATTAACTTAAGGGCCTACTCAGAGTCTAGGTGCTATCCCATAGTCTGTGGGCCTGAGAGACATAAAGGGGGAAAGGGAGAAAGTAAATCAGTCTAGAATTCTCTCCCCTCCTTTCTCCTTATCTCTCTTTCTCCTCTCTCTCCCTCCTTCTACCCTTCCTGGGCACCATGAGAGTATCTTTGCCATGTTGTCCGCCTCTATGATGGATTGAAACCATTAAAACTAATCAATAGAAATAGTTTGTTCTTTACACTGTTTTCTTAATGTTCTGTCAAAATAACGAAAAGAAATCTAATACAGAAATTTGGTACCAGGAGTTGGGTGATTGCTATAAAAAAAACCTTTCTATGTGACTCTTAAACCTTGGAATTAGTTGCCAGGAGAAATTTGAAAGTTTGGCTACCTGATCTAGAAAGCCCTTCAAGATGGTACCATCTCAGTATTAATGGGTGATTCTGGTGGTACCTCAGTTGACTCAATTCCTGATAGAAATGTGGACAGGACAGCCTGGTTGTGAGATTTCAGGTGGAAACAAGGACTATATTTGAAATTGTGTTATGTTCTGGTAATAAACTTGTTGCAATAATTATTTAAAAATCTGTATCTTTTATCTTGCGCTAGCCTTGGCACCCATAGGGTCACATGGCACTACAGGGTTTCTTTATCTCAGCAGCTCCACACTGCCCCCAAGCACTCTCTGACCCAGACGGTCCGTGAGCCATTCCATTATGGCACCTTGCCTTACTGCTCCCAAGAATTAGCTCCAGTACTGGAGGGCCATATGGAACTAACCATAATTTATCTCTGGTTAGCATCTCTCCTGGTGGCTCTCTGCTAGCTGTGAACTCTCTGGTTCCAGCTACCTGATAAAATCAGGGCTCTAGAAGTCCAGCATGGGGCTGGCTTAGTGTGGCTCCCTGCCACGGAAGCTGCCCACACTCCCAACAACTTCCTCCTGGTAGTTAAGGTAAAAACTCCCAACTACCTGGTAAAATCAAGATTCAATAAACTGTAACTTAACAATCAGATTTATATGTTAAATTCTCAATCCACAATACACAATAAACTCACAACCAAATGATAAAGATATAAACTGCCCACCTAGATAAGATAAATTGGCCTATAGAAATCCATCCCTTAAGAAATACTCATAACAACCTGTATCTATGTAGAGGCATGGCGACGATCATTTATGTCTGCCTACGTGTTGCCTCTCCTTTCTGTTTCTCTCTCTCCTTCTAAAACCTCTGTTCCCACTTCTCTTCCTTCTCATCCAATGACAGGCCTCATTTTATCTTGTGTCTGCCTTCACCTGCATAAGGACATCAACCTACATTAACTTACCTATATTTTGTCTGTATCTTGAGATTTTAAGGAAGGTGGGCCTAATACTCAGGCTATCACGTGTTTATTGCTAGTTCTATCTTTTTAAGAGACTTGGGTAAAATGAAGAAGCAGAGGAGAAAGACTCTGCCACTCACGAAAGAAAGAAAGAAAGAAAGGAAGAAAGAAAGAAAGAAAGAAAGAAAGAGAGAGAGAGAGAGAGAGAGAGAGAGAAAGAAAGAAAGAAAGAGACAGGCAGGCAGACAGACAGAAAGAAAGGAAGGAAGGAAGGAAAGAAGGAAGGAAGGAAGGAAGGAAGGAAGAAAGAAGTAAAGAAGTTAGTTTGGTTAGAAAAACCAGTGTTGAATTGAGAGTGAAGAAGGCATGGTTTCTTAAAGGCCAGCACCATTAAGGAAGCCAGTCACTTTGCACTGAGACACTAGGATATATGCCTTGGTGGCATGCTAGGAATTGGCCAGATCCTACTAATGGTAAGCCCCGCCATTTGTGGGCTGATGCAGCTGTGGTTCAAGGAATTTAATTGTCATTCAAGATGGAGGCACAGTTGGAGGTGTCGTGTGATGCTAATTTCAGGCACACGAGATTCTAGATTTTATCTTGAAGGAGGTTTCTATGTGGATTCCAAAGCAGTGGTTTTTTTGTGTATCAAGGAACAGACAATGTGTGTGTATGGTGGTGGTGGGGTCTCAGCAGAAGGTCTTTGAGAAGGTAACACATGAAGCTGTGAGGTTAAAGCCTAAATGTGTAAAGAGACCCCAGAATTTGGAAATCTGGGTAATATGGAAAGCTGCAGGTAGAAAAAAGATCAGATCAAAAGGGAGGTTGTGTGGGCTGCAAATGCCAAGGCCATAGAATGAGGGCTGCCCTAGTTGGTTTGAGCTCATCATAACATCATCACATGCTTGGTGCCAGGCAGGAAGCACATAGGAGTCAGTGTTTCCCTGATACTTCGTTCTTGCTCTGGTCCAGTCCTTCCTTGCTGTTTTCTGTTCCTTTTAGAATGATAATGCTTACAGTCTACCATTGTATCTCTACCACTGCATCATTACATACAACTTGCTTCGTGATTTATAGGGACTCTAAACAAAGAGTTGTCTTGGACTTTTAAGAATTCTAGAATTGTTAAGAGTGTGGGATCCCAGAGAAATGGACTTGAGTGCATTTTGAATTAAGACAGATGTGAGCTTTGCAGGGTCATAGTTGGAATGTCTTAAATGGAAGTGCATTTGGTTGCAAGGCTGACAAGACGTGAGGTTTTTCGGTTAATCACAATTGTTAGCTTGATTGGCTTGAGAAATAGCTGTAAGAGCTGAATGTAGTGGTACACATTACAAATCTACGATTCAGGAGATTGAGGCAGGAGGATTACTGAGAGCTTGAAGCGTCTTGGGATGCATAAACTTGGGCTACAGAACAAGATCCTGCCTCAAAAACAAAAGAAAGCTTAACAGCTAGAGAGACAGTTCAGTGGGTAAGAATACTTGCTGCACATGCGTGAGGATCTGAGTACATCCTACCACACATGAAAGAAAAGCAGAACATGACCATGTACACTGTAAGCCCAGACAGGAGGATCACTGTTAACCTTGTTCCATGTTGGTAAGAGGTCCTATCTCAGAGGGATAAGGCAATAGAGCAGGATAACTCAGTATCCCCCTGGCTTTCTCATCCACACATGTGCACATACCTTAACACACATGCACGCACACACACACACACACACACACACACACACACACACACACACACACAGCACATACATGCTACCCAGACCCCAAGATGAGGAAAATAATGGTGTTGAGAATCTGAAGGGAATAACAAGCTGCAAGCAGAGTCTCTTGAGTCCCATGGTGAGGGAGACAAGGATCTGTTCATTGAAAACAAACTGTCCTGTATAAGGCAATAAAGTACACATTAAGGGGCCATGACGTACATCTCAGAAGCTCAGGCCTTAAGTGCACAAAACATACCAATGCAGTCGAATGACAAGTGTAACTGTAGCAAGATCTGCTAAGCAACAAAACACAGGGAATAGATAGCTAATTTCCTAGAAGAGGTGGGGAATTTCATAAAGATAATCACATGCTGAGTTGCACATTCAGGGCTGTGACACTGAACCTTTCAAGAGGTTGTCCCAGGATAACAAGGAAGCTGTTACTTGTGGTTGGTTAATGATGGTGGTAATTTTGTATAATATTTTTGAGTCTCTAAGATGTGACAGTTACATCTGTTTTACTTCATAGTTACTTACATGGTTACATTGTTACATGGGTTACTTCATAGTAGAATGATTTAGGGGACCCAATGATTTAGGGAAGTATGGCCATATCATTTCCATCATTTCCATCTTCCAGATGACAGACGTGAGACACAAGGAGAATAAGACTCAGACACAGGGGTTCTGACCCTGTACCTATACTGCTTTAGACCATTAGGCTAGACTTCCCCCTTACTCTTCATAAAGTAGCAGGACTCTCTTTAGAAGCACAGGACTTGGTTTTAAAGAACAGTGTGGTAATCCTAAAAGCTTAATCTGCATTATTGCTGATTGGGGAAGGGAGCACAAGTTGATCGTGTTCGTGGCTCAGAGCCATGGTAGTGGTAGAAATGTGGAGGGAGGGGTGGATGCCTGGAGACAGGTTGTAAAGTTGTTACCACAGACTTGTGCAGAGTTCAGAGTTTGAAAACACATGCAGGATGGATAGAGAGGAGAGAATGGAAATGAGGGGGTTCGTGGGCTGAAAAAATTGCTAGTTTTATTGCATTTATTACTAGAGGGGGCACATGTGGTGGTCAGAGATCAGCTTTCAGGAATAGTTTCCCTTTCATAGTGGGTACAGGAGATTGGATGCAAGTTGCCAAGATTTGCATAGTGACACTTCTGCCCACTCAGCCATCTCACCAGCCCCAGGCAAAAATATTAATTATGTGTGGGAAATGAAGAGAAGGGAGCCCCAAAACCACGTTTTCACTTGTTTGTCTGGCAGATACTGATGTTTGCTGGAACAGGATTTAAGAGACTTTACAAGGTTGTAGGCGAGGTGTGGTGGCTCACGTGAGACCCTGCTGACTGTAGCTGGGTGCGATGATACACACTTGGAATCATAATACTCAAAATCAAAATTAAAAAAACAAACAAACTGGAAAGTTACTTTGAAAGAATGCAGTAACCTACACGTACAAATCTCCGAGGACAGTTCGAGCTCTGATAGTGAGGCTGTGTGGATGGAAACTGGTTTTGTTTTTGTTTAAAGAATTCACTGACTTCAAAGCCTGAGAATATTAACAAGTAGCTTTTCTCCGGTTTCTATAGTGTGGGAGTTAAGCCATGATATATCCGTACCCACAGCAGTTATGTCTACCAGAATGCCTCCCGGAAGCCATGTTACTAAAGCTATAGTTTGCTTTTCCCAGGTAACCAGCTAAGTGATGGAGAGTACGTGAGTCCACCTCTGTTTCTCTGTTAACCTGAAAGACAGTAATAACAGACACATGCCACTTCGCAAGGATATTTCAAGCTCGTGTGGAATTTTGAATAAAATAAGTTCTTGTAAAATTAAAGTGTTTTCCCGCCCAAGGTCTAATTGCTGCTGCGTTTACTCATTACATCACTAGGTTATAAGAAGTATATATTTAGCCATAATTAACCAGTCTATGTGCCTTAGTTAGGGTTTTATTACTGTAATGAAACACCATGACCTTCTGGTTGGAGGGGGAAAGGTCTATTTTGCTTACACTTGCACTTTGCTGTTCATCGCTGGAGGAAGTCAAGCTGATGCAGACACAGTGGAGAAGTGCTGCTTACTGACTAGCTCTTTATGGCATACTCAGCCTGTTTGAACTCATGACCACCAGCACAGGACGGCACCACCCACTATGGGCTGGGCCCTCTCTTCCCCATCAGTCACTGATTAAGAAAATGCCCTCAAGCTTGCCTACAGCCTGATCTTATGGAGACATTGTCTTAATTGAGGTTCCCTCTTTTGTGTCAAGCTGACTTAAAACTACCCAGCACAACTAACCCTTTGTCAGCTTGACACACAGACGCATCACTGTTAAACCACCTTTCCTTTCTCATTCATTTCCAAGATCTCACATTAAAAACAAATAGCTTTAAGAGTCCAGTCTCTTTAAAAATCCAAAACTTCTCGAGAGTTTGAAATCTATTGATTCCTATTTTAAAAATTATCAAAATTAAGTACATATTTCCTTACTTCAAAAGAGAAGAACCAGGATACAGTTGTGATCCGAACAAAGCAAATCCAAAACCAACTGTATAAATGACGTCCAATATCTGGGATCTACTCACAATCTTCTGAACAGCTCCAAAGGGCTTGAGTCATCCGCTTCACGCTCTGCTGTGCACACAGCTCGTCTCCTGGGCTCTGGAGGGCTCCACTCCACTGCTGCTGCTGTCCTTGGTGGCCATCCCATTGTACTGGCAGCTCCAAAATGCTGAGGTCCCTTGCAACTGGGCTGCATTTTCACCAGTAGCGTCTCCTGGGCTCTCTTCATGGTGCCAAGCCTCAACTTCTCTGCATGACCCCTTCATGTCTTCAAAGCCAGTGCTGTGTCAGAACTGACCATGTTTTGGGATGATTGTGAAAGGACTTTGAAACTTTATGCAAAAAAAAGAGCCGTTGAGTGTTCGGTATTTGATGGGTTGTTCTGTGTCTCTTACACTATCACGTTCAGCTGCCAGTGTGAGGTGCAACCCTGGCTGCCTATAGAGCACAGCTCTGATTGCTCTCAGAAAACAATCCCCAGAAGATTTCACTTTAATGGTGCTGGTCTCTTCTTAATCATCACTGATTTTTTAGCTCCAGCCAACCAGCATTGAGTATCCCAGCAAAGCAAAGGCTTCATTTTAACAGTTCTGATATCCTGTTGACCACAGCTGATTCTGTAGTCCCGGCTGAACAGAACCACAGAGTCTTAATTCAAAATAGCAAATGCCCCAGATAGAGACTTTAACTTTGCTCTGAATCTTCGTTAGCCAGGCCTCCATCTTCTGCACTGTCCTCAGCTCCTACAGAACAACTCACCAAGCATTGAACACTCGGTGGCTTTTTTTACACAAAGTTCCAAAGTCCTTTCACAATCCTTCCCAAAACATGGTTGTCCGTCACAGCAACACCCTGCAGTATGTTAGCATAGTCACTTCTAACACTTTTAAAGTAGTTATAAAAGGATATAATCATAACTATTTTTGGAACTCAATATAATAGCGTTTTGTTCCAAAAGGACCTAATTCTGACTGCAGTTTAGACATTCAACATTTTGAGTATTTCTTGGGTAAGATCACAAGAGGCCTGTATTGATCACTGGCTCTGATTCTGGCATTTAGAAGCCTTGGTATCCTTTCTTTCTTTCTGTCACTCATATATATATATATTTTTTTTTCCCATACATCATGGTTTCTGTTTCAGTCTAGAGGAAGTTTTGTGTTTATTTATACTTCTTGTCTCAGAAGGGATTTTAGTGTGGCTGAGACCAGAGCAAGAAAGATTTAGAGAAGGCATTAAAAAAAAAAAAAAAAAAAAAAGCAAAGGCTGAGTCAGCAAAGACCAATCAGGAAGAACGTCTCCAACTGAAACTAGCCCAGGAGACTGGCAATGGTGAAGGCCAATTGCAAAGTGCAGAAGTAAAGGCTTTCCTGGTAGAGATCAGAGATACACTAAGAAGGTGCAGGGAGTGAGTGCTGAGGCCCCTGCAAAGGTTAGGAGGTAGAAGTGTTCATAATATTGTCCTCCTTCCTTACTAGTCTGGCAGGGATGAGGCAAAGTCTGAGGAAATGAGAGCCTGCACCCACCTTGCTGAGGCTGCTCACTGTAGGAATCAGACAGACCTGGCCCCAGCAGATGGAACCTCAGGCAACTGGGAGTCTCTGAAGTAAATAAGACCTTTTCCTCTGCTTTTGCAGATTGGTTTTCAGAGATAGGGATCTAAGAGTTCAAGGTATCCACAAACGCTGTATTCTTACTGATTGCTCTCTAAATTAATCTTGTGAACGTAATTCCCCAACATAACTTTATATCCCCCAACATAATTTTTTTTTTAATTAAAAAAAGAATCAAGAGCTAGCAGGAGGCTTCTAGAAAGGATTAGGGACACCTCTATGGCCTGAGGGAGAGGAACAAGCTGCACAGAGGCCAGTGCAGCCAGTCATGGATGAACTATCAGCTGTGTTCCCTCAGGCACTTCCTGACCACTGCTCTGCTCAGGCCGTGAGTCTAGATGGCTCCTCAAGATGGCCTGAAGGCAAGTCCGTGAGGGCATTTTCTCGATTTCTTTTTAATTTTTTATTGGAAGTAGGCTCTTCGCTCATACAATACATCCCAACCACAGTTTCTCCTCCCACCATTTCTCCTAACTCCCCTTTCCTCCATACCCATCCCTACCCCTCTAGTGCTGTTTCCTTTTAGAAAAGAGCAGGTCTCTTAAAAAACAAACAAACAAACAAATAGGATAAAACAGGGTACAGCAAGAGAGGGGAAAGCCCTCACACGGACTGGATAAGGCAGCCCGTTAGGAGGAAAAGAGTTCCAAGAGCAGGCAGAAGAGCCAGAGATAGACCCACTCAGTCTTGTTAGGAGTTCCACAGAGACACCAAGCTAGCAGCCATAGTTGCTGCAGACCACCGAGGGGAGTGTATCAGCAGAGGGACCAAGGCTTGGATTTCAGGTAGAGAACGGATTCGGCGTGACAGACAGACACAAACTCGAGGTGTGTGCTGCTGGAAGCTTTACTTCTTGGCATAGATTTAAGTAGTTAGAACAGGTACATCATAATTGGCGATCATCCAGCTCTTATTCATCACCCCACCAAATGTTCCTTGCAAAGAGGAAAGCTGAACGTACAGTCTAGGAAACAATTCTCAGCTGCAAACAATAGTTTAGAAAACTGCAGTTATACTGCCAGACTTGTGGACACCAGATATGCATTCAACATTTACCTTTGTTTTAATAAAGTTTAAACTCCATGTGTATGCCCCCTCAAGATAATATGGAAACTTTTGTAACCATTTTATAATTTCTTTCATTTCTTGCTCAATGTTAGCTTCTCTTTCCCTTCTAGTTAACTCTTGATAAGTTTGCTCAACTTGTTGGGACTTATCCATGATCTTTCTAAAAGACTCACTACTATTCTGAATCATTCTAAACAAAACTTTCCCAAAAGGGGGAAAGGATTTTTCTGGAACAGTTGCGTTCTTAATAGCTGCAATTAATTTCTCTCCTATTTGCTGGGAACTAATGGGTGCAGCAGTTGAGTTCATCGCAGCCGTTAAGTTCATCGGGATCATGATGGTGTGAGACGTTTCCGTCTCTGAACTTTCAGTTCCTGAGACATCTAAAGGTACATGACCATCTTCCCACACTGCTATATTCTTAAAATCAGATATTGTTGACAGGCTTAAAGTTGCTAAGATCACCAAGGCTAGAACACAGAAGGCACCTCCACCGCAAGCATAGACTCTGGTCATCATCTATTTGTAGGGAGACTGCCAGGGACCTCCGGGAGGCCAAGCCATTCTAGGATAGAAATGAAGCACAAGAGCTTCACGTCACACAGACGCCACTGGAGTGGGTGTGGCACATAGTATATACTCAGAGTATATATACTAGTGCAGACCAGGCACACCCTGTGCTTGCCATTGCAGTCTCTATGAGCCCATGTGAGCCCTGCTAGGTGGGCCATATTCTCCTGGTGCCCCTATCCCCTCTGCCTCCTACAGTTCCCCCCATCTTCTTCTGCAGGATTCTGTGATCTCTGGGATGAGGAGGGTGGACCAGCAGAGACCTCCAATTTAGATTCTCTTTCTACATAATGTCTGGCTGTGAGTCTCTGCACTACTCCTGCTGTGGAGGAAGCCTTTCTGATGATGGCTGGACAGGGCACTGATCTAGGAGTATAGCAGAATATCATTAGGAATCATTTCACTGATTTTTTTTTAAAAAGAGAGTCTGTTGCGGGCTGTCAGTGTCCCTAGGTAAGCAAGTAAGCCTGAACTTTGCAAGAAAGGTGGCTGAATTTGAGCCCTTCTGTGGATTTTATTCAGTTCTCTTGCTTGAGTTCCTGCCCTGATTTCTCTTGGTGAGGCTATAATCTGGAAGTTTAAGTTGAAATAAACCCTTTCTTCCTCAAAAAGAAAGAGAAAGAAATGCGTAAGTGATTAAGGGGGTTTTAGGAATAACAATAGCGTAGCTCCTGCTTGTTAAAGGCTTAGCATGGGCTGCCAAGCCTGCAAAGAGGCTTGGGTACATCTCTTAGACTGAGGAATGGCAGATGTGAGCCCAGCGGCGGCTGGATGGCCTCCTTCCCCACTCTTGGTCCAGCCCCCACTCTGCCACTGTTCTCAGACCAGAAGCCCTCAGCCCTGGCTACACACTGGTGTGCCTTCTATGTACAGCCAGAGGAGCATAGGCTGTTCCCAGCTGTGACAGGAAGGCAGAACGGTCACACTGGCCTCAAAGCTGAGAGGCCTCTGTATTTTTATGGCTAGTTACTGTTTTAAAAAAGTAACGTTCTCAGGTAAATGTTGGCACGTGGTCATTTTTATACATCTGTCAGTGGCAAGAGGAACAATCGTATGTTGAAATGCTGACTTTATTCATGGGACATGCTTTTTCTTTTTGAGTTCCTTACTTGATGAATTCATAGTCCAACACTATGTATAGTTTTCTTAGGAACAATGTGGACAGTTCACTAGAAAGGGGACAGAGGATGGTTATGATTTTAAAAGCAAATCACACTGTAGAGATGGGTTGAAGAACACAATTAGTCCTATTATAAAAATCCTGCCTTGTGGTGGGCAGATCCATAGAATTATTCCAGGGTTGCTTTAAACAGAATTATTAAATAATTGCATACAGATCACTGGACCTCCAATGAGGTATGCAAAATTAAATATTCTAAGTTCCAAACAAAGTCTTAGGTGTCCTGAGTAAGGATTAGAAGTGTAGTAAGCCCCACTCAGAAGAGGATTCTGAGCGTGGCTCCTACTACAGAGTAGCAGGTTAATCTCCTCCCAGAATAGCCGTATTTCTTTACCAGCATGGTTTTACTCAATGTAAATATATAGTCTACTTTCTGTTGCTTTGTGCCTATGGAAAAATGACTTAACTTTGCTCATTTAATTAAGATTTACTCCATTTCCTCATGTGCAAACAAGGAAGAAGGTGACATCTGAGGTACTTTTGTTTGCTTTTTGAGCAGGGTTTCTCTGTGTAGCCCTAGCTGTCCTAAAACTCACTCTGTAGACCAGGCCGGCCTCGAACTCACAGAGATCCACCTGCCTCTGCCTCCCAAGTGCTGGGATTAAAGGCATGTGCCACCACCTGTCTTATTTTGGCACTAAGATTCTGAGCCTAGAATTTTCCACAGGGCATTTTCTTATCTTTTAGCTATGTGTAAATGTATGTGTGCCTGCATCCCCACGTGTGTATGCATACTTCACTTAAAGTGTGTAAGGCAGTACTCTTCATAACTATTCCACAGATTTAAAGCTATGCAGGGGGAGTAGACACTGTGTAGTATAATACCATGTAGGTTGTCACGACAACTCTCATGACAAACTCCTCAGTCACCAAAGATGTGCCGTGGTAAAGGATGTTTTCTTTTGAGTTTCATTGGGTTTTTCACTCTACAAGTGCATTTAATCCAAAAGGTTTTTAAATATCTCAGCATAGTGACTCCCTAGCTAGTAAAATGTTATCAGAACTCTTAGCCTTTCAATTTCATCCCCTCACTTACAAAATAGATATGACAATAGGGCCTCCCTCAGGCCTCAGTGAGCACAATTCATTATGCAGGAGACCTCAGCAGGATAAATTGTCTGGGTGGCATTGTCTTTGTAATATTTCATACTCATGCATTTCATAGAGATGACAGTGGGCAATAGAGATGAGTTTAATTGGGTGGGTATTAAAAAATTGTAGTTTACTACAGCTACTCATTAGTACTTGATTGGTAGGTGATAGATCCGTGAGCTTCCTGTTGTGCTTACGGTTTTCCACAATATTAAAGTCAGATGGTGACTAGTTTCAGTGTTTGTATTACTGTTACTTGATCAGCATGTAGTTGGATGTCAGTTCATCTGAGCTCACAGATAGAGATTTCAATACCTCTGTTGATGAATTTCACATGGAAACTGTTTGTTTTTACTGTGTTACATATTGAGGCATAATAATAAGCTTACCATGATTTAATATTTTAAGCATTTATATTGCGGTGAAGTACAGCAGAGACTAAAGGGATACAGTAACGTAATAGAAAATAGCTCATAAGCCAGATTTTACACTGCCTTGTCTCAATAAACGCAGCTCCTGGAAACCTCACTTCTTCCCTGGGCAGACAGCACTCAGAGTGGAGGAGCAGTTCCCTGGAGAGAAACTAGCCAGGGTTTAGATTGTCCTTTTTACCACTAAGATGGTCTGACTATAATGCAGCCCAGGCATATAGCTCAGGAACTCAGAGATCCACTCACTGTGCCTTCCAAGGGCTAAGATGAGAAATATACTTCACACGTTCTCTCTTTGCTGCCAGACTTCTGCCATCCTGGGTCATATGCACACTCCCAGGGAAGGACTCATCCCAGCCAGTGCTACTCTACCAATGTAGTGTCCCCAAAAGGCTGAAGTTGACATCTGACCACATGAAGGAACAGATTAACGAACTGGCCAAGAAAGGCCAGACTCTCCCAGTTGGCTGTGATCCTGAGGGACTCACATGGTATGGCACAGGTCTGTTTTGCGACTGGTAGTAAAATCTTGAGAATTCTTAAGTCTGAAGGCCGTGCCCCCAATCTCCCTAAGGATTGCTACCATTTGATTAAGAAAATGGTCCACAAGCATCTAGAGAGGAACATAAAGGAAAGGATAACGATTGTGACAGAGAGCAGAATTCACTGGCTGGCTCATTACTGTAGGACTAAGCAGGTCCTTCCACCCAACTGGAAGTTATGAGTTGTCTACAACCTCTGCTCTAGTGGCTTAAGTTCTCTTCCATATATGAGCGATAAAAAAATCCCTTAAAAATAGAATAATGTGCACCAGCACACTCAGCAATTTAACCTTTTTACAGCACTATTTGAAAATATTTTTTTTGCTTGCTTGCTTGCTTTTTTAATAATGAATTATTTTGCCTTTTAGGGACCATACATTATTTTTTCTCTACATTTTCTCTCACACATTGCATATTTGCATCTGTCTTAATTGAAGGTATTTGTACCAGGTTTGTCCTGTTCATGTCAGGTTTTCCTGGCACATTCAAATTTTTTTCTTTTAGTGCCACCAAATCATATTGATTTTTAAGTGGCAGATATGTATACTAGAAGACATTAATAATATGTACAAATAACGGTTTTTGTGTATTTGTGATTTTTGCTGGTTTTTTTAATTAATCATTTCTACTCTGTACAAATCATTCCACTTATATTTAACAACAATGCCCTTCTTGTCCAGACACCTCGGACTTACTGCTGTGCAAACACTGAAGACTTGGAGGCGGTTATCCACCACGTTCACAGCCTGTACCCTTTGGCCCCGTTTCTGGCAGCAGGCGTGTCAATGGGAGGGTAAGAAGTTTTCTTTCCAAGACCCCTGAGAGGGAGGCAGTCCTGAAGGACTGTCTGGGAGGACTGTAAGCTAGCTCAACACGTCACTATGAATGCTTGAGTTTCTTAGTGCAGCTGAAGGCAGGCAGGAAGGGATGAGCCCAAGTGAATTTTAGAATTGTCCTGGGTTCTGTGATGCAAAGGGCACACAGCAAGCCCTTCTTGGGGAGCGATCAAATAAACTTAATTTTGTTACTCTCCATTCCAGGTGCTGTGTTAAGCTAAAATGGTTTATGCATGGGCCCTTATACTGGGGTTCACTTGGAACTTTTTGAAGATTTATGTGTATGTGTGTGTACTTGTGTGTGTGTGTACCATGTCAGGGTATACAGTGCCTGAGAAGCCAGAAGACGGCACTGGATCCCCTGAAGCTAGAGTTACAGGCAGTTGTGAACTGCCTGCTGTGAGTGCTGGAAACTGGACTCAGGTCCTCAGGGAAAGCAGCAAGTGCTTCAAGGTGGAGCTTTTCTGGTCCCCTTTTGGAAATACGAATTATCAATCACCACACTTATATTTCAGTAATGTCTAATATTAATAACTGTTAAACTGTTGTGTGCTTGTGCGTGCGTGTGTGTGTGTATGTGTGTGCCTGTATGTGTCTGTGTGCTTGTGTGTGTGTGTGTGTGTGTGTGCCTGTGTGTGTGTGTGCTTGTGTGTGTGTGTGTGTGTGTGTGTGTGCTTGTGTGTGTGTGTGTGTGTGTGCGTGTGTGCGTGTGTGTGTTAGGGAGAATGAGCTGAAGGAAATCTAAAGCTATTATCTAGTATTTTGTCCTTTAAGACCTTCTTCACTGTTGTCCAAACTTACCTTTTAATGGATGTTAGGCAAACACTTTACCACTGAGCCACATACCTCAACCCCAGACCATTGTATTTCATTTTTTAAAGTTTTATCTAATGGAAAATTCTATTTTGCAGCAGAAGAAATCATCAAAAAACAGGCTTAATATATTATTTATAATAGAATATATATATGTATATATTAAACTTTAGACATTTGCCCCTACCAAGCCCTATAAGATTAATGCTATTTATTTCTTTTTCATTACAGTACATTAGAATGTATTTTATTTTACATTCCTGGTGCTCAGGCACACTTATTTCAAAAGCTGATTTGGGGGCCTTGATAGGTGTCTTAACAATTAAGAACATGGGCTGGGGAGATGGCTCAGTGGTTAAGAGCACTGACTGCTGGTCTAGAGGTCCTGAGTTCAGTTTCCAGCAACCACATGGTGGCTCGCAATCATCTATAATGGGATCCGATGTTCCCGACTGGTGTGTCTGAAGACAGCAACAGTGTACTCTTATACATGAAATAAATAAAATAAAACTTTAAAAAATTACAATTAAGAATTCTTGCTGCTTTTATAGAGACAGTACTCAGCACCCAGATGGAACTTACAACTCCTGTTCAAGAGGGTTCTAGTGCCCTCTTGTGACCCGTATGAGCACTGCATGCACATGGTACGCAGACAAACATGCAGGCAAACACACATATAAACGCGATTCACCCTTTTTCTTTTTCAGCTGTTTTTAAAACCAGTCAACATTTAAAGCAGAAAATATTTTTCTTAACTTTATATTCTGGGTGAATCTGCCATCTCAGCGATCAGAGCATGTGTGCTGGCAATAAAAGTCCTCATGACTCTAGCCAGAGCTTTTTGGATTCTGATAAAAAAAAAAAAAATCCATCTCTTACATTAGCATGGAAGGTCTGACTTGACCTAGTAAAGGAAGAGTTCTGAACAGTGAGGAAACAAGCAGAATTCCCAAGTTGTGCTTAATGGACACAATGTAGCGACTCTTTTTTTTTTAGTTCACACTGTGAGCCTGAAAAGACAGAGTGGGGGCTGAACTCCTTCCCTTAATCATATAAATTCATGACTTTTTTTTTCAAGGCTCGCTCTTACATAAAGAGGCCCCAATTGTCTATTCAGAAGCTCTTGGAAAAGGCCTATTCATCCAGCATTGAAACCTCAGGCAGGGTCTGACCATTAGATTAGCTTTTCCAGCCAGCTGAATATTAATGTCTTGTAAATTATTTGAAGGAATCACCCCTTCTAGTTGCCTAGCACTGTGACACATTCCCAAGTGGGTGCATTTTCTTTTTCTTTTGGAGATGCAAACAACAAAAGCATAGCGGAGCAAGAGTTTCATGCCCAGTGAGCCGTGGTCTGGGTTATCCAGCACCTTGACACCTAGGGCCAAGTATGGGCTTTGAGCCAGAACTGAGTTAAGTCAAGAAACTCTGCAGTTCTGGATCCAGATTCTATTCTTCCAGTGAGTTGGTAAATACTTTTTAAATAAAAAGAAAATTCATAGACAAAAACTAAAGAGTATCTCTGCATACAGCCATTACCCCGGCTTCAGTAATTATCAGCTTATGGGTTAGCAGGGTAACCAGCATCACTCACTTCTCCAGTTCAATCACAGTTCTGACTATTATTACCTAAATCTCAGTCATCATTTTATTATTATTTCAGATGGTACTGAGTAGAGCATGTGCATAGAATGTGGGAGTACCTGGGTTCATTTCCTGGTACCTCAAAATAATAAATCAGTAGAATCACTTCTGGGCTTTGGGCTGTGATCTACAATAAACACAGTATCCGTTCTTCTCACTTCAGTGTCGGATGAAGCCTCTGTCCCTGGACAGTAGCTTAAGAACATTCTGGAGCAGGCAAATGGAATGGGATGGATATTGCTTTGTCTACACAGTGCATCAGCCTTGTATCACAGCGCCTCATTGGAGTAGAGATCACAGAAGGAAATCTGTTAATGTTTCAATTGGTAGCTGTAAGTGCAAGAGTTGTCAGTTTCTGTAAAATCACAACACTCTCACACATCAGAACAAGGGACCACACTTCCTGAACATCACTACGAGTCCAGAGCTTGCGTTTACTTCCTGATGATGGAATGCTCACCCTTCCCTGTTGTGTGTTTTTTAGTTTTGTAGTTTGATATGTAGTTACCAAATAAAATCCATTCCTTGGCATTTAAACTGTTTAGTCCATGAGTTCTTTCTCCATCTAGCTCTGTTTCCCCAGCGTGTACCCTTCCCCCCAGTTGGTGAGAGAATGGGGTCCTTCTTTCAAGGTAAAATAATAACTTTTGGGGGTAGCACTTTGACATTAGTTCACTGAGGAATAACCAGGAGTTGCCTCTAAAGATGTGCATGTGCCTATTTCAGGATCTTTCAACTTCCTTTACAAGTGTTCTGATTGTGTATTTTACCAGCCTCTGGCCATTATCTGAACTCCAGCTAAAATGTAAAGAGAGAGAACACTATGGTGAACTCTTCCCAGGACAAAAAGCATCCTTCAAATGGCTCAGTAGCCATAGCACTGTATGCAAATCACGTGGTCATTCTAAAGGGTCATTGTCAAGTCATGTGTGATGGGGCACATTTGTAATTCTAGCATTCCTGGACGCTGAGGGAGGAGGCTTACAAGTTTCAAGCCAGCCTGAGTAAAAAGAGTAAACTCCTGTCTTGAGACAACAGGACTGGCAAGATAGGTCAGGAGGTGAGGGCGCTTGCTGCCTGCATGATGTCCCCAGTTATCCTGGGTTCTACATAGTAGAAAGAGAGAACTGATGCCCTCAAATTCTTCGCTGATCTCCACAAACTTGATATAGACTGTACGTGCATGTATATACACATGCACACAATAAATAAATGTAATTTAATTTTTTTCAAAAGCTAGATGTCCACTTTTCATAAAGATTCCCTGCCCTTGTAAGTGATTTGTGTAAAAGATAATGCGGGAGTATCTTAGCTGTTTCCCCTATTTCAGAACCTAGTTTGTTGAAGAAACTACATACAGAGC
The DNA here is from genome assembly GCF_011064425.1 of Rattus rattus. Lineage (NCBI taxonomy): Eukaryota > Metazoa > Chordata > Mammalia > Rodentia > Muridae > Rattus > Rattus rattus. The sequence continues at coordinate 33,462,659 of NC_046168.1, forward strand.
TACAGTGAGTGGTGCACTGAGGCATCATCCACCATGGTTTGAAATGTTGAGCACCAACTCAGTCCTTGTCCCTCTCACTCACATAGAACTTGGCTAGAACTGATAAAATTGAATACAAGGAACACAGGAAAACATGTGACAGGACATAATAGGGAAGATAATAAGGAAGAGAAACCCAGTAACTTTAAAGCCGGTTCTTTCCACAGCTTACAAAGCCTTCACCCTGGGCTGGAGAGTACTTCAGAGTCTCGCTGAGGGACGCAGGTGCATGGGTGAGGACAGTGACCACACAGACCAGTGACCTCAGGAGCTCGGTGCATGAGATCCACACACTAGTTCCTGGGTGATCCCAGTGTACATTAGAGAACTGCTTCGGGGTGGATCTCTTCCTTGTTGTGTGATTTATTCCACCATAAGGAGAAACTTGCAGGAATAAGTGTGGGCTGTCTCACAGTTTAGCGAAGTGTAGTATCAGAAATCATGTGGGTCAGGCATGGTGCACACTTAACCTCCCAGACTCAAGAGGCATAGGTGGGAGAATGCAAGATCCTGTTTCAGGGAGGAAAAAAAAAAGTACTTTAAAATATAAACATGAACAATGGGCAGGTAACATGCCTCTGAGTAAAGGTGCCCCCACCAAGTCTAATGGCCTGAGTTTAACCCCCTGGAACCACATGTTGGAAGGTGACTAACTTTAGCAAGTAGTCATCTGACCTCCGTGCACACATGCACATGTCTTGTACACACACACACAAATACATGTACACATTCTAAGAATATGAATATGAATATGAGGAGAAAACAAAAGGTGATCTTTCCAATGTGCAGGACTTAAAACAGTTGTCATGGGTGATGGCACAGGCTCAGCTCTTGGGAAGCTGTCCCAAGGTTCCAGGTTAGGTAGGAGGGTCAAGCATTCAAGGTCACCCACCTGCATTGGTTACTTACCAACCCCGCCTTGTCGCACAGAGTTCATGGTTAGAAAGGCAGTGTCTTAAGATGCAACCAGTCACAGTCTTGTTTCTCCCTGTTTTAGAATGCTGCTTCTGAATTACTTGGGTAAAATTGGGTCCAAAACCCCTCTGATGGCGGCTGCAACGTTTTCGGTTGGCTGGAACACTTTTGCTTGCTCAGAGTCACTGGAGAGACCACTGAACTGGCTGCTTTTTAATTACTACTTGACAACTTGCCTCCAGTCTTCAGTTAAGAAGTAAGTCATAGTTAAAACCTTCTGTTACCAAACATTTTAGATTACACAACCCAGCACTATGAAATTTTAGAGTATAGCACTACCTGTATTTGCATATTTATTTATATCATTTATTTTTGTGCCAAAATGTTGTAATAATTTTTAAGCCCAACCTAGGGTTTCTACTCCACCTTTGACCATTTAGTTTCCAGATAAAAGACATTCAACCTTTATATTTACAATGACTTAAACAGCAAAGGAACTGGGCAATACCTAGTGTCTATGATATCACAATCTATTTACCAATAACCCTGAGTTATTACTCTATATTTCATCTGGGCTGCTCTTAACTCCAATTGGCTAGCCCTCAGTGCCATGTTTTTATGGTTCACCTAACTCATGGCAGCTTCTCTTCCTCTTTACCTTCTCTGAACCCTAACGGTTTTCCTCTGGTCACAAGCCCAGGAAACCTAAACCCCACCTATGTCTCTTCTGCCCAGCTATTGGCTGTTGGCATCTTCATTTACTAATAGAAATCACTTAGGGGTAGGGTCACATACATCACTCAGGTCTAGATGCAGACTCCAGGTATTGGGGGCACAATAGACAGCAAGCCCAAACCTTATTCTCCAGATTATGAATGCATACCAAAAATTATAAGTTAAAAATATAGAAGGGGTTGGGGATTTGGCTCAGTGGTAGAGCGCTTGCCTAGCAAGCGCAAGGCCCTGGGTTCGGTCCCCAGCTCCGAAAAAAAAGAAAAGAAAAAATATAGATAAAAATAATGGGGGTTGTGGATTTAGCTCAGTGGTAGAGCACTTGCCTAGCAAGTGCAAGGCCCTGGGTTTGGTCCCCAGCTCCGAAAAAAAAAAAAGAAAAAAGAAAAAGAAAAATAATGATGCATTCTATCTATGTCTCTGCCCTCTCTCCCCAACCCCCTACCCGCCCACCCCTCCACCCCACTTAGATTTCCTGGCTGTTAATCTTTCCCAAACCTAATTCTTCCTCAGGTAATGTGGTAAGAGTGCCCTGTGCAGCTGGGCTGGTGGCATACCCCTTTGATCCCAGCACTCAGGAGATAGAGGCAGGCAGATCTCTGAGTTCAAAGCTAGCCTGGGCTAAAAGGTGAGCTCCAGGACAGCTTAGGCGACATAGAGCCTGTATTGTGGGGTATTATTGCTGTGAAGAGACACCATGACCACGGCAACTCATAAACATTTCATTGGAACTGACTTACAGTTCAGAGGTTTATTCATTATCTCCATTGTGGGAAGCATGCGGACACTCAGGCAGACATGGTGCTGGAGGAAGAGTTGAGAGTTCTAACAGCAGAAAGAGAGCTTGCATGCCACACTGGGCATAGCTTGAGCTTTTGAGACCCCAAAGCCCCGGCCCACAATGACATACTTCCTCCAAGGCCACAGCTTCTCATAGTGCCACTCCCTATGGGCAAAGTTTTCAAACACTTGAGTCTATGGGGGCCATTCCTATTCAAACCACCACACCTGACTCAAAAAACAAAACAAAACAAAACAAAACAACTGAAAGCGTGCCCCATGTTGAATAATACAGCTTCTTAAGCATGTTCTTCCGAGCATGGTGTGTTTTAGATATGAGAGAATATAAGCTGGCGAGATAGTTTAGCGGGTGAAGGTACCTGCCACCAAGCCTAATTATCTAAGTTCATTCCCTGTGACCCATAGGAGAGAATAGATACCCTCATTGGGACTTAGACCTCTACACACACACACTGGCATACACATATGAACACCAAATAAATGTTTTTTTTCCATTTTAAGAAAATTTATTCAAAACAAAAAAGAAATAGAATGTAGTTTATTTGTACAGTCAAAGCTCATAGTACTTGTATCTCCACAATATTGTCTTTGCATCCATTTTTCTGTGCACCTCCTAAAGTGAACCCGGCATGTTGGCACAGAGCATACAGATGGTTCCGTTCTTATTTCCTTAATGGCTAATACTGTTTTTTTGTTTGTTCAGTACTGGGGATTGAATCTAGGATCTCATACATGTTCGGCATGCTCGGCTCATGCTCAATCACTGAGCCCCACCCCAGCCTTACCATGCCTTTCACCATGAATTGCTAAAATATATATATATATATATATATATATATATATATATATATACTCTGTGTTTGTGTGTGTGTGTGTGTGTGTGTGTGTGTGTGTGTGTGTGTGATTTATTAGACAGATATATATTGATCATGAAAGAAAAGTGACCAGGGCCAGGTATAGCAGTACATGACTTTCAAGGTTAGCCTAGTCTACAAAGTGAGTTCCAAGACAGTTAAGGCTAGCTCAAAAAAAAAAAAATAACTAGAAGGAAGGAAGGAAAAAGTGACCAATGTTTAAAATACAAGTTTACAAAAATTTTAGTTCTAATTTATATACTGGTATGATGGAGAAGCAATTTCTGGGATGGGAAGATGGTAAGAACACTTGCCGTGAAAGCATGTGGATGTAGATTTGCATCCCTCTAACCCACAGGGATCCAGACGTGGTAGTATAAGTCTGTGTCCCAGTTCCCTGGGAAGATGGGAGACAGAAACAGGTCTAGCCTGGGGTATGCGGTGGTAGACAGTACAGGGATAGCCTGGTGTACACAGTGACAGATAGTAAGAATAAGGTGGAAAATGGGAACCTACACCAAAGTCATCCTCTAACCTCAACATATGCACCACAGCATGCGACACACACACACACACACACACACACTTACACACACACACACACACACACACACACGAAGAAGCAATTTCTTTAGTTAACTTACTTAGCCTTTTTTAGCATATTGACTTTTTAGCAACAGTGTATAGATATATTTTGTTATAAGACAACCTATAAGTTATTTCTATTATTATAAAACTAGTTTATTCTTTCTTAATTTAAAAATAGTACTTAAGTGTCTGGATATGGTAATGCACACCTTTAATTCCAGCACTTAGGAGGCAAAGGTAGATGGATCTCTGTGAGTTCAAGACCATCCTAGTCTACAGAGTAAGTTCCAGGATAGTCAGAACTACACAGAGAGACCTTGTCTTGAAAAACCAAAGGAAAAAAATAAATATAAATTAAGCCACTTAAAATACTACTTTGAAAATGAATGTTAATGTACTTACTACTCCTATATCTGATTATTTAAACTCAAAATATTTTCATTATATTTTATTAACTTTGTGTAGGCCGTATGCTGTGGAGGTTGGAGAATAATCTGTGTGAGTAAATTCACTTTCTACCATGTGTATCCAGAACTCAGGTCATCAGCCTTGATCAGGTGTCTTCCCTTACCCACTGGCCCAGGAAATATTATTTTAGTAGCGGCTTTGTGCCCCATGCCAGACTTTAAGATTATCTGGTTTTATATATATATTCAGGTATGACTAAGGTAGAGATGATCTGAAGGTTTCGTTTTGACATCTGTCTTGTTCCAGGCACCGGCATATGTTTGTGGAACAGATTGACATGGACCAGGTCATGAAGGTGAGACAGAGCTTTTCCTCATACGTTCATTTCCTCTTGTGACTCCAAGAGCCCGTTCCATCTGGTTTTGCTTTCCAGGCCAAGTCGATCAGAGAGTTTGATAGGCGGTTCACCTCCGTCATGTTTGGATACCGTACGCTTGATGATTACTACACAGATGCCAGTCCAAACCGCAGGCTGAAGTCGGTGGGAATCCCAGTGCTGTGCCTGAATGCTGCAGACGATGTTTTCTCACCCAGCCACGGTAAGCGTATCATCCGGCTATACACTTTGGCATGAAGTAACCTTCTTTTTCAGACTTGTTAGTTTTACACTGAGCAATCTCTCCTGCCCAACCGACAACCTTGAATTAAGACAGTATAAAAGTTAATTCTTGAATCATTTTCTTTCTTACAGCATCCAAGGGAAAAGACTAGACCATTTTTCTTTAGAGATGAACATTTAGTCCAAATTTGCTTCCAGCATTGAAGTACTCAAGGACACTGTGTTTCTAGACTCTTTTCCAGGTTAAAGGGAAGAAAACTTCAAATTCATTTACTTTGGGACTCTAGAAAGAAGAGCAAACAATGACAGATTCTCCCCAGGCAGAGAGGCTGGCACATAATCTGTTGAAAGGACCAGTATTTGAGAGGAACAAGTGGTTATACTCACATGAACATACAAAATAGCAGAGTTCTAACCGGGCTGAATCTGTGATAGCAGACGGTCCCCTGAGACACTGAGCACATGACCTAAGACACTTGGATTCTATCAGGAAAACCAGATTTCTGTTTGCTTGCCCTATGTCTTAAGATAATGCCTTGCTAGCCCAGGCTGCTTTTCATCTTCTTGCCTCAGTGTCCCAAGTGTTGGGATTAGAAGCACGTAGAACCGTTCCAGGCAGCTTAAAAAATCATAATGCGAGACATTATATGACCAGCCTTTTTGGAAAACGGTTAGAAGTGGACTTGCTGGAAGACATGTAGACATTGCTGTTAGAGCGGTTTATATTTCGCTCCAGCCGTTTGCCAATAATGTCTCACCTTCTGTTGAGTGAAAATAGAAAACAGGAAGATAGAAAAAGATGATCACCCAGACTTAGATATCTCAGCAACGGACGGTGAGCACGCATCACCATTGGTCAGAGTTGTATTTATTTTTATTTTTGCTATTTTTATATGTCTGCTGCACACACACACACACACACACACACACACACACACTACATTTGGAATTTTAAGTCCTTTGTAAAGATATCAATTATCTTTAGAAATTTAAATTCATGTAAAGTTAATCAAGATTATACAGAGTGAATTTACAACTTTCACAAAGGTTAGCTTAGTCTTAATTTCTCGAAACAAAAATCAGCCTATATTTTTATTTTATTGTATCTCATCTTCTGTGTGTTTGTGCACTTGAGTTCACACATGCGCACGGGTGCCACAGCACGTGTGTGCAAGGCAGAGGTCCTTCTGCCTCCACACCATGTTTGACCCCAGATAAAATTGAGGTTATCAGGCTTTGCAGAGGCACCTGGGAGCAGAGCCATGTCAACAGCCCAGGAAACAACCTTTATTTTTAGGTTTTATAAAATCTTGGCTTGATTCTTTTAAAAATAAGGATCTAGCACAAGACTATAAATATGAATTATTATAAGAGTGTAGATGGTTAGTATAAATAAGTCAAACTCATTGCATTTAGCCATACTCATTACAAGTATTTGTTTAAAGTTTTTACTGATTAGAAGTGATAAAGTATACTTTTCCAAAAAGAAATGTTAATGATCTCTCCCCCTCTTTCTCCTTCCCCCCACCTCATTTACCTGTTTCTCCCCTTCTCTCGCCCTCTTCCCCTCTCCTTTTGCTTCCTCTTGCCTTTACTGCTTTCAATTCCTCAAGCTATCCCAATAGAAACTGCTAAGCAAAACCCTAACGTGGCTTTGGTCCTTACATCGTATGGAGGCCATATTGGTTTTCTGGAGGGAATCTGGCCTAGGCAATGCACTTACATGGATCGAGTCTTCAAGCAGTTTGTGCAGGCCATGGTTGAGCATGGACATGAACTCTCCGACATGTAGCTTCTTGGCTGCATTAAGCCTGAGCAACTGTTGTTACTGCAGCTGAGCTCAGTGCATGAATTTTAACTACTGAAGGTAAAGCTGATCAACCAGCAGACGGGTGAAGAGGTCGGCATGACATGCAAAAACTACTTCTTAGGGAAATAAAACAATTTTGTAGTAAGAAATTAAAAATAGTTTAGATTGTTACTGTAGTAGATCTTATTTTTCCTATGCCTTACCGAATATGACCTTAAAATTAAGTAGTCCTTATGGAAGAGTTGCACTTAACCAAAACTATTGTGTAAAGAGATTTTAATTCCTCAGGGTTTTCATTTAGGCTAATATTTTTAGATTACTCAGTTTAGGTGACTTAATAGTACTCTAATAACTGTTAAGAGATTTTAATGATTTGAATGTAAGTTACAAGAGGGGCATTCATAGTAACAGGATAAAGGATAAATTGCAATGTGTAAGTGTTTCTTCTGACATTAAAAGGCAAATGCAACAATGTTAGACTGACTTCTATATTTCTCTCTTCTCTGATGATATTAAATTAGGGCTGATTTATGTTTTATAATTATTATTTACATGCTTATTTTTAAAATAGTATTTGTGAATACATATATTAAAATAAATTCTATCATTTTAAGTTGTTTCTTTGTGAGTTTTTAATCTACAAAAGTAGAGCCCTGTTGGGTCTGGTGGCATAGAGCTTTAATCTCAGCACTCGGGAGCCACGGGCAGGTGGACTGCAGTGAGTTTGAGGCCAGCCTAAATTATAATGAGCTCCAGCCAGCCAGGGCTGTATAGTGAGGCCTTGTCTCAACATGGGGGGAAAAAGGGCTCAGAGCATAATATCTAAAGAGTAGCTAATAATAATTTCATGAATGTATTATCAAGAAAACTTTTCACTTCACTATTTGCAAAATAAAGGCTGACATCATACCCTACTTAAGCAAACTTTCAAGACTTAGGGATATAAATCAGTTGTTAGGTTGCTTGCCTAGTCTGCAGGAGAGCCTTAGTTTAATTCCCAAAACTAAAACTGATCATGTGGCTAAGCATATAGCCTGTAACCCCAGCACTGTGGAGGTTGTTCAAGGTCAGTTTGAGCTACAAGAGAATCTGCAAAGAGACTCTTGTAATTTAAATCAGCAGGATTAGCTCAGCCACAGAGTGTATATCTATGTTTAAGGCCCTGAATTCAATTCCCTATTACCACAGGAAAAAAATAGTAATTTGGTATTTATTTTACAGAAGTTGTACCATTCTGTGGTCCCAGCAGCAGTGCTGTGATCACTATTCTTACCCAAACTGTTTTTATTTTGTCTTTTGAGCCAGAGTTTGTCTGTTTAGCCCTGGCTGGCCTGGAATTGCTATGCAGATCAGGATGGCTCCAGTTTACAGAAATCCACCAGCCTCTTCCTCCCAATGCTGGGATTAATGGTGTTCACCACCAAGACCGGTTCCAGAAGTGCTTGGATTGGTTTTTGTTTTGATCCGTGTCTCATTGTGCAGCCTATGCTGACCCTGACCTCTCAGTCCTCTGGCTTCAGTGTATCCCTGACAGCTGAGACACAAAGTAAAGGTGTAACCACGCCCCACCCCAAAACTGTTTGTTTTTATTGTTTGACAATTTCATACATGGAATATAATACATTTTGATCAAATATATCCCCTCTCCTACCTGCAATTCTTTCTGTACCCACTTTTTTCCCTCCTAACTTTATGTGGGTATTTTTTTAATTAAATGAATCTACTTAGTATAAATAAGGCTATCAACTGCAAAAAAGCCTGTGAAGAGCTGCATCCAAAGAGAATGAACTCCCCCGGTAGCTACCTGCTGCAAATCATGCCCCCAGCCCCGAGGCTCAGCGACCGTCGTGTGGTGGGAGAAAAACTCGTGAGAACCAGTAGGGATGAGGGACTGTGGTGTAGTAGTCTGCAGCAGCTGTGGACAGCCAAGGTCCTGACCTGACGGGCGCAATGAAGAAATGAAGGAAGGACTGACATAGACAGAAAAACTGGACTGCAGCCTCTGACTGGAGAGCTTTGGTGTCCTGGGAGCTCAGCATGTCTAGTGCACAGTGAGTGAGGAGCGGGTGATTACAGATAAATAAAGAGGCAGGGTTTATGGTATCAGCTGGATCACGGAAACAGGTTCAGCTCCTCTAGATAGGAGCAGTCTCCAGCATAACCATGGGGAACCATGGTGGACAGTTGTTTGCACATAGCCATGGGGCAGGGGGAGCTATGGTGGACAGTTGTTTACACATACTGTCAGTGTCCAGACTCAGGCCTCCAAGGCAGGCTTTGTCATTTCCCTCTGATCTTAATCTTGGTCTCAGGCCGGGGCTGGAGTAGAGGTTTGGGTGGCTTTGCCATTTCCCTCTGGATAGAAAGCTCAGATCTTTGACATGGCAGTGTCCAAGTCCACAGCACACATTCACTCAGGACCTGACATGCTCGTGGCTTCCTCTGCTCCCCACAGTAGTGATTTCAGACATTATTGAGCCATTGCACAAATCAAGTCACAGTGGCAGTGACTTCGTGCACAAGACCTGCAAAAGATCGCAGCAGTCATAATTCCACTGTGGATAAGGGAGGGACTCATGAAGTCCCACTCAGCTGACAAAACTTTACTCTTCTCATTGTATTTTACTTACTATTTGGGAAGTGTGTGTGTGTGTGTGTGTGTGTGTGTGTGTGTGTGTGTGTGTGTATGTGTGTGTGTGTGTGTGTGTGTGTGTGTGTGCATGTGTGTGCGTGTGTGTGCGCATGTGTGTATGTGTGTGTGTGTGTGTGTGTGCATGTGTGTGTGTGTGTGTGTGTGTGTGTGTATGTGTGTGTGTGTGTGTGTGTGTGTGTGTGTGTGTGTGTGTGTGTGCGCATGTGTGTGTATGTGTGTGCATGTGTGTGTATGTGCATGTGCATGTGTGCGTATGTGTGTGTGAGTGTGTGTATATGTGTGTGTGTGTCTGTATATGTGTGTATGTGTGTGCGTGTGTGTACATGTATGTGTGGTGTGTATGTGTATATATGTATGTGTGTGTGTGCATGTGTGCATGTGTGTATGTGTGTGCGTGTGTGTATGTGTGTGTGTGTGTGTGTGTTAAGGTTAGGACAGCTGAGTCAGTTCTTCCATGTGGGCCACAGGAGATTTGGTTCAAAAAATAAAAGTTTAGATGTTGGATTTTGAGATTCGGTATGTTTAATCTTTATGGTGATATAAAAAGATACCCAAAGGATATTAGAATAAAAAGAAAAGGATACAGCAGTGTGTGTAAAGAAATAAAAATGTACACAAGGAGACTCCAAGAGGATACGGAAAAGCTAGGTACAGCAATTTCGTCTAGGGAGATAAACTTAGGAAGAGGAGACAGATGGAGAATATGTCTTTAAAATTCTCTACTATAGTATATATGTTCACAGGTACAGGGGCTTGCCGCCAAGCCTGATGACACGGGTGAAATCCCAAGCACCCACCCAGCAGAAGGAAAGAACGGGCTGCTGAAAAAGCTGTCCTCTGACCTCTACACCATGCTCCACAGCACACACAGACACAAAAGTAAATACATAGGAATTTTAAAATCATTATACGTTTAAAATACAAAGATAAAATCAAAGGACTATAAGAAACATGACAAGCAGAGAAGCCAGGGGTAGAAACTGTGAGAAACCCAAGATGATGATATTCAAATGCTAGTGAGTGACCCGGGAAGAAAGTTCCAGAAATTCAAATGAATGTGCGTGCTCTGTAGTATTGCCAAGCAATGCAATGCGGCCAGACTTTCTAGTAAGTACAAATTGTTCTACACATCAAACTAACTTACAGTATCTTGTCAGATGCCATGATTTGTGGCTATAATGCTAGCGTGTGGGAAGCTACGACAGGAAGACAGCCATGAGTTGCAGGCTTGTACATGAATACACGCACACACACATGCTCATACATGCATGCCACAGACACATATGCACATGCACAGGCACACACACCAGTCCCTTCATCTGGATGTGATGGGGTATATACCTGTAATCCCAAACACGAAACATCTGCACATGGAAAAAGCAGCTCTTACATTTCAGTTCCAGCTCTTGTCACAGCACGGTAGCATCTCATTAAAACAGACAGAGGAACTCTGGGTATTGAATGAGATAAACAACAGAGCTGAACCAGCAAGATGGCTCAGCAGGTTACTACAGCCACCGAGTCTGACAACCCAAATTCAATCCAGAAGCCGTAAAGCCAGTAACGTGGTGCCTGGCGAATTTTAGCAGTACTTATTAAGGCAGAAAATCGGAATGTTATAATTCTACCCAGTTCTCCTAATCTAGACACGAGTATTATAAATTCACTTAGGTGGAATTCTATGTAAATAATCTACCCATCCTTAAGAATACTAATTCACATTAAAAAAAAAAGAATACTAGTTCACCAGGCATAGTGGCAGACACTGGTAAGCACACAACTGGGAGGTTTGAGAAGGAGGAGCTTGAATTTGAGACCAGCCTGGGGTACATAGTGAGGCCTCGCCTCCAAAAACCAAAAAGCCTATATGGCTGCAGAAATGGCTCAAGAGTTATGTATAATTCCTTAAAAATAAAAAAAAAAATTTAAAACCCGAGTCCACACCTGAGATAACCCCCAGCCTAGAGCCATGCCCCCCACCCCCAACCCTTGCTACATGTGGCAGGTGGGAGAGCTGTCCCTAAGGTTCTGAGAGCAGGAAAGCGAGCCCTGGACCGTTTTCCTGGACCTCAAATCCTGTACTCAGGAGAATGGGCCCTGCACATTGCCTGAACAGCACAGTACAGCTGCCCTGGTGATATGGGCCGTGGGGGGGGGTTGGGGGGGAGGTGAGAGAGGGAGAGCTGGTCCTGCCCCTTGCCTGCTGCCTGCAGCATTGGGTGAGCTCATCCTGGATCCTGGTGGTGTGGGTGCAGAAGAGCTGACAGGATGACCAACTCAGCTACCACCCAGGCCCAGGTTCAGGGCTTTTGGGTTGGGCCACCCCAGCATGTACCCAGTCAATGAACTGCTGGAGCTGATGAAGGGGCAGGTCCTGTAGATACAGGGCAAGGACAGGGTAGCTAAGAGGAGCCCTGGTGAGGATCAAGTAATGATAGTGTAGCAGAAGCCAGAGGCTTAGAACCAGACCAATGACTCTCGCAATGAACATTTGCAAGTAAAGCTGTGTGGACAAAAGGGGTACACACTGTGATATACTCCAGCTTCCACAGAATTTTTTTTTCTTTTGTGGAGGAGGGTTGCAAGGGTGAAAGGACAGATACAAAAGGTCAGGGAAATGAGTGAGATTGGGGTATATGACGTAAAATTCACAAAGAATCAATAAAAAGTTAAATAAAAAATTAAAACCCACAGAACAAACAAACACAAAACACACGCAAGAAAAAACAGCTGACAGTGTGCATCTTTGGGATATCACACCCGATTGATATGACAGTGAGTAAGTATGGTACATGCACGTTATGCAGCCCCATACTCTCCAAAGATAGTTCTGACATGCTATTTAATAAAAACACGTTGATACACACACACACACACACACACACACACACACACACAGAGTATTTATACACAAAGTTAATTTTCAAGTGTTAAAAATACTGCATGTTTCAGCAGATGAAGGCACTTACCATCAAGCCTGAGGACCATGGTTCTTTTAATCTCTCAGCCCCACAAGGTGAAGAGAGAGAACCAACAGCTCCCCTAAGCCTCTGACACGTTATATTCATAAACATGTGTGTACACATAAAAATAATAAATGCAATAGATTTCTTTTAAATACTGGAATTTCAGAAACTTTACAAGAGGGAAACGATTATTGCCTGTGGCGGTTGTCACAAGAAGTAATAATTCCTTCCTTCTCCACTTCCCCCACTTTCTCCTTCCTTCCTTTCTCACCCTGTAGCCCAGTCTAGGCTCGTTTGCTCAGTATGTAATCCTGAACTGGCAGCCATCCAAATTCAGCCTCCAAGTGTTGCCATTACAAACATGAACCACTAAACCTGCCTAGAAGTTTTTCTTTCTTTTCTTTCCTTTTCTTTCTGTTTTGTTTTTTGAGGCAGGGTTTCTCTGGGTATCCCTGACTGTCCTGGAACTTGATTTGTAGAGCAGGCTGGCCTGGAACTTGATTTGTAGAGCAGGCTGGCCTCAAACTCAGAGAGCCTTCTGCCTCTGCCTCCTGACTGCTGTAATTTAAGGCGTGTGCCACCACTGCCCTGCTAGAAATTTCTTTATATATGCATTTACTGGGAATTTGAAGGTATAGTGAAGTCAAGAAATGTGATTTTACACTTCATTTTATCCTCTAGGTCCAACACAGAGTCTGGCTGTAGTCTCTTCATAGGCCTTTGTTACTTAAAAATACTGTGTTCAGTACTTAATAATGCTTTACTGAATCTCAGTCGCTTAGGTAGAACCTTAGGGCAGAATTTACACATAAACCAGAATGAGGAGAGCACAGATTTCTTCAGACTCTCCGTGATTCAGAGCATCTTTTGAAGCAGCCTATTTCCCCTGCAGACTTCAGACTCAAAGTGATAATTAAAAAATCACGGTTACTCTGAGCCTAATATAGCAATTGTCACAAGGTAAGCACTCAGCTTCCTGGAGCTTAATTTGGAATAGAGGAGGACAACACGTGAGGTCAGGTGATAAAGAATCCCTAGGGAATGTCTTCTTTATACATTTTTGAGAGAGTTGGTCTTTCCGAAAGATAACATTTGGTCCCCACTTTTTCTAAGACCAGGGCAAAATACAGAATAAACACTAATACTCATTTTTCTACATTATAATATCCACATTGACTAATATAGTAAAATGTACCATATGTAATTTCTTTTAATGTTTTGATTTCTAAGTAAATAAATAGATCTATTTCTGGGAATATTCTAATTTTTTAAATGCTGGTTTTTTTTTTTATTTGTTTTGTTTTTGAGACAAGGTTTTTCTTTGTAGCCTTGGGTGACTTATAACATGGAAGGCTGGCCTCAAACTCATAAATATTCCTGTCTCTGCCTCCCAAGTATAGGGATTAAAGGTGTATGTCATTTGTTTTTCTTAAATGTGTTTTAAAGTTGGGAATTAATCAACTTCCACTTGCTCTATACCCAGTACCAAACCTTAGAGACATATTTTTATTCTGGCTCTGTCTTTAAACCACCCAAACACAGAGATACTTTAAATATTTTTATGTCTTGCATGATACAGGGATAGGTAAAAATTCTGTGATAATGAAAATAATTAAAAGTATTCACCACTCTATAGCCAGACACAGTGACGCTTGTCTGTAATCCCAGCTATCAGGAGGTAGAGGCAGGTGGATCTCTGTGAATTCTAGGCCATCCTGGTCTTTATGGTAAATTCCAGCTAGATCTATGTAGAGAAACCATGTATCAAAAAGAATTACTTACCTCTTTGCAAAGTGTGTGTGTGTGTGTGTGTGTGTGTGTGTGTGTGTGTGTGTATGTGTTCCAAAAAGAAACTCAGTACCAAGTGTAGGGTATTGCTGTGAAAGGCTGTGAAAAACTATGCTGTTTTTCAGAAGAAGATTATGCTGTGGAAGACTTTGAAAGAAGACTTTGGACTAGGATATATATATATTTAAAACTATTTACTTCTCTGTAAAGTATATATGTGTGTGCACATATATTGTTATTATTGTTAACGTTTTGGTTTAATTTTTGAAACAACAGTCTCATGAATCCCCGGCTGGCCTCCAACTTGATATGCAGCTGAGAATGGCATGACATTGAACTCCTGCTGCTTCAACTTTTATCCCCAAAAGGCTAAGATTATATGCATACTACACCTAACTCTGAATATAGAAAGTCACCCCTTGCATGAACTAAACACTGCTATTGGTGTCTATAAATGTTAAATATCTCATTTGTAGTGGTTTGAATAGTTGGTTCCTAGTTGATGGAACTGCTTGGGAAGGATTAAGAGGTATGGCCTTGTTGGTGCTGTCAGGTCACAGAATGAAGGCTTTTCAGTAGGCCAGCAATTTCCAGTGTTGTTCTCTCTCTGCCACATGGTTGTGTCTCAAGATTTGAGTTCTCAGCTACATTTCTAGTCCTATGCCTGCCTCCTGACACCCTGCTCACCTTCAAGTTTTAGCAGTATCCAATTAAATACTCAAATTGATCCTGGTAGTGGCAGCATTCCTTACTACCCAACCCTATGTTCTGGATTCCCAAATGAAAGACACACACACACACACACACACACACACACACACACACACACACACAGTTTACATTTTGACATGCCTTAAACAGCTCAATGGCTGGGCCACTTCCTAACCTCCATGCAGCTAATCAACCTCCCTCTGATATTCCTGACCTGTTACTTACTAAAATCTATATACTATCTTTACAGTCCTGGACCCAGATGTGCAGCCCTCTTGGGGTCTCCCCCAGCTCCTATGTGGCAGCTATGCTCTCTGTCCTATACCTTCTCAGGCTTGGTGTCTCTCCTCTTTCTTTCAGCATGGCAGATCACTATCTTTCTTCTTTCTCCCTCTCTTCCTAGCCCAGGAATCCTAAAAGTTCTTTCTCTGTCTGTACTGCCCAGCCATTGACTGCCAGCAACTTTATTTACTAATCATAATCAACTAGGGGCAGGGTCCCTCTGTGTGGACGTGCAGATTCTAGCACAAACAATTTGGGGACTCAAATTATAATATAAGCAGTATTAGGCCAAGCCCACTATATCAAGTCATTGACTTACCCTCTGAAATTGTGAGCCCTAAATAAACTCTTACTTCTATAAGTAGCCTTGGTCATAGTTTTCTCACAGCATAGAACAGTAAGGAGGAAGATGGTATCAAGCATTGGGTATTGCTGTGAGAGGCCGGATTATGCTGCTTTTCAGATGAATGTGGAAGACTGTGGGACTTTGGGCTAGGGAAGTGCTTGAACACTGCAAGTGACTATCGTAGCAGGAGCTTGTAAGAAAGCTTGCTGAGAGAAATGTGAACTGTGGAGGCCCAGCTCAACAGGTTTCACAAGGGAACAATGATAGCAACAGGTTAGAAACCATTCTTGCAATATATTGGCAAAGAATGTGGCTGCTTTCTTCCCTTGTCCTGAGGCTAAATTTAAAGTAATGAACTAATTTCTTTGGCTGAGGAGATCTCAAGATGAGTAATATTGATTTTATCACATAGTTAGTTACCAGAATTCCCTTTCATTCAGTTATACAGTGAAAAAGAACAAGCGAGTAAAAAGGCAATACAATCTTCTTAGTTTGAGGAGAAAAGGAGCACCAGGCAATTTAATGTTGGAGTCAAGGCTTGTGCTGAAAGTGATGGGAGATTAAAGGAAGACCTGATCCACTGGGCATTGGTGGCACACAACTTTAATCCCAGCACTTGGGAGTTAGAGACAGGTGTATCTCTGGGTTACTGGGTTACTGGGTTAGAGGCCAGCCTAATCTACCTAGTGAATTTCAAGACAGCCAGGGCTACAGAGAAACCCTGTTTTGAAAAACAAAACAAAAAAAGGAACCAGATCCAAAGTACAATAAAGGGAAGGATGTCTTTATGGCAAGACCCACTCAACTAAGCTTTTGACTTATGAAATGGAAAGGGGTAGGTGTGACTTATATCCTGAGAAGGAATTTTAGCAACACCAACAAAATCGTTAGAGATGATTTTGCTGGGGCAAGAGCACTTATATTTTCTGTAGTGAAGTTTTCAAGCACAGCTTTAAAAATGTTTCAAGAGCCTTAAGCTGACCTCATATCAGAGGCTTTTACAGGTCAAATATGTATGCTAGGCTAGCTTCCTGCCTGCAGTGATCTTATTCCCTCAACCTCTTGTGCTGTAATTACAGATGTGTTACAACTTGAACTCTGGGATAAATTGACAACTTTCTGTACAGTTGTCTTAGTTTGGGTTATTTTAGTTGTTAGTATTGCTTCCACGAAACGCCATGGTCAAAAAACAAGTTGGGAAGGAAAGGGTTTATTTGGCTTACATGTTGCTGTTCATTATTGAAGGAAGTCAGGACAGGAACTCAAAACAGGGAAGGATCCTGGAGGCAGGAGCTGATGTAGACACCATGGAGGGGTGCTGCTTACTGGCTTGCTTCCCCTGGCTTGCTCAGCCTGCTTTCTAATAGAACCCAGGTCAATTGATTCTCCATGGCACCACCCACAATGGGCTGGGCCTTCCCACATTGATCATTGAGAAAATGCCGTACAGCTGGATCTGATGGAGGCATTTTCTCAGCTGAGAGTCCTTCCTCTTTGATGAATCTAGCTTGTGTCAAGTTTTTGGTTTTTTTTTTTTTCTTGATACTGTTTGGGTTGGACCACATGCTTTACTGCTAAGCTGCACATCCATCACTAGAAAGTTCAACTGAACATTTTTGCTTCAGAGACAGGGTCTTGCTGTGCTTTGCTCAGAGTAGACTTTCAATACTTCAACTTCCCTGGGTGTTAGAATTATAGGCAGATGGCAGCCACACCCAGTTATTTAGCTATCCTATCAAAATATGTTAACTAAGGTAAATGTTATTCACAGTCTCTGTAAGTAATGTTTGCTAAAATCTGTAACCCCAAAATACTTTCAGTCACATGGATGTGCATGGAAATCTGTCACCTGACTTGCACCTTCCTAGCTGAGGCCTACAAAGTGCCACTTTTGTGTAATGTCCTTTATATGATCTACTTAGAGACACTTCTTTTGCACTTTGGTTTGTAACCCAGTGACCACTAAGTATAGATAGTTCTGTACTGTGTTCTTTAGCTCAAGGCAACGATGTGCCTTTCAGATAAGATAGACATTTTGTGTTGGCAGGAATAAAATGCAATTGGC
Source organism: Rattus rattus (assembly GCF_011064425.1). Lineage (NCBI taxonomy): Eukaryota > Metazoa > Chordata > Mammalia > Rodentia > Muridae > Rattus > Rattus rattus. Next base: position 33,480,236 of record NC_046168.1, read on the forward strand.
CATGGTGTGGTGTTAGCGAATTGACAAGTGGAAAAGTGTCTTGTTTGCTGATCATGTTATGTGGGTCCATGTTCTGCTGGGCATCCATCGCTGGCATGGCCTCTTGAGGAGGTGGCACACAGGGAGTTTGACTGTGCTTCTCTTACGCCAGCAAGAAACACCAAAAGCACAAAAGCCGGAGCTGGTACCAGGTTCCCCTGGGCCTAAGAGGCCAGGCTGAGGTAGGGGCGGGGGGGGGGGCGGGGCTGAGAATAGAGTGGGAAGGGGGGTTGTGGGCCGGGGACAGTGTCTAGCTTGGGGGTGGGGAGCTCTTGCTTTTCCCAGCATTGGTTGTTCTTAGCTTGGTGGAGGCAGACTGGAAGCACAGAGAGGCCTATAGGAGATTAGGCCATGGCTCTGTAGGCAGACTTTCTGTATGTTCCCCATGGTGGCGGTAGATGAGTCTCCATGGTCCTAAACTGTTTATTGGTTCTTCACGTGGGAAAATGGATGCATACCATACCATACCCACTTCTCAGGGTGGAGGAATGTCTAAGAAGGGAAGCTTATTGGCTAAGCCTTCAGGGCCTCTTAGTACCTCATTAGCATGGAGAACTGTTCTGGGCCTACAGGACCTGTGGTCATAATTCTTTATCTGGGGAGTGTGGCAAGAATTCCAGACCAGGAATCTGGCAGGGAGTGGGGAGTTGCCTAAGTCTCATAAGCCATAATTGAAATACTTAAAAGGTTCTGTGAATTCTGATTTTCTGAATCCATACTTGTAATAAATCTTTTTAAAAGGTGATTTCAGGCCTGGGGAGATGGCTCAGTGGATAAACCTGTGTGAGGACAGGAGTTTGAATCTCCATAATTCAGGTAAAGTTTGGGTAGGTGTGATGACCTATCTGCCTGTATAAACTCCAGTACTCTGAAGCACGCTGGCTGTCTTGACTGGGGGAATTGTGAGCTCTGGGAGAGTGTCTCAATGAGTAGGGGAGAGACTGCAGTAAACTCCAGCAGACTCTGACACATGCATGCTCCCCATACATATGCCCGTCCACATGGACAAACATACACAAACGCACACTTTTTTTTTTAAAGATTTATTTATTTATTATATAAAGTACACTGTCCATCGCTGTCTTCAGACACAAACCAGAAGAGGGCATCAGATCTCATTACGGATGGTTGTGAGCCACCATGTGGTTGCTGGGGTTTGAACTCAGGACCTCTGGAAGAGCAGTCAGTGCTCTTAACCACTGAGCCACCTCTCCAGCCACACACATTTTACAGTAAAAAAATCTTGAGATTTAGGTAGATGTGTACAAAATGAAGCAAAACTACATGCTTCTTTGAGGGGTAGGGCAAGAGATTCTAGTTAAAAATCGTGTTATGCTGCAGATCTTAAGCCATTTAAAAATTTTTCTTCACACATTTTAAATGTTTTTTACAGCTGAGTGTGGTAGTGCATACCTTAAAGCCCAGAACTTGGGACACCAAGGCAGGAGCTCCAGCCTGGTATACAAAGCTAGTTCCAGGACAGCTAGGGCTACACAGAGAAATCCTGTTTCAACAAAAACACCACCACCAACAAAACAAAAATAATAAAATGATAACCTCGAGTGGAATAAGCTCACCCAGTGCCCACTCTAGTGTATTCCTGTTAAACTGTATAGAGCATACAAACTCCCCAGACACTAAAACTTTTGGGGGCTGTTTTTCTGCATAGTCCTGGCCCTGGAACTTGCTCAGTTGAACAGGCTGGCCTCAAACTCAAGAGATCCACCAGCCTCTGCCTCGAGTCCTGGGATTAAAAGCATGGACTACGCTGACACTAACATTTTCAAGAGAAAATGCATTTTTTAAAAAAATTCTTGATGGGACTAGAGAGATGGCTCGTTGGTTAAGAGCATTGACTGCTGCTCTTCCAGAGGTCCTGAGTTTAATTCCCAGCAACCACATGGTGGCTCACAAACATCTCTAATGGGATCCGATTGATGCCCATCTCTGGTTTGTCTGAAGACAGCAACACTATACTCACATAAAACAAATCTTTAGAATCCCATTAGCTACTATTTTGTGAGAGACATTGAAGCCAGCAGTTTGCTCACTCTAGGCAAGTGCTTAACCACATAATTACATCTCCAGCTTCCCCTAGTGTCTTAATCTAGAAAGATATGGAAACTGGGCATGGTTGCATATTTCTATAACTCAGCATGCAGGTAAGGTAGGTAGGTAGGTAGTTCAGAGGCAGCTTGAGCTGTAATGGTCAGAGCCAAAAAAAGAGAAGAAAAAGATGGAGGGAAATATACATGGGTTTTTTTTTTTTTTTTTTTTTTTTGTTCTTTTTTTTGGGGCTGGGGATCGAACCCAGGGCCTTGCGCTTCCTAGGTAAGCGTTCTACCACTGAGCTAAATCCCCAACCCCTATACATGGGTTTTTTATATTGTTGCTGAATCTTAACAGTTGACCTTTGTACTGGCTCCTAGAACCAGTTGCAGATATCAAGATCTCTGGCTATTTATATATAACCTATCCACATTCTCTCATGTTGTTCTGTGCGGAGTACTGAACCCTTGTATTAAGCACATCATCTTCATCTATGTTCAGTAGCTATGAACATAGTCTGCTCATCATGCACAATACAATGCGTAATTCAATATGAGAGAGGGCTCATGTAAACTAGCCTGGCTTTGAACTTTCATGTAATAGATGGCCTTGAACTCCCATCTCTGCCTCTTGAGTGCTGGGAACACAGACCTGTGCCACCACATGACTTTTTTTTTTTTTTTTTGGTTCTTTTTTTTCCGGAGCTGGGGACCGAACCCAGGGCTTTGCGCTTCCTAGGCAAGCGCTCTACCACTGAGCCAAATCCCAACCCCTACCACATGACATTTTTAAAACTGTGTGTAGAAGGTGCTTGAAAACAGAAGAGAGCATCAGATCAAGCTGAATTTACAGACAGTTGCAAGTCACCCAATGACAGTGCTCAGTCCCAAGTGTACAAGAGTACCACACATGTCTCTAACTTCAGCAGTCTCTCTAAAGCGACTTTTTGACCTTCAGTTGAATTCCCCAATGTGGAATCCATGGGACATGGGGTGGGGAAACGTATTAGCACACAATTTGCTATTTTAAAAAAAAATTCACATCTTAATGGTACATGCCTAAAATGTACTTCAGGAAGTTGAGACAGATTATTAGTCAATCCGTCGATCTGGACTATGAGATCCTAGCTCGAAAAGCAATCTGGAGAGAGGTTTACTGGTTAGGAGCACTGGTTCTCGAAGAAAACTGGGGCTTGGTTCCCAGCACTCACTTGCACGACTCAGATCTGACTCTCTCCTGACCTCCAACACCAGGCACACATGTGGTACACATACAGTTCAACAAAGCAAATGAATCTAAAATAAGAGTATCCACAAAAAGTATTAAATCATTATCTCATACATATTGTTGGATCAGTTTTGATACAGCTATCTCACCATGGTCAGATGTATAATTTTAATCCCGTATAAACAGTAAAATAAGCATGTTAGTTGTATAAGTAAGTACTTGAATTTACCTAATTAGCTAACACTGTTAAGACTTGACAGGGCTCAAACTGATTACCCAACAAACTTGTCTCTCACAATCTCTTCAATCTTGGGATTTGCATGGCACTTTCACAGTGGCTACTGTTTCAGAGAGGCGAAAGGCAAAAGCCAATGTGTGTATACTTGGCATGCCCATGTAGGTCAGAGAGCTTCCCAGGAATTAAGTCACCTCCACCTTTTTACATGGCATTTGGAGATTAAACTTAGGTCATCAGTCTTGCTCAGCCTTTACCCACTGTACTAGTTAGTTTTACTCCTGTGAACAGTCACTATAACCAAGGCAACTCTCATAAGGACAACATTTAACTGGGGCTGGCTTACAGGTTCAGAGGTTCAGTCTATAATTATCAAGGTGGGAGCATGGCAACATCCAGGCAGGCATGGTGCAGGAGCTGAGATTTCTACACCTTCATCTGAATGCTGCTGGGAGAAAACTGGCTTCCAGGCAGCTAGGATGAGAGTCTTAAGCCCATGCCCACAGTGACACATCTATTCCAACAAAGCCACACTTCCTAATAGTGCCACTCCCTGGGCCAACAATATACAAGCCATCACACCCATTAAACAATCTCACTGGTCATTAAATACTGTAAAAATTATTTTGTGTGCATGTTTACATGCATATGTGCACAAGCATGAACATGCTACACAAATGTACTTGTGGAGTTCAGAGTGGGAATTGCTCTCACCTACCAAGTGGATTCCAAGGATCAAGCTCAAGTGTCAAGCACCCATTTACACACAGATATCTCACTAGCCCAGACCCTACTGAAAAATATATGTACATGGATTTTTTTTTTTTTTAAAAAAAGATCACACACACACACACACAATGTAGCTGTCTTCAGACACACCAGAAGAGGGTATCAGATCTCATTACAGATGGTTGTGAGATGCCATGTGGTTGCTGGGATTTGAACTCAGGACCTCTGGAAGAAGTCAGTGCTCTTAACCACTGAAGCCATCTCTCCAGCCCCACATGGTTTTCAATGCAGTCATGTCTGTATACCATTGTGCAAGCAATGCTCAGAGGCCAAGTGAGGGTGTTGGATCCCCTAGAACTGAAGTTAGATGGTTGTGAAAAGCCATGTACATCTTAGGAATGAATGCCATCCTCTGGAGGAACCTGTATTGCTGAGCCATCTCTCCAGCCCCAGCCCCCACTCTAAAAACTAATGACCCTTGCAAAACTTTTTTACTATGTGTACATAGTATGTGAAGACTCAAAACAATCTTGGGTGTTACTTAGGCACTATCCACCTTGTTTTGAGAAAGTGTCTTTCAGTGGCCTAACATTCAGATTAGGTTAGGCCAGCTGGAGAGCCTCAGAGAACCACTTGTCTCTCAACCCCAAGAGCTGGCTTGAAACTATGTAGACCAGGCTGGTCTTGAGCTCATAGAAATCTGCCTGCCTCTTTCAGTGCTGGTATTAAAGGTGTACACTACTACACCTGACTTATGCTTGGCTTTTTTGAATTCTTGGGAATGAATTCAGATCGTTTATTTAGCAAGTACTTTTTACAAATATATCTTCCTAGCTCCCAGAAGACGTAATTAAAAAAAAACAAAACCCCATATGCCTATCAAAAATAATTTTAAAAATACAGATTAAGGCTGTAATATCTTCAAAATGGCTTCCCGTAACATATAATTGGTAATAAGCACTACAAAAATGTATATACTGAGGTCTATCTTCCTCTAAAGTTAACCACCTAAAATAACTTTTTTTAAAAAGATTTATTTATTTATTATATATAAATACACTGTAGCTGTCTTCAGATACATCAGAAGAGGGCATCAGATCTCATTACAGATGGTTGTGAGCCACCATGTGGTTGCTGGGATTTGAACTCAGGGTCTCTGGAAGAGCAGTCAGTGCTCTTAACCACTGAGCCATCTCTCCAGCCCCTAAAATAACTTCTAACATGAGTGTGGTAACTCAAGCTTGAAATCCCAGTCTATGAGATGGATGCCTGAGTGGCTGGAGTCTAAGGTCAGTTTTGGTTACACGGAGACTCCAAGGCCAGGGGCTGGACAGATGGCTCAGCAGACAAGAACACTCAGAACAGAGGTCCTAGCATTCCCAGCAATCACATGGCATCTCACAAGCATTTATAATGGCATCTAATGCCCTCTTCTGGTGTATAAGCAGAGCACTCATATAAACAGCTCTCTGGGCACCTGTAATCACATGTACACACCCAGATGTATGCATATATGCACAAGTAAAAGTACTAAATTCTTTTATCAAGTCTCCTGATGAGGCCTGGCATGCACACCTTTAACTCCATCCCTGGGAGCAGAAACAAGCAGATCCCTGTGACTTAAGAGGCCAGTCCTGTCTACCTCGTGAGTTCCAGAACAGCCAAGGCTATATTCTTTCTATTGATAACTTCCTCTTCAAAAACACATTAACAGTAACAAAACCAATGTTTGATTTTGTCTGAGACTGGGTTTCTCTGAGTAGCCCTGGCTGTCCTGGAACTGACTCTGTAGACCAGGCTGTCCTGGAACTCAAGAGATCCGCCTGTCTCTGCCTCCTGAGTGCTTGGGAGTAAAGACATGTACCACCACCACCAGGAAAAGTCATTTATTTTTTTCTTTTACCACTAAGGCTCCATGGAGTAAAACTAAAGAGGATGAGTTTTAAATCTCATCCTAGTAAGAACTTTATTAAAATACCAAGAATTTACTTCATCTCAAAAGGGGCCCAAATAATGGACTCAAAGGAATCAAACCCATGCTCAGTACATATGTATTTCATGCGGAACATACTCTATGAATACAGTAGCCGCTAAAACTTCAATTTGATAATCAGCAGACAACTCTGTCCCTATCCTTATGTTTATTAAAAACTGACAAACAAACAAAACCTGTACAAAAAATACCCCAAATTCCTTATCAATCTGAAACAGCAATCTTGAGAGACATTATCGCCTAGGACCCCCTCTTCCTCTGCCACGACCACGTCCTCTTCCTCTACCCCGGCCTCGGCCTCTTCCTGCAACTGGGGGAAAAGTAAAACAAAGCAGGTGAAATTCTCTTCAACAGCATAGTAACCACCACCACCACCACCACACGGGCTTACCCTGAACCCTTTCCCACTGACATCTCTTAAATTAGCAACTATAATAAAAAGAAATCTTTAACGTAGCTTCTCTCACATATGAACACAATTACCATCATGTACAAAGCAGGGAGACAAATGTATACCCTATGTCAGATTTCTGCTTATTGAAAAAGCCAAGCAAGTTAACCCAAGTCAGAGCTTGAAAACTTGTTTGGCTTAATCATGACAGAGCCTTGAACACACAGCTATCTCTCTAGCTGGTTATCATGAGGACAAAAAAAGAAAAGAAAGTCAAGAAAGCAGCACCCCTGCTTGATGTAGTCAAACCGAGAAGTGTAACACCACTACTCCATGGTCAATCAAACCAAAGGTTTGCCACTGAGCGAGCGATATCCCCACACCCTGGTAAAGCCTACATTTATTTATTTTAAAGTTTGTTCTTTTCTAGCCCTGGCTTACTGGACCTTACTTTGTAGACCAGGCTGGCTTCAATCTTACAGAGACAACCTGTCTCTGCCTCTCAGGTGCTGGGATTAACGGTGTGCATTTAGTAAAGGAAGAATAGCTTTCTGAAGAAACTAGGATTTTAGATACAAAAGAGCAAGATGATACAAAGGCAGAAAGCAAAAAAAAAACAAAAAACAAAAAAAAGAAAAAAAAACCCCATAAAAATGGATGACATTACTTGTGGCGATCAGTAAGACCCACAGTCGCCTCAACTCAGGAAGCTTGGCATTGTTTCCTTTACAAAGTAGGTGGGAAAGAAAAGTAGGAGTCACAGACACTGACACACAAAGGCTTGAAATTTAGAAAAACAGCAGCATGGGGGTTGGGGATTTGGCTCCATGGTAGAGCGCTTGCCTAGGAAGCGCAAGGTCCTGGGTTCGGTCCCCAGCCCCGGAAAAAAGAAAAAAAAAAGAAAAACAGCAGCATAAGGTGGGACTTAAAGGGTTAAATCAGTGTTTTTCTTTTCAAGCTATGAATTACAAATGCCTTCCTTTTTAAACTGGTGGGTGGGGGTGGTTGAGGAAACCCCAAAGCATTTGTATTGTTTTAACTAATTCCAGTGGGCTGAGAGGCGAAGTGCATTCTTGGCTGGAAGTCAAGACTCAAGGTCACCATGCTAACCCTCTATAAAACAATGGCCCTTTCTTCTGCCCTATTCTTCCATTAATGGCTGACAGTCACGTCTCCCAAACACCCCCCCCTCACATACACATGCATAAATGAATATGTAAAAATAAAAATGCAAAACGATGGGAATGTAGCTAAGTAGTAGATTGTTCGTCTTGTACGTGTAAGACCCTCCATTCCTCCAATGTTGGTTCTCAATAAACTGTTTTACTATCACGTGTGTGTGTGTGTGTGTGTGTACACTTGTGAGGATGCACACTGCACATGTGGAAGACAGAGTACAACTTGTGGGAGTTGGCTTATCTTTCCGCTACTAGTTAGGGGATCAAACTCAGGTCATGAGTTACTTGCATAGCAAGTAATTTTATTCCACTTCTTGGCAGAGAATGTCCTCTTTAACTGCCTTTATAAAAATAAATAGTAGGGGCTGGAGAGATGGCTCAGTGCTTAAGAGAACTTACTACTCTTCCAGAGGTCCTAAGTTCAAATCCCAGCAACCACATGGTGGCTCGCAACCGTCTGAAATAAAGTCTGATACCCTCTTCTGGTGTGTCTGAAGACAGCTACAGTGTACTCACATACATAAAATAAATAAATAAATCTTAAAAAAAATTTTTTGTGAGAGTCTGTTTTTTTTCAGGGATTTGGCCCTGGTTTGACAGCCTTACAATCAGACATGAAGTTGTGATATATAGAAAGAAGTTCAGAAGGAGCTAGTCAAAATATTCTGTGTATGTGTATGAAATTTTCAAAGAATAAATAAACTTAAAAAAAAAATAACACTGCCCCACCCCCCCAAAGGTGTCACATGTGTCAGTAGATGGCAGAGTGGAGAAGGGCTATGTCTCTATCAGTGTTCTGACCTATGAACATCTGAAGGATTAGTAGCCTAACATCGCCTGGAACAGGCTCCCAGGATGAGGAACAAGCCAGAGGCCAGAAGAACCCCGTTTGGCACCACAGGCCCTGTGTAAGAATGAACCCGAGATAGATGACCCTTGCACTTGGGCTGGCCAGTGATGAGTGAGCCCTGAGCAAGACAGGCACCATGGGTCCTGGACAGAGCTAGCCTGAGATCACCACCAGTCTGGTGCCGGGAAGGCCTTGGAGAGTAGATCATGCATGCCCAAGATGACCCCTGCCCAGAGCCATAATGCATAAACAAGACATGGCACTCCTGAGACAACGTCTGAGAAAACCCCAGACACTCAGAAACCCTGTGGAAGGTCACTAAGAGGAACAAATAAGTGGTGGTGAAATAGAAGAGAAAGAAGGATGTGGGCACAACTGGAGACTCAAAAGAACCCTGATGTGAGTAGCTGGTGATGCCACAGGGTCCTGACCTGTGCTGACACTAGGACTACATCTGGGTCTGTAGTCTATTACCATCAAAGATCAGGTGAACATACCTTATCTGGACTGCCAGTAAGGGGACTATAGCTCTGAGGGCTGTACAGAGCTGGCCCTAGGGGCATGAGTGCTGAAGAACTGACCCCACCTTTCTGTCTCCAAGCTGCAGTAAACTGGGAAAGCAGGCCCCTCACACTGTGGGTGTTTCAGTGAGCTAGCCAGGCAGGCGAGGATACAAATACGGGAGGCCTGGCTCTACCACTCCTCACCATTTACCTCTCACTACTTGTAATATCCAGGAGACCTAGCCCTGGGGTCATGAGAGCAGTAGAGCTGGCTGTGCCCCTCACTTGCTGCTGCACTCAGGAAAGCCAGACCCACGGGAGAGCCAGGGGGCTGACCAGCTCAGATACCTCTCAGGCCCAGATCAGGGCTTTGAATTGGTCCAGGCCAACATCTACCTCATCCATGAATTGTTGGGAGTGCTGAAGGGGCCGGTCCTACAGATCCAAAACTATAGGATTTCTATGACACAGGGCAACAATAGAATATGAGTCCGAGTGAGGTTCCAGTACAAACAGGATAACAGAATACCAGACCAATGACTCATTGCAATGGGGATTTGTAAGCAAAGAAAATATGGACAAAAGGGTATACTGTGAGACACACTGTATACTACAGCTTCCACAAGGAGATATTTTTCCCCCTCTGTTGGGAGGGAGGTTGCAAGGTGGAAGGCAGCTGAAGGGCAAGTATGAGGAGAGGGGGAGACAAATGGGATTAGGTGCATGATGTGAAACTCACAAAGAACCCACAAAAAGTTAAAACAAACAAAACTAACATGGTGTATAGTGCACATGCCTTTAATTCCAGGCAGATCTGAGTTCAAGGCCAGCCTGGACTACAGAGTGAGTTCTAGGAAAGCCAGAGAAAGTAAGTGTTTGTGTCACAAAATGGGAAACCTACAGCTAATATTCTATCTTATGAAAAAAAAAAAAAAAAAAGACGCCAGAAAATAAAGCATGCGCTGACACAGATAACAAGGTCAAGACTGCTGTCCTGGAATACAGAGGAACACAGAGTAAAAAGACAAAGTTAAATTAGCTGTATGGGTAAAAAAATTCACAATGAATTTACAAGTATTTATCAAGCATCTAAACAAGTGGTAGAGGGAGAGGATGGGGAAGCCATGCAGCCAGCCCCCAAATCTAGACTCCGTGGAAGAAAAGAACAGCAGAGAGGACTGGAGGGCTCTTCTCCACAGCAGCACCAGGAGCTCTGCGTAGCACATGTACTAAGACAAGCACACGATGTTCTGAGCGACAAGAGTACCGTTGTCACAAACATACTGTGAACAGTGAGTCACACTATATATAAACACCTTTACACTTACCAGCCTCTCTTTTCTTAGACTTCACTTTAGGTTCGACATCCACAAGTAGTGTATCTAGAGGTAAACTGTCTGGTAGAATAAAATACCGAATGTTATTGCCTCGAATACTCAATGTTTCCAACTGTACAGGCTCTCTGTTCTTCAGGGTCATTTTCACAGCTTTAAGGTGCGTATTCATGCTGACATCTACACCTAAAGGGGAGAAGCAGAACAATTACCAGCATGATAAGAAGGCAATCTACCTTGTGGAAATAACACCCTAGGGAGTTCTTAACTGCTATGTCACAGGTCAGTTCCTGTGACAACTGAATACACGCACAGTGGGGGAAATGCCAAATACACACACAGTGGGGGAAATGTCAAAAGAAATCAGTAATGTTCCCTTCACAACGGCTTTTCCTAGCCATAATGCTTCTGCACAGAGCTGAGTGCATGTACAGAACTGAACGCACTGGTGGTGTGGTTAAGTGACTCCTGTAATCTCAGCATTCAAGAGGCTGAGGCACGAGGAATGCACGTGTTCAAGGAAAGCCTGGACAACAAAGAAAGAAGCTATGTGCAGACCAAGGAGACGAGCTCAGCAAGCTATGAAGAGCCACGAGCCCACTACCTTCAGAACCCAATTCTTATCCCAGGATTGGATAGTGTTTGCAGTAAAATCCTCCCATTGTCCCCATAACTTCTTACCCTCTAGCATGCCACAGGTCTTTCTTCTTAAAGACCTATGGTATTTTTCCCATCACAGGTAATTTTCCCTATCACTAGGAACTCTTCCCCCACTTTCCTGAGACAAAGTCTATGTGCCCCAAGCTGGTCTCATACTTGTAATTCTCCTGCCCAAGTCTCTCAAGTGCTTGCTCTACAGGTACTCACCATCATACCCAGTTTAACACACCTATTTAGTTACTTAAAATGACTTTTTAGGGGCCAGAGACACGACTCAATGGTAAGTGTGCAAGGCTCTTAAAGAGAACCAAGTTGCTCTTGGAACTTGGAATCAGGAGGCTCAGAACTAATTGCCTGTAACTCCAGCTCCAGAGACCCAGTACCTCTGGCCTCCAAGGCCCCTGCACTCACATACATACAGAGTTCAAAAACAGTCTTAGGACAATGTATTAGGATGAGTATGGTTATATGGGAAGGCAGGTATCTGTGCGCTATGGTGCATGTCTAGAGATCAGGAACCACAACAATCAGTCCGCTCTTTCGTCTGTGTAGATCCTGAGGCATGGACTTGGCTGTCAGGCCTGGCAGCAGATGCCTGTACCAAACAGCTGAGCCGACACTCCCCCATCTTGTTTTCTGAGACGGAGTCTCTCAGAACTTGAATTACAGGATAGAAGTACCCAGCTTTGGGGAGCTGGGGTCTGAACTCAGGCTCTCAAGCTTGTATAGTGAGCACTTCACCAACTAGGTCATTTGTCTGGGTCCTTGTTATGTCTTTCTAAGTGGGAAGGATTTGTTTTTGTGGTGCCATGGACTGACTAAATCCAGGACCTCAAGCATTCTAGGCAACTGCTCTATCACCTTGTAATACGCCCTTAACTGAGCTTGTTTGTATATTTGTTTTTGTTCTGTTAGGCTGTCACTATGCAGACCAGAGTTGCCTCAAACTAAGGGTTCCGCTCCAGCCTTCTAAGTATTGGCATTACAAGTAAGAGCCAATGCCAGGCTCACCTTACTGCTCTTTTCTCTAAAAATTCACTACTACAAATCCTTTCTTTGCTGGGCAGGAGTGAAGCATGCCTTTTATTCTAGCAGAGGCAGGCCAATCTTACCGAGTCAAGGTCATCCTGTTGTACAAACCATGTTCCAGGACAAACAGCTATACTGAAAATCTGTAACAAACAAACAAACAGAACCGCCCCCCCCAAAAAAAAACACCCAATAACAAATGCTTTCTTCTTTTTCTCCGAAGAAGGAAGTTCTCTTCTTTCCTAGATAGTCTTAATACATTCCATCTCCCCTATATGCTTATGTGTATACATTCATATAAGATACAGAAACGTATGTTAGTGGTTTGTTTTGCTTTTGTATTACAGTTTTCATTGTTAGATTTGACAAGAAAAGGGGGGGGGGCGCAAACATGCCACTCTGGGGTTCGGGAATATAGCTCAGCTGGTAGCATACTTTCTTACATACATGAAGCCCTGGCTCCAATCCCTATTACTAAATAAAGAGGTGTGGTGGGCATGTCTGTAATATCAGCAGCCAAGAGCTAGAGGCACAAAACCAGAAGGCCATCTTCAAATATACACAGTGAGTTTGAGGTACATTCTAGGATACATAAACCCTACATCTAAATAAGGAGAACGAGGGAGGAGGAGGAGGAAGAAAGGAGAGGAGAGGACAAGATCTTTCCCAATGCTGTTCTAAAGAAAACAGACCAAATCCATCCTCAAGAAACTTTAAGGAGGGCAGCAACTGTATACGTCCTTAGATATGCAGACTGCGCATATCTAGAAACATAAACAGGCAGCTCCATTCACAATTAGCATTGAAAACTCCTAGAAAAGCCACAAAATGCCATCCCATTTTCTCCTGGTTTACTAAAACATTGGACCTACCTATTAAAAACTTAGACATCTACAAGTTCGGTATTTTAGAGAATAGAAACACATGTTAAGGGTTGGGGATTTAGCTCAGTGGTAGAGGGCTTGCCTAGCAAGCACAAGGCCCTGTCGGTCCCCAGCTCCGAAAAAAAAAAAAAAAAAAAAAAAAAAAAAGAAAAAAGGGGGGTTGGGGAAAAAAAAAAAAAAAAAAAAAAAAACACCAGCAAAGGGGAAAAAAAAAAAAAAAAAAAAAAAGAATTTAATTTAGGGATGAATGAGTCAAAAAAAAAAAAAAGATTTTTTTTTCTTTTAAATTTCGGGAGTTAAAGGGAAACAAAAAAAGAAAAACCTAAGGTAAAAATAATGAGAAAAAACAAAAGGGAAAAAAAAAAAAGAAAAAAAACAGAAACCACAAGAAAAAAAAAAAAAAAAAAAAAAAGAAACACATGTTAAGATACTATTTTTCCCCCTTCAATAACCACTTAAAAGAAAGTTTTAGGAGAAGATAATAAAGGATGAACAATGATAAAAATCAGTACATATGCACAAAAATACCATAGTAAAATATCATATATAATTAACATAGGCCAACAACAACTTACAGTCAAACATGAAACACAAGAGCAATAAAAATGCAAGTCTCAGATGTGTTTTGGAAGAAGCAACATTCTATACAGAACACATGCAAGCAAAAGGTATACAAGGCAAGAAAACAGGAGCAGCACCAGCAATTTGGTTTAGTTGCAGTGCAAGAATGTAAGAGGAGTCGGGCTGGAGAGAGGGCTCAGCAGGTAAAAGCACTGGCTGCTCTTCCAAAGGACCTGGGTTCAATTCCCAGCACCCACTTGGCAGCTCACAGCTCCAGGGTAACTCCAGATCCAGGGATCTGATAGCTCACACCGACATACATGCAGGCAAAACATTAATGTACATAAAATGTTTTAAAAAGATGAGGTTTAATTAAGTTCCATTCAGTAATTCAGACAAAAAGAATGAAACAAAAAGAACAATGCTCATTAAACAAACAAAAGGAAGAAAACAACAAACAAAAAACCTTAAACAAAAACATTTCAGAAACAGTCTTCTTACCTGTGATTGTTCCATGGACTTGTGTTCCATTCTTCAATTCAATGGTTACAGTTTCATGACTCAATTTCATCAAAAATCTATAAAAAGAAATAAAGTCCTGATTTTTTACCTTAACATTTTAAGTCTTTTGATGAAGTCGGTAGAGTAAAATTGCTAGAGATCAAAATCTTTAAAATGCTACAACAGTTCATATGGGGTCTGGATAGCTAACTCAGCAGTTCAGAGTACTCCCCTCTCTTGAGAGGACCCAGTTTGAGTCCCAGAACTCACACGAAAGCTCACAAACATTTGTTATCTTTGCTCCCAGAGGATCTGGAGGCCTACGCTGACCTTAGGCACCAGGCAAATTTGTGATGCATACATGCAGATAAAACATTCACACATAAAATAAACATCTTAGAAATAATTCTTCATAATAAATACACAGTGCTTAACTTTTTCTGAACCAAACTCATAAACTTATAAAGGAATGAAGAAATAAACTTTCATCTGGCATCTTTGGGCGTTACTGGATCACACTGGATGAAAAACTGTCCAACCTGCACCTCACAGGCTGCAGAGCACTCATAAGCTTACACCCGAGTCTGTTAACTTGGGTTGAGCCATAATCATAGCTGTCCTGAGCTTCCGACTACAGAACACTAGAAAGAGACTATTACAAAACAACCTTAAATGAAGATATTTGAAGATCCTAGAGTAGCACTAGGAGTGGTGGTGCATCTTTTAATTCCAGTGCTTGCTAGACAGGCAAATGGTTCTCTGTGAATTGGAGGCCAGCCTGTTTTACATAGTGACAGTGACACTGTCTCAACAAACAAAAGACCCTAGACTAATTTTCAGACACAAAAAGGAAATAAGAATTCTAATTGATAGCATAAGATTACATGGTAGAAATAAAGAACCTCTCTTTTCCTGCATTCTTGGTAAACCCACAAGCATACATGTAAGATTCTACTTTACACAAAGTAGGCTATTCTTTAATGGCATCAACAGTACTTGGAGCTTATTTAGCAGTTTACACTGGGGATAATTCCCTAAAAATAAATATTCCAAGAGCTAGATAGTAATCTACTATATGGAAATGTCAATTACCCCACTGTGAATGATGTTTTCAACTTTCTGCCGTTACAAACCCATTTATGCAGGCCCTCACCAGTAACAATTAACAATCTCCCAGTTTTCTATCTATGCAAAAAAAGAAAAAACGGTGGGGGAGGGGTGTTGGGAAGAAGCATAGCAAGACGGTATATGCACAGAGGGTAAGCACTTGCTGCTGCCAAGTCTGAGGATCCCAATAATGAGAACTGACTCCTCCTACGGGTCCTTTCATCTTTGTACACACAAACTTCCCCCATAAATAAATGCAACTATTTTTTTTGAGACAGGATTTCTCTGTGTAGCCTTGGCTGCCCTGGAATTCATCAGGATGGACTTGAATTTACATAGATGCTCGGGCCTCTGCCTCCTAATTTGTGGCACCCTCCACCCTGCACATAAGTATAATCTCAAAACCCAAACCAAATCAAACTATGGTAGTGCATCCTTTAATACAGATCTAGGGGGGCGGAGGCAGGAGGATCTCTGTGAATTCAAGGCCAGCCTGGTCTACACAGTGAGCACCAAGCCAACCAAGGAGCACACGCGCTTGCTCTCTCACCCCAAAACCAATCATTACCACTAACAAAATCAATTAATTGACTAAAATATCGAGCAGGGCCATCAAGTTGGCTCAGCAGGTAAAAAGTACTTGCTGTAAAGGCTGAGGACCTGAATTTTAATCCCTGAGACCCTGGTGGAAGGCAAAAACAAATTACCAAAAATTGTCTTATAACATACCTGTGCACGAGCACACACAAATAATAATTTACTTTCTAATGAGCAAAACCAAGAAAAATGTATGCTTGTAATCTAGCACTTGGGAAGCACTTTTAAAAGTGTCCAAAGGCATTCTGGTCAACTACAACAGGTCTTGACACAAGAAACTAAATATTTAAAAAAACTGGCTTAGATATTATATATCCTGCCCCAGACTTGGCCACAAGCCTGTAAGTTTGGAATTAATCAAACCAGCAAACAAGTCTCCACTTCCGACATAATCTATGCAATCAGGAGAAATTAACTTGTTACCTTTTGCCCCATCCAGAGACACTTTGTCTTTCCTGAGTCAGAAGCCTACATTAACGAGTTACATGCTTTGGTCGGTCAAAATTAAGGAGAACTTAATCTAAAACGTCTTGCAAATCGGCGTCGTTATTTGCAGATAAAACCATCCTACTTCTAAGTCCTCGTCACTGCAAGTGCTCCGACTCGCCACGAAAACGGAGGGACCACTGCTCCGTTTAAGTCGCCGGATGAGAAGTGGACAGAGACGGCTTGGCCCCTTCATTCCTGTAAGACCGGAGGGGGTTTGAACGCGCCGGTCCCTTGCCCAGGGTTCTGGGCGACGAGCAGGGCGCGGCGGGGCCCGGGCGCCGGAGGCCGTTAGCAGGCCGCGCGCACGCGGCTTTCCCGCCTCCCTGGGAGCACAGCGGCCCGGCCTCCTAAGCTGGCCCAAACTCTCTACCCGCGGCTCTCCCCCAGCCGGGTAACCCTCCTCACCTCACGAGCTTCATCCTAGCGGCGCAATCTCCCTTCTAGTCCAACTGTCCACGGAATTCAGGCTCCAAAGACCCACAGACTAGGGGTATGAATGGCCGGAAGAGCGCGCGGAGACCTGCGGATGCGCGACGAGAACGCGGAAGCCGCGCTGCCTTCCGGCCACCGGGAGAGCGACAGCGGCTCCTAGCGACGGGAGGAGCGCTTTGCGCCTTCGGAGAGCGGAAGGGCTGGTGGACTACACCTGCAGGAGTCGGAGACCACTTATGAATTTATTAAAACCAGTTGTGAAGGCCTGGAACTTTCACACGTCAAAGGAGGAAAAGTTCTGAGAGAAGCCCTCCAAGATCCGAGCCTAATCCTTGGGATCCACATGTTGGAAGCAGGGAAATCAATCCTGCAAGTTGTCTTTCGTTGGCTAAGCTAAGCCAATCAGATCTTTGGACAGAGTTTTAAATAAACCTTTCATTTTATATATAGTAAGTCCTTCGACTTAAAAAAAATCCAATTCCTTATTTGCAATAACCACACAGTTAAATTTAGTTACACAACATCACAATTGATATAATTACAAATATAGTGCAAATAATTTCCACTATCACAAGAAGTTTGGATAATATTAATTTATTATCATTTGATTCTAAAATGTATTATTTTTGGTCCTCAGGAGAATGTTGTGTCTGAAAGCAAGGGAATACAACTGCTTACTGTGCTCGCCAATATCTAGATTACTGTTTTCATAGAATATGCTTTTGTCACAAAACGACCCTGTTCCAATGTATGGGAACTGGTCCCACGGGTCAATGAGATCAAAGGAGGAGGCAGGGAAGCCCAGAATTGCAGTGTGCAGTTTATGGGTGACTTACAACAGATACATTGGCCTGGGCATCAGGAAAAGCACATAAGTCCTTGTGATTAGGGTTAGAAGGTATGTGGGCTATAAACAGGTGAAAATTATTTCAGAGCTAGGCATGGTGGTGCAAGTTTGGGGCCAGCATGCATCACCAGATTTCACCCAACTAAGAGTATTTCTTGTCTATTTCAAGCTAATGAGAGTCAGGTACATCCTTAGGCCAAGGTCTTGTCGTAAAGCTTCAGACAACTCGCTCGTGATTTGTCTATTTTATTCTGGGAAGCTGACCATGGTGACTCAGGGATAATTTTGATAGTTTCCACTCAAAATAATTTTAGTAATGTCAAGATAAATCTATAGTCCTTTATTTTATTTTATTCTTTAAATCTATAGTCCTTTATTGATATTCATGAACAATTAGATGCTTCTCTCCATTAAAACGTGCGCTTTATAAGGAAGGAGACCTTGTGCATATCACTCAATGCAGTAATGCCAATACTGAGCAACTGGTACTCTGACCCACAAATCCCCTTTCCACTTGGGGTCATCTTCCTTCTGACCCATCTCTTTCCCCCTCAGTAATAGAGGAATGTCTAACATCTCATAGTTCATTAAGCTCACTCTTCTTTTCAGATGTTTGTACATGTAATGTTATAATCTAGTTAAAACGTATTGTCAAATAGAGGAAACCTGTCCCCCCAAAAGAGAAAAGCCATTGTCTCTAGATGAATATCAAACACATTTTTCTTTTGTCTTTTCTTTTGTAGCTTGATATTTTTGTATGTTTCAAGGGTAAGGATGGACAGCAGGAAGAATACTGCTGCAGCCTTGAACTTTGTAAAATAATTCTCACTCTACTGCAGTACGAATATGTGCTCCGAAGGGAAGACAGCAACATGGGTGGAACAAAGTCCACGCTCTATTTGCTGCTACCCACAGGGTCAAGTCTGGAAGTGGGGTTTTGTGTCCTCTGTGAGTTGGCAGAGGTTTGTATGCTGCGGCAGTTTTACTGATCACAAAAAAAGAACAAGGAAATGAGAATGTGATGACTTGGGGGCAATGTACCCATTTAAAGAACTTGTTGTGATAAGCAAGTGCAGAAAACTACATCGTGAGCCGGAGATATAGTTCAGTTGGTCGTGTTTGTCTAGCAGGCAAAGGCTCTGTGTTCAGTCTCCAGCACAGCATAAACCAGATGTGGTAGTTGTCTTAGTTAGGGTTTTATTGCTGTGAACAGACACCATGACCAATATAAGTTTTATAAAGGACAACATTTAATTGGGGCTGGCTTACAGGTTCAGAGGTTCAGTCCATTATCATCAAGGCAGGAGTATGACAGCATTGCAGCATCCAGGCAGGCATGGTGCAGGAGGAGCTGAGTTCTACATCTTCACCCGAAGGAAGCCAGGAACAGAATGAGCATCCCCAGGCAGCTAGGAGGAGTGATACATTTCCTCCAACAAGGCCACGCCTTCTAATAGTGCCATTCCCTGGGCCAAGCATATGCAAACCATCACATTCCACTCCCTGGCTTCCATAGGGTTGTTTAAACACATGAGTCTAAGGAGGCCATACCTAAATACAACATAATAAAAAAGTATATTTAGTTCAACTTCCAAAGTTCCCATAGTCTATAGCAGTATTAGTAATGCTAAAAGTCCAAAGTTCAAAGTCTCTTCCAAGATCCATCCAATCACTTAACTGTAATCCCGCAGTTAAGACAGGCAACCAGCTGGGCAAACGTCAAACTCTGCCATCTCCATGTCTGATGTCAAAGTGGTCTTCGGATCTTCAACTCCTTTTTCATCTTTGTTGACTACAACAAACTTCTTTCTCCTGAGCTGGTTCCACTCCCTGTTAGCAGCTTTCCTCAGCAGATAGCCAGTGACTCTGGCATCTTTAACATCTTTGGGTCTCCAAGGCAGCTTCAATGTTACAGCTTGTTTCAATGTCTGGGATCCACACATGATCCTCCTAAGGGCTGGCTTCACTTCTGCAGCTCTGCCCTCTGTAGCAGTTTAACTGCAGGTTGATCCACACTACACTGTTGCTGTTGTTCTTAGTGATCATACCATAGTGCAGGAATCTCCAATACACTGGGGTCTTCCATTGCATCTAGGCTTCACCAATAGCCTCTCCTAGGCTCTCTTCATGGTGTCAAGCCTTAACTCCTTTGCCTGACCCCTTCAGTCCTGGGCCATCAATTGCAACTGAGGGTGCACTTTCACCAATGGCCTTCCAAGGCCTCTCACAGCGCCCAGCCTCAGCTGCTTTCCATGACCCTTTCATGCCTTCAAAACCAGTACCACCTGGGTGACTCTTACACATTACCAGGTCCAACCACAGCACGAGGTACAACCTTGGCATCTCTAGAACACAGCTCTCAAAAAATACTTCCCAGAAGATTTCACCTCAGTGAGGTTGATCTCCTCCTTAACTCCAGCTAAACAACATCAATTGTCCCAGGAGTCTCCTTTTCCTCTTGAATGTAAAGCCAGAGACACATGGCTGAAGTCTCTGGCTTCACATGTGTCCAGCTCGCAGGAGCTCGAACATGGCCCCTTTGTTCTATTACATTATCACTAGCTTCCTCTTTTCTAACTCCTTCACTGCCTAAACTTGGCTCTATAGATTTGTAGGACCCGATCAGCCCTATGTCTAGGAGGTCCCACTCACGAAAACATGGAGATGGAGATCGATGCAATAAACAAGAGGTTTAATGATCCAGTACACTGGGGTGACCCTGTAATCAGGACAGAAGCGACCCAGAAGAACAAAGTCCACACCCTTTATACTGTTTCAGGTATAGGCTTTAGGTTACAGCATGAGTTGGTTATTTCTCATTGGTAGGGCCTATTACCTTTTGAATTCATTGGTGGCTGCCTATTGTCCTTTGAATTCACTGGAGGCCCTTGGTGAGGAAATATCTTTGGTACGCAGAGGGGGTGATGAAGGACCCCAGATAAGGGCAGTTAGCTCGTTTCCTGGAACAGGGTGTAATCCTAAATTCCACCTGGTGTTTGCCTAAGGCAACCAACGTCCTTAAATTTGAATCTTACAGATTGACCTTGAACTCAGAGATCTGTATGCCTGTCTCCTGGGATTAAAGGTTTGTACTAAGTTTCCTGGAGCTAATTTAGCTGGGTGGGATCTTGCCACAAGGTCATTACTTCCTTAATTCAATTTAATAGCCTTGAGCACAGGATTCAGCTGCATTTTACTTCCGGGTGCCCCCTTTAATACTCTGAACCACGTTTTCTATTTTTCCTTTTTCAACTTCTCTTTTCTCATTAAAATGCTCTTCATGAGACTTAACCAGAGAACAAAATCTATGATGGGCGTTTCTGAGACTTTCTTTGTCAATTTAATTAATCTGAGTCTTGTTCACCTTAGCCTCAGGCCAACTCTTTCAGACAAGGGCAAAAAGCAGCCACATTCTTCGCCAAAATACCACAAAAACAGTCTTTCACATACTGAAAATTCTTCTCCTCTGAAACCTCTTGGTCCAGGCCTGCACAATTCAAATTACTCTCAGTAACAAAGACTTCCAAATTTCTACTAAGATAGCCCATTAAGCCCCATTTAAAGCATTCCACTGCTTTCCAAATCCAAAGTCCCAAAATTCACATTCTTCCAAACAAAAGCATGGTCTGGCCTATCACAGCAATACCCCAGCTCCTGGTACCAACTTCTGGTACCAACTTCTGTCTTAGTTAGGGTTTTATTGCTGTGAAAAGACACCATGACCAATGTAAGTTTTATAAAGGACAGCATTTAATTGGGGCTGGCTTACAGGTTCAGAGGTTCAGTCCATTATCATCAAGGCAGGAGTATGACAGCATTGCAGCATCCAGGCAGGCATGGTGCAGGAGGAGCTGAGTTCTACATCTTCACCCGAAGGAAGCCAGGAACAGAATGAACATCCTCAGGCAGCTAGGAGGAGGGTCTCCAAGCCCACCCTCACCGTGACACACTTCCTCCAACAAGGCCACACCTTCTAATACTGCTACTCCTTAAGCCAAGCATATGCAAACCATCACTGTAATATATGCCTGTAATCTCAGCACTCAGAAGATAGGAGCAGAAAGATCAGAAATTGAAGGTCATCTTCAGCTATACACTGAGTTCCATCCAGGGCAGCCTAAACTCCATGAAACCCCATCTAAATAATCAAAAACAAACAAGTCTGGGGTCATCAAGGAAAGCGAAGTGGGTAAAGGTTCCAGGCGGTAGAGATGCAGTTCTCAGTTCAGCCAGAGAACATGGGGGGTGGGGCGGGCACAGCTTTTGTTTCAATCGTGGGCAGATAGCAAAGTGAACCAATCAGAACTGTCTCCTAGGACTTTCATTCTATTTACATTAGTTTGCACAGAGATTAAGTAACCTCAGTCCAATTATCAGAAGAGCCTATCTATTTGAGAATGAATGCAGATAAGAAAAGGATGTAGCGTAAAAGGTTTGAGCACATTTCCCGGCCTTGAAGCTCTACCAATCCCTAAGCTCAAAATCCCACCCGTTCCAGAGCTTGCCCTAAGATCGGGACTTGAGATCCCACCAATCCCAAGCCTGGAAACCTCCACTCTGGAAATCTGCATCCCCAAGACACCTTTCTCTCCCAAGCAGAGGCAGCTACCCTCCTTTGTTCTTCTCAATCTCTTTCGTGAAGTTTGTTGTGTAGTGTGACTGTGTTATTTCTTGGCTCCCATTTGCCAGGGTACTTTCCCCTGAGAGCTCTAACACTCGCTGAGGCAGCAATTGAAACCTGTTGACACAGTTTGAGTCTTGGTTTTCAGTATGGCCTGAGGTCATCTGCTCACCAACAGTTTCCAGTTACAATAAAAAAAAAAAAAAAAAAAAAAAAAGACTTTTAAAATGTTGCTTATGTTTCAGGTAGATTTCTAATCATTTCAAATTGTTGAGAGCTGGCCAATTTTTAAATTTGATTAATAAACATTTTTTCTTGCTTTTAAGAAAAAATACAATTTTATTTGGCTATGTGACAGGGAAAGTTATATTAGAATACTTTCCCCAGGGATACACCAAACATTCATCTACTCACCTCAGACTGGGAACCCTTGGAGACTAAAGTATGGATATCTCCCAGATCCAATTTAGTGGATCAATGTGTTTTACTGGGGCTACTTACAGAAATGTGGGTGAGGGGTCACTTACATGACCTGAGAATGACACAAAGACAAAGCCCACGCAGCATGGGTGAAAACTCACTATCTAGGAACCTGGAATACACAGGTTGGAGAGTGTCTTTTCCAGGTGCCTCAGCTGGACTAAACCTGTGGTGATTTTAAAGAAAATGGCTCCCATAGGTCAATAGGGAGTGGCATTATTAGAGGTGAGGCCTTGTTGGAATAGGTGTGGCCTTGTATGAGGAAGTGTGTCAGTGTGGGGGTAAGCTTTGAGGTCTCATATGCTCAAGCTATACTCAGCTCGTGTCTCCTGCTGCTTGTGGATCAAGATATAGAACTCTCAGCTCTTTCTTCAGCACCATGTCTGCCTGCATGCCATCATGCTTCTTGCCATGATAATAATGGACTAAGCATGTGAAACTGTAAGCCAGCCCAGTTAAATGTTTTTCTTTATAAGAGATGCCATGATCATGGTGTCTCTTTACAGCAATAAAATTCTAAGATAAAAACCTCTACCAGGAAGCTCATCTAATTTCTATATCCTCCAAGTAGCTGGTTCATCAGTCTCAGAGTCTTCTTCTGTAGCTCAGCTTGTCTGAGAATATTTTTTTGCAGCTTGGCTCTGCCCTTCTGGAGAGACACTCAGCTTTTACTACTTAATCTGGCAGGGAAGGGGCCTAGTGAATCTAGTCAGTTTCAGGGACTTCCTGAAGCTATTTTGAATTGTTTACCTTCTTGCTTAAGGAGCTTACTGCAGGATGGTTTGTTTTAATCTAGAAGGAAACTGTTACACCATAGGGAATGCAAGGGCACATGTATGGAAAACAGAACAAATTGTTGAAGTGGTTATCTCTCTCTATCTTGTATAGGGATCAATTCAGGTGTCAGACTTGGTAGCAAGCTCTTCCACTTACCTG
Organism: Rattus rattus; assembly: GCF_011064425.1. Taxonomy (NCBI): domain Eukaryota; kingdom Metazoa; phylum Chordata; class Mammalia; order Rodentia; family Muridae; genus Rattus; species Rattus rattus. Next base: position 33,503,908 of record NC_046168.1, read on the forward strand.
CTGAGCCATCTTTCTGGACCACTTGTTGTAGTTGTTAGCATTTTGTCTAAGGTCTGCCCCACAGTTACCTGGCAATAGCCAGGTGTTCTGGACTCTTGCTTTTGCCTTCTCCCCTCCCCCTGCCCCTTTCCACCCTCTCCCCGTGCTCATGGCCAGCCTCTACTCCTCTACTCTCTCTTTCTGCCTTTTTCTGTCTCTACTACTCTCTCACCCGCCCCATGCCTTGAATAAATTCTATTCTATACTATACTGTTGTGTGGGTGGTCCCCTCAGCATGGACCCACCGAGGCCCCCCCCATACCTGACTACACATTCATAAAACATATCCCCCCTCTTTATCTTTTTATAACCACATCACTCATGTTGTACAATGCAATCCTCTGAGCAAAAGTATAGCCACCATCTTCAGCAGATGAGCTGAACCTAATTCCAAGAGTCTTTCACCCTCCACTGTGCTTATTGACTGTAGATCTCCCTATATAAAAAGAGGGGTAGGGCCCCAAATCAGAATTCAGCAGCTCCTCCCAGCCATTGTATACAATTCAGCTCTAGTTGTATGTGGTTGTGTGGGGAAGGAAGTGCTAGAGTATATAGGCAAAGAAGGATAACTGGAGTTGGGGATCCATCTGTGAGGGTTTGGGAAAGCCATTGTCCATGTTGGTCAGGTCTTTAAATGCAGCTGCAGTGAGTGACCTCTTATTCATGCTCTGTATCTGTACTGGCTAGTTTTGTGTGTCAACTTGACACAGGCTGGAGTTATCACAGAAAAAGGAGCATCAGTTGTGGAAATAACCTTCATGATATCGAGCTATAAGGCATTTTCTCAACTAGTGATCAAGTGGGGAGGACCCAGCCCATTATGGGTGGTGCCGTCCCTGGGCTGGTGGTCTTGAGTTCTATAAGAGAGCAAGCTGAGAGAGCCAGGAGAAGCCAGCTTCCTGACCTGCTTCAGTTCCAGTCCTGACTTCCTTTGGTGATGAAACAGCAACATGGAAGTGTAAGCTGAATAAACCCTTTCCTCCCCAATTTGCTTCTTGGTCATGATGTTTGTGCAGGAATAGAAACCCTAAGACGGTATCTAATCCCAAGAAACTTCATTGGTTTTCCAGGATGAACTTTGGTGGAATTGTCCTTTGATTTGCTGTTGGGAATCTTATGAAGAAGTAGACCAAAACAAGTTTTTTCATTGCACATTTAAGTAACTGGATATAAATATATACATATAATGTATACTATATGTATATGTTCATATGTTTATATGAACATCTACAATAAACAGATTATTAGTTAAATTTTAAATTACTTTTTGAGGGGAGGTTTCAAGTTCTCCCTCTGTAGCCCAGGCCAGCCTAGAACCCATAATCTTTCTGTTTCTCCCATGCTCTTTTATTGTTAATCCCAAATATCTGAGGAGAAAGACATCCAACAGAAAGCATCAGGGCCAAATTAATTAAAGCAAGCTTTTAAAATTCAAGTTTATGGGCTGCCTTCCCCTAAGGTGGAATTTTAAAAGTCAGGTGAATATGAGGAGGACAAGGTTTTTATAACTCAGGGGTAGGAGGTTGCAGGCAAAATAAGCCAGGTACCAGGAGCAGCATGTGAGCATGACAAGTTAGACATAAACAACCCCCTGAAACAAAAGCATGAGTGCAAGGTGGGCATAGCAACGATAGTCATAGCAGCCTTTGAAGCTACCATAGGTTTGCAAGATGCTTATAAACAACTTTTTGAAACAAGGACATGGTTGCCCTTCCCTGGAACAGGTACTGCAGAATCATTCGTAGTTGAGGTTACAGGTGGGACCTAGTCCAGTCCTTGAGAAACAGGTTTAATCATAAAGAAGATCGGGCCTAGCTTACCTTTACTTTAAGATGGTTCTTTGCCTCTTTCAAGTCTATCATGGAAGCAGGATGATTCACCAATATAATTCCTGGCTTCAAAAATAAGTAATATGATTTCAAAAGGTCTGACAGGGATTTTAAAGCTAACAGAGCAGGATACAGGCCTTACTTAGAAGGCCTACTTTGTAAAGAGTGTGTATGTGTGTGTGCAAAGTTAGTGAGGATAAACTGAGTTACCCAACTAAGAAAACCTCACTAGTTGTCCACGAATCATAAAGTGAAGAGAAACGTTAGTTGGGCCATTTCCTATATGCCATTAAGGCATAAATCTGGAGCCTGGGCATGAAGGCTCAGAACTTAGGAAGTGGACACAGGACGATCTGAAAGTCAAGGTCATTCTAAGCTACATAGAAATTGAGAGGTCACATTAAACTCCGTCTCAGAAAAACTAAAACTACTTTTGGTTTTCTTTGGATGTTTCTAAGTGGCAGTCTGAATATTACCTTCATTAAAATACCCTACAGTTTTGTTCAGGCTCTTAGCTCTCAGTTATAAAACACTTGTTTAAAAAAAAAGGGTGAATTCTTATGTGCTTTAGTGTAGTTTGGACTAAAGAGAATGGATATTGAATCCTGCCCCTTTTCTTTACATTGGCCCCTATTAAAGATCAAAAGATAAGGCTCTCAGATCCCACAGAAAGTGCTGGAACCTGTAGAAAATTTGGGACCTCAGTGAGTTTATTTTAAAGGGGTTTTACAAATTTATTAGAATTTTCATTTATGTGTGTGAGGGTGCATATGCAATGGCTGGCATGTATAAGTCAGAGGACAATTTGCGGGATTTCTCTTTCTTCTTCTACCATGGGGCTTACAGGGGTCGAATTCAGCTGTAATATTTGGCCGCAAGCACTTTCACTCTCTAAGCCATCTATCTAACAGGCCCCAAAGTGGGTGTGTGACTCGAGAAGACCGCGTGGACCAGCCGCTTCCAACAGGGGGCGCTGCCCCCTCCCCGTAAAGCGCCCACCCGCGGAGGCGCGCACGCGAGGCCTCCCACCGCGCCTGCGCTGAGTGTGGACGCCAGATTATCCTTTACCCGACGCCCAGCTGTCGCGGCCCGAGTGAAAATTGCGTGACACGCAGAGAGCGTGGCGGCCATCTTCGTCTTCTGGGCGCGTCAGCTGAGCGGCTTGGGGCCGAAGACAAGCGCCGCGCAAGCGCACCCACGACGGCCTCAGGTAACTCCCATCTGACGGGAGAGGCGTCGCCGCCGCCGGAAGTTTGGTGTTTGTGCCGCGGGGCGGCGACGGCCGCCGCAGAAGCAGCTGAGTGTCTCCGGGTACCCGGATGTGAGGCGACCTGTGGGCTGCAGGAGGACCCCCGGCCGCGCAGCAGGAAGGTACGTGAGCACCCCCCCACGGTCCTGCGTCTTCGCCACCCTCTCCCAGCCCTCGCGGAGAGCGGACCGCTGTTCTTCCCTCCCGCCCTCAGTGTCGCGCTGCCGCACACCTCTTCCTCGTGTGTCCCGGCTTCTCGTACCCCCAGGAACCAGCTGGGCGGCTCGCAGACGCTGGCGCCCGGGGTGGGCGGCTGCGCGTCACCTGCCGCTGCTGGCCGGCTGTCACAGCTAGTGAGGAGCTGGGTTTCTCGGACGGCTGGAGGTGGCGCACAGCTATGGCGATTGCAAACAGCCTGCGCTCTGACCCGCAGGTAGCCAGGGCCTGGTCCCCGCCTCCGCCTCTCTCCTTCCGTCTGTCTTCCTTCCGCCGTCTCTCCCCTGCCTCCCGCAGTAGCCAGGCTGCGGCCCCTGAGCCTCCTGCTGACCCGCCCTGAAGCCCTAAGGCCCAGCAACGTGCCGGGCGGAATGTGGGTGATCCCGGCTCCTGGTCTTCATCTTGGGAGGGGAGCGATGTCTGGCGTCCCCATTTCACGAAATAATGCAGGCTCGAGATGGGAACTGGAGGACAGGTAGAAATAGATCCTTTGAGGGCTCCAGGGAAGTTTCGTATCGGTAGGGAGATACGAGCGGAAGTGAATTGGGTCTTAGATTATAGCAAGCTTTTTATTCTGCAGAAGTAGAGTTGCATGTCTGTGTCACCAAAAGTCCGAAAATCGGATCTCCGCACTCTGCGGCTAAGTGGAGCCTTGTGAAAATTAGACCCGTACAGAATTTTGTCACGGGTGGTGGTAGGCGGGGGAGTAGGAAATACAGGAAGATGGAAGAAGTCAGCTGAAATGAGTTTCTTGTAGGAAGAAGCAATGGCAGCTTATAATACCTAAGTGGTATTACAAATTACAAAACAGTTTTTCCCCTCTTTCCGCTTTTCAGAGACTCACCTTGTAATCCAGGCTGCCCTGGAACTCAGATCCACCTGCCTCCCAGAATTGGGATTAATGGCTAGTGCCGCTAATGCACCGCACAAAACTGTATCTTACTTAGTAAAATATAAGATGTGACTTCTCCCCCAATCTAAACAGTTTTTGAAAAGTAGTAATAAGGGGCCGAGACCGACAAGCCAAGTTTGATCTCTGATCATGTGGAAGGAGAGAACGGACTTGAAGGCTCGGGGGTCTGCAATATACATACACATAAATAAGTAAATATAGGAATGGACCACGTGGTAGGGTTCTGTTTATATTGCTCAACATGAACAAAGCCCTAGGTTCAGTCTCTAGGACCAAAAATTAGGTTTCAGTTGTGTTAGTTAAGACTTCAGTGAACTAAGCTGTATTTGATTTCTGATTGTGTTTTACATAGGGTACTAACATGAATTTTGTTTCTTAATTTGAAAAAAACTAAAATTTTCACTGAGACTTTCATGAACAAAACAAAATGAAAGTGTTTAATTTGGAAGCTCCCAATTCAGATCTTTAGTATCTGAGGAACCAAAATTGTAGACACACTGTCCCTCTTTTTGAAAGACACACTATTACTCTAAGGCCAGGGCATTAGAATTATAGTTCTTTGAACAAAATTGTTCTGGCTTTTTAGCTTTTAAGCACCATATTGTTTTACCTTGTTCAGTTTCTGTTGTTTGTTTTCTTTCTTTTTTTTTGAGACAGGGTTTCTCTGTGTAGACTAGGCTGGCCTTGAACTGTGAGACCCTCCTGCCTTGGCCTCCTGAGCACCGTGATGAAAGACATGTGCCACCACACCTGGCAGCAATATGATTTTGTGATGAACAAAAATTTGCAAGTTGATTAGAATGTTATATAGTTATTTCATTATTATATTTTCAAACATTTAATAGATTTCTCGCATATTTACTTCTTACACTTTATTATTCCCCTGCCACTCGTTCTCAACTAGTCCCCTCTTATTGTCATGACATGGGGTGAGGGTGGGGATACCAATGAGTTTAGTTAGGGTATTTTATGGGATCACAACTTTAAAGAGTGCTTAGACTCAGAAGAAAATGTCTCTCCCTCCACCAGCCATTAACTAACTGCCTGTATGTAGATCTTCAGGGAAGGATGAGGCCTCTTGAATATTCCCCTATTGCCCTCAAATTTATTTTATTTTATTAATAATATCTGTACTACCATGCAAGGGTTTTGCACCTCCATTTTAATTGATAAATTATGCTTCATAGAAAGGACACTAAAGGTGAATACAATTAACTCCCTTTCCCAGATGGTCTTTTTTTTGACTTGGTAAAAAATCAAAACTCAAGAGTTGATTATATTTGCTCTAAAAAATGAAAGTGACTAGGGTTGCATAATTCAAAATAATGTTTTCGGGTTGGGGATTTAGCTCAGTGGTAGAGTGCTTGCCTAGCAAGCACAAGGCCCTGGGTTCAGTCCCCAGCTTCAACCAAAAAAAAAAAAAAAAAAAAACCCAAAAAAAACAAAATAATGTTTTCTTATAATAATTGAGTATTTTTCCCATGACTTTTATTAGGAGATTATGCTTTCCAGAGTTCATTGAATAACCTTTACTGATAGTAATAAATTTAGATAATAGACACTAATTAGTAATACCATAGGTTAATTCATTAAATAATTTTGTTTTGAAGTCTAGGCTTTTCTTGCATATGTACATGAATCAGTGAAAATTCTTTCGTTGTATATTTACTAAAATTTTGTTTTACTACTATAATTCTAGTTGGTAGCAAAGGATTGTTCTCACTCATGATTTGCTTTTTTTTTTTTAACCGTTTGATGGTTTTATTTATATAATGAATTTTAGTCATATTCACCTCTCATTCTCCCCCTCTTCGTTGACACTCTTCTCAGAGTCCCCCTTCTACTTTTCTGTCTGTGTTTGTGTGTGGCCTCTATGAATTTCATTAAAGTTTGTTGACTTAGAGGGGTTGGGGATTTATTCAGTGGAGCAAGGACAACTTATAGTGTCTTTTCTGCTTGGGAGAGGGTGGCAGCTATAATGCTTGGTGGTATGAATGTTTGAAGATAGCCAGATTCATTCTGATCCTGTAGGGGAAACCTCAAGGAGTAAATAAAAATAAGATAATGTAAAGGTTTTCTCCCTCTTAGTGTTTTAAAGGTAAGGTCTCCTGTAGCTCAGATTGGTCTTAAAGTACAACTGCTTTCACCTCTCAAGTGGTGAGAAAGGCATCATGGCATCCCTGTGTTCTCCCCAACCCCTCTTTTCTTAGCAGTGACTGGGTCTCACTCCATGGTGCTGGTTGGCTTCTCTCTCTGGAGTACTATGTATGAAAGACAACAACTGGCCTTTTCTTTTTCTTCTTCTTCTCCACTACCTCCTTTTCCTCTTCCTCCCCCTCATGTGCCCCCTCCTATTTCATAGGTTCTATTTCATGTGTGACCCAGGCCTCTCAAATGCTGGGATTACAGGTGTGTGCCATCATTTGTGGCTAATGTTCTTCTGATTTCAGAATCCCTTCATCCTCTTAAAAATTATGTGTGATCCTAAATAGCTCTTTTTGTTTGTTTGCTTGTTTTTTCGAGACAGGGTTTCTCTGTGTAGCTTTGACTGCCCTGGAACTCACTCTGTAAACCAGGCTGGCCTTGAACTCAGAGATCTGCCTGCTTCTGCCTCGAAAGTTCTGGAATGAAAGATATTCACCACCATTATCTGGCTCTTCTGTAGGATTTTAAATAGCTTTTGCCAATACTGTTATATGTGTTACAGTTATTGTGTTATAGATAAGTATATTCATTCAAATGTATAGTAATGCCTGAATTAAAAGTTAATATAAGGAGCTAGAGAGATGGCTGAGTGGTTAAAACACTTGTTGCATGCTCTTGCAAAGGACCTTGGTTCAGTTCCCAGCATCCACATGGTGGCTCACAGCAATCCCTAACTAGTTGCAGGGAATCTGATACCCCCTTCTGAACTCATGGACACCAGAGATACACATGGGGGATGGACATACATAACATACAGGCAAACACTCATACACATTCAAAGCAGTTAGTATAAATAGCATCTTTAATGATACACAGCAGGACTCCGAATTACTTTGCTACAGAATGGCAGTTGTAATTGCCTTAGTGTTTGACTTAGCAGAATACAACTGTATTGTCCTGTGAGCTTCTGTATCCACTTCAGGTAGCAATTTCTGGTTGACATTTTTTTTTTTATATATTTTTTTTTGGTTCTTTTTTTCGGAGCTGGGGACCGAACCCAGGGCCTTGCGCTTCTTAGGTAAGCGCTCTAACCACTGAGCTAAGTCCCCAGCCTCTGGTTGACATTTATGAAGAAAATCCAGTTTCACATCAATATATTGAGAGAGATTTTAATAACTTTTAGATAAAAGTCCCAAACTTTCTAAACTCTTTATACTCATTAATCATTGGTCTCTTTTATACTTTTTTTTTTTTTTAACTTTTTTTTTTCAGAGCTGGGGACCAAACCCAGAGCCTTGCGCTTGCTAGGCAAGTGCTCTACCACTGAGCTAAATACCCAACCCCTATACTTGTTTTTTAACTTTATTTTTTATTTTTGTCTCTTTTTAGTGAGGTGTTACTGTTGTTGCTCAGGCTGGCTTAGCCTTGAATTCTTGGACTCGAAGGGATCCTTTTGCCTCAGTTTCCTTGGGTAGGGAAACTTGAAGTTTTTTATTTTTATTTATTTATTGTCTTTTTATATTTTATATTTTGTTGTGCTTGTTTGGAACCCAAGACCTTGTACATGTCTGGCAAGTGGTTTTCTACTGAGTTCCATTTCAGGACTAGTGTGTTTTCTCTGTGTTGTGTGTATAGCCTGTTGATTTATAATCATCTTTAAAAAAATTATACTTAGCAGTTTATGTACTTGCTATTTCTAAAGGCTTTCAAAATTCTATTTTGGAAACCCAGTGTACACACCTGTAATAGTAACACTTGGGAGGCAGAGGCAAGGAAGCATGAAGGCCAGTCTAGTTACATAGCAACTTTATCTAAAAAAATCTGACTTGGCATTGCTACTGTTTTTTTTCTTCAGTATTTTGGAACTATTTTGGGTATTTTTGCTTAAATAAATGTTATATTTGTTTGCCGTTGCTGTGATTAAGTTCTCTTAATTTTTTATGAATTACTAAATTTTTTTTTTCTTTTTTGAAGCAGAGTTTCTCTGTGTAGGCCTAGCTATTCTGGAACTCACTCTGTAGACCAGGCTGGCTTCAAACTCAGAGACCAGCCTGTTGCCTCTCAACTGCTGGGATTAAAGGCGGGTGCCATCACCCCCGACTCTCCACGCCCTTCTAGTTACTAAATACCTAAGCTTAGTGAGTGAGTGGAGAAAGGGCAGAGTATCATGAGTTGATTGACAGTTGTTTAAGTTGACATTATGTATGATACCAGAAAGTTTTGTCAATGTAGCTCAGCGGTAGTGTCTGTTTAGCATGCGTGAGGCTCACATTTTTTGGTATTTTTTGGTAGGTGCACACACACGCACATGATGATTATGTAGGTATGGAGTGAATTTTCTTGAGACTTCCACTTTTAATGTGGGTTTCAAGCAGCTAGGCTTTTGTGGCAAATATTTTTACCTGCTGAACCATCTTGACAGCCCTTGGGGGCATTTTTGAACATGAAAGAATCTTAAATTATAAGAGTTCATTGGCAAATTACACAGATTCAAATAAAGAAGAGATGACTGCAGTACTAGAGCTTGTAACAGAAAGACAGAAACTGGGGTTGGGGATTTAGCTCAGTGGTTAGAGCGCTTGCCTAGGAAGTGCAAGGCCCTGGGTTCGGTCCCCAGCCCAAAAAAAAAAAAAACCAAAAAAAAAAAAAAAAAAAAAAAGAAAGACAGAAACTACTGAACGTTCTGCTTTGTCCGAAAGACAACAGGCCGTATAAACCTGAATGGACTTCAGGAAGCACAGGGTTGTGGAGTACTATAGTACCACAACTCTGGGAATTGGCTTACTCAGATAGTAGGTGTTTTATAATTGTTAATCTTTTTTGTCTCAATTAGGTGAATTTGCCTCTCTGACATTTGACAGTATCTGGACATTTTGACAATAGTGGGAAAAGGGAGGCTGTTGGCATTTAGGGGGTATAGGCCATGGAGACTGCTTCTGAACACCCTCTATTCATACAGACAGCTCTTCACAACAGGGCCTTTATCTAGTCTAAAAATGTTAATAGTGACCGACTTGATAAACCCGGAGAGCGAGTGAGCAAGCGAGTGCGATGTTGTATGTATGGAGGTCAGGGAAATCAGTTCTCTAGTTCCACAATGTGGCTTTTGGGATCAAAGTGAGGTCAGGCCTTAGGCTTGGTATCAAATGCCTGTGTGTATGTAATAAAACATTTAAGTAGCTATGTAATGTAAAGTAACCTTTTCTCATACTCCCAACACTGGTCCATAGTTTGTTTTCCCAGAAGTTAGCCATCACTAATGCTTCATACGTAAACGTGGTTCTGTGTGTTTCTTCCTCCCTTTAACTGCATGATGTTCACCCCAGTTTACCTTGCCTTTTGGTTTAATTATGTTTCTCGGCTGTTGGAGCCTGTCAGTTTTAGCTTAGTTGTTGAATAGCTTTATCAGTATATTCACTTATTTTTTTGAATTTGATTTTCTGAAAAAAATTAAATTTTATGCATTTTAATAAGTCATTTGTGGAAATCAACAAGATAAAGAACATTTCCATTATCCCTCAAATTACATAATTTCTCCCTAACATTTACCTCTTGGCAGTAATTCATCTGCTTTCTGACTGTACAAAACTTGATTTTTCTATAATTTCATGAAGAGTAGACTCTTAAAATATGTTTGTGTATAGCTTCTGCTACTCAGCATGGTTATTATGTTCCTTTTGTTTACTAGGTGGTTGTCTACAGTAGTGATACACAACTTTTGTCTCCCCCACATGACTTCTGGGTTGTTTCTCAGGTACTTTGGTGGTGGTTTCAGATTTTGAATATGGTACATGAAGCTATTTTGAAGATTTTTGAACCAGTCTTTATTGTGAACTCTTGTGGAATGTTAAGGATCTTCCTGCCTAAGCTTTGTTAGCATAATGAAGATTTTCTTTCTTTCCTCCTCTTCCTCCTCCTCTTCCTCCTTTCAAATAACTTTACATTTAGGTCTTTGACCAACCTGAAATTACTTTTGTGAGTGGTCTGAGGGAATAAGATGGTGATGGTGATGATGATGACGATGACGATGTTCTTGTTCTCATTTTCCTCCCTCTACTGCTGCTTCTTGTCTGTCCAGTGTTAGCACTGTTTGTTGAAGACTCGTTTCCATTGGTTTGTTCTATTGAAAATAGATCCAATCCTAGTGTAGTGGCATAGGCCTGTAATCACAACTCTTAGAAAGTTGAGGCAGGGTTGATGAGCTCAGGGCAGCTTTATAGTGAGACCCTGTTGGAGGGGTGAGAATGAAATATGTGTGGATCTGCTTGTTCATTCTGTTTTTCTTTTTTTTCCAAGACAAAGTTTCTTTGTGTATCCATGTCTATCCTGGCACTCACTCTGAGAGATGCCACCTGCCTCTGCCCTCTTATGCTTGGATTAAAAGTGTGTGCCACCACTGCCTGGCTCCAGTCTCTCTCTTTTTTCCCTGTGTCCCTGACAGTGTAGCATTGATTTATAGTAAGCTTGGGAATGTGTTGTCAATGTTTCAGTTTGTGTGTATGTGTTTGTATAGAGGACACTACTGGAGATTGAATTTAGGATCTCACATACACGCTAGGCAGGTAGGACTTTGCCTTTTTATTTTTAAAAATATTTATTTTTATGTGTATGGGTGTTTACTTGTGTATATGTATATGTGCTGTGTATGTGTCTGGTGTCCATGGAGGCCAGAAGAGAGCGTAAGAGCTCCTGACACTGGAGTCACAGGTGGTTTCAAGTAGTCTAGTAGATGATGGGAACTGAACAGGTCTTCTGCAAGAGTAGCAAATGCTCCTTACTGCTGAACCAACGTCCAGCTCTAAGTCAGTGTCTCCCTCTCCCGCTTTCTCTTGGCTTTTTGAGACAGGGTTTCTCTGTGTAGCCCTGGCTGTCCTGGAACTCCTATGATATATATATATATTCTATATCTTCTCATTTTTTTCTTCATCCCCTTCATCCCCTCTTCCCTCCTTTCCCTGTGAAATTAGATAGGAAAGAAAGATACAGGAAAGAAAAAGGAAGAGAAAAAGAGATCCCTGAATCCAGCTCCCATACTTTGCTTCCTCTCTGACCAGGACCTTTAATAACTTAACCCACCTTTAAATAACAAACATCCATGACCCAGTGAATGACCAAAAACACCCACCCCATCTCTTAGGAATGGGGCATTGTTCTTTAAAATTGTTTCCTGTTGTCTGGGAACATCATCTCCCTTTGGGGGCCCTAAGAAAATTGGGATATTGGCCAGTCTTAAGAAAGCCAGTTGCAGCATTTGCTAAGTTCTTTGTGGTATGAAAGCAGGGCCTGACTGAAGTCCTGACTGAAACAGTCTGAGAGGCCAGGACAAATGGGCTTTTTAGCCATTTTGTTAGTTTGATGAAATGGCTATTGAGGCAGTCTGAGGTTGGATGAAGCAGAATGCTGTTATGCCTTAGCATCTTAGCATTCTCAAAGATGAATTTTGCCAGGGCTGTTTTAACTTCAGTTGTGTCTGGTTGTTTTTCTCTGTGAACATATAAACTTTCAAAAGTAATAACACTTCTGCCTTGTATGGAATGTGTGGTGTGTACAGTTCAGCTAAAGATGATTCTCTGCTCTTTGAGCAGGTAAGGCATCTGTCTTTCTTCAAGTTAGTTTGGACTGTAACCAAACTGTAATATAAATTTTCATTCATGCCATTTGAAAGGATGACATGATAAGTCATCTGTAGCCAACAAGATTTATTGGCTATGCTTAGTTGAAGTTCTGGCTGGAGACATTCATGTTTCAGTTTCAGAGCTGTTCCTATGTAAAGGGATCAGTACAATATGTTACCCGCATTGTTGTTCTTTTTGGTTTCATTCTTTATGTGTGCAGCCTAGATCTTCAGGTGGCCTCCCTGGTCAAATCTAATCTTTATTAATTTGGATAAAATCTATAGCTTTTCTTCTCTTGGAACAAAGACAAAACCTCTTCCCCAAATGCAACACATTTCCTGCCTTTCATTCTGAAGTTAGGACATCCTTAAAATAGATGGGCTGTTCTAATTTAGCACTTTTCCACAATCCAGTGTCTCTTAGCTACTGTTGTTTTTTGTTCATTAGCAATTTAAAAAATTTAAAGTCAATAAAGCACTGTGTAATCTATGTCTGGGGTGGTCTCTGTTCTCCCTTTTTGTTTTTAAGCATCTCCTTTAATGTAAGATTAGATCTCTATAATTGCTGTAGGACTGTGAGATGCACCAGTGACATGTTTCATGCCATAATGTCTAGAGTACTGCTATATTCTAGTGAATACGTGTGCCAAAGCACCATTAGCTTCAGTCTATAAAGGCATTTCCAAGATCTGAGAATCAGAGTTTACAGAATTCAAGACAGAAGTTCTTTGGAATTCTGAACTGTATTAACTGTATATTAACATATGTACATATTTAAAAATTTTAAAACTCTACAAAATGAAACATATAAGCTGTTGCATAACATTGTTTTAAGGTGACTTCATTGAACAGAATCTGTATTTTTTTTTTTTTCCGGAGCTGGGGACCGAACCCAGGGCCTTGCCCTCTGCATTCTCGAATGAAAGACCATGCACACATGCCAGTTGATTTTAAATGCCTTGACTAGCTCAAAGACTGGACAGTTCTAATCCTCCCCGAAGCTAGCACACATTTCCCTCCTATAAACCTGGCTTAACACCACCCTCTAATTCTATATTTTATCTTTGTTGCCCTGGCTCCTTCTGGGGGGCTCCCTAGTCTTTACTGCCCAAGACACTCTCCAGGGAGGGGGAGGAAGCATTTCTTCTCGCCTACATTTAGGATGGTCTTCCTTTTGTAGCTCTAAATCTGCTCCGTCTCCCTCCTAATTATGGCAACTCTCTCTCTCCTTCCTTTCTCCCAGTTTCTAGCCTGCACAAATCTAAAGGTCCCACCTCAGTCTATCTGCCCAGCCATTGGTTGTTGGCTCTTTATTGATTGATCAAAAACCAATTGGGAACAAGGACCTTCAGTGTTCGGACGGATTTTAGGAGCTAGATTAATTCAAAGCATTAGAACCAATCCCTAACAAGGAAGGATATATAAAATTGTAATTGTTACTGAAAAAATAGTTACTCATGTGTTGAATAAATGAAATAAAGTCATATGGGATCCAGATGCATTGTCATTGTTTATCTCTCCATTTTTTAACACAGAAAATATTTTTCTTCAGAGACTTTCTCCGTATGACTTTTTTTTAGCACTTTATTTATAATGTATAAGTACACTGTAGCTGTCTTCAGGGACACCAGAAGAGGGCATCAGATCTCATTACAGATGGTTGTGAGACACCATGTGGTTGCTGGTATTTGAACTCAGGACCTCTGGAAGAGTAGTCATTTCTCTTAACCACTGAGCCATCTCCAGCTCATGTATGTTTTTTCTATATTCAGTTTCTCTCTTCAGCATTTAGCACATTTTCAAAGATACTTAACTTGGTCAGAAGCTTTTGTCTGGATTTGGACTTCTTCTGAGGGTTGTCTCTGGTGCTCCTTCTGCTGTTCAGTTAGCACCTGGTGTTGGCAGCTGGCTCTTCCCCAGGTCCCTGCAGCTTGGTCCAGCAGGCTGCCTCACTAGTTCTGCCTTGTGTTGGTCATGGTTAGACTTCTCTCCCACCACAGCTCAGCTTCAGGTTTTCACCCATACTACAATGGGCTGGGCCAGTGGTGACCAGACTGAGGATGCAGTGGGCTGGGATTGGGCTGCTGTTTTTTCTATGTGCTGTGGCTTGAATAGCACCTTATGCTGAGCAGACAGAGCACTGGCTTTCTAGAGCTGAGTGTTCACCTGGGGCCATGCCCTGAGGTTCTGTTCCTTCATACCCATTACTCACAGGCCTCTACTCTCTACAGGAATTAAGCTGTTCTACTCTCACAGAGCAGCCTGCCCACCCCAACAGAGCAATGTGCTCAGACTGTACCTGCCTTCAAATGTATGAGAAGAGGGCATCGGATTCCATTATAGATGATTGTGAGTCACCATGTGGTTGCTTGGAATTGAATTCAGAAAAGAGCAGTTGGTGCTCTTAATGGCGGAACCATATCTCCAGCCCAACCTTGGATTTTTGAGCTTCCTGTTTCCACTTCTCAATTCTAATGCATATACCACCAAGATGCGTACATCTTTAGAAAAAAAAGTTTTAAGCTGGCATGGTGATGTTCACCTTTAATCCCAGGATTCCTGAGGTAGTTAACTGTGAGTTCCTACTACACAGAATTACTTGACGTGGTGATTTGAATAAGAATGGTCCCCAGGGGCTTATAATGGATACCCAATGAGAAGCAGAACTCTGATAGGATTATAAGGATTATGAGGTATGTCCTTGATAGAGGAGGTGTGTCACTGGGGGTGAACCTTGAAGTTTCAAGAACCCATTCTAAGGCAGTCTATCTTTGCCTGAGAATCAGGATGTAGCTCTCAGCTACTGCTCTAGCACCTGCCTATATGCAGCCATACTCCCTGCCATGAGGATAATAGACTAAGCCTCCGAAAATATAAGCAAGCCCCAGTATAAATTCTACCTTTTGTAAGAGTTGTTTTGTTCATGTGTCACTTCAAAGCAGTAGAACAATGATTACAACACATGGTGAGACTGTCTAAAATAATATAATATAAATTTATTTATATTAAAATAATGAATTGAAAATAAAACTTAAAGTTAGGCTGTCACTTTATTTTATTCTATAATTGTCATCAATGATATAGTCAATGTTATGGTGATATTTATTGGTGTAGTTAGTCTATGTTGTAGACTTTGATTTTTTCAAATCCTATTTTAATATGAATTCTTATTTTAACCTCCTTTCTAGCCCACCAGAGGTAGTAGAAAAGAAGGGTTATTAGGATACTGGGTAAGTGGACCTGTTTGAAATTGTTCTTTGAAGTAGATCTAATCTTCATTGTCGGGAAAACAGCAGTTCAGTTCACAGGAATCAGCAGCAGCAGTTTGATGCACTCAGAAACACTTCATGATTATTACCAGCACTCCAGTTCAGCAGTGTCAGGATAGCAAACATGAATCAGCAGTGGTTGCATGACCTAACAGAAATAGCCAGGCCTCTGCTGAATTGGCACAAGTTAGCAGGGGTGGCCAGGACCAATAGGGATGCCAGTAAAAGTTCTCTACTGTAGCTCTCTCATTGAAGCAATGAAGCGAAGATCCAGTGAAGATGAAGATGCAAGACCAAGAATCAAAGTGTTGCAAAGCTAGCTGTGCATGCCTCCTCACCGTCTGTGGAATCCTGTTTATACTCTCTCCAAACATCACTTGTCCTCCCTCAGGTCTTGCCTCACCACTCACCACACAAGTCTGTCTTAGCAGAACTACACATGAGTCTGTATCAGTTGACATCAACCTTTTTTTTTTTTTTTTTTTTTTTTTTTTGGTACATTTTTCTCTATGGGGCCGCAAAAACTGGAGCTTAGCAACACAAGTAAGGCAAACGAATACATGTGTGTCTTTAGTGAAGAACCCATCATGCTTCCTTTCATGTGTGTTTGCTTTAGCAAAACATTCTTTCACTCGTGTTGGCTTCAGCAGAACATCATTTGACATAACTGACTTTCCAAAGAATCCAGAAGTTTCCACTTCACTATGTTGATATGGTATTGAAACTAATGTGATTTTATGCTTCTATGCATTTATGTAGGTATATTTGTAAATTCCTAGAAATAAAATTCTTTGTAATCTGCTATTTATTTTTGTCTCTATGTATATCTGTATACATGTTTATATGTGTATGGGCATGTATTTGTGGATACCAGAGGTATTTTCCCCCTTCTTTTTAGAGACAAGGTCTTACCAAGTAGCCCTAGGTAGCCTGGAACTAGCTATGTGTAGATCAGGATGGCCTTGAATTTTCAGTGCTCAGTCTGCTTCTTCTTTCCAAGTGCTAGGATTAAAGGCATATGTAGCCATGTCTGACCATACTTTTTGTTGACCTATCTGAAAATATCTTTATTAACTCTTTAGGTAAAATGTACTTAAAGCATAATTTTCTTTCAGCATTTTGAAGGATTTTGCGTTTTCTTGCTTGTAATGTTGACATCAAAACAGTTAATTGTAATTCTGATTATTGTTGTTGTTGTTAGTTTTTCAAGACAGGGACTTATATTGCTCTGGCTGATCTGCAACTTACTTTGTAGACCAAGCAGCCTTGAACTCAGAGATCCGCCTGCTTGTGCCTCCTGAGTGCTGAGATTAAAAGGATACACTAACCATGCCTGGCTTCCATGGGTGGTTCTTTAGTGGGTTTATGTAACTACTTTATTTTTTTAAGAATTATTTAGTCATTTTAAATTCATGTACATGTGAGCATGTGTGCACATATTTTAAGGTCAGAGAACATTGGATCCTCTTGACCTGGACTTAGAGATGGTTGTGAGCTACCTGGTGTGGATGCTGGAAACCAAACCTGGGTTTTTTGCGAGAGCAATAAGTACTCTTAGCCATTGGGTCATCTTAACCATTGCCTTTAGTCCTTTCATTTTAATATTCTATTTCTGTTTGTTAATTTATTATTTGAGACAGTTTCCTGTAAACAGAGGATGGCCTTGATCATCCTGCCTTCATTTCCCAAGTACTGAGACAAGTACAGATTTGATTTTATGAGGTGATGGAGATCAAAGTCCTGCAGGGTTTTTTTGTACATTTTTTTTTCTTTTTCTTTTTTTTTGGAGCTGGGGACCGAACCCAGGGCCTTGAGCTTGCTAGGCGAGCGCTCTACCACTGAGCTAAATCCCCAACCCCTTTTTTTGTACATTCTAAGCAATCACTCTACCAAATGATCTGTATTTTTAGCTCTTAATTTTTTATTTTACTTTATTTGCTATTTTAGTATTTTTCATCTAGCTCATAGATTTTCTTACCCTTTACCACTCAATGTTTTAATTAAGCTAGCTTTAGTTATGTGATTAATACATATATGTATGTAGGTTTTCTTCATATAATTGTATTAGTTTAATCCATTTTGTTGCATGTCGCTTTTTGCTACCCTGCCTTAACTGTGTGAATGGGCCCCTGCTACCAGCCCCCTCCCAGCTTCCCTTGAGTCCATGGATAAAAGACACAAGGCACACAGTTGTTCAATTTCAACTTGCCTTCTTGGCACAATTCCTGGGTGCTACTATCCCGCTTGGAAAAAATATACCCTTATCATTACTTTTAGCTCCACACCTCCCATCTGCCCTAAACTTTAGTGCCTAGTCCCATCTAGCCCCTGCTAAACGCCACTGACCACTTGCCTGTAGGAGTGGTCTATGTGGCCACTCTGTTCTGAGATCTCATATGGTTCTTTAACCCTTCTCCATCAGAGGCATGGTGGAACTCTGTCTCTTTTGTGTCTTCTCCCTTTTCCTCCAGGAACCCAGAAGTCCCACCTATACCTTCCATCCAGCAATTGGCCCATGGCTTTCTTTACTGACAGATCAAGAAGCAATTGGGGAACAGGACCTTACCATCATAAGCGCCCCTACACCATTTAATGTTTACATTGTAAATTTTTTTTTTTTGTATTTTAAAACTTTTTTTTTCACAATATATAATGGATGTATATTCTAATAGATTTATGTACCAGAGTGTACTTCAAGGTAGAAATCATGAAATTAAATGTTCTGTATAAAATGAGCTGTGGTGAGTTATTAGTCTAATGGTCAGGGTAGAATTGGGATTATAGGATGTTATTTGATTGATCAGAGATTAGTGGATGAATACATTGTTATCTTTTTAAATATTTTAATTATTTTTTAGGTGCTGTATAATGTGTTAAGAAGAGGTTATAAGGAATGCTTTTATCAGATTTTCTTGAGTTATGGTGGCTGAAACATCATTTCTATCTTGTGGGAAAAGAACTGTAAGTAAATCTCAGGGGAAAAGTTTTTTTTTTTTTTTTTTTTTTTTTTTTTTTTCTTTTTTTTTGGGGCTGGGGACCCAACCCAGGGCCTTTTGCTTGCTTGGGAAGCGCGCTTCCCCTGTGCTAAACCCCCACCCCGGGAAAAGGTTTTTTTTAAGTATTATTTATATATTTTTAATAAGATAAGATGTTATTGGAGACTATATTTAGGAAAGATGGCTCAGTGGTTTAGAATACTTGTTGCCCTTGCAGAGGACCTGGGTTCAAAGTCTTGCACCTACACATGACTCAATCATCTAAATCATGAGTACCTCCAGTTCCTAGATCCAACATCCCTTTCCGATCTCTGTGGGTACCAAGCATGCATGTGGTGCACATATATTCAGGTAAAATATTCTTGCACTTAAAATAAATCTAAGTTAATAGAAAAATATATTCGGGAGACTTAATTGTTATTCAAAAGAATATAGTCTAAAAGGAGGAGTTAAAATTTATTTAAATTGAGGTGTATTTCTGAATAGTATTATTGATCTGTTTTTTGGATTATATAAAACTTAATGTTTATTATCTTTTAATTTTTCAGAAATGGCAGCACAAAAGGAAATCTATATTAATAGAGTACTTTACTAAGCGAAGGAGAGTAAATAGAAGCCACAAACCAACAAACTTGGCAAACAAGGAAAGAAACCTGTTAGCCATAAGACATGTTACAAATTCATCAACGTCCAGTAGCTGTAGACTTCAGAAGAAAAAACTTTTCAGAAATTTTGTCAAAGCAGACAGGTCAGTGATAAATAACTCCTCTAGTAATAGGGTTAGGCCGGAAACTAATCGTAATTAAAACAAATTGATCTGAATGAAGTTTTTTCATTAAAAAATAAAAACTTCTGAAAATATTAAGTTAGAGTTTTCTTCAGATTTTCATTTCCCTATCCAGCAGAAAGCAAATATCTTTCAACATTCATGCTAGCTTTTCTCATGTCTTAGAAATTGCCAAGAGCAACCTTACTTGAAACAACCTGGTATTTTTGTTGGAAATGTACATCAGTATAAGTTAAAGTCTATTTTTAAAAGATCTACTCCTTAGTGATAATACTAAGTACTTAGCATCTGCATCTACCTGGACACAGTCCTCAAAAACTCTTCAGAAAGAAAGACATTACTCAGGAATAATGTCCATTCAGGAGAAATCAAAAGAAAATTCCTCCAAAGTTATTAAAGAAAGTGAAGATGAGAATTTAGAACAAGAAATCGAAGGTTCTCAAAACAGCCTAGCAAAGAAATCAGGCTCCAAGGAAGCTGGAAAGTCAGCGGTTAGATTTTCCAACAAAAGTAAAGTAAATCAGTCTGAAATTGGAACACGAATGAGTACAAGGTCAGCATCATGTTCAGCTGATAAAAATGCTACTAACTCCATTAATAAAAATATGGTATCTGTGAAGGGACAATCACAAGAATCTTTAAAAAAGAAGAAATTATGTCAGGAAAAATTATCATTTGGAACCTTCAAAGGGAGTGAGCAACTTAACCGCAGATCACAAAGACTACAGCAATTAACGGAGTCTTTAACTAGGTCTTTGCGCAGTAGAGAGATTCAGGGTCAAATTCAAACAGTAAAACAGAATTTGCAACCAGCAAGAAGAGAACAGTGTAACAGTACTCAAAGTAAATGTAATAAAGTAAATCAAAAGCATGTGAAAAGAAAAGTGCTTGAAATAAAGTCTGATTGTAAGGAGGACAGACATTCAGTTACAAATGAAGTAATAAATTCTCCCAAAGGAAAGAAGCGCAAAGTACAGCATCAGACAACTTCTACTTGTAGTTCTCAGTGCATCCAAGGATCTGAAAAATGTCTCCAGAAGACTATTAGAAAAGAAGAAACAAAACATGTGCCTGTAACTGCTGAGATTAGAAAACTAAAACAGCTACTTCAGTGGTCTCTAAAAGGAATGAACTGAGGAAATCAGCTCATACACAAGTGAGTGCTAGCACAAAGTTTCCCCAAATCCCACTGCCGTTAGTGCCTGAACACAGTGTTGACCATGAGTTGGAGCAAGCTGGAAAGAGCAAAAGAGGCAGCATTCTCCAACTTTGTGAAGAGATTGCTGGAGAAATTGAATCAGACACTGTAGAGGTAAAAAAGGAATCCTGTGTGGAAAGTGTAAAGGAGGAGAAGCCTGCAGAAGTAAAATTGGAAGAGACTGATGCTGAAAGACAAACACTCCATCAGAAAGAAACAAACCAGGACGTGCAGTGCAATCGTTTCTTTCCCAGTAGGAAAACAAAGCCTGTGAAATGTGTACTAAATGGAATAAATAGTTCAACTAAGAAGAACTCCAACTGGACTAAAATTAAACTCTCAAAATTTAACTCTGTGCAGCAACATAAATTGGACTCTCAAGTGTCTCCTAAGTTGAGCTTATTACAAACTTGTTTGTCACCACCAGTTTTAGAAATGCCTCATCCAGTGTCTCAAAGTACGTTCTTAGAGATGAAACCGCATGGTACTGTAACTTGCCAACAAGATAAAATGAAAGGAATTAAATCTGAAGACGTTAAAATTAATAATATTGCAATTGAAATTAATAAAGCCACAAAAAGGGCTCCTGGAAATTGTAATTTGGATAATCATATTAAACCCTCTTCTGACTCATCATTGGATAATCAGATGAAACATTCTTGTGAGTCAGCACCAGATCAGGTAATCATCTTTATCATGTGTAGTAGAGGGGCCAGGTGCTTTCTACATACTTATTTATTAAGTATTTGAAACACACCTTTTCTCAGTACTTTCTAAAATTGTTAATGCGGCCTTACAGTGATGAAACTGAGCAACTGAGAATGTTTCACCTTTATGGTATGCTTCTCCCCCATTTGTTTTTTATGGAAATAACTGAAATGCTAGCCTTTAAATTTAACACACAGATGAAGGTTTCTTTCTTTTTTTTTTCGGAGCTGGGGAGTTTCTTCCTTTTTTTAATGAATTATAGCAACAGAAAGCGTATCTGTTAGTGGTTTAAAACCTAGAACTTAATGCCATGTTATTGCATGCACGCAGCCATAGGTGGCAGAGGCATGTGGCTGCACAGAAAAACCCTCCCTTGAAAAACAGTAAGTAAATCTAGAACTTAGAATTTGTGTGGGATGGGGATGTAGCTTGAGGGCAAACATGAGTCTTCTCCCCACTCCTACTCCCACCCCTCCCCCCAAAAGAAGAAAAACCCTAAGATTTATTTTAAATGAATGCTTTTTTGTTGATTTGTATGGCGATTTCTTACAGTTGGCAAGGGAAATTTCTAAAGGCATAAATCATTAGTTTACAAGAAGAACTATTAGTGTTACTATTTTTTTTTAATTAGTGCTGAGGATCAAACCAAAGTGAGTCTTATATAAGCTTGGCAGTCCTTATTACCACTATATCTATAAAATTAGGAATTAATCAAAAAATAATTAAAAAACAACTCTATGTCTGCAATATCTAATGCTTACCATGAGAAATTATTTTTAATATTTATAAAAAAGGGTAAAGCTTTTCCTTTCTGTGGAATGCCGATTAAAAATTTCTCATGTGGATTCAGCCAGTGGTTTGAGGAGACGAACCTTCTACCTTAGACCATGGCCAAGTTCATCCATAACTTTTCGGAGAAGGCACCGTCGAAGGTAGCCACTGCCATGACTTACTCAAAGCCTCTATTGGCCACATTTTGGCATTACGCCAAGGTTGAGCTGGTTCCCCCAACCCCTGGTGAAATCCCTACAGTTATTCAGTGTGAAAAATATAATTCACAGTGCCAAAGCTGGTGGCTTCAAACACCTTACAGTTAAGGAAGCCATGCTGAACGGTTTGGTGGCCACTGAGGTGTGGATGTGGCTTTACATCATAGGCAAACGTGGCATTGTTGGCTATGATATTTGAAGACCAATCTTTAACTTCTGATTTGAGTTCTTATATGAATGTTCTTGGACCATGTGTAATGAGATTGCTATCTGAATAAAATGATAGCTGTGGAAAAAAAATTTCTCATGTGTAGAATTAGGGTGCTCTCTATAATACAAGTGAATTTATAGTGTTTAATTTTATGAGAAAACTGAGAGCAGAATGTGAAATAAGTTATGTTTGGTGATATATTTTAGGGCTGGTATATAAATATTCTAATCTTTAGCACAGAGTTCCTCATAAACCATACCCTAATATCCTGAATGTTAGAAAAATCATATGAGCAAAAATGTCATTGTTAGTAGATATAAGTTGCTTTAAAGTTTTCAGAATGGTTAAAATTCATTTTAGGGACACAGGGGTTATGAGCTATGAAATAAGATTGGATTTATGTGGAAGCTGTGAAAGTCAGTGTCCATTATTGTTGATTGAAAACCAAAGTGAACTTAAAGAGCACAGATACCAGTTGGTGCTTCTAGATTGAATTATGAATGAGAATGAAAGCATGAGTTAAAAGATGATCATTCCAAATGTGTAATAGAGAATGGCAGCAATCAAAGTAAGCAGTGAGTAGTGCTGTGAGCAAATTGTTCGCTGTGGATGTAGTTTAATGGTGGACTGCTTGCCTAGCATATAATACACTGGGGCTAGTTCCAGATCCAATGTCATCCTTTGGATTAAGCTGTGCTACAAGTAATATTTACACATTGCTTGTCTTGTCCAATACCAATCTTAGTGACAGTACTGAGTGTATGCAGATCTTCATTGTAAGAACAGTCCTAGACACTTGTTGATGTGTTAACATTTGTATGTTTTGAAATTCTTGAATATTTATTGAATTTAATAGCAGTAAATTAATAGAATTTAATATCTACTACTCAGAAAATGAGGATTAAAAAAACAAACAAACTACTTCTGATTTTTTTTTTTTTAAAGTAAACCGAACTGGATCTGGGGGCAGAGCCCCGAAATCCTAGCTTCTTGGAAAGCAAGGCAGGAGGATGGATTTGTTCTAGGCCTCTCTTTAGTTAAATATGCTTCCTGAACTCTTCGGATTTTATGTATACATGTACGAAGAATACTTAGCTTTGTGTGTATTTTAAATTTTATATAAATAGTATTTACTAAATGCTATTTATGTGAAACTTCTTGAATTTTGTTTTGAACAGTCAGCATTTGATTCATGAGTATTAATAACTGCAAAAGAATTTGTTATCAGTTTGGTTTTTTCTTTAATAATAATTTTTAGATTGTATTGTTTTTTTAACATGAGCAGTTTACTTATTATCATAATGTGATTAAGAAAAGTGGTAGTCACCATTGCATTTCAGAGCACGTCTTAGTACCTGCTGCATCCAGGGCTCTGTATGGAAGAGAATATGTTTCCTGCTTTACAGAATTTATATTGTAGCATTTACTAAGAGATTTTTCATACCTGTATAACCCTTATAGTTTTTTGTTTTATTTTTTGGTGTTTTTTTGTTTTTTGAAACAAGCTTTCTTTGTGTAATCTTTGCTGTCCTGGAACTCACTATGTAGACCAGCCTGGTCTCAAACTCAAGAGATCTGCCTGTCTCTGCCTCCCAAATGCTGGGATTGAAGGCATGTACCACCATAGCCTGGCCCTCTAGTATTTTTTGTTTAATGAATATTGCTTCTTTAGTATGCTAAGGAAAGAATCATAAATCTGTCACAATCTATATTATAAATTGTTATTCAGATAAGAAAAGTGAAGCTTGACTTGAGTGACTTAACTTAAATGATTGAGTGATGGTTGGCTTCAGAGCTCATCCAGATTTGGGGTTGGGATACAACAATTTAGTGACAAAGTGTATGCTAGCATGCACAAGGACATAGGTTCAGTTCTTAGTACTGAGTCAAAATTCAGACAGGTTTATATTTATAGAGTAAGGGAATGTAAACAAACTTTTAATTATTCAGATCTGAAAATTTCCTTTTTTTTTTTTTTTTTTCTTTTTTTCGGAGCTGGGGACCGAACCCAGGGCCTTGCGCTCGCTAGGCAAGCGCTCTATCGCTGAGCCAAATCCCCAACCCCGAAAATTTCCTTTTTAAAATAAAATTAAAAACAAGAGTCTCACTGTATAGCCCTAGTTGGCCTGGAACTTACTTTGTAGATCAGGCCTTGAACTCATGGGAATCTATTTGCCTCTGTCTTCCTCAAGTACTAGGATTAAAGGTATGTGCATCACATCCAGGTCTTCCATTTTTTTAATTTTAATTTTAATTTTATTGTATGTGCATTGGTATTTTGTCTGCATGTGTCTGGGTGAGGTTATTGAATCTTCTGGAACTGGAGTTATAGACAGTTGTGAACTGCCATGTGGGTGCTGGGAATTGAACTCAGGTTCTCTGGAAGAGCAGCCAGTGCTCTTAATCACTGAGCCATCTCTCCAGTTCTTCCATTTTTAAGAGATTTACATTCATTCATTCATTCATTCATTCATTCATTCATTCATTCATTATGTGTGTCTTTGTAGTGAGTGTATGTGTGCAGGTACCTGGGAGGTATAAAGAGGGAATGAGAGCCCCATGATCTGGAGTCAGTGGTGAGCCACAGGACATGGGTTATATGAACTACACTCAGATTCTCTGGGAGCGCAGCAAGCACTCTAAAACTGCGGAGTTACCTCTCTAGCCCCATTCCCCCTATTTTTAATGTGTATATATGTATGTTTACATATGTATGGACATGTGGAGGTCTGTGATTGGTGTTGAAAATCATCCTGAGTTACTCTTCTACTTTATTCAATGAGTGAGGTCTCAATCAAATCCAGTCTGTTCAGTTGGTTTTACTAAGCAGATTGCTCTGGGGAATCTTCCTGTCTCTGCCTCTGGGAGGTTAGAATTATCTCTATGCCATTTCCCTGTGGCATTTAAGAAGCTATGGCAGTCTAAACTTGGTCTTCATATTTCCTCAACAAAGACTTTAACTACGGAGCCATTTCCTTAGTTTCAGATAAGAATTTTAAAGCTTGGTTATCTTAAATCAATTTACATTAGTAGAAGGAAGAATCACCAATAATGTGATGGTTCTCATTAAAATTTTTTCAGTATAATTGACTTTTGGGAGAGAAGTGTGAGGTTGACTTGAGACATGGGGTCCTGCCATGTAGCCCACACCAGCCTTGAACTCAGAATCCTTCTGCTTTAGCCTTCTGGGTGTGTGCTAGGATGGTAGCCAAGTGCCACCACACTTGTTTCTTGCTTTTACTTTTATTTTTAAAAACCAAGTAGTGTTACAGGCTGCAGAGCCAAGCAGCTGAGAATGCATACTGCTCTTGGAGAAGAACTGAGCTTGGTTCCCAGCATCCACATCTGTATGCTCACAACTGGCAGCTTGAGGGGAATCTGACACCTTTTTCTGTACTGCATTGGCTCTAACACTCAATGTGGACCCTCCAAAAACACACCCATACACACCACTACATGCCCCTCCCACCCCCAAAAGTAGTTTTACATGTTCATTGTAATAATTACAGAGATTCAAAGTTGATTCTATATTCTTGTTACTAATGGGCTATCTGCTTTGATAAAGTTATGAATTGAAGGTTCTTGGTAATAAAAAGATAATTATATGTTTTTTAAAAAGAGTTGTCGATGAGTAAAATGATTAAAATAGAAAGTGTGAGAAAGTAGATGATTATAGTAATTGGGAAAATTTGGGGAAGGTATCATGAAAGACGTTAATTTTTAAGTTATATGTTGAAATCATTAATAGAGCAGAAAGAAACAGAGAAATTAATTTTAATATATTTTACTTAGTTTATTACATAAAAATACTGTCATTTTAACATGTTTATGTGGGTGTGTACAGTTCAGACTTGAACTCTGAGCAAAAGCATAGAGCTAGATGACTGTAGACGATAATTTAATTTTTTTAAATTTTGTTTTGGTGCTTTGAGGTGTAGCCTTTGCTGACCTAGAATTCCCTATGTAGCCTAGGATGGCCTTGAACTAACTGCTGCTGACCTCTCTGCCTCCTGAGTGCTGGGATTAAAGATCCAGTGAGATGTTTTAAATTTATCATGGAATTAATGGTAACTGATGCTAAGAGGGTAAACTGTGGCAGGATCATGGATGTGGACGTAGTGGTATATCTGTAAGGGTTACTCCAATGACTTAGCTTAAGAACATTTTTAGCAGACACAATTTGCTGAAAATGATTAGGGTAAGTTCCAGAGGTTGACTTAAGATTGTTGAAATTCTATGTGTTCAGAATTTCAGCATATGTTCAGCGTCAGAGGTGGAGACTAATCCACTAGAAAACACTGCTGCTGTCTCAACTCTTCTCAGTCAAGCTAGGATTGATGGGGACAGAAAATTTCCAGGTAATACTTTGAGATTTTTATTTGAATTTACAGTGGTCAGTGCCATAGTACTGTTAGAGAACATTTTTGTGGGAAACAGGCTTGTTGACCATCTATATTTTTAAAAATAGGTTTATTTTACTTTTATTTATGTATCACTTTGCATCACATGTATGTATATGTCCTGGAAGAAGGCAGCAGATCCCCTGAACTAGACCTTGCAGTGAGTGATGGGAACTGAACTTATATCCTCTGCAAAAACATTGAGTGTTTTTAGCCAGTGAGTCATCTCTAGCCCTTACTATGGCTTTTAAATTTGGTTATCATTAATTCTATCATTAATTGCTTCTATTGACTGGTTTGTGGCAGTACCTAAATGCTATCTTTGGCCTGCCTACGGCAAATTCTTTGGTTTCTATAGCTCTTACTTTGATTTTCTCTAGAGAAGTGCTCTCTAAATTGCTTAAGCTGGGTATATCCTCTGACTTTATATGTTATTTGTGCTTTACCACTGTGTGTTTTTCCCTTTAATCCTCAGTACTCATTGAGTCTGTCTTTGAATTAAAGATTTAATTATGCTTCAGGTTTTCAATTTATACTGTTCAAAATGCCTTATTTTTAATAACTCGTGATTTTTAATATTAGAGGAACTGTTGGATGGGTATTGCTCACCTATGCTTACATGAAGCAACAGAGGATCTAGAGCTCTCTGTGTTATTTCCTCTAAAGGAAGGATACACTTGAAGTAGGATGCTGTGGTCAGGAACTTGTAGCTGTTACTGAGTGCCTGCAGTTTACTCAAGTAGTGGATGGATGAGTGTAATACAATTATGGGAAATGCATTTATATAAAAATAAAGTACCTTTATTGAATTTAATTACTTATATAGTTAAGATTCTAAAAAAAAACATTTTAAACAAAATGTTTTCATTTATTTCCATAGAGTTTAATAATTGTTAAATGATTTCTGAAATTACAAGATAAACTGAATCTACTAGATCTCTTTGCTGGTCCTTAGTCTGAGTTTGTATCATACAGAACTTTCTGCTTCTTTTTGAAAAGTAATTTCTAAAAGGGAGATTCTAATTTTATTAGATGTTTTATTTTAAATTTCAGATAAATTTTGGGATTTTAATTATTATCATTTCCCCTTTTTCTTTCTTCTCTCCAACTCTCCTATATGCCCCTTCATGCCCCCTTTCACATTCATGGCTACTTTTACTAAAATAAAGTAACTTTTTGGGGCTGGAGGGATGGCTCATTGGTTAAGAACACTTGCAGAGAACCTAGGTTTGGTTCTCAGCAACCACATGGCGACTTACAACTATCTGTCTATAACTCTAGCTCAAGGGGTCTAATATCTTCTCCTGTCCTCTTTGGTCACTGCATGTATATGGTACACTTACATATATACATATACGTGCACTCATTAACACAAAATAAATCTTAAAGAAACTTTAGTGTAATAAATGCTTAATTAAAAATGATTCTGGCTGGGGGGTTGGGGATTTAGCTCAGTGGTTAGAGCGCTTGCCTAGGAAGCGCAAGGCCCTGGGTTCGGTCCCCAGCTCCGAAAAAAAAAGAACCAAAAAAAAAAAAAAAGAAAAGAAAAAGAAAAAAAAAAAAAATGATTCTGGCCAAGTATCATGATGCATGCCTTTAGTCCCAGCACTTGAAAGGCAGAGGTGGGTGAATCTGATTTCCAGGCCAGTCAGGGGGTGGGGGAGGGGGAGAGAGGAGAGAGAGAGAGAGAGAGAGAGAGAGAGAGAGAGAGAGAGAGAGAGAGAGAGAGTGTGTGTGTGTGTGTGTTTTCTTCCAGTAGAATGAGAGCTATTAAAATGTTTAAGATAATGTACTGGAGAGATGGCTCAGTAGTTAAGAGCAAGAACACTGGCTGCTCTTCCTAGAGGACCCAGGTTCAATTACCAGCACTTGCCTAGTGGCTTACAACTATCTGTAACTCCAGTCCCATGGGATCTTATGTTCTCTTCTGGTCTTGAAGGCATAGGCATATTTGTAGGCATGAAATGCACATTCATTTATTTAAAAATAAATGAGTATTTTTAAACTTTTTGCTATACAATCCATGTGCTTTATTAAATGACAGGTTCAGCTCCTAATCAGCAGCACAGTATACTCAGTAATGAAGCATCTATCAACAGAAAGAACAGGTAAGTTACCACTGTAATTTAGGGCATTAGTTCTTAGAGAGACTTACTATAAAATGTTAACGCTGGTAATCTTCACTTTTTTTGTTGCTATTAATTGTTTTCTTCTTTTTGTTTTTGTTTTATTTTGTTTTTGAGATAGGGTTTCTCTGTGTAGCCTTGTCTGACTTGGAACTTCTTCTGTAGACCAGGCTGGCCTCAATTTAGGGCTCCACCTTCCTCTGCCCCTAGTGCTGGGATTAAAGGTGGGGCTACCACTACCCTTGAACTTTTTCTATACCTATTCATGTAGTAGCTTTATTTCTTTTTGTCTCTAAAGGTAATGTACTCTGAGTCTATTTGTTTCACTCCCTACCATATCTAAGTTTTACATTTGGATTTTGTAGGCATAAATGTTTTGCAGCCTACTTTTAATAAGGGTCAACCTCTCCTCTAGCCCACCACCCAGCAGAAGGTAATGGAAGAGAAAGTTATTAGGATATGGGGGAAGTGGACCTGTTCAGCAATAGTTCTTTGGAGGTGAGCTTGATTTTCTTGGGCAGCAGTTTAGTCCCATAGCGAACAACAAATATGAATCAGCAGCCACAAACCAGTCCTCTAAGCAGGCAGACACCCGGCACGAACTAGCAGCTACAGTCTAGTCCTTTCAGCCAGCAGACACTAGGCAGCTGTAGTTCAATCTTGAAGAAATTGACAGGCTCACCAAGCAGCCTAAAGCAAGGCTGTAGAGGTGGCAAGTGGCCACAGGAACCTCACGAGCAGTTCTTGGAGTTTCTCTCAATGGCAGAGTCACCACAAGTTGAGTTCAACAATGGTATGTAAGGAGAACCAATACATGTATGTCTTTAGCAAAGTATAGTGAGGCGGAGCAAACCAAAGCCTAGTGTTCATCTCCCATTGTCTGTGGGGTGGTATTTATACTCCATCATAGATCCTTTCACTTCCTTTCATGTGCTTGCTATGTCAAAACATCCTTTCAGCTGTGTGCCCCAGCAAAACATCATTTGACATAATCAATTTTCCAAAGACCTAGAAGTTTCCACTTAAGGATTTCTTCAGAGTTTTTCTTTCTTTCTTTTTTTTTTAATCTCTTCAGCAGCTGTCTACTTAATGGACACTGTGCTCAATTGATTTATTCAGTGAAGACATAATGTCTTTGCCATTTGGAATAAATCCCTACCTATCAGATGTAGTCTACATTTACACACTTTCACCATTTTTCTGATTCATGCTGCTGGTAACAGTGTTTAATTAAGAAAGCTGTTTTTTCAGTAATCCTTGAAATACTAGGTATTATAGATATGTTAGAGTGTTTTAAGTAAATAAGGTGTTCTTTCTTTATGCCAGGTAAGTAAATCTGACCTATTTGCCTGATCATCAAATAGTCTGTAGGACAAACTGAAGTGATAAAACCTAAGCCATTCAACCAATAGTAGTCTTGCAGTTTTGTTTATTGATAACTAGGAGCTTTCTTTTCTTCTTAGCTTTAAAAGTTTTAGTTGACATAATACAAACTCATGAGATCCACTGAGGTCTTTGAGTATAGGTATCTAATATGTAATGATTGAATAAGAGTAAGCGGTGTAGTAATCACCTCAAGCACATGTCATTTCTTCGTGTTGGAAATACTGACAATCCTCTCATAGCTACTTTGAAATACACAGTTGCCTGATGTTCTATGCATATTAGAAGTTATTTCTCCTTTTCAGATACTAGCTTTGGCAACCACTATTTCTAGGAGGTTAACTTGTTTAGCTTCCATATGTGAGACCATAAAATGTTTTACTTTTTCTATCATGTAACATAATCTCTAGGCAGGCTCGCTCGCTCTCTCTCTCTGTCTCTGTCTCTGTTTCTCTCTCTCTCTCCTCTCTCACACACCTTTGATGAAAAAGAACACTGTGCTCTATGTGTCATTAGAGGGGTCTGTGTCATACATGGCATGACTGTTTAACAGATTGTACCACCACAGATACAGACAGTCACAGAAGGCCAGAATGGCTAGCAAGGTTATTTCTGGGTTGCCTATGTTACTCAGCAGCATTTTCGGATCCTGTTTCTGAAAGTGGAAAGACAGACTCTGGGCACAGCAGTGTGACCTCCAACATATGCACCTCAAGCAGCACATGGTACACCTTGCTCAAAAACCTCTCATCATGCTCATAGTCCTCATTTGGCTCTTTGGGTACCTGGGGCAGATTTAATGTGTTTGCTGCCTGCACAAGTATTGCCCACTTCACTTTGGGGATCATTGCCTCCAAAGAGTCAGGATTGATGAACTCTGTGGGGTTGATGCAGACCTCTAGGGCCTGCCCATGCATCAAAAAGCTACATATGTTTATACTGGCACATGTCAGTTGTTTATATATACTACATTCTGTTTACAACCCATTGATAAGCTATTAAGTAGATTTTAGTCTTGTTTAATTTTTATAATTTCCTTTTGTTGTTTTGTTTTTCAAGACAGGGTTTCTTTGTGTAGCATTGGCTGTCCTAGACTTGCTCTGTAGACTGTGCTGGCCACAGACTCACAGAGATCTGTCTGCTTCTGCCTTCCAAGTGTTGGGATTAAAGGCACATGTCACCACCACCTGGCTATAATTTCCTTTTTAAATTTGATACTGGTCATTGAACCTAACCTAGGGCCTTATGTATATACTCTGTCACTGGACTAAATATACACAAATCTCGTCTTGATTTTTAAGGTTATCTTTTTCCTCCATGAAATTGAAATTTCTTATATAGAAAATGTGTTCTTGTCTTAATTATTCGATATTATATGTATCTATAATATCTAATTCTTCCCTCCCCCCTCTTCCTCCCTTTCTTTGTTTTTAAAGGGATACACTGCTAAATCATTCTCAGCTGAAGTGTAATTCTAATCTAGAGATAACAATTCCAAAGTCCTTGAAACTGAAAGACTCAGAGAAAGTGGATGAAAAACAGCTGGTTATAGTAAGTATACAATTTACCTATGTTAAAGTATTGTTGTAAATGAATTGTTTACTCAAAGTTCTTAAAATACAAATTAAGGGGACTGGAGAGATGGCTCAACAGTTAAGAGCTCTGACTGCTCTAACAGAGGACCCTGTTTCAGTTCCAGCACCCACATGGCAGCTTACAACTGTATCTCCAAGATGCAACACCCTCATACAGATATACATGCAGACGAAGACCAATGTATATTAAAAAACAAAACAAACTTGTTTTAGGTCATCATGTCTCTCTCTTTTTTCTTTAATTCTGTAATTATATTTATGTACAGAAAACTTAGTGTAAATTTAACCCAGTTTAGTGGCGAGCTCTTTATTTAGCCTTTGCCTTTTCCAGCTTGGCAACGTGAGCCACAGACTTAGGACCCAGAAAGTTGCCTCCCCAATGGTGGCAGATCTCGTCGTATCTGTCATTTTAATTGGTCCTGATAGTTTCCACCAGCTTAGACAGAGCACCCTTTTCTTCCAAGTTAACCTGTGTGAACGCAACAGTGGTGTTTGTTTTCCTGTGGACCAGGCGCCCCAGCCTGGCCTTTCCCTTGATGATGCAGTAGGACACCCCCATCTTTCTACATAGGGCAGGCAGGAAAACCACCAGCTCAATGGGGTCTACATCATGGGCAGTCACCACCAGCTGAGCCGCCTTCTCCACCAAGGCGGTGACTGTATTGACCCCTGCTTGGAGGACAGGTGGTCTCTTAGCCGGGACGTCCCCTTTGCCAGCAGCTTTCTTCTCATCGAGGGCCAGCAGCCTCTGCTTCTTCTCCTGCTTTGTCTCTGGCCTGTGCTTGTGGGCGAGCTTAAGCAGCTGAGTAGCTGTTTGCCTGTCCAGGGCCTGGGTGAACTGGTTAATGGAAGGAGGTACTGTGAGCCACTTGTAGAGGATGGCTCTTTGCCTCTGTAGCCTGATATTAGCGGGGCCATTCGACGAAGCATGTGAGATCCCTTTTGGGCTGGATGTCCTGCCCAATGCTGAAGTATTGGGCCTTTTCTCAAACAAAGGATTGACCACCTTTTTGGCCTCCTTTTTCTTGACTACTATGGCCCAGGGGCGAGGCTACCTTCTTCCCCTTGGCCTTCTTTCCTTTGGTCATCTTGTTCTGCTGGATGAGAGACTGGTCATTATGTCTTCATTAGAGAAAACATTCTTGATATTATTATAGTCTTCTCTTCCTAAAATAAATAATATTTTAGTTTCCTTGTCCTAGTTTTAGTCATAACAAGTTATTTTTGCATCTATTTTTTCCTTAGATGAATTGCTTTCCTCAGAAGTTTATTTAAATATTAAAATGACATGGAAGTTAGTACAAATGATGATGTCTGTGTGTCATGTTTATTACAGTACCAAAGGATAGAAGCAAGGTAGCTATCCATTGATAGATAAGATATAATCACAATGGTTAGTTATCAGCCTACAAAGAAAAGTCCTTACACTTGATGCAGCATGGATAAACTTTGGGAACAGTATGGTGAGTGAAGTAAGTCACTCACAAAAAGACAAAGGACCATGCATGGATTTATTTATGTAAAGGGCAAAGAAAGCAGAATGGTGACTGTGTGAGAGTCACAGGGGAGAGAGTGGTAAGATATACTTTAGTTTTGCAATGAAACGAAGTTAAGAGGTTTCTTGTAAACAGCCTGAATATAAACAGATACTACCAAAATATATTTAAATATGTTTAAGAAAATTATTTTTATGTACATTTGCTTGCACTGAGCTTAGAGTTTGTTAGACAGTAGATAAATAAATTAAAAATGGCAGGCATGGTGGCACACACCTGAATCACAGCTCTCAGAAAGCAGAGGTTGGCAGATTTCTGAGACTTTAGGGCTAGTCAAGTCAACTTAATGAGTCCCAGGCCAGTGAGTGTCTAGGTTAGCCAGCTAGGGATACATACTGAGAACCTGTTTCATAAAGAAAAATACTACCTGAAATAAGTTTCAGGTAATGTTTCGCTGATAGTTTGGATCCTTTAGAATGAATTTCCCTTTAATTTTATGCAGTCTTGTA
The DNA here is from genome assembly GCF_011064425.1 of Rattus rattus. Taxonomy (NCBI): domain Eukaryota; kingdom Metazoa; phylum Chordata; class Mammalia; order Rodentia; family Muridae; genus Rattus; species Rattus rattus. The sequence goes on from NC_046168.1 coordinate 33,537,580, forward strand.
CTTTTGGTTGATTTCTATTTATTGTTTAACCCTAGTTGTACATAACACACTAGTAGTGAGGTTGGTAAGATCCTTTTCTGAAACTTTGAGTAGCTGCTTTAGTTCAAATTGCACAATTGAAGAACAGAGAAAATAAGTTTATGTATGCCTTTAAATTATGTATGTGCGCGTGCGTGCGTGCGTGCGTTTGCGCACACGTGCGTGGTGCAAGCTTATAGACAGTTGTGCCACAGTGCCTCAGTGGAGGTCAGAAGACGTTTGGTGGGAGTTGGTTCTCTTCCTCCTCCGTGTGGGTGCTCAGTACATTACTTTCTCTAGTTTGTGACTATTTTAAGATGACGTATATTAGCTCCTGCATAGATTATTTATTACTTGCCACCTTTCTCAGTACATTATTTTCTCTAGTTTGTAACTATTTAAGATGACGTATATTAGCTCCTGCATAGATTATTTATTATTTGCCACCTTTCAATGAAGGTTGAAAACAAAGTTTTCTCAGTTCTTTTGAAAGTACTATGCTCTTGAATAAGTCAATAGGTTATTATAGTGGAAAATTTATGCATTGAATATATGAGTGCCTGTGTATGAGGGACAGAGTCACAAAGGTGTCTTTAGTCACACTCTGTTTTATTTTTTGAGTCAGGGTCTGTCATTGAGCTAATCAGTTAAGTTAGACTGGATGGCTATCACACTCCAGGGCTGGGATTTGAGACTCATGCTTGTGTACCAGCTTTTTAGGATACATTTTAATTTATTATTACAGAGAGAAGGGAGGGAGAGAGAGAACACAAATGTGCACACATACAACTGTGTCCATGTGGAGGACAGAGACAGCTTTACTGCACTCAGATTTTAGACTTCAGTTTCTTAATTTGTGTCATAAATTTAAATGTTGCTCATAAATTAAGTAGTTCTCACTTTGTAGTCATAGGTTTGAAGGCTGTAATCAGAAATAGTTACTTTGGCAAGGAAGAAAACTTTTTGTTTGTTTTTTTGTAAATAGGATGCAGGACACAAAAGATTTGGAGCAGTGTCCTGTAATATCTGTGGAATGCTTTATACAGCTTCAAATCCAGAAGATGAAACCCAGCACCTGCTTTTCCACAACCAGTTTATAAGTGCTGTAAAGTATGTGGTAAGTAGACTTTGTGAACTGAAGCATGTGGCAGGAAGTTAGGTCAGGTTCGTTCTTTCTTTTCTGTTTCCATTATGTGTATGGGTGTATGTCTGTGCTCTGTGTGTGCATGGCGTTCATGGTGGTCAGAAGAGGGTGTCAGATCCCCTGGATATTGATGGGCTGCCGTGTGGGTGCTGGGAACTGAACCTGAGTCCTCTGTGAGAGCAGCCAGTGCTCTTCACCTTGGAACCATCTCTCCAGCTCCTAGGTCATGTTCTTAATGAACTGAATTGCCAAATTTATGTCACTGAAATTCTTTTGATTTTAGAGATTAATAATAAAAAAGCACACATAGGTAGTGACTTCTTTTAAAACAAAATCAAATATAAAAACCAAGGAATTTATCCCCCCAGGTTGATACTGTGTGATTTTAAATATAGGTTATTTAGCTTGTTTGTAGTTCTTAAAATTTTCTTTTGACACAATTACTGTAGGATGAGTCTACAGTAAATATTTTTGTGGCATAGTTCAGCTTATATTTGGGGATTGATAGTGTATATTTTACCAAATAGTTGATTTTGGAGATTCTGCTGCTAATAGAGATAGTCTTTATGAAGTTAAAAAAAAATTCTAGCACATTTTTTCAAATATTATAAAGTAAATATGGTTTAATGTAAAATGTATTTTGGTACAAGATAAATTTTCTCATAAATGCATCTAAGCATAATAGGTTTGTTTAATATTTGCCTCTGAAAAGAGCAAATGTGTTAGTTTTGATATTAAAAGGGTAATTTAATATAATTGCTATTTATCTATAACTGAAATGGCATCTTTTATTCTTCACATTACCTTCTGTACTGTACACTGACTTCCAGGATATCTGAACTGAGCTCACCAATTCATTTCATCAGGTACTAGATATTGAGTCACCTAAAGGTCTTGATAGCCTCATCTAAATTCATGTACTTGGCTTTAGTTGAATGGTTTCTGTTCATTGCTTCATGGTTGAAGGGTTGATCATTGACCCAGTGCTACTCCTACCCAGGCTAGGTGAGGCCTTCTTCTTTGGTTCCCTACTTGGCTTATCCTTTGTATTTCTTATTTCATATGTATTTCTACATACACTCCTTTCTATAGCCTCACTAAATAAGTATAATTTGTGTAGATATAGACTATGGCTTGTTGATTTAGTCTTTGCAAGTTAGGCTTTCTAATTTGGGTGTTAATAGTCTTACATCTGGAAAACAAAGTGTTGCTGCTAGGTAGTAAACCATAGAATGTTTAGGGCCAAAATACACAAACCTGATACACATCCTTCATATTCAATTTAAATTGTTTACTTCTCATGTTCATTTAGGATTTTTGTTTTGTTTTTGGTTATAGTTTTTTGATACAGGGTGTCTGTGCAGCTCTGGCTGGTCTGGAACTCACTGTGTAGACCAGGCTGCCCCCACTCAGATCTGCTGCTTCTGCTTTCCTAGTGCCTTGCACTGATGAATTTTTATAGCTGCATTGGTGTGTCTACCACTCAGTGTTTTTATGATCCGATTTTTAAAACAAAACAAAACAAAACAAAACAAATTTCCGGTCTTTAGATATTTAAGCAGTTAAAACAAGGAAAATTTAATCATTAGTTGTTAGTTGCTATTAGAAATCCAAACTAAGATGTAACACACCTGTACTCCCACCACCTGGGAGGCAGAGCCAGGTGGATCTCTACAGCAGCAGAGTGAGTTCTAGGACAGTCAGTGCTACACAGTAAACCCCTGTCCCAATAAGCAAAACAGCAACAACAAAATCCAAACTAGTGTGCTAGGGGTGAAACATTTACTTAGCATGCTGTCAGCATAGATAGATGAGGGTTTTCATGAGAAGTGTCAGTTAGAAATATAAAATGTGGCAGATATGTTAGTGAGAGCCAGAGACAGGCAGATCTACAAGTTTGAGACCAGCTTGGTCTATACAGCAAGACATTGTTTCAAAACAAAAACAAAAGGAAAATATAAAATGTTTTATAGCATTCAAATGACTAGATTATGAAAATTTAGGTTTTTGAAAATACTTCCTGGTAGCTAGGGTTGTATAATATGCTTACAGCTGAAAGTGAGAAGTATAGATATACTAGAACGACATATTTGCAAACATGGTGTGGCTGTTGGGTGGATTTCTCTAAACACATATCCTTCACCTCTCTCTCACTTTTACCCAGTAGACAAATTTCAACACAAATTCTCTGAGTCAAGATTAGAGATACTAGCAAAGTATTCACTGCTCTTGAGTTGCACGAGTGTTTCAAGTTAGTGTGTGATTGTTTATCTTATGCATGCTTGTACTCATTGTTGTACTTTGGGAATGTTTTGTTGATTAGCTGAATGGTACATGGGTTTTATTTGTACATACTAGTAAGAAGAGAATGGATGCTCCTGAGTCACCTAGTGGCTGTTCTGTGCTACCCTTTGATGACAACCATTTTCTAGATTTTTTTAGAATAGGAAACACATCTAGAGTTGTAGTAGTTTCCCCAAAGCTATCAGATCACTATATCTACTAGTTCCCAAGAATCAAAACTTGGGGCTAGAGAGATGGTTCATTGGTTAGGAACACTTGTTCTTTCAGAGGAACCAAGTTTGGTTCCAGAACCCATACAGTAGTTCACAATCATCCATTAACTACCTTTCCAAGGAATCTAACATGCTTTTCTAACCTCTTAGGGCAGCAAGAAATACACATGAAATAAATATTTAAAACAACAAAAATGTAAACTTTTACTACAGAAATTTCTACTAGTCCTATGCTTGTGAAGATCAATGAAGTCTAGATAATAGTAATTTTGTCTTTCACACTTCCTTGTTACATACAAAGGCTTAGTTTGGTACATGACAAAACAATTATATTTAAAGTAAAAATTAATCTAATTGTGATGGTTTTCATAGACAAACATGCACATTTATAATTATTTCACAAGAAAAGTTTGTTATTAAAACAAAATTTAATGTCTGTGGTATGTAATATAATTGTACCAGTTTTACTATTTTTAAAGGCAAGTAATAGGAAGCATATTAACTGTCTCTAGGAATTCAGTTCAGGAAGTATGTATAATTTGAAATTTTATATAGTTTGTAATTATTTAAACTGCAGTTCTTTATTGAACTTATAGTTTGATTTCCTCCTCCCAAACTCTATGGTTTGATTTAAAGAACAAAACCCAAGAACTTTTCTTTCATATTGTAGAAGATGGATTGGTTTCAAAAGTTTTTTAAGAAGGAATGCTAATGTAAATTTCTTTTTGAAAAGAAGTGTTATCTTTTATGCCTTTAAAAATTGTTTAGTTATATTCAAATATGTATGTGATTCTGACTGAGCTTTTTATTATCTGATTTCTTACTCTTTAAATAATTTAGATTTATTTATTTTATTTTATGTGTATGAATGTTTTGCTTGTATGTGTGATGTGTATAATGTGCCTTCCTGTTGGATCTCCAGGAACTGAGGTTACAGATGGTTGTGAGCTACCATGTGGGTTCTGGGAATCGAACCTGTCTTCTACACGAGCACCAGGTGCTCTTAAGTGCTGAGCCATCTCTCCAGCCTGATTTCTTAATCTTGAGATAATTTTCCCATCCCTAATTCAATTTAGTCACTTCAGTTTTACTTGTCCTTGAATACTTATTTTTTGAAGCAGATATTGAATTTTAAATACTTGTTTTATGATCTTATGTATGCTGACCTTTGTTACTAGCAATTTTTGTCTCTAAGATCCTGCTCCTATTCCATCAAAAAAGAAAAAAACCCCAAAAAACAAAAACAAAACAAAAAGATAACTTAGAAAACCAGTTTGTATCCTTTCAGCCTTGCCATAGAATATCAAAAAATTACCTGTTCTTTTCTTTATTGAGCTTTTATATTTTTAGAGGTGATTTTAGAAAAGAATTTTTTCCTAAAAAGAAATACAAATTGCTTTTTAAAAGGCCTCTGTCCATAACATTGCTTGGGTAAAACTTGGGCTCATTTCTTCTGTAATCATTTTGAACTTCAAAGTTCCTAGTTTTAACCTCTGGTTCAGTCCCATCTTACTAGATTTAAGTGGCTTTTGTTTTGTTTTGTTTTTTTCATGCAGGTTCTGCTCATTAATCACCACGAGTGTGGATCTGAAGAAGAGTTTATTACCTCTTTTTTTGAGTATGTTTAACTTCAGATACACACAACGTAGCCTACTTCCCTATTAGATTCTTAGAAGGTAGTTATGTTTTTTATAGTCTCCTTCTTGTGGCTTTGATAGTTGTGATCAATAAGAGTAAAAGCTGTTCCTTTCATAGTGGGCTGCTGCATGCAAATCAGTTCACCTGAAACCTCCTGGAGGTCTTTGGCATGGCAGACATAAATACAAGGGCTTATTTGTGGAGGTGACCATGTTCCAACAAAATCTAAGAGCTGAATTCTTTTATCCAGAATCTGGGAGAGTTACCCATTCACTTCTGGGAATCACTGACTTTAAGGGGCTTGATTTTTTTTTTTTTTTTGTAAATTTTTTTTTTTTTTTGGTGTGTGATTTTCAAAATTTGCTAAGATGGGAAATGATAAATTAGAAAATTTGTGGTATGGCATATCTATAAATGAGAATTAGAAATTAGTTTGTTCAATCTGCTGTAACAAAACATAATTTATCATGCCTTGTTAGTTAAGTATTAATGAACCTGTATTTTTCATGTTTGCAACTTTTAGACAAGTGGATGTACTTTTTGTTTTGTGCATGAATGAATAAAGTATGATACATAAAATCCATTCTTTTATGTCTAGGGCTGGAAAAAAGAAAGAATTCTGGCTGAATATCCTGACGGTAGGATAATAATGGTTCTCCCTGAAGATCCAAAGTATGCCCTGAAAAAGGTAACTTTTCAGTAAAATTTTATACAGAAAACTTGGACTATGGTTAAGAGGATAATACACTGCAAGTTTTGCATATTAAATACAAGTTCTGAAAATAAATAAGTATTTAAAGAAGGTAATCCACCCAAAAAAATGAATACAATTAATTTGAAATGAACTGAAATATTACGCTAAACCTTACTACATATAAAATATATGAAGTAGATTGAATATCCCTTATGAATAATGCGAGTGTTTACATGGAAGGCATAATTATGTCTTCAGTAGGTCATAAAATTTACTTTATTGAGGAATGAATTAGATAATGAAGCATGGCACTGTTTTGTCTTATAGAATATTTTGAAAGGGGCCATGGCATAAACTTATGTGCAAGCCTCTTGAGTTTAATCACCACGAATGCAAAAAGAGAAAAAACATAAATTATATTTACAAATAATACACTTAATATGTCTTTCTTGTCTTCTAGATTACTTCTAGATTAGATTTTCATGAAACATTCTTAATTAGGTATGAGTTTAGTTATTTATCCAAAAGCCTAGTTACACTCTAGTAAGCATGGTAAAATGTCTAGAATGACAAGGGAATAATTTACTTGCTATAATAGGGTTTACAATTGGATGTCTTTAATTTATGACTATGTCATCTGGAAAGGAGGCTAAACAAACAACTATTATTTGAAAAGATAGCTAATGTCTTAATTGATATAAGAAATGTATTCTGTGGCTCTTCATGTCTTTAGATTGCTTATCTGGTAAGATGGTTACATACACCAGATTTGCCCCTAGTGATACATAGAATGTCAGAAAGCATGTTCATCTTACCTTATATTTAAAGTATTGATCTTTGCATAAAGGCAAATGCTTGAGGAGTCACTAAGTGAATAATGGAAATTCAAGTATGGAAAATTTCTAATGTCATTCAAAAGCACACAGTAGGAACTTTGCTACAGTACCTTACATGACAGCCAGATTTTGCTTACTAAGAATTGTTTCAATAACTATTAGTTTATTTAATTAAGCTTCTTAGGGAAAGCCCACAATTGATTATATTACTAGTTAGTAACTCATAATAGGATTAAAATTAAAATAGAAGGAACTGTGAGCAATCTATCTCTAGGGACCAACTCTTATAGGATATCAGAGACTATGAGGGGTGAATTTTCGTCACTGATAAAAGGATGCACTTTGTCGTGTGTGCATCAGAAATGAGAATATTGAACGACCCTAGAGATTATTTGTATTTTAGGGTTAGTGATGGGAATGGTCATTAGATGGAACATTTGCAATTTGTGTCCCCTTCTGTCTCCTTGACCCTCAAGACAGGGTCTCACTTTGCAGCCTGGTTGGCCTGGAACTTGCGTTTAGACCAGGCTAGCCTCAAACTAACAGAAATCTGCCTGCCTCTGCCTTGCAGATACTGGGATTAAAGGGATGTGCCTCATCTTGGCAACTTATCTTCTTTTCACTGGAGAATTTGTGCAGGCCCATATAGAGTTGTGATTGTTTTTAGTGCCTACAAGAGCTTGAGTTTGGGAGAAGCAGTTTGATGCCATGTTAAGGGTTAAAGGTTCAAATCTCTGTTCCTCATGATTTTCTAGATGTTTAAATGCTTGACATAAGATTATGTTACATTTGACTTTGCTTCTTCCACATACAAAATAAAGAACTATAATACTCAAAGGGATATAGGATTAAAATGAGTTCAGTTTCTTGACTTGTCTCACTTTCATATGCTTGCTAGATAGTAAACATGAATTTCTTTCCTCTGTCCCATTAATTTTACTGTTGAGGCTTGGAAAGAAAAGTGGCTTGCTAGCTAAGATTCCAGTATGTTCTGACCATTGCAGACACTTGGTGTTGCTACTATGGGAGTCTTAATGTTCTTACCTGTTACCCACCCATCCTGTTTCCTAGACTGCTAGGTTTGATAAAACCCCCTATTCTCCTTTTTTGCCAAGTTGCTTCTAGAGTTAAAAATCAGTACTTATGTCTAAAATAGCTCTTTAAGCTGGGTATGGTGGTATACACATGTGATTTAACACTTAGGAGGCTAAGGCAGAAGAGTCGCCACTAGTTCGGGTCTAGCATGGGCTAAGCCAACAAGGAAGTACATAACAAGATAACAAGATGCTATCTCAAAACCAAAAAACACCTAAAACAAAAAGCTCTTAGAGAGAGAGAGAAAGAGAGAGACAGTGTGTGTGTGTGTGTGTGTGTGTGTGTGTGTGTGTGTGTGTGTGTGTGTGTGTGTGTGTGTGTGTGTGTATGTATGTATGTATATACATATTCAGCATATTGAGTAATTTTTACCTGTATACAATATTTTCTTTGTTTAAAAACAGTATTTTTCTTTACTTGGCAGGTTGATGAAATTAGAGAGATGGTTGACAATGATCTCGGTTTCCAACAGGCTCCATTAATGTGCTATTCTAGAACTAAAACACTTCTCTTTATTTCTAATGACAAAAAAGTAGTTGGTTGCCTAATTGCAGAACATATCCAGTGGGTAAGTGACTTCTAAAGAGTGCTTATACATAGTTTGCTATCTAAATTAACTTATTACTATGTGATCTTAAACAGTATCCTAATATATGTACATTTTAGATAAAGGTATAGATTTAAGAATTATATATTATACTGCACAATAGTCGAGTTGTATCTTGTGTAGGGACTAATTTTTTTTTTATCCTTTTTTTTTTGTTGTTGTTGAGACATAGTTTCACTATGTAATACAGCTTGGCTCATAATTCACTCTGTAGCTCAGGCTGTCCTCAAACTTGGAATCCTCCTGAGTGCTGGGATTATATGTGTATACCACCATACATAGGTGAGAATTAGTCTGTCCATCCTTCCTGTCTTCCTTCCTTTTTTCTTCCCCTTCCTCCTTCCCTCCACCTTTTTTTTTTTTTTTTTTTAAATTGAGATAAGGTCTTGATAGGTAGCCTCTCCATAGGTAGCTTTAGCCATTCCAGAACTCACCATGTAGACCAGGCTGGCTTTGAACTCATAGAGATCCTCCTGTCTTTGCCTTCCTGGTGCTGAGATTAAAAGCACATTTTACCATGCTGTCTTAGTTAGGGATTCATAGCTATGAACAGACACCATGACCAAGGTAATATTTAATTGGGACTGGCTTACAGGTTCAGAAGTTCAGTCCATTATCATCAAAGCAGGAGCATGGCAGCTTCCAGGCAGCCATTACATGTGTGGCTGCTTTTGTAAATACAGTTTGTTATAGTCCTCCGATAATTGTTTTCATACTTTTATATAACTGCTTTCATCCTATAAAGGCAGACAGCAGCTGTTGAGGTGACTGAAATAGTTACTGTCTATGTGTCTGTCTGTAGAGAGTTTGTCACCCCTGAATAGGTCCCTTTTTTCTAGTTCAGCTTTAAGTGAGCAGTTGGTTTGTGTTTAGGAGGCAAATTATACAAAAAGCAAATTGCAGTCAGTGATGTGTTCACATAGTGAGTTTTACATAGAGCTGAAGACCAACCTCAGAGAACAGAAGTTTCTGGACCCTTAATCAGTTTTACTTGAGCCAGACCTGAAATCTGTTTTATTTCAGCCAAGGTCTTACTCTTGTGTATTCAGCTGTACTTTGTTCATAATTACTGTTGCATTGATATCTTTACCACATTCATGACTGTCTACACAAATTATACTTTACATAATTTTAAAAATTATGTTTTTTCTTGATGTATCTCTGTATATCATGTGCATGCCTGGTGCTCCTCTGGGCTAGAAGAGGGCATAAATTCCTTGGAACTGAAGTCACAGATGGTTGTGAGCTGCCATGTGAGTCTCTGGAAGAGCAGTCAGTGCCAAGCTATCTCTCAGTCTCTGCATGTGTCACTCTTAATTTTTGTTTTCTAATTTAAGTTTTGTGCTTTGTCCTCTTGGAAGACTAATCATGTTCTTTTTGACAACTCTGTTGGCACAATAATGTGTACTTCTGCTTACAGTTATTTATTGCGATCAGAATATGGAAGACAGTGCTTTCTTCGTGTATGTGTGTGTGTGTGTACACACTTTTTTTTTTATTGGATATGTTATTTACATTTCAAACATTAACCCCTTTCCCGGTTTCCCCACTGGAAACCCCCTATCCCATCCTCCCTCCCCTGCTTTTTATGAGGGTGCTCCCTTACCAACCCACCCACTCCCGCCTCCCCTGGCATTTCCCTACACTGGGACATCGAGCCTTCCTAGGTCCAAGGGTCTCTCTTCCCATTGATGTCCTACAAGACCATCCTTTGCTACATATGCAATTGGAGCCATGAATCCCTCCACACATATTCTTTGGTTTGTGGTTTAGTCCTTGGGAGCTCTGGGGAGTCTGGTTGTTTGATATTGTTGTTCTTTCTATGAGTTGCAAACCCACCCCTTCAGCTGGTTCAGACCTTTCTCTAACTCCTCCATTGGGAACCCTGTGCTCAGTCCAATGGTTGGCTGTGAGCATCCACTTCTGTATTTGTCGGGCTCTGGCAGAGCCTCTCAGGAGACAGCTATCTCAGACTCCTGTCAGCAAGCACTTCCTCAATAGTGTCTGGGTTTGGTGTCTGCATATGGGATGGACCCCCAGGTGGGGCAGCCAAAGCAATTAGACAACAAAAGGAAGTCAAAGGTACAAATTGGAAAGGAAGAAGTCAAAATATCACTAGTTGCAGATGATATTGTAGTATACTTAAGTGACCCCAAAAATTCTACCAGAGAACTCCTAAATCTGATAAACAACTTCAGCAAAGTGGCTGGATATAAAATTAACTCAAATCAGTAGCCTTCCTCTATTCAAAGAATAAACAGATTGAAAAAGAAATCAGGGAAATGACACCCTTCACAATAGTCACAAATGATATAAAATACCTTAGTGTGACTCTAGCCAAGCAAGTGAAAGATCTGTATGACAAGAACTTCAAGTCTCTGAAGAAAGAAATCAAAGATCTCAGAAGAGTGAAAGATCTGCCATGCTCATGGTTTGACAGGATTAACATAGTAAAAATGGTCATGTTGCTGAAAGCAATCTACAGATTCAATGCAATCCCCATCAAAATTCCATCTCAATTCTTCATAAAATTAGAAAGAGCAATTTGCAAATTCATTTAGAATAACAAAAGATTTAAAAAACTATTCTCAACAATAAAAGGCCTTCTTGGGGAATCACTATCCCTGACCTCAAGTTTTATTACAGAGTAATCGTGATAAAAACTGCATGGTATTGGTAGAGAGACAGGCAGGTAGATCAATGGAATAGAATTGAAGACCCAGAAATGAACCCACACACCAATGGTCACTTGTTCTTTGACAAAGGAGCTAAAATCATCCAGTGGAAAAAAAGACAGCATTTTCAACAAATTGTGCTGGTTCAACTGGAGGTCAGAATGTAGAAGAATGCAAATTGACCCATTCTTACCGCCTGTACAAAGCTTAAATCCAAGTGGATCAAGGACCTCTACATCAAACCAGATACACTCAAACTAATAGAAGAAAAGTGGGGAAGAGCCTTGAATACATGGGCACTGGGGAAAATTTCCTGAACAGAGAACACCAATGGCTTATGTTATATCAAGAATCGACAAATGGAACCTCATAAAATTGCAAAGCATTTGTAAGGCAAAAGATCTTTACCAATCCTACATCTGATAGAGGGCAGAGCCAAATAACCCTATTAAAAAATGGGGTACAGGGGTTGGGGATTTAGCTCAGTGGTAGAGTGCTTGCCTAGCAAGCACAAGGCCCTGGGTTTGGTCCCCAGCTCTGAAAAAAGAGAAAGAGAAAAAAAAAAAGAAAAAAAATGGGGTACAGAGCTAAACAAAGAATTCTCAACTGAGGAATATTGAATGGTTGAGAAGTACCTAAAGAAATGTTCAACATCCTTAGTAATCAGGGGAATGCAAATCAAAACAACCCTAAGATTCCACCTCATACCAGTCAGAATGGCTAAGATCAAAAATGTGGGTGACAGCAGATGCTGGAGAGGATGTGGAGAAAAGCACACTCCTTCATTGTTGGTGGGATTGTAAGCTGGTACAACCACTCTGGAAATCAGTCTGGAGGTTCCTCAGAAAATTGGACATTGCACTACCTGAGGACCCAGCTATACCTCTCTAGGGCATATACCCAAAAGATGCTCCAACATACAACAAAGACACACGCTGCACTATGTTCATAGCAGCCTTATTTATAATAGCCAGAAGCTGGAAAGAACCAGATGCCCTTCAGCAGAGGAATGGATACAGAAAATGTGGTACATTTACACAATGGAATACCACTCAGCTATCAAAAACAATGCTTTCATGAAATTCTTAGGCAAATGGGTATCTGGTTGAGTGGGCTGGAGCCCTTGTCTGTGCCAGGAAGAGAAGAAGACAGCAACCCCGGTCCCCGTCCCCCCTTAGTCACTCCCTTTTTTGTTTCTCATCATTCCAGCCAACCTGAGACCATGCCCAGGAAGAAGTGGGCCGCCTGGGAGGAGCCGAGTTCAGCCCGCCCTTTACCCCCACACCCTCCCACCCCCAACCGCACCACAACCCCAACCCCGTAACAGCAAGTGCTCAGCCAGGCTCCTGACAATAGGCAAGGGGTCCAGCGTGGCCGCAGTTATGGAGCTCAAGCAGGATGTCATCAAAATTGAAGGGTCTAAATGCAAGGGGCAGCTTTTGATCTTTTAAGCAACCAACTGTGACTTGATTGGACAGAAGGAAGTGCCTAAACAGGAAGCTGCTTACTGCAACCTTTGTCAGAATTTTGGGGGTCCTGTAGGTATGGGTGCTTGTCAGGAATCCAGGTGCGAACCCTGGTTTCAGGTTCATGTGCTGCCCACAGTCTCCTTCTCATCACCACAGAAAGGAAGCTGTGGAGCTGGGGTTGAATGAAAAGGGGCAGCTGAGCCATGGTGATACCAAGAAGGTTCAGTGTCCCCAGACTCATCGAGGCCCTCAGCCATGAGGCGATGGTGCTAATAGCATGTGGGTGCAGCCACACCCTGTGTTGACAGATACTGGCTGTGTGTTCGCCTTTGGAGATAATAAGATGGGGCAGCTGGGTCTCGGGAACCAGACAGATGCTATCCCAAGTCCTGCTCAGATGATGTACAACGGGCAGCCAATTACCAACATGGCCTGCAGGACGGAATTCAGCATGCTGATGGACTGTAAAGGAAACCTCTGTTCCTTCTGGTGCCCTGAATATGGCCAGCTGGGACACAACTCAGATGGGAAGTTTATCACCCACATGCAGATGACAGAACATGATTGTGAGTTGGTGCCTTAGAGAGTGGCCATCTTCATCAAGAAGACCAAGGACGGATCTTTCCTGTCCTGAATGTGGTGGTTCGAGATGTAGTCTGTGACGCTAACTGCACACTGGTCCTGGATTCACAGAAGCCAGTCTTTTCCTGGGGATTTGGTGGCTACAGCCCACTGGGTCATGCCAAGCAGAAGGATGAAATGGTACCTCGCCTGGTGAAGCTGTTTCATTTCCCGGGTCATGGTGCAACCCTGATCTATGCCAGCTATACCTGCTCCTTCACTGTCAGTGAAGTGGGTTGCCTGTTTTTCTGGGGGGCCACCAATTCCTCCCGGGAGTCTACCTTGTACACTAAAGCAGTGTAGGACCTCTGGCTGGCAGATCCATATCTTTGTGTGCAGGAAGATTAGCATCATCATAACGGCCACTGAGAGTACCATCAGTAGTGGCCTGTTGCTAACCTTCAGGGAATTGGGATATGGGGACCACAAGCCCAAGTCTTCTACTGCAGCTCAGGAGGTGAAGACTCTGGATGGCATCTTCTCTGAACAGGTGGCCATAGGCTATTCACACTCTTTGGTGATAGGGCAAGATGAGAGCAAGGCTGAGAAGAAGCTGCAGAGGCTGCCCGAGTACACCCCACGCACCCTCTGAACAGCAGGTCAGCACTTCCCTCATTGCAGCTGTCCTTTCCATGTGCAGTGGGACCAGAAGTCAGACAAGAAATTTAGGAAGCAAAAGTTGACCAAGGGTGCATTGGGTTAGCCTCCCTGAGGTTCCATTTCCAAGCAGTTCAACATTAACTACCTTTTTCTGCGCACTTTCCAAAGTGTTTTTCCCTCAATGTTTCGTTAAATCATTTGCCCCCCACCAAAAGGAAAATATTCTGAGTGAGGTAACCCAGTCACAAAAGAACACACATGATATGTATTCACTGATAAGTGGCTATTAGCCCAAAAGCTCAGACTACCCAAGATGTAATTCACAGACCACATGAAGCTCAAGAAGGAAGACCAAAGTGTGCATCCCTCAGTCCTTCTTAGAAGGGGCAACAAAATACTCAAGGGAGGAAATGAGGAGACAAAGTGTGGAGCAGAGACTGAAGGAAAGGCCATCCAGAGAAAGGGCTTTCTTAATTTCCCTTTTCTCCACACTCTTCAGTTCTTAATGTTGTGGTAAGCTCATGAGTTTTACAGTACAGGAACAGTCACTATGACTGTTGAGCTCTGAACATGGACTTTTTCTACCTAGAATCCATATGGTAGAGAAAGACACTATACATTCCTGTCCCCTTCTCTTTTGATGGCAAAATGGTTCTTCATTTAATGTGCTTAGTAATATGGTCAATAACTAGTTATGTCAGAACAGAAATAGACCGAAATCACTAAGTGGTCTGGTAGTTTGTTAAGCAGTCCGACAAAGTTTATGCATCAGCAGGATTTACACTAGACAACTGCCACCTTTATCTCTTCCCATTTCTGATATTTATAGGGCTATCGAGTTATAGAAGAGAAACTTCCAGTTATCAGATCAGAAGAAGAAAAAGTCCGATTTGAAAGGCAAAAAGCCTGGTGCTGCTCAACATTGCCAGAGCCTGCAATATGTGGGATCAGTCGAATTTGGGTGTTCAGCATGATGCGACGGAAAAAGATAGCTTCTCGCATGATTGAATGCCTAAGGTAGCATATGTAATTCTTCAAGTTATTTGCAGTAGTTTAGCCTTTCAAATACAAAGATTGATACTTAATTGTAACTGTGTAACTTTTATTTGTATTAATTGTAAATTTTGTGTAAGTATACTAGGTCCGTATATCCTTTTGGAATAATTTGAAGAGGAAAAAAGTTTGATAATAGATGAAACATTATTAAACCTCTTTGATTTTATTATAACTGTACAATTAGTGCAATATAACAGACATATTTCATCCTGTGTTCACTATTGGAGATTTTTAAACAGAACCAGAGAAATGTGGATAGTGTTTGGGAAATGAGCTTTCAGAGAAAATTGTCTTAAGAATATTATTTTGGGCCAGTGGCATGGCTCTGCAGGTAAAGGTACTGACCAAAAAACGCCTGGTGACCTGAGTTCAATCCCCAAAACCACTGTAACATAGCATATTCCCCCCCGGACTGGGGACCTCACCCAGGGCCTTGTGCCCTTATGGGCAATCTACCACTGGCTAAATCCCCCAACCCCGAGCATTCTCTCTCTTGTGCACTCTCTCGCGCTCTGCTCCCTCTCCCTCCCTCTCCTCTCCCTCTCCCTCTCTCCTCCCTCCTCCCTCCCCCTCCCCCCCTCCCTCTCTCTCTCTCTCTCTCTCTCTCTCTCTCTCTCACTCTCTCACACACACACATACACACACTCACACAAAAATAATACATTTTAAAAAGTTTTTAAAGTATTAATATTCTTTTCCATGTCATTTTTCTGTTACTATTTGGAATTTTTTTCTTCCAATAAAGTTCCTTAGATAAAAGATGAAGTTTAGAAGGTTAAAATTAATCATCCTTAAGAGATTTTGGGGGCAGAGTGGGTAGCTAGATGGTAGAGCACTTGTTCACGGAGTGCCAGGCCTCAGGTTCGATCTGTAGTGCTTAAAAATTGTTTTACGTCAGTTTATTTTATTGTTTATTTATAGAGTATCAGCTGTTTCCTATGGGAATATATTTGAAATAACCTTTTACTGTTAGAGGGGAAAGTCTAATGATTCAAGGAGTGCAGCTCCTCACTGGTATATGTTAATGTATAACAGCTCAGAGCTGTTCTTTACGAAGCCTGGGAAACAAGCTAATGAAATAAAACGAGTCCTAAGGGAGCAAGAATATTTATTGTCTGACCTTTAAATCTTGTAGCAAGCTGTATAGGTTGTTCTTGTTCATAAAACAATTGAAGCAGCAGTATTATAATTATTCCGCTGATCGTGAATGAGCTCCCTGTTAAAAGCCCTCTGCCTTTTCACTTACTAGTCCTTCTTAGACGGATCTTCCATTTCTAGTGTATCACACTCTGAAGGTGTCACCAGTGGGCTTGAGAGTTAAACCTTAAATCATCTACTTGCCATTCAGAGGGTTTTAATGTATTCAGAACATACAAGTTTTCACTAATGCTCTAATTTTGGAGCATTTCTGCTCACCACCCTTTCCATCCCAAAAACAAACTCATGCAGTGATTCATCTTCTCACATCTCTAGCTGCTGGTAGCCACCAGTCTAATCTCTATAGGAATGTATTTTTCTATTCTGAACATCTCATATTAATGGAACTCTATAGTATTTGATCTTTGTGAATGATTTCTTTCATATAATACTTTCAAGCTTTTTTAGTGTGGTAGTATGTACCAGTCTGCTGGGTTTTGTGTGTTTGTGTGTACATGTATATATGTATGTTTGTGCATGTACATATCTGTGGAGACCAGAGGACAATCTCAGGTGCTGTCCATCTTGGTTTTCTGAGACAGAACCTCTCATTGGCCTAGAATGCACCAAGAAGGCAAGGCTGAAGAGCCGGCGATGTCGGATCTGCCTGGTAGACCATTTAGTGCTAGGATCGAAAGAACATGAACCCTCACACCTGGCTTCTTAAAATGTGTGTTGTGGTAATTGAAATCAGGTCCTTGTCCTTGTACATTACCAAATAAGCTATCTTCCCAACTCTATTTTAAAAACATTTTTAGAAAATGCTTTTTTTATGATTGCCAAAGAGTAAAGTAAAATTGTTTGTTCTTTTATCAGCTGTATATTTGATGTGTTTCTGGTTATTGGCTATTAAGAATAGTATTGCTGGGGCTGGAGAGATGGCTCAGCAGTTAAAGGCACCGAACTACTCTTCCAGGGTCCTGAGTTCAATTCCCAGCAACCACATGGTGGCTCACAACCATCTGTAAAAGAGATCTATGCCCTCTTCTGGTGTATCTGAAGACAGCTACAGTGTACTTATATATAATAAATGAATAAATCTTTAAAAAAAAAAAATAGTATTGCTATTACATATACAAGTGTTCATATGACTGTATACTATTTTGAGAGGTGTATACTTAGGTGTACAATTTTGGGGACCTTGTAATACTAACGCTCTTCATGTTTTGAGGACCTGCCAAAGTCTTTCTTACAGTGCCTGCACCATTTTTACAAACCTACCAGCAATATCTGAGGGCTTCACTTTATCATTTTTAGAACAAAAACCTATTGAGAGGCAGTGGATGTCTCAGCAAAGTTCTTTTTGTATAAGCATGAGGACCTAAGTTCAAATTTCCAGCACCTATGTAATAGCAGGATGTGGTAGCATGGACCTACACTTGTAATGCTAGAGGCCAGTGACATCCTGAACCCCAGGAGCTCTTGGCTAGCCAATGTAGGCAAAACAGCAGGCTCCAGGGTTAGAGACTGACTGTATCTCAAAAGGAAGATGGAAAGCTGAGCCTGGTGGCACACACCTTTATCACCAGCATTTGGGAAGCAGAGGCAGCTGAGTCTCTTGTTAAGGCTGACCTGTTCTACATAGTGAGTTTGCGTCCAGCCATACATAGCTAGCTACACTGGTGTGAGAGACCCTGTCATAACAGTGAAGGTGAGGGTTAGGCTGGACACCAGTGTGTCGTCATCTCTATCTTTTTCTCTCAGACAGACACATGTAAAGAAAAGAACCTATTCAAATGTGTCAGCTCTTAAATTGGTTTATTTACATTTCTTTGTTGAGTTGCAACCATTTATTGTGAATACACGTCTCTTTTCATATATATGATTTATAGATATTTTCCACCATTTAGTGTTTGTCTAATTGAGCAGGGTCTTACTATGTTTTACTAAGTTTTTACTAAGTATCCCTATCTGGCTTGGAACTTGCTGTGCAGATCAGCTTGACCTTGAACTCACAGAGATCTGTCTGCCTTCCATGTACTGGGATGAGGCCTAACTAAGCCTTTGGCCTCAGCTATGATCTTAAACTTTTGATCCTTTCCTCACTTTCCAGATGCTAGGATGAGATGCTAGGATGATAATACCATGCCTGGGTATGCCCTTTGACAACACACACTTCTTATTTTGATGAGATATCCATGCTCTTTTCTTTCGTCTATCTTGTCAAATTTTAAAAGCCATTGTCTAATACATGGCCCCAAAGATGTATGCCTATCCTTCTAAGAGTTCCTAGTTTAGGTTTCTTGTTTTGTTTTTTAATTTATTATATATAAGTACACTGTAGCTGTCTTCAGACACACCAGAAGAGGGCATCAGATCTAATTACAGATGGTTGTGAGCCACCATGTGGTCGCTGGGATTTGAACTCAGGACCTCTGGAAGAGCAGTGAGTGCTCTTAACCGCTTAGCTATCTCTCCAGCCCCCTAGTTTAGTTTTTACACTGAGGCTTTGGCCTGTTGGTTTTTTGATTGTAGAAGTGGTAACCACACAGATAAGCATCTGGCATGCGGATGTCCTGCTGTCTCACCACTCTTTACAAGAACTGCGCTCAGCCAGGGCGTGCTTGCAGAAGTTTCCTTCTGGACTTTGTTTTGTCACCCTGTGTATCTGTGCTTACGTCAGTACCCCACACATCTAGAGTGTTGGAGTTTTATGTGCCATATTTGGAAATAGTCCTTTGGCCTTGTTCTTTTTTTTTTTTTTTTTTTTTCTTTAAAAAAAGTTTCAATTCTTTATTATCCTTTTATTTCTCTGGATTATAAGATGAGCTTGTTAGTTCCTCCAAGGAAGACAGCTGTGGGTCAGTATGTACAGTAATAACATCTTTGATTTTTAAACATGGGATATCTTATTATGTTTTTATTTAGACAATATTTTATATTTTTAGCTTACAACTGTTGGTGATTCTAAGCATTGTGCTCAACTTGGTGTTATAGGTATGTTGTTTTCCAGGTTCATGTTTGGATTTCTGATTTCAGATAGATAACTAATACGGTTCATTCCTGAATATCAGTCCGGATTGTAACCCTTGAAATCAGTTATTATATCTTATATTTTTGGTTGTGAGCCTGGTCTTTAATGACTGAGCCATCTCTCCAGTCTGATTAGCTAAATCTTAATAGGTCTTTTGGTAAAGCTCTCAGGATTTCCTATATACTAGATCACATCTTCTGCCAGAGACCAAGTTCTTCTTCTGTTTGGTCAGGACGCTTATTTCTTTTCCTGTTTATGATGATTAGAACTGTCAGTGATTCTTTTGAAGGGGTGAGAACAAATTTCCCTTTTTCCTGATTGGAGAAACAGTTCAGTCTTTCACTGCAATTCTCAGATTGAGGGAGAAGTTCTTCATCTCTTAGTTTTTGAGTACTTTATGATAAGATGTTGGGCAAATGTTTTATAATTGCTGCTTTTGTAAGAATCTTACTACTTCAAACTAATATTTTAGATGAACAGGTATTTTTTAGAATAACATAGCATTGCTTATGTCTTCCTTGTCTAAATGAATTTTATGGGTTGTTCACTTTCAATGAACAAAGATTAATTTTTCAATTTTCCTTATTTTCTCCCACCCCTCTTTTCTTTTCTTTTTTTTTTTTTTTAAATAGGAGTAACTTTATTTATGGCTCATATTTGAGTAAAGAAGAAATTGCTTTCTCAGATCCCACTCCTGATGGAAAGCTGTTTGCAACACAGTACTGTGGCACTGGTCAGTTTCTGGTCTATAATTTTCTCAATGGACAGAATACCACCTAATACCGATCCTGCTTACTGTGCCAGAAGACATCTTTGAAGAGAAAGAATTGGTTGCTGACTTTATCCAGGAACTAGGGCCATTTTTTTTACAAATGAACTCAGGACTGGCAACAACCATATGGTTGTTCCATTTTCATAAAATTGGAAACAATGCAGTAATAGCTTATTGTTTTGTTTTTTTAAAGAAGATATTTTATTATCTTTTACAGAAATTTATGATTGTATTTTATCTATAGTTATTTAGACATGTTTACATGCAGCAGATAATTGTTCATAGTGGACTGAAAATTAATGCAAGGACTATGGTCTCAGTGATAAGTATATTTTGAAGTTCTTAATATGGAAATATACCAGTGTAGCTTGGTACTGTATTTTTTTATATTGATCTACCGATACCAGTTATAGGTTTAAAGACTGTATTTTCAAAGTGAAAAACCAATGCTTTTGAGTTACTATTCAAAGAGAGTACAGTATTACACACTTAAGAATTTGAAGTTACTAAAGTATACTCTAAGGAGACCCCACAGGAAAGGAGAGCTCCAAGTAAAAGAACTTGTATAATAGCAAGTGTCTCCATTGCTTATGTTTGTGACACTGATGGTGGCAGGGGAAGCTCTCTGATGTGGAGCCATAAATGACTAGAGTCACAAAGAACTGTAGCATACTTGTAAACTAAATGTGGATGGCTTGTTGGTATCTGCATTGTTACTCCTCAGAAATACTGCACTGAGTATACACCCTCATTACTGGACTTCATCTTGATACTTGTCTGTCCTTCATAGTGCCCTCTACTTTTAAAGGGTTATGTATTGAAAAACTGCTGTGGCCTTTTATGACCTGTATATAATGTAGAATAAAATAATAAAATACTTGATAGCTTTTTCTAAGTGATAAATGTACCTGATACAATGTTGTGTTGAATGTTCGTACCCTTTCAGGGAGTTTCTTCGGTTTGAGGCTGAAATAAGATTAAAACACAGGCTTCTTAAAGGCATTTCTCATTAGTTTGCAAATTTTTTATGAATATTTTATTTAATTAACTTTAAAAGAAAGAACCACAGCATAAGAGTGAAGTGCCACTGTGGTTTCAGTTAGATCATCTTTATGGGCTGAGATGATCATATCTTCACTGAGAACCTATTAAAATTTATTGACTCACATTATAATTAATGGTTGGATGTACATTTTATCCCCCCATCAGTTTGTTCTTTTATTATTTATGGAGTGTTGTAACACTGTACCCTTTACATGAGTAGAATGGTGGGGGTATAATTACTTTTATTCTGTCTCAAAAGCAGTGATCCAGCTTTTCTTCTAAAGATTTTACATTTTACTTTATGTGAATGTGTGAGTGCTTGCAGGTATGAATGTGTACCACATGCCTGCCTTGTGCCCTGGCATTGGATTTTCTGGAAGTAGATTTACAAGATGGTTGTGAGCTGCCTGTAGGGACAGGGAACTGAACTCTGGAGTTCCGCAAGAGCAGCAAGTGCTCCTTGTGAGCTCTCTCCAGTCCAAATTTCCTCCTTCCAACCCCAACCATCCTTACCATCATCTTCATCACCCCCTCCTCATTATCTTCCCTTTTTCAAGACAGGGTTTTGCTATATCCCTGGATGGCCATAAGCTCAGATCTGAGTTAATTAATGCTGGAACTAAAGGTATGTGTGGCCGTCACTTCTGTATTTTCTTCTTTTTATACAGAAATGTATGTGTATGTAAACATGAGTGTGTGTGTGTGTGTATGTATATCTGTGCTAGGAACTGAATGCAGGCTCGCTACAAGAATAAGTGCTCTTAATTGGTGAGCCATCTCTTCAGCCCCTGATCTGACTTTTGACATTATCAATTTTCTTGGAATTAAGACTCTTCTAGTCATTTTCATTCTCCTTAAGTCCATTTTGTAAGCATGGTGAAAGTTTTGGATAGTGTTAGTTCTCTGGTACTGTTAATTTCATCAATACAGATCCCATTTCCATATGAGCCTTAACACTACTTGGATTATAGTAGGCCATGCTTGACAAAGACCTAAAGGGAGAGCAGGATAAGTACTGATTGGTTCCTTTAAATGTTGTTATTACTGGGAAGGAAAATTATAGATACTTTTCACATTCATAGTAATAACAACAACAATTACAACAATAATTATAGTAATAACACAACCCCTCAAATTTGAATATCTAGGTATTTCTCTAAGAATAGTACCATTTGAGCGTGTGAGACCCTATGTTTAGTGTTGCATTGTGAAAACCCAATAAAATAAGGTTTCTTTTTGTTTTTAAAGATTTACTTATTTTTTTATACATTGTTTTGTCTGCATGTGTGTTGGTGAGGGAACCAGATCCTCTGGAAGCAGAGGTACAGACAGTTGTGAATTGCCATGTGGATGCTGCAAATTGAACTCAGGACCTCTGGAAGAGTAGTCCGTGCTCTTAACCACTGAGCCATCTCTCCAGCCCCAAATAGGGTTTAAAAGAAGAGACTTTGGAATTTAAAAGAACTATTTGAGCAGTCTATAAAAAATGTTGAAATACTGAACTCTAAACTCTAACATAGGATGAGGTGAGGCGATGGCTGTGTATTGAAAAGACAATGAAAGCACTGATAGGTGTTTCTAACTACAGAGGTGCATCGTGGCAAAGCATCTGGGGTAAGCAGGAGTTTCCGTTTGCCTTTCTGTAGACAAGTTGAAAGCTAAGAGTGAAAATCAGGATATGGATTGGGAGGATTTGATGGGGAAGGGCAGGTTCAGTTTTGGTCAAGGTTTAAGGTGGTTATAAGCTTCCAAGTGGAATCAACACCTTCACAGTTGTATATGTGGAGCTAGAGTTTGAGAGAGGTTTAGATTTAGCTGTTACTTGTGATTTAGTAGATGTCATCCTGGGGTAGGAAAAGGAAAACTAGAGATCTGTGAGGAACATCAGCCTTTGAGAGTACTTGCAATGGCACAGGCAAGGAGAAGAGAATCTGAGAAGAGAGATGGAAACCAAGGAAACAGCCTCAGAAACTACTGCCAAAACACAGTTGAAGAGAAGCGAGGAGTGTCAGAGGCAACAGTCATAGTCAGATTGCAGAAGAAATTAGTGCTGCTTATAGGAACTTTTGTTCTTGGCTCTCAGATTGTCCATCCTGTCTGAAAGTATCAAACATGGTTATAGGGACTATGAGTTTTGATGGATGATGCTCATAATTGTGTGGATGATTTCTTAAGAATTGAAGATCACACCTGATAATATGTGAGTGTGAACTCAGTGCATTTACCAAGAGCTTAGACATAATTCAGATCTACTGTGAAGTTTATTGGTTGTTTGCCAGTTATGTGGGAATACAGCTTATTTACTGAGAGTTAAGATTGCTGAGTCAATTACTACAGTAGCGACGCACACATCAACTACTACAGTAGCGACGCACACATCAACTACTACAGTAGCGACGCACACATCAACTACTACAGTAGCGACGTACACATCAACTACTACAGTGGCGACGCACACATCAACTACTACAGTAGCGACGCACACATCAACTACTACAGTAGTTATGCATACATCTACTATAGTAGCGATGCACACATCAACTACTACAGTAGTTATGCATACATCAACTACTACAGTAGCGACGTACACATCAACTACTACAGTGGCGACGCACACATCAACTACTACAGTAGCGATGCACATATCAACTACTACAGTAGCGACGCATACATCAACTACTACAGTAGTTATGCATACATCAACTACTACAGTAGCGACGCACACATCAACTACTACAGTAGCGACGCACACAACTACTACAGTAGTGATGCAAACATACATTTTTCTTACAGCTTCCAAGGAAACAGTCTCAGGAACTAAGCAGTTGGCATGTTGTTAGACTTTCCAGGGCAGATAATGGAAGCCTGTTTCTCGTCTGCCTGTCCTTAGACTTGAAAATATTTATTGCTGCTCTAATGGCCTTTGGCCTAGACACGTGGTTTTGTTTCAAATTCTGTTATTATAACTGTTCTTTATATATTAGAGCTGAAACCTTTTTTTCTAAGAGTAGGTAAAAATAGATGGAATTCAGAAATAAATCGAAGATTAATAGTAAAACCCATAATTGATGGTTCACCAAAGTAAATACAATTGCTTTCTCTTCGGTCTGTTATCTGTAACTGTGGCAGGCTGCAGTTTTCCAGTAGCGGTTGGGTGAATGTAGCTGCTTCAGATAAGCAATAGCTTTCACTCAACTATTCACTTAGTGTCCAAAATAGTGGAATTTTAGAGCCATACAAGGATTGAAAACAGAATTTCCAGACTTTTCTTGGACATTGCCAATCACGGAACTCATTTCCCCTTGTAACATTTGGAAAAATTGGTTTAAAGTAAACAAACTTTTTTCATAGCTGAGGAGTGTGAGGGAATTTTAATACATTCACCAAATGAAAGGACAAGAACATACTGTAGACACAGCTTAAGACAACTTAGAATCATAAACAAAATGTGAGGTAGACTGACTAGTGAGTGAAATTCACCAAGTTTTGGTTAAGAAAGTTTTACAGTAACAGTAACACAGATGCCCCCTTTGTAACAATCACAAGAAGCAGTTGCATGAATTATAGCCAAAACTTGACTACAGCATTTCTAAGTTTTTAGTTTACATTCAATGTTAACCTGTGTGAACTGTCATGCATGCTAAGGCTCAGCAGGTCTGCAGGTAAGTTACCAGGTCTGCCTTACCTCAGTGTGCTCAGGGATGGAAGAAGGAAAAATCAACACACCAAGAAATGAACTAACAAATCATGGTGGCCTGGGCTTGTGCAATTTTGTCCTTAAGGCGGACTTAGCATTCTCTAAAGAATTACACTGATTTAGGTAATTTTTAAAAGATCCAAACCTTAATGAAGTTAGGCTTTGGAAACAAAGAGGCAGGTAAATTGAGCTTTTTCAGCTATTGGAGTGATGGCCTTTTGGTTTTATTCTGGCATTTCTCTTGAACAGAGTCAAACAGTATTTACAGTTCATGATCACTCGAATTTCCAGATTGTATCCCTAACTAACATGGAGTACCTGCATTAAAGTAACTTAGTCCAAAAAGAAGTCAGTAAGAACTCCTAAGAGGCTCTGCCCCGCCTAGTATTGTGGAATTATTTCAAGTATTTTATTCACCTTACGTAGTGTTATTGGAATATTGCACAAACAGTGGCTTTCTTGATATTACCTGCATTGAATCCTTTCAGCAAAACAGGAACAAGCTAGATACATTCATATCTAAATCAAACTTCCCTGGAACGTACCTCTTTGCTGAAAATCATCTGTATTAAAGCTCAGGAGTCAGCATATAATAAGGCAAGGTACTCTTTGAAGGACAGTTAAAAATGGGGTTAAAAGGAGTTATCCATTTAAAATACATTTAAAACATCATAAGTAGCTATATTAAAACCAAGAGATCTGCAGGCCATTTCTATCTACTACATTCCATCTTCTGACTAGCTGTAAAGTCCTTGTTATCTGGATAACCAAGTCCATCATCTAACACTTGCAGGAACACAGGCTCATTGGGGTTCTCAGTAGTCTCAGGTCCTAAGACAAATTCAAGTAAAAGTGACTGTTTTAACTGCAGATAAAATCATACACATAGGTTGAGAAAAATCTGAAGACACCACAAACTAGAGCAATTTCAGTGTAAACTTCCAATACATTATTGTAGATAGAATATTTCTTTCAAAATGTTTCTGATCAAAATATTTGGCTAGAAATACATAGAAACTTATGCCTCCTACTGTTGATATTAGTCATACACTACCCGCTAACTTTAATGAGTCCAAAAAACTCTTCATGAAGTCTTCCTTATTCTTCAGAGAAAATGTCACTTGATCAAATTATAAGGAAAACTTGTCTATGGTTCTGTTTTCCAGTCCACTCATTTTTACGTGTCAGTGCACCACAGCTGTTACTCATTGAGTTGTTTAAAGGATACTAAGCCTGAGCCGATGAAACCAGCTAGTTGGACTGCACAATAGAATCCCAGCGTGATGTGTGGGTTTCCAAGTGCCAACTGCTTGCTTTCAACCAACACAGTACAACGTAACTGCAGAATGCATCACTGTTTACATTCCTAGGCATGGTGTGCTTAAAGACTGGAAATGGGAAAAACAAAGGAGTTAAGCCCAGAAGAACCTTCATGAATGCACACAGTGCCTGCTCGGCATTTACTGATTTTTTTGTTCAGTTTAAATAGTAAACTTTTAACTCCTGTGGAAATTTTGCCAAAGGTTTCAATACATATAAGATTATAAATCTTAAACTAACACTGCACGGAGAAAGACAAGCTACTTCTTTTTAAATACAAATATCTTCTACATTGTATCATTTCAGACCCCTGAGTAATACTGTACCAAAGTACAGATCTGAAGAGAAACTGAGGGTTCAGGCCTCAAGTATTAATCTTCAATTCATTCCACACCAGTGGTGTGAGTCTCATGTAACACATTCAAGCTGGCTAATGTGGACAGTCAGTACCCTGCCCTCCAACACAGTGTGGTAGAAAAACAATGCGGACCCCACATTTGTTCTCCGGAATATATCCTTGGGCTCCCACACCCCAAGTAACTGCCTAACTGCCCACTGTGGCATTGACCTGAACCTGGGTCCTGTCAGCAGAACTGAAGAAGGACAGTGTCCCCAAACACCTTGGTCACATTTGGGGAGTTCTTTGGAGAAGAGATAAATATGTTGCACTTTGCTCCACAGTGATTGTACTTTAAAGGAAAAAAATCCCCAATAATTGTTTGTCCCACCCCCTATAGGGGTTTGTTTGTTGTTTTTTGTCTCTTCAAAAACTCAAACATGGCGTCCAGTAAGAAAGTAAAGAGGCTTGTCATCACTGCTATTAGCAGTTTGAAACTCATCCCGGAGGCGGAACTGCCATTCGTCTTCTAACTCTAAGCGAACAATTGTTTGACGTAAGGAGCTTCTGTCTTGGCAGATGACACACAGGGTAGCACCTTCGGGGAGGAAGTTGATTAAATTGATAAGAACATTACTATTTTTGGAAACCAACATACAGCTAGAGAAATCATTTTCAGTTTAATGTATGAGTGCTCTGTCTTCATGTATGCCTGCATGTTAGAAGAGGGCATCGGATCCCTTTATACATGGTTGCTAACTGCCATATGGTTGCTGGAAATTGAACTCAGGTCTCTCCAGCCCCTAGATAATTTATTTTATCCCAAGTAGTTTTGCAAAAGTTTCAAGGAGCACGAAGTGATTATAGAGGGAAGTTTCTTTGAATTACAGCCCTCCCGTCTTATAGTGACTGATGAAACCAGTGTTTTTTTATGTCTTTCTAGAACAGGGTTTCTCAACCTTAGCACTTTGCTGTGTGTTGGGTGTTCTTCTGTGTTTTGTGGAATATTCAGCAGTATCCCTAGCTTCCTGCCCACTGTGTGCTAAATACACCCCTTTCCCCATACACATAGAGTAGTGACAACCAAAAACCTCTTGAGACACGTCCCCTTCTACTTGAGAACCACTCTGCTCTATATATACAATGTAAACTTCATTTTAATTGTACATACTATGTTGTTCAGAGTGTCACATTTCAGGATTATTTGTAATGCTGGTTTTGTAGATTATTCTTAGGTAAGGTGTACTTTTTTATGATGCATACTTATTAAGACAACTTTAATTTCTGTGTCAGACTCATAACAGAGTGTTTAGGAGTGCAATTATATAATTTTTCTGCAGCTGATTTCTGGTCCAATCAAATGATTTTAGATTGTATATACTGCTTATAAACATGCATATCATCCTAGCTTCTGTCTTAACTAGGTATCAGAAATATATGTTTCTAGAATAAATAACGGTAAATGCCTGTTTAAGAACTCACAGGCTGGAGAGATGGCTCAGTGCCTCTTGGAGAGAACCCAAGTTCAATTTCCAGCATCAGATGGCTTACAACCTTAAGTTCCAAGGTGTCTGACACCCTGGCCTCTGCAGGCACTTGTACACATACCCACACATAGAAATTGTCTTTTAAAGCCATAGATCTTATTATTCCCCTACACTTAATTTAGTTTTACGATAACAGCATGGTCTTCCCCAATAACATTAGTAGTCCTAATTACTAGCCAAAACATTGCTTGCTTGTGTGGTATTCAACTCTTGATTATTGTGTATACGTGTGTGTGTTAGAATAGCATTTACATTCAAGACACTTAAGTGACTTACCTTTTAGAAACTTGAATTTCTTGAGAAGATCAGCACCTACAAAAGAGTCACAGAGATACAGGAGGAGTCCACTGAAAAATACCCCTTCACAATTGACGTTGCTGGAGTGGGGTCTGGAACTGACATAGCATATGGCTACCTGAAAGTAGTAAGCAGAAAAAACAAAGACATTTCAAAAAGCAAATAAAGGGGTTATACTTTTGGTAAGGAATGTTCTTCAGTTTGGGATGCAAGGTCAAGGAGCCAAATCTTTCTCACTATTGGGTGAGTTGGTTATTCAAGCTTTTTACTTATTATTCAGTATCCAAATCTCACTCTCTTTCTCTCAAGACAGAGTTTTCTTTTTTTCTTTTTTCTTTTCCTTTTTTTCCTTTTTTTCTTTTTATAGCCCTGACTCTCCTAGAATTGGCTCTGTAGACCAGGCTGGCCTTGAACTCACAGAGATCTATCTGCTTCTGCCTCCCAAGTGTTGGAATTAAAGGTATGGGCCACCACTGCCTAGTGATTTTCCATATTTTTAATATTTCATTAATTTACTATAGTAAATCATTCAACAAATATAAAGAAAAGTATGTGTGTGTCTTTAAAATCCTACATTTTGGGTTAGAGATGGCTCAGTGGTTTAGAGCACTGGCTGGTTTTTTGTTTTTTTTTTTTTTGTTTTTTTTTTGTTTTTTTTTTTTTTCTGCACAATTTCCAATCCAGATTTGTTTTCCAGCATCCACATGGCAACTCACAATCACCTGTGACTTTAGTCCCAAGGGATCTGACATCCTTTTCTGGCCTCCATGGGTACCAGGCATATATATGGTATACATGCAGATAAGAAAAATTATGCTTAGGAAAGAGTAAATGTTTCACTTTGGAAGAAGCTTAAAACAGCATGAGTTAATTTGTAGGCTTCCATGTCTAGAAACCACAAAAATTATAGAGAGCAGCAAAATAGTCCAGAGAACAATGGAGCCACTTAAATGGGGCTTGAATTCAAACCCTGGTTTCTTCAGTCAGTAGTCATCTGACACCGCACAGTTCCTCATCTACATAGGTTTAAAAACATTATGGATTGAAGTAGTTTTGAATTGTTAATATGCAGTACTTGGCAAATGTTAGCTGCAGTTGATACTGAGACTCTATGGACACATGGTTGGTTCTTGTGTTTTAAGTCAGGATTCAGTCTAACTCAGGCTAGCTTCTGGAATGCTGGGATTACAGACCTGTAACTTCATGCTTATCCCTCATATGGGTTTAATGTTTCTGTTTACAAAATTAATGGCCTAACCACAGCATGAATTAACATTAAGATAAATTTAGTGTCCCAAATTAAGCGCACTAGGACTTAAAAGAGTTTGTGTGGACAAAGGTGTGTTGGTCAGTATGTGCCAAGAAAATGGCCTAAAAATCAAGGTCAGGAAAATGTCTTGTTCAGCTTATGGGTGGTTTGTTTTATTTTGTTGTTTTCTTAATTTTGGTCATGTATATGCCATGATGCACATGTGGAATTCTGAGGACAACTTGCAGGGTTCCAAGAAGTGACCTTATTTGTCAGGATCGACAGCAAGAGCCTGTACCCACTGAGCCATTTCATATTGCAAACTTAACATAGATTTTTTTGTTTTTAAAATTTACTATAAGGGTATATTACATTACTGAAGATAATAAAATGTACTCTCCAGATAATCCAAGAAAAAAAACTTAGTTGTAGAAAGCTAGACGTGCAAGTGGCAATTAAAATACTAGACCGAAACTAGGGGCGAACTTGAAGAATGGAAAAGTAGAGACGGCAGCTCTGAAGGTCTCACAGGGCTTGTATTTACTTAAGTAATCATTGAGCTCTTACATATGCTAAAAGACTGTGTGCCTGTCAAGAACAGGATCTAAATTCACATCACAACATGGTCTGATCAGTGCCAACAACCAGAGCAAATGGCTGCTTCTGTCCAAGTCATCAAGGCAGGCTCTTCAGAGCCATTGACACCAGAGGGAACCATGTCACTGGCTAGTTCTGTTCCTGTGGGACCCTTTGGATCATACTGTTATTGGCTGTCTTAGAACCATCTTAAATTTTCAGTGGGACTGAAAAGGAGATGGATGGATATGGCCCCCAGAATTAGACAGTCCGCCTTTACCTCCTGTCCAATGTTAAGGTAGCAGTCAATGGCCAGCACAGGACTCTTGAAGTTATGGATGGCTTTAGGGAAGAGTTTATATGAGGCATGTTGAAGGAACTTCTCCAGGAGGAACTGTGCAGGGGCTGCCAGTAGTGTGTGTTCACTGTCAGGAGCACAGACATACTGAAGGGGCAAGATGGGAGCTAAGTTCTCTGAAACCTGAAATCAGACGATCACGGGAAACGTGCCTGTCAGCGAACGAAATGTCTTAAGATCACAATGGATTGTATCCTATTCACTTCCGTATACATTATCCCCAAAGAATACCTGAAATTTTATAGCACTGAACCCTACACAAATGTTTATACACACAAACACTATGATCTCTAAACTAGGCACAGTATTTTCAGGCCATGGCTGATAAATGGTAAGCTCCAGAAAAAGGAGGGTTGCCATGGGCTGGAGAGTAGGCTCAGTGGTTAAGAGCATTAGCTGTTCTTACAGAGATCAAGGTTCCCTGCAACCACATGGTAGCTCATAACCATCATAACTCCATATCCAGGGGATCTAGCACTGTCTTCTGGCCTCCAAAGGTACCAGGCACCTGTACATGCATACATGTGTGCAGTAGGTACATACAACATAAAGTGTATCTTACAAACACTAGCAACAAAGAGGGATTGCTGTAATAATAGCGGTTGCCTGATGGGTTCAAATGTCTCATTTTGTTCTGTATTTCTCCATTCTCCCACTTTAGGAATAGTATAATGCTCTTTAAGTTATAGCAAGAATTTCTGGAATATTTCTGTATTTAATGAATACTTTATAGTGTTTGGGTGTTTCTCAGCTCCAGCTAAGTATTTGCCAAGCTGTAGTGATCAGCTAGCGGTAAGACTCTCTGGGAGGGTATAGACAGTACTCTTTTTTCAAACTTTGAGCTGTAATATTTTCTGTAAAAGACAAGCTAAGGGCCAGACAAGTATTTTTACACTTGATCTTAGCCAAAAGGCCGAGAAGCGATCAGACAAGTATTTTTATTTGTACTTTTCTCCTGTGTTACATAAGAGTTATCACAATATAAAGACTTCTGTCTTGAAAGTAAAGCTTTGCAATTAGATGCACGCCTTTAGTCCCAATGCTTGGGAGGCAGAAACAGGTAGGTCTCTGAGTTGGAGGCCAGCCTGGACTACATAGTAAGTTTCAAGACAGCTATGTAGAGAGACCTGTCTCAAAACA